>NC_055999.1:33019267-33691767 GCF_018446385.1 Zingiber officinale | reverse complement strand
GACACTACGGTCTGATCGTGGTGGCGATTACCTCTTAGGAGAGTTTAGGAATTACTTATCTGAGGTCGGGATTCAATCCCAATTGTCCGCACCTCGTACACCCCAACATAATGGTGTGGCAGAACGAAGGAATATGACTCTTATGGAAATGGTTAGATCGATGATGTGTTATTCAGAATTACCAAATTCGTTTTGGGGATACGCTCTGGATACGGCAGCGCACATTCTGAACTTAGTACCTTCTAAATTAGTATCTTCTACTCCCACATAATTATGGAATGGGCGTAAGCCCAGTCTAAGACATATTCGGATTTGGGGTAGTCCAGCACATGTGATGAAACCAGATACTGATAAGTTAGAATCTCGTACAGAAGTTCGTATGTTTGTGGGTTATCCCAAAGGAATGAAAGGTGGTTTATTTTATAGTCCTACAGACTAGAAGGTCATTATTAGCACCAATGCCCAGTTTTTAGAAGAAGACTATATAATGGATTACAAGCCCAGTAGCAAAATTATTCTAGAAGAACTTAGAGAGGACACGTCTACTTCAGTACCAACAGTACAAGATGAAGTACCACAAGAGACTGCAACACGTGTCACACATGATACACAACCACAGACGGTGCCTCGTCGTAGTGGGAGGGTTGTAAGGCAGCCTGAGAGATTCATGTTTTTGGGAGAGTCTTCGGACTTGATCCCGGGTAAACATGAACCTGATCCCCGGACATATGATGAAGCACTCCAAGATATAGATGCATTATCTTGGAAAAAAGCAATGAATTCTGAAATAGAGTCTATGTACTCTAATAAGGTCTGAGAGCTTGTAGAATCACCTGATGGTATAAAAGTCGTTGGATGTAAGTGTATCTACAAAAGGAAAAGAGGGACAGACGGGAAGGTAGAAACCTTCAAAGCAAGGCTTGTTGCAAAAGGGTACACTCAGAAAAAGGGAATCGATTATAAGGAGACTTTTTCGCCGGTAGCTATGCTTAAGTCTATCCGGATACTCTTATCCATTGCCGCTTATATGGATTATGAGATTTGGCTAATGGATGTCAAGATAGCTTTCCTTAACGGAAGTCTTGAAGAAAACATCCATATGAAGCAACCAGAAGGGTTCATTGAAAAGAGCAAAGAGCATCTAGTGTGTAAGCTCAATCGGTCTATTTATGGACTGAAGCAAGCTTCAAGGTCTTGGAACATCCAATTTAATGAAGTAATTGTTGGGTTTTTCGGGCCGCGAAAACCATTTTTTCGCGTCGCGAAAACCCCAAAACCCAAGCCACGGATCCGTGCGAAGAATAAAACTTTCGAAAAATAGGAGTACGAGTTTACTAACCTATAGATCTACACTAGAACTATATGTTAAAGAGGTTTACCCTTGATGCACGCCCTTCACAAATCCCACTTGTCCAAGGTGCCGGATCTCGAGAGTGTTAAAGTAGGCACTCCTCTAGAAGTATCCACACGAACAAGTAGGTGGAGAAAAACCACACAAAAGGTGTGCTAGCACCTTTGGATGGTTCGGCCAAGATAGGAGGAGAGGGAGAGAAGGAAGAGCTTGAGGAGGAAGAAGAAAAGAGAGATACACACACAAATGAAAACTCCTCCTCAATTGCCTTGATGTGGCCGGCCACATTAGGAGGTGTAACCCCCTTCACATTAATCACAATTAATGTGGAGGCCATTAAAGTGAAGAATTGTAACCTCCATGAGGTGGCATCTCACTTAAGTAACTATGATGATGTGGAGCATCATCATTGGTCGACATCTTGCCAACTCACTAATGATGTGGCATAAAGTCAAGTCAAACTTGACTATTCCTCTTCCTCTCAAGTCAAGTCAAACTTGACTTAATCTCTCTCATGGTTGATCTAATCCAACCATTTAATTCAAGTCAACTTAATATAATGAATCTAATTCATTTAATTAAATTGATTCAATGAGTCATAATCTAAATTAGACTCATTGAACACACGAATCAACTTGAGTCCAACTCAATTAGCCCAATTAGGATTACTCTTAATCCAATTTGATTCATCAAATGAATCTAATCCTCTTGGTTCATCATATGAACCTAATCTCCATCTAATTGTCCTTAGTGTGTGACCCTATAGGTTCTTGTAACGTTGGCAATGCCCCTAAACCCATTTAGGAGCATAAGTAATGAGCGGTATCTAGCAACACATCATTACTACCCAAGTTACAAGAATGTTGAGATCCAACATCACCTTGTGACTACTAATTGTGACTCCTCACAATATATGACAAGTGTCCTTCTATCCTAGACATCTAGATTGATCAATGTGAGGCATAGACCGTGTCATCCTCTGATCAATCTAAATCTTGAACTCCAAGTAGACTCACTAAAACAAATGAGCTCAATATCTCATATTGACTCATTTGGGCATGGCCATGCACTTCGTGGTCTCACTCTATCAAGAATACCGATGTCTCTCCCGTCATATAGGAGGGATAGATCCCATCTACATCACTCACATCCCTCTGCATAATTTGTTACATACCTAGTAATTGCCTTTATAGTCCACCCAGTTACGGGTGACGTTTGACGAAACCAAAGTACATAACTCCTTATGTAGGGAACCATGGTGACTTCAGGTCTAAGGACTAGTAATCATACTAATCGCCATATGAGAAAGTATATAACACACATATAACGATCCATGATATTTTCTCATGGCGAGTCATTCAATATACATTCTCCAATGCATATCCATGTGTCAACTTGATATCTCTATATCCATGACTTGTGAGATCAAGTCATCGAGTTGACCTACATGCTAGTCTTATTGCATTAACATTGTCCCTGAATGTTAATACTCGACTAGGAATGATTAAGAGTAGTATTCCCTATATCATCTCACTATCGATTCAACTAACCGATTGATACAGGTGAGAACCTTCTACTCAAGGACACTATTATACTTAGTTTATTTGGTACTAATACAAGTAAGTATAATAACCAAAACAAATGCCTTTATTTATATAAGAATATGATACAATAAGTTCATAATACAATTATCAAATGATTGGCTCTAGGGATCTAACTAACAATCTCCCACTAGCACTAGTGCCAATCAGTATAGGCTCTAAGCCCTAATGACCTAGTGTGACTATCATGGTTCCTCTGTGCCAAAGCCTTGGTCAAGGGATCTGCGATGTTAGCCTCCGTAGGTACTCTGCATATCTTCACATCTCCTCTCTTGATAATCTCTCGAATGAGATGGAAGCGCCGTAGTATGTGTTTGGTCCACTGGTGTGAGCGAGGTTCCTTCGCCTGTGCTATATCTCCATTGTTGTCACAATAGAGCTCAATAGGGTCAGCGATACTGGGAACCACCCCAAGTTCAATGATGAACTTGCGGATCCAAACTGCCTCCTTTGCTACCTCTAATGCAGCAATATACTCGGCCTCTGTCGTAGAATCAGCTACTGTGTCTTGCTTTGAACTCTTCCAGCTCACAGCACCACCAAATATGCAAAATATGAACCCTGACTGTGATCGATAATCATCCTGATCGGTCTGGAAGCTGGCATCACTATAACCCTTTACAGCTAGCTCATCATTGCATCCATATATCAAGAAATATTCTTTAGTCCTTCTTAAGTACTTAAGAATATTCTTGACCGCTATCCAGTGATTTTCACCTGGATCTGACTGGTATCTGCTCGTCATGCTCAAAGCATACGAGACATCAGGTCGAGTACATAGCATGACATACATGATAAATCCTATGGCTGAGGCATAAGGGATCTGATCCATGCGGTCTCTCTACTCTCTAGAAGAGAGAACCTAAGTCTTCGAAAGACTCATGCCATGTGACATCGGCAGAAATCCCTTCTTCGAGTTTTGTATGGCAAACCGAAGGAGTACCTTGTCAATATATGTACTCTAACTTAGGTCAAGAAATCTATTAGATTTATCTCTATAGATCTGTATCCCTAGAATGAGGGATGCCTCACCTAAGTCCTTCATTGAGAAGCAACTCCCTAGCCAAGTCTTGACAGACTGAAGCAAAGGGATGTCCTTCCCAATGAGTAGTATGTCTGTTAGCAAGAGCCCTACAGTCAATCATTTGATGATTGTATTATGGACTTGTTGTATCATATTCTATATAAAGGAATTTGGTTTTTGGTTATTATACTTACTTTTATTGGTGCCAAATAAACTAAGTATAATAACGTCCTTGAGTAGAAGGTTCTCACCTATATCAATCGGTTAGTTGAACCGATAGTGAGATGATATAGGGAACACTACTGTTAATCATTCCTAGTTGAGTATTAACATTCAGGGACAATGTTAATGCAATAAGACTAGCATGTAGGTCATCTCGACGACTTGATCTCACAAGTCATGGATATAGAGATATCAAGTTGACACATGGGTATGCATTGGAGAATGTATACTGAATGACCCGCCATGAGAAAGTATCATGGATCGTTATATGAGTGTCATATACCTTCTCATGTGGCTATTAGTATGACTACTAGTCCTTAGACCTGAAGTCAACATGGTTCCCTACATAAGGAGTTATGTACTTTGGTTTCGTCAAACGTCACCCGCAACTGGGTGGACTCTAAAGGCGATTACTGGGTATGTAACGAATTATGCAGAGGGATGTGAGTGATGTAGATGGGATCTATCCCTCCTAGATGACGGGAGATACATCGGTATTCTTGATAGAATGAGACCACGAAGTGCATGGCCATGCCCAAATGAGTCAATATGAGATATTGAGCTCGTTTGATTTAGTGAGTCTACTTGGAGTTCAAGATTTAGATTGGTTAGAGGATGACACGGTCTATGCCTCACATTGATCAATCTAGATGTCTAGGATAGAAGGACACTTGTCATATATTGTGAGGAGTCACAATTAGTAGTCACAAGGTGATGTTGGATCTCAACATTTCTTTTAACTTGGGTAGCAATGATGTATTGCTAGATGCCGCTCATTGCTTATGTTTCTAAAGGAGTTTAGAAACATTGCCAACGTTACAATAACCTATTGGGTCACACATAAAGAACAAGTGGATGGAGATTAAGTTCATATGATGAACCAATTGGATTAGGTTCATATGATGTACCAAAGATTGGATTCGGATTAATTCAAATTAGACTTATTGAGTTAGACTCAATTAGATTCAATTGTTGAATGAGTCTAATTTAAATTTGATTCATTGAGTCAATTTATAGTAATGAATTGAGATTCATTAGATTAAAATTGACTTGAACCAAAGGTTGGTTTTAACTCAACAAGGAATAGAATTCGTCAATTTTGACTTGACCAAATGGAAGTTGAAACATCATGTTTGACTTAATGTATTGCCACATCATGAAGGTTGACTCATCCTACAGGGCATGACTAACCTTGCCACATCATCTCCACCTCATCATGGTGTGCCACCTCATGGAGGTTACACATCGCATTCCATTTAATGTGGCCGGCCACATTAAATGAGGGGAGTTACAAGATGTGGTCGGCCACACTAATGTGGGTGGAGGTTTTGTTTTGTGGTATTGATGTGTGTGTTTGTTATGGTATCTTCTTCCTTGGGTTCTTCCTCCTCCTTTGCTACTGTTGCCGTGGGTTTCAAGCAAGGAAGAAGAAAGGTGAGTGAATCTAATCCAAGAAGAAAGGTTAGTGAAAGTCACATAGAGTTTTTAGAGGAGTGTGTTCTCTTCTTTTCCTTTCTTCATCTTCCAATCCTATCCGAGAGAATCAAGAAGTGCTAGCACACTTGTGGTGTTCTCTTCTCCATCCTTGAGTGTTAGAGAACCCTTCTTGTTCGTGTGGATACTACTAGAGGTGTGTACGTTTGAACACACTCGAGATCCGACGCACCTTGGACAAGCGGGATTCGCAAAAGGCACGCAACAAGGGTAACCTTCTAAACATGTAGATCTAAGTGTAGATCTAGTTAGTAAATTCGTACATGTAAAATTTTGTTCTATACTCTTCGCACGGATCCGTTGGCTAGGGAGTTTCGGGGTTTCCGCGACGCGAAAAAGCGGTTTTCGCGGCCCGAAAAATCCAACAGTGGTATCAGAGCCACGTGCGAAGACATGTACGAATTTATTTTGTATTTTTATGAAAAATATAGCTTCTGTGAATTTCTGTAATTTCATGATTTTTATAGTTTTAAAGGGTATTTTTCTCGTAGAAGCGAAGCACAAGTGTTTAGACACTTGTAGTCTTTGACTACCGAGAAGATTTTTCCATAACGTCAATGTTTCAAGCCAAAACCTTTTGGGACAGCGGGATAAGGCACTGTAGGATCGCTTAGAAGCAACTCACGATGGTTAGATTGCGGGTAGGGGTACTGCCCCTAACCCCGCAAGGGGATTTGGTCCGCTATTGCGCCCGAAATCGCTAAACGGGACCGCTGGGAAAAATTTACTCATAAAATTGTAAAAATTATGAAAAATTACAGAAAAATATGAAAAATATATAATTTAGAATTATATATTATTTTTGTGATAGTCATGGCCCAAAAAGACCCAATATGATTGGATTTGTGTTGTAATTTATAATACGGTCTGCGTGCCGTCATGTGTTTGTGTGTGCTGTATTTGATACGCGACCTGCATGTCGTGCCTCCCTATTTATATTCTGGTTGTAAATTAGATTTAGACTCGAATGTAACTCGAGTTTCAAAATTGTAATGTAAATTTTGAAGCGGTGGAAGATCCATTTAAGACGAAGTTACGAGGAAGGCGCGAGCAAAACAAGGTGGTCAAGAGGAAGGCGCTTGAGAAGCAATTGACCTTAGGTTGACCATCCGATCTTCTCATTGGCTTGAGAAGATCGTAGTAGGGCCATGACATAATCATAAAATTATTTAATTAATTGCTTATGTGTGTATGTGATGTATGCTAGTAAAATAGTAATTAATTAGTGCCTAACGATTAGATTAGATCTAAATCATGCACAAGATGCACCCTTAAGATTAGATTAGATCTACATCATGTACAAGATGCACCCTATGGATTAGATTAGATCTATATCGAGTATATGATACAACATCGACATTTAGATTAGATCTAAATCACGATAACTCAAAATGTCTGCCGTGCCGTGATACCTACTACAACCTCGATCACATGTTGTTGTTGAATCTGCCAATGCAGAGCAACACATATTATCTTGGTAGGGTACGGAGGGACAATCTTGGTCCCGCCTATCAACGCATGGGTGAGTACAACTCAATTAGATTGAGTAACTACTTAACTCAATTGGATCGAGTACAACTATAGGCATTCTTCCAACGGTTGGAAAGATAGGACATAGATCCCATTTATATTAATTCTTGGGCGTATTAGCCAAAACTAACTCACGTTTTAATATAACTGCTGATAATGATCCTATAAACAAGAGTTGCATAGAGATGTAATTGGTAAATCGTTACCTACCGATCATACTAAATCTTAGGCGTATTAGCCAAAGCTAACTCAAGGGTTAGTATGATATGGATCTTGTCCCACATGAATTATAGAATTCAGTGGGAGCATCATTTAGTTAAAGACCTAATTAAATGATTTAAAAAGAATATGATATTTATTTTCTGCATTTTTCTGATGTAGAATTGCCATGACGTCAAACACGAACATCTTCTCTCTGTGTTATATCCTTAAGAAGGACAAGCTCAACGGAGCAAATTTCCTGGACTGGTACAAGAATCTGAGATTAGTTCTCACTCAGGAATGTAAACTGTACGTTCTGAAGCAGCCCATTCCGGAGGCACCTCCTGCCACTGCCACGCGAGCTGACAAAGATGCTTATAAGAAACATCAAAATGACGCATTAGATGTGTCCTGTCTTATGCTCGCGACCATGAACTCTGAGCTTCAGAAGCAACATGAGTTGATGAGTGCTTATGATATGGTTGAACATCTTTGTCACCTATATCAAGGACAAGCAAGGCATTGGAAGAGGAACTCCAAAGAATACCTGGAAGATCTTAAGAAGAAGAGAAATAAGATTTCTACTTCAGGTATACATGTTATAGAAGTCAACCTCTCTATTTCTTCATCGTGGGTATTAGATACCGGATGTGCTTCGCACATTTGTACTAATGTACAAGCGCTGAGAAATAGCAGGGCATTGACGAAGGGTGAGATAGACCTACGAGTAGGCAATGGAGCACGGGTTGCTGCTGTTGCTGTAGGAACTTATCATCTATCTCTGCCCTCTGGGCTTGTACTAGAATTAGATGATTGTTGTTATGTGCCTGCATTAACTAAGAACACTATATCAGTTTCTTGTTTGGACAAGAAAGGTTTCTCATTTACAATAAAGAACAAATGTTGTTCCGTTTATTTAAACGATATGTTCTATTATAGTGCACCTCTGATAAACGGACTCTATATTCTAGATCTTGAAAGCCCTATTTATAACATAAATATCAAGAGGTTCAAGTCAAATGACCTGAACCAAACCTATCTCTGGCATTGTCGCTTCGGTCATATAAATGACAAGCGCTTATCCTAGCTCCATAAGGATGGTTTGCTGGACTCATTTGATTTTGAATCTTATGAGACGTGCGAGTCATGCCTACTAGGCAGGATGACCAAGACACCCTTTAGTGGGCACAGCGAAAGAGCGACTGATTTGTTAGGACTTATACATAGTGATGTATGTGGCCCTTTCAATGTCGCGGCTAGAGACGGTTATAGGTCCTTCATCACATTTACTAATGACTTCAGTAGATATGGTTATGTGTACTTGATGACACATAAGTCTGAATCCTTTGAAAAGTTCAAAGAATTCAAGAATGAAGTACATAACCAGCTTGGCAAGAGTATTAAGATACTTCGATCAGATCGAGGTGGAGAATACCTTAGCCATGAGTTTCGTGACTATCTAGCTGAGTGTGGGATTCTATCCCAACTCACTCCTCCTGGAACACCACAGTGGAATGGTGTATCCGAAAGGAGGAATCGTACCTTATTAGATATGGTACGGTCTATGATGAGTCACACAGATCTTCCGACATTCCTTTGGGGCTATACTCTAGACACGGCAGCTTTTATACTCAACCGAGTTCCATCTATGGCCGAGATAAAGACACCATATAGGATATGGACTGGGAGAGATGCCCAAGTGTCTTTCATGAGGATTTGGGGATGTGAGGCCAACGTTAGACGTCAAGTCTCAGATAAATTAGGACCCAAATCCGACAAGTGCTACTTTATAGGATATCCCAAGGAAACTAAGGGATATTACTTCTACATTCCCAGTCAGCACAAGATAGTTGTGACAAAGACTGGAGTCTTTCTAGAAAGGGACTTTGTTTCTAGAAAGACTAGTGGGAGTACATTCGATCTTGAAGAAGTTCAAGATGTAGATCGTAGCACTGAAGCCTCGATGGAAGTTGAACTGGAACCACAAAGTGTTGTGGATGATGTTGATCCACAAAGAGTTGAGGAACAACAACCAGTTCAAGTAGACATACCTCTTCGCAAATCTGATAGGGTACGTCGTCAGCCTAAGAGATACTCATTTCTCTTGTCTGACCATGATGACGTTGTGCTCATAGAGGATGAGCCTACCACCTATCAGGAAGCTGTGATGAGACCAGATTCTGAGAAATGGCTAGAAGCCATGAGATCCGAAATCGAATCCATGTACACCAACCAAGTATGGACTTTGGTTGATCCACCTGAAGGGGTAAAACCCATAGGGTGTAAGTGGGTCTTTAAGAGAAAGACTGACATGGATGGACTTATCTATAAGGGTCGCTTGGTAGCTAAATGTTTCAAGCAGATTCATGGTATTGACTATGATGAAACCTTTTCACCAGTAGCGATGTTTAAGTCCATTCGGATCATGCTTGCTATTACAGCTTACCACGATTACGAGATCTGGCAGATGGATGTAAAAATCGCGTTTCTGAATGAAAACCTACTCGAGGATGTGTACATGACACAACCTGAGGGTTTTGTAGATCCAAAGCATACTAGCAGAGTATGCAAGCTGCATAGGTCCATTTATGGACTAAAGCAAGCTTCTCGGAGCTGGAATCTTCGATTCGATGATGCAATCAAACAGTTTGGTTTCATCAAGAATGAAGATGAACCTTGTGTCAACAAGAGGGTTGTAGGGGATATAGTTGTCTTCCTCATATTGTATATGGATGACATACTGCTCATTGGGAAAGACATCCCTTTGCTACAGTTTGTCAAGACTTGGCTAGGGACATGTTTCTCAATGAAGGACTTAGGTGAAGCATCCCGCATTCTAGGGATACAGATCTATAGAGATAGATCTAAGAGATTGCTAGGCCTAAGTCAGAGTACATATATTGACAAGGTACTCCTTCGGTTTGCCATGCAGAACTCCAAGAAGGGATTTCTGCCGATGTCACATGGCGTGAGTCTTTCGAAGACTCAGGGTCCCTCTTCTAGAGAGGAGAGATACCGCATGGATCAGATCCCTTATGCTTCAGCCATAGGATCTATCATGTACGCCACGCTATGTACTCTACCTGATGTCTCGTATGCTTTGAGAATGACGAGCAAATACCAGTCAGATCCAGGTGAAAGTCACTGGATAGCAGTCAAGAATATTCTTAAGTACTTAAGAAGGACTAAAGAATATTTCTTGATATATGGAGGCGATGATGAGCTAGCTGTAAAGGGTTACAGTGATGCTAGCTTCCAAACCGACCAGGATGATTATCGATCGCAGTCAGGGTTCATGTTTTGCATAAATGGTGGTGCAGTGAGCTGGAAGAGTTCGAAGCAGAACATAGTAGTTGATTCTACGACAAAGGCCGAGTATATTGCTGCATCAGAGGCAGCAAAGGAGGAAGTTTGGATTCGCAAGTTCGTCACTGAACATGGGGTGGTTCCTAGCATTACTGACCCTATTGAGCTCTATTGTGACAACAATGGAGCTATAGCACAGGCGAAGGAACCTCGCTCACACCAGCGGACCAAACACATACTACGACGCTTCCATCTCATTCGAGAGATTATCGAGAGAGGAGATGTGAAGATTTGTAGAGTACCCACAGAGGCTAACATCGCAGATCCCTTGACCAAGTCTTTGGCACAGAGGAAGCATGATGGTCACACTAGGTCATTGGGGCTTAGAGCCTACACTAATTGGCACTAGTGCTATTGGGAGATTGTTAGCTAGAGCCCTAGAGCCAATCATTTGTTGATTGTATTATGGACTTGTTGTATCATATTCTATATAAAGGCATTTGGTTTTTGGTTATTATACTTACTTGTATTGGTGCCAAATAAACTAAGTATAATAACGTCCTTGAGTAGAAGGTTCTCACCTATAACAATCGATTAGTTGAACCGATAGTGAGATGATATAGGGAACACTACTCTTAATCATTCCTAGTCGAGTATTAACATTAAGGGACAATGTTAATGCAATAAGACTAGCATGTAGGTCAACTCGATGACTTGATCTCACAAGTCATGGATATAGAGATATCAAGTTGACACATGGGTATGCATTGGAGAATGTATACTAAATGACCCGCAATGAGAAAGTATCATGGATCGTTATATGAGTGTCATATACTTTCTCATGTGGCTATTAGTATGACTACGAGTCCTTAGACCTGAAGTCACCATGGTTCCCTACATAAGGAGTTATGTACTTTGGTTTCGTCAAACGTCACCCATAACTAGGTGGACTATAAAGGAGATTACTGGGTATGTAACGAATTATGCAGAGGGATGTGAGTGATGTAGATGGGATCTATCCCTCCTATATGACGGAAGAGACATCAGTATTCTTGATAGAGTGAGACCACGAAGTGCATGGCCATGCCCAAATGAGTCAATATGAGATATTGAGCTCATTTATTTTAGTGAGTCTACTTGGAATTCAAGATTTAGATTGATCACAGGATGACACGGTCTATGCCTCACATTGATCAATCTAGATGTCTAGGATAGGACACTTTTCATATATTGTGAGGAGTCACAATTAGTAGTCACAAGGTGATGTTGGATCTCAACATTCTTGTAACTTGGATAGCAATGATGTATTGCTAGATGCCGCTCATTGCTTATGTTTCTAAAGGAGTTTAGAAACATTGCCAACGTTACAAGAACCTATTGGGTCACACACAAAGAACAAGTGGATGGAGATTAGGTTCATATGATAAACCAATTGGATTAGGTTCATATGATGTACCAAAGATTGGATTCGGATTAATTTAAATTAGACTTTTTGAGTTAGACTCAATTAGATTCAATTGTTGAATGAGTCTAATTTAAATTTGATTCATTGAGTCAATTTATATTAATGAATTGAGATTTATTAGATTAAAATTGACTTGAACCAAAGGTTGGTTTTAACTCAACAAGGAAGAGAATTGGTCAATTTTGACTTCACCAAATGGAAGTTGAAACATCAAGTTTGACTTGATGTATTGCCACATCATGAAGTTGACTCATCCTACATGGCATGACTAACCTTGCCACATCAAATCAACCTCATCATGGTGTGCCACCTCATGGAGGTTACACATCCCATTCCATTTAATGTGGCCGGCCACATTAAATGAGGGGAGTTACAAGATGTGGCCGGCCACACTAATGTGGGTGGAGGTTTTGTTTAGTGGTATTGATGTGTGTTCATTGTGGTATCTTCTTCCTTGGGTTCTTCCTCCTCTTTTACTACTGTTGCCATGGGTTTCAAGCAAGGAAGAAGAAAGGTGAGTGAATCTAATCCAAGAAGAAAGGTTAGTGAAAGTCACATAGAGTTTTTAGAGGAGTGTGTCCTCTTCTTTTCCTTTCTTCATCTTCCAATCCTATCCGAGAGCATCAAGAAGTGCTAGCACACTTGTGGTGTTCTCTTCTCCATCCTTGAGTGTTAGAGAACACTTCTTGTTCGTGTGGATACTACTAGAGGTGTGTACGTTTGAACACACTCGAGATCCGGCGCACCATGGACGAGCGGGATTCGCAAAAGGCACGCAACAAGGGTAACATTCTAAACATGTAGATTTAAGTGTAGATCTAGTTAGTAAATTCGTACATGTAAAATTTTGTTCTATACTCTTCGCACGGATCTGTTGGCTAGGGAGTTTCGGGGTTTTCGCGACGCGAAAAAGCAGTTTTCGCGGCCCGAAAAACCCAACAATGTCATCCACATACAATATGAGGAAGACAACTATATCTCCTACAACCTTCTTGTGGACACAAGGCTCATCTTCATTCTTGATGAAACCAAACTGTTTGATTGCATCATTGAATCGATGATTCCAGCTCCGAGAAGCTTGCTTTAGTCCATAAATGGACCTATGCAGCTTGCATACTCTGCTAGTATGTTGTGGATCTACAAAACCCTCAGGTTGTGTCATGTACACATCCTCGAGCAGGTTTCCATTCAGAAACGCGGTTTTGACATCCATCTTCCATATCTCATAGTCATGGTGTTGGTTGCTACTTGGAAAACCTAGAGGTTCCACTGTACAAATTTTTGTACAAAGGTCTGAACCTTTTCCTAGCTACCATGTGTTCTTTTAAATTAAATTTTGGATCGCCTGCGGAACTTAACACGTTTGATCCAAAACTTAATCTATTTGTTCTTTTAGGTTTTGACTTGTATCTTCTGCGGAACTTAACATGTTTGATCCAAATCACCTAAGTTATTAATTCCATTAAATATTAATTTCCAAAATTGGTTCCCAGTACTGACGTGGCGAGGCACATGACCTTCTTGGATATGGGAGCAACCACCACCGACTAGACAAAACCTTTTAAGGAAAGCTAATATTTAATTTCCTAAAATAACTTTAGGTCAACCGAAAAGAACAATCAAATCACAAGGAAAAGAAAAATAAAAGAACACTATATCGAAAACAAATTCGAAACACTAGAATCGTATGCCTCTTGTATTTAGTATTATTTCCAAAAATAACTAGTATGATGCGGAAAGAAAAATTGCTAGTTATACCTTTTAGAAAGACCTCTTGATCTTCTACCGTATTCCTCTTCTAACCTCAGACGTTGTGTGGGCAACGATCTTCCAAGATGAGAACCACCTAGGCACCTTCTTCCTTCTTCCTTCAAGTTTCGGCCAAGCACAAGAACTTCCAAAGGATGAAGAATTTTCCACCAACCAAGCTCCAAGGGATGCATGCTTTCTCTCCTTCTTCTCCTTCCTTGATCCGGCCACATCCTCCAAGCTCCAAGAGATGATAGATTTCGGCCACAACAAGAGGAGAGAAGACAAAGGGAAGGGCCGGCCACCACACCAAGGAAAAGAGGGAGAAAAATAGAATAGAGTCCTTAGCCTTGAAGCCTCCTCTACCCCCTCTTTTATAATCCTTGGTCTTGGCAAATAAGGAAAATTTAATAAAAAAACTTCCTTAATTCTTTTGCCATTGAAAAGGAAAATTTATTTAATTAAAACAATTTTCTCTTTTCAAATTACAATGGCCGGCCATTACAAATAAAATCTCCAAGCAAATAAAATTTTAAACACCAATTAAAACTTCCTTATTTGCTTCCGGAAATTTATAAAAATTTCTCCAATAATTTTTATCCCTTCATGATTGGTTTATAAAAAGGAAATTTAATAAATTAAAATCTTTCTTTTAAACATGTGGATAAAAAGAAAGCTATCTCTATAAATTAAAATCTCTTTTAATCTACAAATAAGGAAAGATATCAAATCTTTTCTTAATCTTTTGTAGAAACTTATAAAAGAGAATATTTAATTTTAAACTCTCTTTTAAATTATGAACATGATTAAAAAGGAAAGTTTTCTTAAAATTTAAAATCCTCCTTTAATCAACAAATAAGGAAAGATTTCAAATTTTAAACTCTCTTTTAAACATGTAGATGATTTACAAATAAGGAAAGTTTTTACCCAAAAATTAAAACCATCCTTTTAAACTACAAATAAGGAAAGAGATTAATCTCTTCTCTTAATCTTTTGTAGAAAGCTTTAAAAGGAAATTTTTAATTTTTAAACTCTCTTTTAAAATCATGATATCCACATAAGAAATAATTTTAATAAAAATCTTTTTTAATATTCTAGTGGCCGGCCACCTAAGCTTGGGACCCATGCTTTGACCGGCCACCTACATGGCTCATCCACTTGGTCTTGGCCGACCCTAGCTTGGGTTCTAAGCTAGGTTGGCCGGCCCCATTGGATGGGTAAGAAGGTGGGTATGCGGTGGGTATAAATCTCTATATACTAGAGGCTACGATAGGGACCGAGAGGAGGAATTAGTTTTGGTCTCCCGATAAAATTAAGCATCCCGTGCTCACCCCGAACACACAACTTAATTTTATCAATAATAATTCATTCCACTAGAGAACTATTATTGAACTACCGCACCAATCCCAAATTAAATTTTGGGCTCCTTCTTATCATGAGTGTGTTAGTCTCCCTGTGTTTAAGATAACAAATGTCCACTAATTAAGTAAGTTATTGACAACTCACTTAATTAATATCTAGCTCCAAGAGTAGTACAACTCAACTTTATCGTCATGTCGGACTAAGTCCACCTGCAGGGTTTAACATGACAATCCTTATGAGCTCCTCTTGAGGACATTCTCAACCTAGATTACTAGGACACAGTTTCCTTCTATAATCAACAACACACACTATAAGTGATATCATTTCCCAACTTATCGGTCTTATTGATTTATCGAACTAAATCTCACCCATTGATAAATTAAAGAGATAAATATCAAATATATGTGCTTGTTATTATATTAGGATTAAGAGCACACACTTCCATAATAACTGAGGTCTTTGTTCCTTTATAAAGTCAGTATAAAAGAAACGACCTCTAATGATCCTACTCAATACACTCTAAGTGTACTAGTGTAATTATATAGTTAAGATAAACTAATACCTAATTACACTACGACCTTCTAATGGTCTGTTTCTTTCCATCTTGGCCGTGAGCTACTATTTATAATTTATAAGGTACTGATAACATGATCTTCTGTGTGTGACACCACACACCATGTTATCTACAATATAAATTAATTGAACAATTACATTTATCAAAAATGTAGACATTTGACCAATGTGATTCTTATTTCTAGATAAATATTTATACCAAAAGCTAGGCTTTTAGTATACATCCTAACAATCTCCCACTTATACTAAAAGACTAAGCTGCTATATCTGCTGCCATACATATGATTCCCAAACCTTCAACATGCCCATCAGAAGCTCTTGCCTTAAGGGCTTTAGTGAAAGAATCTTCTAGGTTATCACTTGATGTAATCTAGGCAGCAACAACTTCTTCTCGTTTATACGATTTCTCGTATTGGGTGGTACTTGCGCTCTATTGCGTTTACTTGCCTTATAGACTTATGGTTTCTTCGAGTTTGCTACTGCACCACTATTATTACAATGAATTGTAATAATTTTTGGACAAACCATAAATCATATCTAAGTCCATCTTGAGGTTATTTGAGTCATTTAGCTTTTATGGCTACCTCAGAGGCTTGCCATATACTCAGCTTCTATGGTGGAGTCCAGAAAAAACACCTATGCTTATCACTCTTCCATAGTTATTACTTTTCCTCCTAAAGTAAACACAAAACCCCGAGATTGACTTATTATTGTCCCTATCTGATTGGAAGTCAAAATTCGTGCAACCCACAGGGACCAAATTAACTGCCTTGTAAGCTAGCATATAATCTCTAGTGCCTCTAAGGTACTTTAATATATGCTTTACTGCAGTCCAATGTCCTTGTCTAGGGTTACTTTGATATCTGTTAACTATGCCCTTGGCAAAACAGATTTCTGATCTCGTGTATAGCATACATTAGGCTGTCTAACTTTTGAAGCATAAAGAACTGCCTACATGTCCTCAATCTCCTTTGATGTCATCGAAGACATCTCTTTAGATAAAGACACTCCATGCTTAAAAGGTAGAAAACCTTTCTTGAAGTTTTGCATGCTAAAACGAGCGTGTTATATAAAGCTTGAGATAAGCACAATATTTTTTTCTTGCGAACCTTGTTCCCAAGAATATGTGCTTATTTTCCTAAGTCCTTTATAACGAATTGCTTGGACAACCATACCCTTACTTCCGATAACACCTTGATATTGTTTCCAACTATCAAAAATGTAATCTACGTATAGTACAAGAAATACCACCACGTTTCTATCACACCTTTTGTATACACAAGACTTATCCGGTTACTAAATAAGTCCATAGGTCTGGATAACTTTGATAAACCGGATGTTCCAAGACATTTGAAGCTTTGTCTCAGTCCATAGACTGATTGAGCTTGCACACAAGATGCTCTTAGCCTTTTGCAATGAACCCTTCTGGTTGCTTTATATGGATGCTTTCTTCAAGACTTCCATTAAGGAATGATGTCTTGACATCCACTTGCCAAATAGATAAAAGAATCCGGATAGACTTAAGCATGACTACCAGTGAAAAAGTTTCCTTTTTCATCAAGCCTTGCTTTGAAAGTTTCTACCTTTCTGTCTATCCATCTTTTCCTATTGTAGACTTATTTTCACTGAATGGCTTTTACACCATCTTGTGATTCCACAAGCTTCCAGATTTTATTCTAATTCTGTATTCATTGCTCTTTGCCAAGATGCTGCATATTTATCTTGGAGTGCTTTATCATATGTCCGGGATCAGACTCATGTTCATTTGGGATCAAGTCCAAAAGACTCTCCCAAAACATGAATCTTTTAGGTTGCTTGACAACCCTCCCACTACAATGATGCACTGTCTATAATTGTGTATCAATTGTGATACGTGTTGCAGTTTCTTGTGATATTTCATCTTGTACAGTTGGTACTAGATTAGACTTGTCTTTTATTAAGAACAAATTACTTATGGGCTTATGGTTCATTATATAGTCCTCTAAAAATCAGTCATTGATGCTAACAATGACCTTCTGATTTTTAAGACTATAAACCTACTTCCGTTTCTCTAGGATAACCCATAGGTGAATTCCTATCTAGCTTATCATTGTCTCTCTTCAGCATATGTGCTGGACTACCCGAATCCGAATATGCTTCAAAATAGACTTACGCCTATTCAGCAATTCTATATGAGTAGAGAGTTCTGACTTTGGAAGGTACTATGTTCACTTTCTTTTCCAGAGTATATCCTTAAAACGAACTTGGTAATTTTCTGAATAACTCATCAATCTAATTATTTCCATAAGAGTCCTATACCTTCTTTCTACTACAACATTCTGTTGGGGTGTACCAGGTGCAGTTAGTTGGGAGTGAATCCCTACTTCTGATAAGTAACTCCTAAATTGTCCTAAGAGGTACTTGCCACTACGATCTTACCATAATGACTTGATACTTTTACTTTAACGTTTCTCCGCATCAGCCTTATACTCTTTGAACTAATCAAAGCACTTAGTCTTGCGACACATTAAGTAAATGTATTTGTATCTTGAATAGTTGTCGAAATATTCGATACTACCTCTTGACTGGATAGTCATAGGATCACACAAATCAGAATGAACCAATTCAATATATCTTTGGCTCCATACCCCTTAGACTTAAAAGTTTCTTGGTTATTTTTCCTTCCAAGTAAGACTCGCAGGTTGCAAAGATTTCCACTACTAATGAACCCAAAAGTTCATCAGCTACCAATGAATCCTACTCAAGTTATAACCTAGCCTTAGATGCCAAAGATATAATTTGTTCATTTCCGAAGGTTGCTTTCTCTTAAAGTTAGAAGATGTGTTACTAATTTCCATTTGTTGCATCGTGGGAGTTATTGGATTATAAATTGTCAACCAACATACCAGAATAGATAACTTCTCTATTTTTCTTGATAACAGCTTTGTTATCAAAATAGACACAATATCTATTCTATAATAGTTTAGAAACTGAAATCAGGTTCTTTCTAAACTTAGTACGTAAAGACAATTTCTAATAATCCATATTTTATTCCTATTAGAGAATAAACCTCTGTAACGCCCGCCCTCCCTGCTACCCCTAAGGGACGGGGCTACGATACTCTACGTACATATTACAGCGGAAGACTTAAAATAATTTTTCTTAGATTAATAAAAACTTTTCTTTTGTTTGCATATCCGAACTACACTAATATGGTTTCCATAACATGATAACAAGATAAATAGAAACATAACATCAAGTCACCCATTTAGTACTACAATTTATGAAACCAAAGGGTAATTCTTAAAAGTTCTTAAAGCAGGTTCTTATTGGGTTGCCTAGCCACAGCCACACACATCTCCTTGCCTCTCCTGCTGCTCCTTTAGCCCATCCAGCTTTTTCCTTTATCTGCGGTACAAGGAAAGTAAGCTGTGAGCACTCATGGCTCAGTAAGTTCCTTTCCTATTCACTAAAACCAAAAAATTATTACATAATCAAAGAATATATCAACATAACATAATCTCAACTAGTCATGGCATAACATATCATACTCTTTAATCATATCATGCAACATAACAAAATCAGAATTAGTCATGGCATATCATCTCTTAAAGCATAGCATGAAATATAACATAATCATATCTAATCATGACATCTCATCCCTTAAAGCATAGCATGGAACATATCATAGTCATATCTAATCATGGCATATCATAAATCATAGCATTATCACAACATGATCATAAAGTATATGCAATATGATTTTGAAAACATATATCCGAAAAACATGTGTATGTCTCATGATCTTTAAAACCATTTCTTCTTACATATATACTTGAACATAATATCAACATATTGGGGATCCCGGCTTAGTACCACATACATACATAATGCGCACATCCTAAGTAGATCCAAGGTAGCTAGTCTTGATCCTACTAGGAAACTATGCCCGTAGCTCGACCTAGGGGCACGTAAGGAGCCCACCCTTTACTAGGCCCGTAATTCGACCTAGGGGCGCATAAGGAGCCCACCCTTTTGGTACAAGCCATTCAAAGTAAAATACATGTCATACTTATACATATCATACATCATACAAGCATGCATCACTTAGGCATACATCATATAAAAGTATGCATCACTTAGGCATACATCATGTCATAAAGGTATGCATCACTTAGGCATATATCATATAAAAGTATGCATCACTTAGGCATACATCATGTCATAAAAGTATGCATCACTTAGGCATACATCATATAAAAGTATGCGTCACTTAGGCATACATCATATTAACATGCATATCATAAAAGCATACATATTTTAAGCACATAGCATATCATCAAAGTATGCATATTTCCTTCCACATAGCATATCATAAAAAGCATGCATATTCTAAGCATATAGCATATCATCAAGCATGCATATTCTAAGCACATAACATATCATCAAAGCATGCATATTTCTAAACACATATCACATCATAAAAACATGCATATTCTAAGCATATAGCATATCGTCAAGCATGCATATTCTAAGCACATAACATATCATCAAAGCATGCATATTTCTAAACACATATCATATCATAAAACATTCATATCTCTATCCACATATCATATCATAAAAAGGTATAAATCACAAGCATACATGGTTAAGCATAAGGGTGTATCATGTGATTATACTATCATAAGAACACATGGTAACATAGTTAACTTGGGTTCTAAGCTTCCTAAACCCTTGGGTTCCTATCATGGCCGAACCCCCTTAGGTCTCAATTTAGGTAAAAACAACCTCCAAGCATGTGAAACCTAAATTATCATTACATGAATTTCATAGGAAGCATTATAAGTATGATTTACTTGGTTTCTAAGTTCTCCAAGTCTTTAAACTCATGTGGCCGAACCCTATCAGTATATAAAAAAGGTCCCAAATGTCATGAAAGCATGGAAACCTTAAACCACATTTATAGCATTTTT
The DNA here is from genome assembly GCF_018446385.1 of Zingiber officinale. NCBI lineage: Eukaryota > Viridiplantae > Streptophyta > Magnoliopsida > Zingiberales > Zingiberaceae > Zingiber > Zingiber officinale. Next base: position 33,670,934 of record NC_055999.1, on the reverse strand, counting down.
TTCCAAGTAACATAGTAAGCATATTGAGCTAGTTCTTAAGTCCTTCAAGCCCTTAACATATGTCATAGTCAAACTTTTAACAAGTGTTCATGAGGGCTAAAAACAAACATACAAGCATGTGAACTTGAACTAGAATCATGTATAAATTCATAACAAAACATTATACAACATGTATGGCCGAAACTTACCCTAGCCTCAATTAGGTCATTAAACAACATATAGCATGGGAACTTTGTCTTTCTACTTATCATATTCCATGTAAAGTGGCATAAGCATATTTAATTCTTGTTCTAGAGTTTCTAGGGCATCTATTCCTTCATGGCCGAAACATACAATAGTCCATTTAGGTCATGGAAAAATTTTACAAGCATGTGATACAATCAACACATTATCCTATTTTCATAAGAAGCACTTTTAACACATTTGGTTTCATTTCTAAGGCCTCTAGGTCTTTTAAACCCTACTTGGCTGAAACTCAACAGTATATAAACTTGCTTCCAATAGCCTAAAAGCATAAGAAATCATACAAGTTTCATAGCATGTATAAAGACAAGCATAATAAACATACATGTGAATTGTGTCTTAGGCTTCCTAGGTTTCTTTCCCTTTTTCTTTTATTTTTCCTCATGGCCGAAACCTACCATTCTTTAAACTAGGTTTTAAGTGGCCTAAAGCATGGAAAACCTAAGTAAGTTTCATGACAAAAATTACTAAGAACATCCTATACAAAGTTGGTTCATAAACAAGCTAGGACTCTTGTGATCCTACATGCCATATATCATGTAACTAATTTTCCTATACTCAATTTAAACATAAGAACATTAAAAAACTTTCATATCATAATATCACAGAGGTCTTGAGCATATTAGAATTTTGTTTAAGCTTTTCTAACTATCCATCTTATCATGGCCGAAAATCTAAAATAAGAGTTCATGAATTTCTAGCAATGTTCAACATGCAATTCTTTAAGAAAACTCTATATTCTATCATACAAACATGGTTACTTAAAATTTAAAGGTCTTCCTAACCCTAAGCCCTTTTCTTGGCCGAAACATATAAATGGATTTCTTTTGGTTCCAAGTAACTGTTAAGCAAGAAAACCAATAAAAGATCCTTAATAGTTCATGGAGAGAATCTTGCATTAGTTTGGTTATACAATATTTTCCCCAACCTCTTTAAAATATTTTTGGCCGAAATTCTAGGGTTAGGTACTCCTCTGATCAAGCATCATTTAGGTATAAAAACATGAAGAAAATCCTTCCTACATAGCATAGAAAAATATCATGAAATAAGGACTTGTTTAAACCTTCCTAGATTTGAAAACCCTTTCTTTGGCCAATTTTTTCTTAAATTCCTTCCTAGGTTTTCTAATCCTTATAAAATCTGAAAATCACATAAAAAGCCTTGTACCACAGGTGAGGGGAAGCTTACATCCTTTTCGCTTGTGGATCTAAGGTATGGTGATGGAAGAAGTAGCCTCTTCTTCTAGTTCCTTTCCCTTGATTCCCTTGCTAAGTCCTCCTTGTATCTTAGGCTTTCTTAGGAGAAAACCTTGGCTTGGGGCCGAAGATGGAGGAGAGGGGACTGATGGTTTCGGTGAGGGAGAGGAAGAATGAGAGAAAATGAGAGAAAAATAACCTTCTCTTTTCTTGCTCCCTTTTATGTTAAGGGGGAAGAGGTAGCAAAATTGATTTTTGCTTTCCTTCTCCCTTAGCCTTTTTTTTTTCCTATTTCCTATTTATTTTATTTATTCATTTATTCTTACCATTCATGATGAAATAAGGGGGATTGAATCCTCTTAATTCCCTCTTTAAATTTTCGGCAACAACAAAGAGGAAGAAGGAGAGAAAGGGAGGAAGGCAAGTTGCCTTTCTCTTGCTCCTTTCTTGTTTTCTTTTGGCTAGCTTTTACTCTTACCTTTATCATGAGTTTCCCTCCTTTGCTATCAATATCTTCTCTCTATCCCAATTGGTTTCTACTAATTAATTCTATGAAATATAATATAAGAGGTTCATGGTTCAATCCTTGACCTCCTCTTCTTTTTATTTCATTTTATTTCTTTTTTTTTTTTGCTTCAACTCACTTCCTATTATTTTTCTAAGGAAAAATCTCACATTCATATATTTATCTTACAAGCTTAGTGGGTATTACAACCTCTCCCACTGCCACAACTGCTACTTTTGCAGTAGTGCCCATGTGGACGGTGTTTTTATTTTCATTTAGTTGTCGGGTTTCCTGGAACCCTGCAATAAATTGCAGACATGATTAATGGCATCTGTATCTACACTCCAAGTTCTGGTAGATAACACCACTAAACATGTTTCAACTAATGAATTAAATACACCTAAATTGTTCTTAGTTCTAAGAAGACAGTCTACCTTAATGTCCAAGTCCTATTTCCAATCATTACAATTGGGACTACTAAGTCTTTTCTATAGTATAACAACTAGGGGATTGACAACCATTTTAAATCCTAAGAATCACAAAAATATTTGGTCAAGATCAATTCTTTTAAAAATCCCTATGAATTTTGTATGCCACGATAGTGTGGACGTATACAAAATCAAAGAGGAGATTTTATCCATTAGTTTTATTATCTCATCAACTTTTCTTTATGATGAATAAAATTAATAGTTGATCTATCTTTGATCAAATATTTGGTCAAAACTTTTGAATTTAAAATAACATTGATTCCTCAAACAATATTATTTAAATTCACCAACACCTCAAACACCGTGAATTTTACATGCCACGATAGTGTGGACGTATACAAAATTAAACATTTGTAAGAGGAGGGGTTTACCCTTTAATTATCTTGTTAATAAATCTTTATGACAAATAAAATTACCTTAAACACCGTGAATTTTGTATGCCACGATAGTGTGGACGTATACAAAATCAAACATTTGTAAGAGGAGTTTTTAATTTTATTATCCTGTCAACCTATTTATTTGATAAATTAATAGTTGGTTTTCTTCGGTCACACAAATAATAACAGTGACTCCGATGGGGAGGATACTATTAGACGTGCCTAAGTGTTTACCATTACTTGACACTAAGTCCATTAATAAGATTGTGCCCCTTCCGATGGGGAAGATCACACGCTCTTAATTAACTTCCTATAGTCATCCAAAATGGAAGTTTAAGCTAGTGATCCGCAAACAAGCTCATCCGATATGGAGGAAGGCACTCAGAGCCAACGCGCAAGCTTGTTGCATCACTTATAAACTAGTAATGGAGACCGTGGAATTTATTTAAAAATAAATCCCTCTCCCACTTAGTTATTTAAAGTGAGGAATTTTGACTATGCTAGCCTACTTAGCATGCATACTAACAAGCACACACAACACAACATAGAAAGCAATAAATAGAAAAACTAATTTTCAACTATTATGGCTTTTTATCTATTGCTGTCCTCCATGTGTCGCCAACCCTAACTGCTGCCATCTTTGGCCACCGCCACCGGGTCTAGTTGTCGCATCCATCTTGCTCCTTGTTCCGCTGTGCCTCTGGTCTTCAAAAGGTTCCACGCCTTGCAAGATTCGATCCGCGATTTAAATAGAATTTTACATTTTTCGATCCTATATTCCTCGAAGGAATGTACATGTAAACTAGATCGAACATAAAATAAAATTTACATCCATCGATCCTATATTCCGTAAAAGGAATGTACATGTAACTAGATCAAAAAATAAAATCCTAATAAAACAAAATACAGCTCCTGCTGTATTTTATAATACAATCATGCACACACAATAAAATGCCCTTGACATGTCCAAGGGTCCAATCACACACACAATATCTATAAGCCATAATAGTTGGATCCTGCATCCACAAAGTTAGCACATTCTACTATTATCCTGCCTAAATTATGTATGACATGTGCATAATTAAACTAATACCAAATACACAGAGGCAAAACCCTAGCTCTGATACCAATTGTTGGTTGCTACTCGGAAAACCTAGAGGTTCCACTGTACAAAATTTTGTACAAAAGTCTGAACCTTTTCCTAGCTACCATGTGTTCTTTTAAATTAAATTTTGGATCGCCTGTGGAACTTAACACGTTTCATCCAAAACTTAATCTATTTGTTCTTTTAGGTTTTGACTTGGATCTCCTGCGGAACTTAACACGTTTGATCCAAATCACCTAAGTTATTAATTCCATTAAATATTAATTTCCAAAATTGGTTCCCAGTACTGACGTGGCGAGGCACATGACCTTCTTGGATATGGGAGCAACCACCACCGACTAGACAAAACCTTTTAAGGAAAGCTAATATTTAATTTCCTAAAATAACTTTAGGTCAACCGAAAAGAACAATCAAATCACAAGGAAAAGAAAAACAAAAGAACACTATATCGAAAACAAATTCGAAACACTAGAATCGTATGCCTCTTGTATTTAGTATTATTTCCAAAAATAACTAGTACGATGCGGAAAGAAAAATTACTAGTTATACCTTTTAGAAAGACCTCTTGATCTTCTACCGTATTCCTCTTCTAACCTCGGACGTTGTGTGGGCAACGATCTTCCAAGATGAGAACCACCTAGGCACCTTCTTCCTTCTTCCTTCAAGTTTCGGCCAAGCACAAGAACTTCCAAAGGATGAAGAATTTTCCACCAACCAAGCTCCAAGGGATGCATGCTTTCTCTCCTTCTCCTCCTTCCTTGATCCGGCCACATCCTCCAAGCTCCAAGAGATGATAGATTTCGGCCACAACAAGAGGAGAGAAGAGAAAGGGAAGGGCCGGCCACCACACCAAGGAAAAGAGGGAGAAAAATAGAATAGAGTCCTTAGCCTTGAAACCTCCTCTAACCCCTCTTTTATAATCCTTGGTCTTGGCAAATAAGGAAAATTTAATAAAAAAACTTCCTTAATTCTTTTTACATTGAAAAGGAAAATTTATTTAATTAAAATAATTTTCTCTTTTCAAATTACAATGGCCGGCCATAACAAATAAAATCTCCAAGCAAATAAAATTTTAAACACCAATTAAAACTTCCTTATTTGCTTCCGGAAATTTATAAAAATTTCTCCAATAATTTTTATCCCTTCAGGATTGGTTTATAAAAAGGAAATTTAATAAATTAAAATCTTTCTTTTAAATATGTGGATAAAAAGAAAGCTATCTCTATAAATTAAAATCTCTTTTAATCTACAAATAAGGAAAGATATCAAATCTTTTCTTAATCTTTTGTAGAAACTTATAAAAGAGAATATTTAATTTTAAACTCTCTTTTAAATCATGAACATGATTAAAAATGAAAGTTTTCTTAAAATTTTAAATCCTCCTTTAATCAACAAATAAGGAAAGATTTCAAATTTTAAACTTTCTTTTAAACATGTAGATGATTTACAAATAAGGAAAGTTTTTACCAAAAAATTAAAACCATCCTTTTAAACTACAAATAAGGAAAGAGATTAATCTCTTCTCTTAATCTTTTGTAGAAAGCTTTAAAAGGAAAATTTTTAATTTTTAAACTCTCTTTTAAAATCATGATATCCACATAAGAAATAATTTTAATAAAAATCCTTTTTAATATTCTAGTGGTCGGCCACCTAAGCTTGGGACCCAAGCTTTGACCGGCCACCTACATGGCTCATCCACTTGGTCTTGGCCGGCCCTAGCTTGGGTTCCAAGCTAGCTTGGCCGGCCCCATTGGATGGGTAAGAAGGTGGGTATGCGGTGGGTATAAATCTCTATATACTAGAGGCTACGATAGGGACCGAGAGGAGGAATTGGTTTTGGTCTCCCGATAAAATTAAGCATCCCGTGCTCGCCCCGAACACTTAATTTTATCAATAATAATTCATTCCACTAGAGAACTTTTATTGAACTACCGCACCAATCCCAAATTACATTTTGGGCTCCTTCTTATCAATAGTGTGTTAGTCTCCCTGTGTTTAAGATAACAAATGTCCACTAATTAAGTAAGTTACTGACAACTCACTTAATTAATATCTAGCTCCAAGAGTAGTACAACTCAACTTTATCGTCATGTCGGACTAAGTCCACCTGCAGGGTTTAACATGACAATCCTTATGAGCTCCTCTTGAGGACATTCTCAACCTAGATTACTAGGACACAGTTTCCTTCTATAATCAATAACACACACTATAAGTGATATCATTTCCCAACATATCGGACTTATTGATTTATCGAACTAAATCTCACCCATTGATAAATTAAAGAAATAAATATCAAATATATGTGCTTGTTATTATATTTGGATTAAGAGCACACTTCCATAATAACTGAGGTCTTTGTTCCTTTATAAAGTCAGTATAAAAGAAACGACCTCTAATGGTCCTACTCAATATACTCTAAGTGTACTAGTATAATTATATAGTTAAGGTAAACTAATACCTAATTACACTACGACCTTCTAATGGTCTGTTCCTTTCCATCTTGGTCGTGAACTACTATTTATAATTTATAAGGTACTGATAACATGATCTTCTTTGTGTGACACCACACACCATGTTATCTACAATATAAATAAATTGAACAATTACATTTATCATAAATGTAGACATTTGACCAATGCTATTCTTATTTCTAGATAAATGTTTATACTAAAAGCTAGGCTTTTAGTATACATCCTAACACATGGTATGCTGCAATAGCAAGCATGATCCGAATGGACTTAAACATCGCTACTGGAAAAAAAGTTTCATCATAGTCAATACCATGAATCTGCTTGAAACATTTAGCTATCAAGTGACCATTATAGATAAGTCCATCCATGTCAGTCTTTCTCTTAAAGACCCACTTACACCTAATTGGTTTTACCCCTTTAGGTGGATCAACCAAAGTCCATACTTGGTTGGTGTACATGGATTCCATCTCGGATCTCATGGCCTCTAGCCATTTCTCATAATCTGGTCTCATCACCGCTTCCTGATAGGTGGTAGGCTCATCATCTATGAGTACAACGTCATTATGGTCAGACAAGAGAAATGAGTATCTCTCAGGCTGACAACATACCCTATCAGACCTGCGAAGAGGTATGTCTACTTGAACTGGTTGTTGTTCCTCAACTCATTGTGGAACAACATCATCCACAACACTTTGTGGTTCCAGTTCAACTTCCATCAAGGCTTCAGTGCTATTGTTCGCATTTTGAACTTCTTCAAGATCGAATGTGCTCCCACTAGTCTTTCTAGAAACAAAGTCCTTTTCTAGAAAGATCCCAGTCTTTACCACAACTACCTTGTGCTGATGGGGAATGTAGAAGTAATATCCCTTAGTTTCCTTGGGATATCCAATAAAGTAGCACTTGTCGGATTTAGGTCCTAATTTGTCTGAGACTTGACGTCTAACGTAAGCCTCATAATCCCAAATCCTCATAAAAGACACCTGGGCATTTCTCCCAGTCCATATCCTATATGGTGTCTTTATCACGGCCTTGGATCGAACTCGGTTGAGTATAAAAGCTGTCGTGTCTAGAGCATAGCCCCAAAGGAATGTCGGAAGATCTGTGTGACTCATCATAGATCGTACCATATCTAATAGGGTACGATTCCTCATTTCGGATACACCATTCCACTATGATATTCCAGGAGGAGTGAGTTGGGATAGAATCCCACACTCAGCTAGATAGTCACAAAACTCATGGCTAAGGTATTCTCCACCTCGATCTGATCGAAGTATCTTAATTTTCTTGCCAAGCTGGTTCTGTACTTCATTCTTGAATTCTTTGAACTTTTCAAAGAATTCTGACTTATGTGTCATCAAGTACACATAACCATATCTACTGAAGTCATCAGTAAATGTGATGAAGTACCTATAACCGCCTCTAGCAGCTACATTGAAAGGGCCACATACATCACTATGTATAAGACCTAACAAGTCAGTCGCTTTCTCACTGTGCCCACTAGAGGAAGTCTTGGTCATCTTGCCTAGTAGGCATGACTCGTATGTCTCATAAGATTCAAAATTAAATGAGTCCAACAAATCATCCTTATGGAGCTGGGATAAGCGCTTGTCATTTATATGACCTAAGCGACAGTGCCAGAGATAAGTTTGGTTCAGGTCATTTGACTTGAACCTCTTGGTATTTATGTTATAGATAGGGCTTTCAAGGTCTAGAATGTAGAGTCCATTCATCAGAGGTGCACTACAATAGAACATATCTTTTAAATAAACAGAACAACATTTGTCCTTAATAATAAAAGAGAAACCTTTCTTGTCCAAACAAGAAACTGAAATTATGTTCTTAGTTAATGCAGACACATAACAACAATTATCCAACTCTAATACAAGCCCAGAGGGCAGAGATAGAAAATAAGTCCCTACAGCAACAACAGCAACCCGTGCTCCATTGCCTACGAGTAGGTCCACCTCGCCCTTCACTAATGCCCTGCTATTTCTCAGCGCCTGCACATTAGTACAAATGTGAGATGCACATCCGGTATCTAATACCCATGATGAAGAAATAGATAGATTGACTTCTATAACATATATACCTGAAGTGGAAGTCTCACTTCACTTCTTCTTAAGATCTTCCAGGTACACCTTGCAGTTCCTCTTCCAGTGCCCGGTCTGACCGCAGTGGAAACATGTAGCATCCTTGGCGACCCCTCCTTTAGGCTTCAGTGCCTTGCCTTTGCCTTTGGCTTGGGATTTTTCCTTACCAAATGAACGAAGTTGACTATAACTTTCGGGCAAGGAGTGTAAGATCAAGTCAGTGGTCAGCTCTTGATCAAATGGGAATCCCAATCTCTGTAGGTTCTCTATGTACCCAACATCTTGAGTACATGTGGACCTACAGGAGTCCCAGCTTGCATCTTGCATTGAAACAGTGCCTTAGAGATCTCAAATCTCTCGTGCCATGCTTGTCCTTGATACAGTTGACGAAGATGTTCAACCATATCGTAAGTAGTCATTAACTCATGTTTCTTCTGAAGCTCAGAGTTCATGCTAGCGAGCATGAGACAGGATACATCTAATGCGTCTTCTTGATGCTTCTTATAAGCATCTTGGTCAGCTCGCGTGGAAGTGGCAAGAGGTGCCTCCGGAATGGGCTGCTCCAGAACGTACAGTTTACGTTTTTGAGTGAGAACGTTTCTCAAATTCCTATACCAGTCCAGGAAATTTGCTCCGTTGAGCTTGTCCTTCTTAAGGACAGAACGCAGAGAGAAGTTGTTCATGTTTGACGTCATGGCAATTCTACAACAGAAAAATGTAGAAAATAAATATCATATTCTTAATCATTTAATTAGGCCTTTAACTAAATGATACTCCCACTGAATTCTATAATTCATGTGGGACAAGATCCACATCATACTAACCCTTGAGTTAGCTTTGGCTAATACGCCCAAGACTTAGTATGATCGGTAGGTAATGAGTACCAATTACATCTCTATGCCACTCTTGTTTATAGGATCATTATCCGCAGTTATATTAAAACTTGAGTTAGCTTTGGCTAATACGCCCAAGAATTAATATAAATGTGATTTATGTCCTATCTTTCCAACCATTGGAAGAATGCCTATAGTTGTACTCAATCCAACCGAGTTAACTAGGAATACTCAATCTAATTGAGTTTGTATTCGCCCATGCGTTGATAAGCGGGACCAAGATTGTCCCTCCGTACCCTACTAAGATAATATGTGTTGCTCTACTTTGGCAGATTCAACAACACATGTGATCGAGGTAGTGATAGGTATCACGGCACGGTAGGCATTAGAGTTGACATGATTTAGATCTAATCTAAATGATGATGCGTATCATATACTCGATAGATCTAATCTAATCGAAAGGGTGCATCATGTACATGACTTAGATCTAATCTAATCGTTAGGCACTAATTAATTACTTAATCATGCATCACATATACACAAGCAATTAATTAAATTAATTTGTGATTAGTCATGGCCCTACTATGATCTTCTCAAGCCAATGAGAAGATCGGATGGTCAACCTAGGGTCAACAGCTTCTCAAGCTCCTCCCTTTGACCACCTTGTGTTGCTCGCGCCTTCCTCGTAACTCCGTCTCGAGTGGACCTTCCACGGCTTCAATTTTGTACATTACAATTTTGAAACTCGAGTTACATTCAAGTCTAAACTAATTTACAACAAGAATAAATGTAGAAAGGCACGACGCGCAGGTCGCGTATCAAGAATATAACACACACAATCACATGACGGCACGCAGGCCGTATTATGAATTACAACACAAAATATACCAATCCAATTGGGTATTTTTGGGCCATGACTATCACAAATTATACATAATTCTAAATTATGTATTTTCTATAATTTTCTATAATTTTAATACCAATTTTTATGAGTAAAAATTCCCGGCGGTCCTGTTTAGCGGTTTTCGGGCACAATCGCGGAACGAATCCCCTTGCGGGGCCAGGGGCAGCGCCCCTACCCGCGATCTAACCATAGCGAGTGTCCCTAAGCGATCCAACAGCGCCTTAGCCCGCTGTCCCAAAAAGTTTTGGGGCGAAACCTTGCCGTTTCGGGAAAAACTTCTCGGTAGTCAAAGCCTACAAGTGTCGAAACACTTGTGCTTCGCTTCTACGAGAAAAATACCCATAAAAACTCTAAAAATCATAAAATTACAGAATATCGTAGAACCTATATTTTTCATAAAAAATCAAATTAAACTCGTACAAGTCTTCGCACGTGGCTCGAAAACCGCTTTTTCGCATCGCGGAAACCCCGAAACCCCAAGCCACGGATCCATGCGAAGAATAAAACTTTCGAAAAATATGAGTACGAGTTTACTAACCTATAGATCTACACTAGAACTATATGTTAAAGAGATTTACCCTTGATGCGCGCCCTTCGCGAATCCCGCTCGTCCAAGGTGCCGGATCTCGAGAGTGTTAAAGTAGACACTCCTTTAGAAGTATCCACACGAACAAGTAGGTGGAGAAAAACCACACAAAAGGTGTGCTAGCACTTTGGATGGTTCGGCCAAGATAGGAGGAGAGGGAGAGAAGGAAGAGCTTGAGGAGGAAGAAGAAAAGAGAGATACACACACAAATGAAAACACCTCCTCAATTGCCTTGATGTGGCCTGCCACATTAGGAGGTGTAACCCCCTTCACATTAATCACAATTAATGTGGAGGCCATTAAAGTGAAGAATTGTAACCTCCATGAGGTGGCATCTCACTTAAGTAACCATGATGATGTGGAGCATCATCATTGGTCCACATCTTGCCAACTCACTAATGATGTGGCATAAAGTAAAGTCAAACTTGACTCTTCCTCTTCCTCTCAAGTCAAGTCAAACTTGACTTAATCTCTCTCATGGTTGATCTAATCCAACCATTTAATTCAAGCCAACTTAATATAATGAATCTAATTCATTTAATTAAATTGATTCAATGAGTCATAATCTAAATTAGACTCATTGAACACATGAATCAACTAGAGTCCAACTCAATTAGCCCAATTAGGATTACTCTTAATCCAATTTGATTCATCAAATGAATCTAATCCTCTTGGTTCATTATATGAACCTAATCTCCATCTAATTGTCCTTAGTGTGTGACCCTATAGGTTCTTGTAACATTGGCAATGCCCCTAAACCCATTTAGGAGCATAAGTAATGAGCGGTATCTAGCAACACATCATTACTACCCAAGTTACAAGAATGTTGAGATCCAACATCACCTTTGTGACTACTAATTGTGACTCCTCACAATATATGACAAGTGTCCTTCTATCCTAGACATCTAGATTGATCAATGTGAGGCATAGACCGTGTCATCCTCTAACCAATCTAAATCTTGAACTCCAAGTAGACTCACTAAATCAAACGAGCTCAATATCTCATATTGACTCATTTGGGCATGGCCATGCACTTCGTGGTCTCACTCTATCAAGAATATCGATGTCACTCCCGTCATATAGGAGGGATAGATCCCATCTACATCACTCATATCCCTCCGCATAATTTGTTACATACCCAGTAATCGCCATTATAGTCCACCCAGTTATGGGTGACGTTTGACGAAACCAAAGTACATAACTCCTTATGTAGGGAACCATGGTGACTTCAGGTCTAAGGACTAGTAGTCATACTATTAGCCACATGAGAAAGTATATGACACTCATATAACGATCCATGATACTTTCTCATGGCGGGTCATTCAGTATAGATTCTCCAATGCACACCCATGTGTCAACTTGATATCTCTATATCCATGACTTGTGAGATCAAGTCATCGAGTTGACCTACATGCTAGTCTTATTGCATTAACATTGTCCCTGAATGTTAATACTCGACTAGGAATGATTAAGAGTAGTGTTCCCTATATCATCTCACTATCGGTTCAACTAACCGATTGATATAGGTGAGAACCTTCTACTCAAGGACGCTATTATACTTAGTTTATTTGGCACTAATACAAGTAAGTATAATAACCAAAACAAATGTCTTTATTTATATAAGAATATGATATAATAAGTCCATAATACAATTATCAAATGATTGGCTCTAGGGCTCTAACTAACAGTAATCCAGTCATATAGATTTATTCAGTGTCCGGATGAGTCTTGTGTATACAAAAAGTGTAACGAAAATGTGGTGGTATTTCTTGTACTATACATAGATGATATTTTGTTAATTGGCAACAATGTCAAGATATTATCGGATGTAAGGGTATGGTTACCCAAACAATTTGATATGAAGGACTTAAGAGAATGTGCACATATTATTGGGATCAAATTCATAAGGGATCGCAAGAAAAGAATGTTGTGCCTATCTCAAGCTTCATATATAGATACGGTCCTTGCTCGTTTTAGCATGCAGAACTCCAAGAAAGGTTTCTTACCTTTTAGGCATGGAGTAGCCTTATCTAAAGAGATGTCTCCGAAGACATCAAAGGAGATGGAGGAAATGAAGGCAGTCCCTTATGCTTCGGCGGTAGGAAGCCTTATGTATGCAATGCTATATATGAGACCTGATATATGTTTTACCGTGGGCATGGTCAGCAGATATCAGAGTAACCCTAGACAAGGACATTGGACTGCTGTAAAGCATATATTGAAGTACCTGAGAAGGACTAGAGATTATATGCTAGTTTACCAAGTAGACGATTTTCTCCCTGTAGGTTACACGGATTCGGACTTCCAATCAGATAGGGACAACAGTAAGTCTACGTCAGACTATGTGTTTACTCTAGGAGGTGGAGCCATTGCATGGAGGAGTGTTAAGCAAAAATGCGTCTGAGACTCAACCATGGAAGCTGAGTATGTGGTAGCCTCTAAGGCAGCCAAAGAAGCTGTATGGCTCAGGAACTTTCTAATGGACTTAGATGTGATTCCTGGTTTGCCCAAGATCATCACAATTTATTGTGATAATAGCGGTGCAGTTGCAAACTCGAAGGAACCACGAGCTCATAAGGCAGGTAAACATATAAAGCGCAAGTACCACCTGATACGAGACATCGTCAAGCGAGGAGAAGTTGTTGTCGCCAAGATTGCATCAACAGATAACCTGGCAGATCCTTTCACTAAGGCCCTTTCGGCGAAAGCTTTTGATCCGCATGTGGAGGGGATGGGAATCAGATGTATGGCAACAAATATGGAAGCTTATCCTTTCACTTAGCTTTTGTAAACATTTATTTTTGAAATAAAAGAATCACATTGGTCAATATCTGTATTTATTTGTTAAATGTAATTGTTCAATTAATTTATATAGTAGATAACATGGAGTGTAGTGTCACACTCAGAAGATCATGTTGTCGGTTCTCTATAAATTATAAACAGTTGCTCACGACTAAAAAGGAAAGGAACAAACCATCAGAATAGTCATAGTGTAATTAAGTATTAGTTTATCTTGACTAATAAATTATACTGATACATTTTAAGTGTATTGAGTAGGACCATTTAGGTAAGTTCTTTTTGTACTGACTTAGTAAAAGAACTATACCTTTGTTATTATGGAAGTGTGTGCTCTTAATCCTGATATAATAACAAGCACATATATTTAATATTTATTTCTTTGACTTATCAAAGGGTGAGGTTTAGCTCGATAAATCAATATGCCCGATAAGTTGGGAAATGATATTACTTATAGTGTGTGTTGTTGATTATAGAAGGAATCTGTGTCCTACTTGTCTAGGTTGAGAATGTCCCCAAGAGGAGCTCATAAGGATTGCTATGTTAAACCCTGCAGGTGGACTTAGTCCGACATGACAATGAAGTTGAGTGGTACTACTCTTGGAGCTAGATATTAATTAAGTGAGTTGTCAGTAACTTACTTAATTAGTGGACATTCGTAATCTTAAACACAGGGAGATTAACACAATCATGATAAGAAGGAGCCTATAATGTAATTTAGGATTGATGTGGTAGTGCGATAATAACTCTCTAGTGGAATGAGTTAATATCGATGAACTTGAGTTGTGTGTTCGGGGCGAGCACGGGATACTCAAGTTCATCGAAAGCCCAAAACCAATTTCTTCTCTAGGTCCCTGTCGTAGCCTCATTATAGACTCAAGTCCATCCAAATGTAAGGTTTTTCTTGGTGTCCAAGAAGGGGGTCGGACCATTGCTTGGTGACCAAGCAATGGCCGGCCACATCCTCTTATAGGGGCCGACCCTATTGCTTGGTGACCAAGCTTGTAGGGGCCGGCCAGGATTAATTCAAATAGGAGGGTTGTTTTAAATTTTTAAAATCTTCTCTTTGAAGAAAACTATAAGTTTTAAAAGAGAGATTTTAATTTTTAAAACTTTCCTTATTTGAATTAGGCCACATGTTTTAATAGAGAGTTTTAAAAGTTTTAAAACATTCCCTTTTTTAACCATCCTCATGGTTTAAGAAAAAAGGAAGATAAGTTTTAAAATTAAAATTTTCTATCATCATGTTAAAAAATGAAATTTTGTAAGAGAAGTTTTAAATTTTAAAACATGGTTTTAATTTTTCAAACTTTCCTTTTTTAACTCTAGGAGAGAGAGCTTGTAAAATTTTATAAAAGTTTTTTCTTCTTGTAAAATTTTATAAAAAAAAATTATTTTTCCTTTCCTAAATATGGTGGCCAGCCACCTTGCTTGGTGCCCAAGCAAGGGGCCGGTCAAACTCAATCCTAAACCAAATAGGATTGATCACAACCATTGATTTGGAGATTGATTCAATCATGAGGAAAGAAAAGGAAAAATTAAAAGGGAAAAGGAAAAACTCTTGGATGATTTTATTTTTTATTAAAAGTTTTTCCTTATTTGCCTTGGGTAAGTAATATAAAAGAAGGGGTGAGAGGGCTTCATGAGACACAACTCCTATTCTTTGGCTTGGAGACTCTCTTGGTGGTCGGCCCCTCTCTCCCTCTCTTCTCCCTTTGCTTTCATTTCTATTGTGGTGGTGGTGGCCGAATATTACAAGGAGGAGAAGCTCTTTTGGGTGGTGTTCATCTTGGAGGATCGTCACCCACACGACGTCCAAGGTGAGGCGAGGAATACGGCAGAAGATTTCGAGGTCATTAGCTTACAAAGAGAAGGTATAACTAGTAATTTTTCTTACGCATCATACTAGTTATTTTTCTTTGTAAGAATTCTAAATACAAGAGGCAATTAGATCTAATTTTTCAAATAAGTTTTTCGAGTTTGTGTTTTCTTCTTTTTCAAAATTGTGATTCGATTATTCTTTTTTGTTAACCAAGAGTTATTTAAGAAAATTAAATATTAGCTTTCCTTAAAAGACTTTGCCTAGGCGGTGGTGGTTGCTCCCATATCCAAGAAGGTCATGTGCCTCGCCATGCAGTCCTGGAAGCCAATTTTGGAAATTAATATTTAATGGAATTAATAACTTAGGTAGATTTGAATCAATATTGTTAAGTTTCGCTTGCGATTCAAATCTAAACCATTAAGTACAGATAAGTTAAATTTGGAATCAATGATGTTATGTTCCGTCTGCGATTCCTAATTTAACTTCTAAAGAACACAATAGGTTATTTAAGGAAAGGTTCGACACTTGTACAAAAATTTTTGTACAGTGGAACCAGTACGTTTTCGTAGGACTAACCAACAAGATCTAGGTTAGAAAACTCATACTTGAAGTTTTACAAAATTTTAATCTTTGCACGGATCCGTGGCTTGGGAATTTCGGGGTTTCCGCAATACAAAAAGCGGTTTTTGCGGCCAAAAAAACCCAACAGTGGTATCAGAGCCACGTGCAAAGCGAGTATGAGTTTTAATTTGTATTTTTAAGAAAATTACAGATTTGTAACTTTCTATGAATTTATGATTTTTGGTATTTTTATAGGTATTTTTCTTGTAGAAGCGAAGCACAAGTGTTTAGACACTTGTAGGCTTCGACTACCGAGAAAATATTTCCGAAACGGCAAGGTTTCGCCCCAAATTATTTTGGGACAGTGGACTAAGGCGCTGTAGGATTGCTTAGGAACACTCGCGATGGTTATATCGTGGGTAGTGGTGCTGCCCCTGACCCCGCAGGGGGATTCGTTCCGCGATTGCGCCCGAAAATCGCTAAACGGGACCGCCGGGAATTTTTACTCATAAAAATTGTAAAAATTGTAAGAAAAATTACAGAAATTTATAGAAATTACATAATTTAGAATTATGTATTATTTTGTGATGGTCATGGCCCAAAAGACCCAATTAGATTGGAAATTTGTGTTGTAATTCATATTATGGCCTGCGTGCCATTTTATGTGATGTGCGTGTTGTATATTATACGTGACCTGCGCGTCGTGCCTTTCATATTTTTATATTATTGTTGTAAATAGTTTAGACTCGAATGTAACTCGAGTTTCACCTTTGTAATGTACAAATTGGAGCGATGGAAGATCCACTCGAGACGGAGTTACGAGGAAGGCGCGAGCAACACAAGGTGGTCAAGGAAGGAGCTTGAGAAGCTGTTGACCTTAGGTTGACCATCCGATCTTCTCATTGGCTTTAGAAGATTGTAGTAGGGTCATGACTAATCACAAAATATTTAATTAATTACTTGTGTGTGTATATGTGATGCATGCTAGAATAGTAATTAATTAGCGCCTAAACGATTAGATTTGATCTAAATCGCATACATGATGTGCCCTAGCGATTAGATTAGATCTAAATCATGCATATGATACACCTCGTCGATTAGATTAGATCTCAATTGCGTCAACTCGTAATGCCTACCATGTCGTGATACCTATCACTACCTCGATCACATGTTGTTGTTGAATATGCCAAAGCAGAGCAACACATATTATCTTAGTTGGGTACGGAGGGACAATTTTGGTCCCGCCTATCAATGCATGGGTGAGTACAACTCAATTAGATTGAGTAACTAGTTAACTCAATTGGATCGAGTTTAACTATAGGCATTTTTCCAATGGTTAGTAGATAGGTCAAAATCACGTTTATATTAACTCTTGGGCGTATTAGCCAAAGCTAACTCGAGTTTTAATATAAATGCGGATCTTGATCCTATATACAAGAGTTGCATAGAGATGTAATTGATAATTAGTTACCTACCGATCATAGTAAGTCTTGGGCGATTTAGCCAAAGCTAATTCAAGGCGTAGTATGATGTGGATCTTGTCCCACATGAATTATAGAATTTAGTGGGAGCATCATTTAATTAAAAGGCCTAATTAAATGATTAATAGAATATGATATTTATTTATTTATTTGTATTTCTCTGTTGTAGATAACCATGACGTCAAATACGAACTCTTTCTCCCTGCGTTCTATCCTTGAGAAGGACAAGCTCAACGGAGCAAATTTCCTGGACTGGTACAGGAACCTGAGAATCGTTCTCACACAAGAATGTAAACTGTACGTTCTGGAGCAGCCCATTCCGGAGGCACCTCTTGCCACTGCCACGCGAGCTGACCGTGATGCTTACAAGAAGCATTAAGATGACGTATTAGATGTGTCATGTCTTATGCTCACGACCATGAACTCTGAGCTTTAGAAGCAACACAAGTTGATCGGTGCTTATGATATGGTTGAACATCTTCGTCAACTATATCAAGGACAAGCGAGGCACGAGAGATTCGATATCTCTAAGGCACTGTTTCAGTGCAAGATGTAAGATGGGACTCCCATACTCCCATATGTACTCAAAATGATTGGGTACATAGAAAACCTACAGAGGTTGGGATTCCCACTTGGTCAAGAGCTGGCCACTGATCTGCTCTTGCAATCCTTGCCAGATAGCTATAGTCAATTCGTTCTAAATTATAACATGAACAAAATTGACAAGCCACTGCCTGAGCTGCTTAGCATGTTAAGAACTGCTGAGCTCAACCTTAAGAAGGTTAAGCCCAACTCCATTATGATGGTGCAAAAGGGCAAAGGCAAGGGCAAGCCTAAAGGTAAAGGAAAGTCCCAAGCCAAGGGCAAAGGCAAGGTACTGAAACCCAAAGGAGGGGTCGCCAAGGATGCTACCTGCTTCCACTGCGGTCAGACCGGGCACTGGAAGAGGAACTGCAAAGTGTACTTGGAAGATCATAAGAAGAAGAGAAGTGAGACTTCCACTTCAGGTATCTATGTTATAGAAGTCAATCTATCTATTCTTTCATCATGGGTATTAGATACCGGATGTGCTTCTCACATTTATACTAATGTGCAGGCGCTGAGAAATAGCAGGGCATTGACGAAGGGCGAGGTGGACCTATGTGTAGGCAATAGAGCACGGGTTGCAGCTGTTGTTGTAGGAACTTATCATCTATCTCTACCTTCTGGGCTTGTATTAGAATTAGATGAATGTTGTTATGCGCCTGCTTTAACTAAGAACATAATTTTAGTTTCTTGTTTGGACAAGAAAGGTTTTTCATTTATTATAAAGAAAAAATGTTATTCAGTTTATTTAAATGAAATGTTCTATTGTAGTGCACCTCTGATAAACGGACTCTATATTCTAGACCTTGAGAACCCTATCTATAATATTAGTACCAAGAGGTTCAAGTCAAATGACATGAACCAAACCTATCTCTGGCACTGTCGCTTAGGTCATATAAATGACAAACGCTTATCCTAGCTCCATAAAGATGGTTTGCTGGACTCATTTGATTTTGAATCATATGAGACATGCGAGTCATGCCTTCTAGGCAAGATAACCAAGACTCCCTTTAGTGGACACAGTGAGAGAGCGACTGACTTGTCAGGTCTTATACATAGTGATGTATGCGGCCCTTTCAATGTCACTGCTAGAGGTGGTTATAGGTACTTCATTACATTTACTGATGACGTAAGTAGATATGGTTATGTATACCTGATGACACATAAGTCAGAATCCTTTGAAAAGTTCAAAGAATTCAAGAATGAAGTACAAAATCAGCTTGGCAAGAGTATTAAGATATTTTGATCAGATCGAGGTGGTGAATACCTTAGCCATGACTTTCATGACTATCTAGCTGAGTGTGGGATTCTATCTCAACTCACTCCTCCTGGAACACCACAGTGGAATGGTGTAACCGAAAGGAGAAATTGTACCTTATTAGATATGGTACGATCTATGATGAGTCGCACCGATCTTCCTATGTATCTTTGGGGCTATGCACTAGACATAGCAGCCTTCATTCTCAACCGAGTTCCATCTAAGGCTGTAATAAAGACACCATATAGGATATGGACTGGGAGAGATGCCCAGGTATCTTTTATGAGGATTTGGGGTTGTGAGGCTTACGTTCAACGTGAAGTCTCGAACAAATTGGGACCCAAATCCGACAAGTGTTATTTCATTGGATATCCCAAGGAAACGAGAGGATATTACTTCTACATTCCCAGTCAACACAAGGTAGTTGTGGCTAAGACTGGGGTATTTCTAGAAAATGACTTTGTTTCTAGAAAGACTAGTGGGAGTACGTTCAATCTTGAAGAAGTTCAAGATATGGACCATAGCACTGAAGCCTCGATGGAAGTTGAATTGGAACCACAAAGTGTTGTGGATGATGTTGTTCTACAAGGAGTTGAGGAACCACAACCAGTTCAAGTAGACCTACCTCTTCGCAGATTTGATAGGGTACGTCGTCAGCCTGAGAGATACTCATTTCTCTTGTCTGACCATGATGACGTTGTGCTCATTGAGGATGAGCCAACCTCCTATTAGGAAGCTGTGATGAGTCCAGATTCCGAGAAATGGCTAGAGGCCATGAGATCCGAGATGAAATCCATGTACACTAACCAAGTATGGACTTTGGTTGATCCACCTGAAGGGGTCAAACCCATTGGGTGTAAGTGGATCTTTAAGAGAAAGACTGACATGGATGGACTTATTTATAAGGGTCGCTTGGTAGCTAAAGGTTTGAAGAAAATTCATGGTATTGACTATGATGAAACCTTTTCTCCAGTAGCGATGTTTAATTCCATTCAGATCATGCTTGCTATTGCAGCGTACCACGATTATGAGATCTGGCAGATGGATGTCAAAATCATGTTTCTGAATGAAAACCTGCTCGAGGATGTGTGCATGACACAACCTGAGGGTTTTGTAGATCCACAGCATACTAGCAGAGTATGCAAGCTGTATAGGTCCATTTATGGACTAAAGCAAGCTTCTCGGAGTTGGAATCTTCGATTCGATGATGCGATCAAACAGTTTGGTTTCATCAAGAATGAAGATGAACCTTGTGTCTACAAGAAGGTTGTTCGGAGCACAGTTGTCTTCCTTATATTGTATGTGGATGACATACTACTTATTGGGAAAGTCATCCCTTTGCTGAAGTCTGTCAAGACTTGGCTAGGGACTTGTTTCTCAATGAAGGACTTAGGTGAAGCATCCCGCATTCTAGGCATACAGTGTTGGTACAATATCCCTCAGGTCAAGGTTGACCTGGTTGACCAAGCTTGAGTCTTGGTTTTAGTTTCGATGTTTGACAATACAAGACTTCAATGATATGGACAATGCAGGTGCAGTTGTTCATTTGGGGTGATTGTTGATATAATCCCGTTTGGTCAAGGTTGACTAGTTGAGATGTGAAGGGGAGTCAAGTAGGTCAAGGTTGACCGGATACTTGACTAGAAAGACCTGGTGAGTGAAGCCAGGCAGAAGAGAAGTCCTAGTGAGTGAAGCTAGGCAGAAGGAAATCCTGGTGAGTGAAGTCAGGTGAAAGACCTAGTGAGTGAAGCTAGGCAGAAGGAAATCTTAGTGAGTGAAGCTTGGTGAAAGACCTGTTGAGTGAAGCCAGGCAGAAGAGAAGTCCTAGTGAGTGAAGCTAGGCCTAAGGGAAGTCCTGGAGAGTGAAGCCAAGCACGGGGAAATCCAGATGGGTCAAGGTTGACCAGACATCTGGTGAAAGTCCAAGTAGGTCAAAGGATTGACTGGATACTTGGCACGAGGAAATCCAGATGGGTCAAGGATGACCAGACATCTGGTGAAAGTCCAAGTAGGTCAAGGGAGTGATCGGATACTTGGTATGATGAGGAAAAGTCCAAGTGGATCAAAGGGATTGACCGGACACTTGGTGAGGGAGTCCTAGCAGGTCAAGGGTGACTGGATGCTAGGCATGATGAACCAACAGGTCATGGATTGACCAGATGTTGGTTTGGGGGCTTGGGACTTGGTTTTGGGCAAAAATCAATGTCTGGATCGATCAGCCGATCGATTGGCTGATTCCCAATCGATTGTTCAACGATCGATTGGGAAGGTCTTCCCGACAAGCCTCGAGTGGGCAAGTCGCAGAGCGCACAGAACGCCTCTGGATCGATCGTCGATCGATCCAGAGCTCCCAATCGATCAGTGGATCGATTGGGAGATGGCGATGTTGTGAGATAATCCCTAGATCAATTAGCTGATCGATCCAGGCAATTCCTGAGAGCACAGAGGCGCTCTGGATCGATCAGTCGATCGATCCAAAGCCTCCCCGATCGATTGGGAGCAATCCAATCGATCGGGATCCGACCGTTGGCGCAGATAAAGGTCGTTGGCGTGCGTCTCCTTCGGCAGATCTTCCGAGCTCTTACATGGTTCATCTCAGATACTCAACAACAACTCCACAGCTCTCTCTAAGCTCTAGATCGCCAGTCCTTGAAGGTTCTTGGAGGATCTTCCAAGTCAAGAGGCGGATCAAAAGCAAGAAGAAGAAAGCTAGGGTTAGGGTTTCTTGTAATCATTGTAAGCTTTGCTTATATTTTTGTTCCCTCTCCTTTCTTTCTGTAGTGAGAGTCTTGTAGGGCTTCTCCGCCTTCGGTAGTTACCAAAAAGGAGTGTTTATTAGTGGAGGTGTGTCTGTGCGTGGATCCTTGGACTAGTCACATCCTTTGGAGGTGGATATCAAGTAAATCTACTTGTTAGTGTTGTGTGTGTTGTTTCTTGTATATTTCCGCTACACATCTTTGAAGAAACAAGCAACGCCAACCACGAGCACGCGATGAGCTATTCACCCCCCCCCTTCTAGCTACATTTCGGTCCCAACAAGTGGTATCAGAGCAAGGCCACTTTTCACCGGAATCATCGTCGGAAGGGGCAAACAAAACAAGCAAAGCTAGAGGGTGAAAAAGTTGGAGCAAATTCATCAAAGTCAAAGAATTCAAGAAGCTCAACTTCAAGATGCAATTCCAAGATGGATTTGGATTTGACACAAGGGTGGATCCACTGTACACATCTACAAGCTTCGATCTTTGGAAATCAAGGATCGAAAACTTCTTAATGGTAGAGATAGAGCAATGGTTTGCTCTTATGGAAGGCTTCGAAGCTCCAACGAATTCAAAGGCAAAGCTCTCAGGAGGAGCAAATGGAGCCCGGAGCAGATTCAAAGGAGCGAGGCAAATGATAAAGTGACCAAGCTTTTGGTCAACTTATTGCTTAGCCACATTTTGGCTCAAATTAAAGAATTCAAGGATGCCAAGGAGCTTTGGAGCAAGTTGGCAAAGATTCATGAGATCCCCTCCACTGTACCAATTCAAGAAGAATCCAAAGAGGGTGACTTATTGGATCAAGACCAAGAGGAAGAGGACTCCGAAGTTGAGAGATGCTCAACTTCCGAAGAAGAAGTCCAAGAAGCTTCATCTTTAGATGAATGCAATGAAGAGGACAAGGAGGGAGCATACTCTTTGTTCCATATACAAGATGAAGATGAAGAAGCCTCCACCTCTAGGATTGAGGGGGAGCAATCTTTGGTGACGCCGGATCAAGAAGAAGGAGAAGCTTCTACATCCGGGTCAAGAGAAGAAGTGGATGAAGAAGCTTCCACCTCCACAAGTCAAGCAAAATCAAATGGAGGAGTATCATCTTCGGATCAAGAGGAAGCCTCTACTCCCAAGTCAAATGAAGGAGCAAGTGTCACCCCTACACAAGAAGGTTTAAATAGTTCATTTAATAATAAAAATCATATTATATGTTTTGAGTGTAGGGAAAATGGTCACTACAAGAGCAAGTGCCCCAAATTGGCCAAGAAGAAGGGCTAAGTGGCACTAAAGGGCAAGGAGAAGTCAAAGGAGACCGCTCCCCGAACAAAGAAGAGCAAGGAGCACATTGTGTGCTTCTCTTGAAATCAAAAGGGGCATTACCGAAGTCAATGTCCGAAGGGGAAGAAGGCAGTCAAGGCTCTTGGAGGAAGCACAAATCAAGGGGGAGCCTCCAAGGTAAAAAGGAAGGTATCATTCAGTGAGCCTATCGCCTTAAATAATGGTAAAAAGTATGATAGTTCAAATTTATATCATTTCAATGCTATTTACCATGAAAATAGGAGGCATGATAAAGTTAAGGAAAATCATGTTGTTTTTCATGCTAAGACCTCTCAACCTATGTTTAGAAAGGTAGATAGGAATTTAGGCAAGCACCCTAAGGATTCAAGGTATTTGCCTAAGAAGAAGAACAATCAAGGTTTTAGTGAAAAACCTAAGGTTGAAGAATTATGGAAGGAAAATCATGTCTTGAGGTCAAGACTTGACAAATTAGAGAGGACTCTTAGAAAAATCACAAATATGACACAAGGGTCCAAGAGTAAAAACCTAGATCTAGAAGTACCAAAGTCATCCAATGGTTATAAGGGTTTGGGATACAAACCTAAAACCATGAAGGATGTAATTTCTTACCATAGGGTTCCATATAGCTATGGAACCAACCCTAGGCCTAGTGAGCAAGCCAAAAATACTAGGGAGGTCATCCCTAAGAGTATTTTTGCAACAAATGTGACTAAGACTTCTAAGAAGTTTAAGAAAGTCACTAAGAAGGTCACAAGGGAAGAAATCTCTAGGGTTGACCTAGAAAAAGTGACCAAGGCTTCTAAGAAGCCTAACAAGGTCACTAGGAAGGTATCTAGGGAGGTTATCCCTAGTGAGTACCTAGAGCATCCAAGGAGCACCAATAGGTTTTGGGTTCCTAGGAGCATTTTCTCTACCCCATAGATGGGTTAGAGAGTGTCAACTCTAAGAAGAAGGGTAGTTAACCCAACTTTGAAGAAATTGACACTCAAGAAGCATTTTCAAGGTTATTATTAACCTTTGAAAATGAAATAGATTTATCATTTACTCTTTGGAAGAGTAAAATGTGTCAAATTTTGAGAAGTGTTGATTTTATTTTTAAAATGGCACATATTGGGAAAACATAAGGAAATACCAAGTTGGGATTTTGGTATTTTCTTAGTGTTACTCTTGTGGAAAAATCGAAATATGCCAACATTTGAGGAATAAGCTTAATTTCAATTGGCATAAGTTAATCAAGAGAACTAGAAATGTCAATTTAGGTTTTGGCATTTTCTTGGAGCGTTTAGAAGGCAATCTGGGTTTAATTTTTAAACTTAGCTAAGGTTTAAGGACACTTAGATAGGAAATCTAGGTATTTTATTTATGCTAAACCTTGCCATGATTGTTTGCTCATCATCTGTCAGGACATCATTCTTATTTTTTACATTCATATTTTATTATGAAACACACAAAATACCATGTCATGTCATACATACATCATGTAGTTATAGGATATTTACTTTTGAAAATTATTCCTTTTTGATGTATGTCATAACATTATCATGCATTATGTTTATTTTCTTAAAATTAAGGACAAATGACATTTATCAACAGGTGATATCAACAAGTGACATCCTAGGTGGATGTTCAATATCCACAAAATGCCTAGATAGATATGCATGATCCCTAGTTTAGGGAAAAACCAAATTTTAAATCTCACAAAGACCTATAAGATGACTTGTATGTGTTTTGTGCATAGTAGATACAAGTGAGATGTTAGGATGATGAACAAAACTCAATATGCCGATTTAGTGCATTTCTTTGAGTTTTAATTTCATCAAAACACATAGTTATGTGTTTTCCCATCATTGGGAAAGCCAATGTACAAGTCATGTGCATTAAGCCCAAGGAACATGATGGGATATTGGTTTTGAAAATGATTTTTAAATGATTTTGGAAAACCATGGTGAATGCTATCTTTAGATAGTAATCATCATTGAAAAGTTAGACACAAACTAGAATAAACACCAAAGTTTTTACAAAGTTTTTTAGTTTGTGTCAATCTTGGAAAATATGAATTATTTTCTCAGAAAACTATACTTCCTCGATAGTATATACCCTAAGAAATGTCTACACGAATTTTTATGATGTTTAAAATTTTGTAGAATTTTCTAGGGATTTCTGAAGTTGACTGAAATGAAATTTCAGCAACTATCAGACCTCAATCGATCACCCGATCGATTGAAGGGTCTCAATCGATCGGGCGATCGATTGAGAGGAAGCTTCTCGCGAAAAGAAGCTTCCTAGATCGATCCACCGATCGATCCAGCCCTCCTGAATCGATTAGTGGATCGATTTAGCATGGTCCGATCGATTGGGACCCACCTCCAATCAATCGAAGCTGCTGATTTTAGCTTGGAAAGTCTGATTTCAGCATTTTTGAACAATAGTTAGTCTAGGAAATCATTCATAACCCCTCAAAATACATTTGTATACATAAAAAGGGTGTTTTCATGTTGAAAACAAGGATGGATTGGTTGAGGAAGACTAAATTGAAGTTTAGGTTGAGGTTTGCTTCAATTTTTGAATATGTGAACCTCAAAACTTCTAAATTTGGGTTTCCTAAAGGTTTAGGGACTCCAAGTCATTGTTGGTGCAATGACAGAAGGTACGACCATGTCTTTAGGGGGAGGTACTCTTTAAAGACATGAAAATTATTTTTCATGAACCTTGGAAGGTGGTTAACCTTTTTTTTTAAGAACATGCTCAAGCTTGAGCGTTTGAACTTTAATGGGGAGTGGATATCCTCATTGTTCAAGTAGTTCATGTTGGTATATGCTCATGGATGAGCATTCGATACAAATGAAGGATATGGGACCTTCATTTGGGTTATTGGACCCTGTTAATGCTCAAGGGCTAGCAATGATGATAATGAAGGGTATGGGACCTTCATTATCGTGTTGATCACAACGAGTGAAGTTATGAACAACGATGAGCAACTCTTCAGGGGGAGAGTCTCAAAGGGGAGAGTTTTCAACAAGTGAATTTGTTGATGTGTGCCAATAGGGGGAGAAATGAAGGGTTTAAGTTAGGCCTTTATTATCTAAGAGGGAGTTTGCCTTCTTAGTGGGAGAATGTAGGGTTTAACTTACGCTTTCATTACCTAGTGGTATGAAGGAAGTTGAGGCTATGGGAATTAGCCTAACTTAAATGAGATATTGTCAAACATCAAAAAGGAGGAGATTGTTGGTGCAATATCCCTCTGGTCAAGGTTGACCTGGTTGACCAAGCTTGAGTCTTGGTTTCGGTTTCGATATTTGATAATACAAGACTTCGATGATATGGACAATGCAGGTGCA
Organism: Zingiber officinale; assembly: GCF_018446385.1. Taxonomy (NCBI): domain Eukaryota; kingdom Viridiplantae; phylum Streptophyta; class Magnoliopsida; order Zingiberales; family Zingiberaceae; genus Zingiber; species Zingiber officinale. Next base: position 33,644,246 of record NC_055999.1, on the reverse strand, counting down.
GTTGTTCATTTGGGGAGATTGTTGATACAATTCCCGTTTGGTCAAAGTTTACCAGTTGAGATATGAAGGAGAGTCAAGTAGGTCAAGGTTGACCGAATACTTGACTGGAAAGACCTGGTGAGTGAATCCAGGCAGAAGAAAAGTCCTAGTGAGTGAAGTTAGACAGAAGGAAATCCTGGTGAGTGAAGCCAGGTGAAAGACCTAGTGAGTGAAGCTAGGCAGAAGGAAATCCTAGTGAGTGAAGCTAGGTGAAAGACCTGGTGAGTGAAGCCAGGCAGAAGAGAAGTCCTAGTGAGTGAAGCTAGGCAGAAGGGAAGTCCTGGTGAGTGAAACCAAGCACGGGGAAATCCATATGGGTCAAGGTTGATCAGACATCTGGTGAAAGTCCAAGTAGGTCAAAGAATTGACTGGATACTTGGCACGAGGAAGTTCAGATGGGTCAAGGTTGACCAGACATCTGGTGAAAGTCGAAGTAGGTCAAGGGAGTGACCGGATACTTGGCATGATGAGGAAAAGTCCAAGTGGGTCAAAGGGATTGATCGGACACTTGGTGAGGGAGTCCTAGCAGGTCAAGGGTAACCGGATGCTAGGCATGATGAACCAACATAAATGTATTGACCGGATGTTGGTTTGGGGGCTTGGGACTTGGTTTTGGGCAAAAACCAATGTCTAGATCGATCAGCCGATCGATTGGCTGATTCCCAATCGATCAGTCGATTGATTGGGAAGGTCTCCGTGACAAGCCTCGAGTGGGCAAGTCGCAGAGCGCACAGAACGCCTCTGGATCGATCAGCCGATCGATCCAGAGCTCCCAATCGATTAGTGGATCGGAGATGGCGATGTTGCGAGATAAGCCCTGAATCGATTAGCCGATCGATCCAGGCAATTCCTGAGAGCACAGAGGCGCTCTGGATCGATCAGCCGATCGATCCAAAGCCTCCCCCGATCGATTGGGAGCAATCCAATCGATCGGGATCCGACCGTTGGCGCAGATAAAGGCCGTTGGCGTGTGTTTCCTTCGGTAGATCTTCCGAGCTCTTACATGGTTCATCTCAGATCCTCGACAGCAACTCCACAGCTCTCTCTAAGCTCCAGATCGCCAGTCCTTGAAGGTTCTTGGAGGCTCTTCCAAGTCAAGAGGCGGATCAAAAGCAAGAAGAAGAAAGCTAGGGTTAGGGTTTCTTGTATTCATTGTAAGCTTTGCTTATATTTTTGTTCCCTCGCCTTTCTTTCTGTTGTGAGAGTCTTGTAGGGCTTCTCCGCCTTCGGTAGTTACCGAAAAGGAGTGTTTATTAGTGGTGGTGTGTGTGTGCGTGGATCCTTGGACTAGTCACCTCATTTGGAGGTGGATACCAAGTAAATCTACTTGTTAGCGTTGTGTGTGTTGTTTCTTGTATATTTTTGCTGCACATCTTTGAAGAAACAAGCAACGCCAACCACGAGCACGCGACGAGCTATTCACCCCCCCTCTAGCTATATTTCGGTCCCAACATACAGATCTATAGAGATAGATCTAAGAGGTTGATTGGCCTAAGTCAGAGTACATATATTGACAAGGTGCTCCTTTGGTTTGCCATGCAGAACTCCAAGAAGGGATTTCTGCCGATGTCACAAGGTGTGAGTCTTTCGAAGACTCAAGGTCCCTCTTCTAGAGAGGAGAGAGATTGCATGGATCTGATCCCTTATGCTTCAGCCATAGGATCTATCATGTACGTCATGCTATGTACTCGTCCTGATGTCTCGTATGCTTTGAGCATGACGAGCAGATACCAGTCAGATCCAGGCGAAAGTCACTCGATAGCGGTCAAGAATATTCTTAAGTACTTGAGAAGGACTAAAGAATATTTCTTGATATATGGAGGTGATGACGAGCTAGCTGTAAAGGGTTACAGTGATGCCAACTTCCAGACCGATCAGGATGATTATCGATCACAGTTAGGGTTCGTGTTTTGCATAAATTGTGGTGCTGTGAGCTGGAAGAGTTCGAAGCAGGACACAGTAGCTGATTCTACGACAGAGGCCGAGTATATTGCTGCATCAGAAGCAGCAAAGGAGACAGTTTGGATCCGCAAGATCATTGTCGAGCTTGGGGTGGTTCCTAGCATAGCTGATCCCATAGAGCTCTATTGTGACAACAATGGAGCAATAGCACAGGCTAAGGAACCTCGCTCACACCAGCGGACCAAACACATACTACGACGCTTCCATCTCATTCGAGAGATTATCGAGAGAGGAGATGTGAAAATTTACAGAGTACCCACAGAGGCTAACATTGCAGATCCCTTGACCAAGCCTTTAGCATAGAGAAATCATGACGGTCACACTAGGTCATTAGACCTTAGAGCCTACAATGATTGGCACTAGTGCTAGTGGGAGATTGTTAGTTAGAGCCCTAGAGCTAATCATTTGATGATTGTTGTATGGACTCGTTGTATCATATTCTTGTATATAAATAAAGACATTTGTTTTGGTTATTATACTTACTTGTATTGGTGCCAAATAACTAAGTATAATAGCATCCTTGAGTAGAAGGTTCTTACCTATATCAATCGATTGGTTGAATCGATAGTGAGATGATATAGGGAACACTACTCTTAATCATTCCTAGTCAAGTATTAGCAATCAAGGACAATGTTAATGCGACAAGACTAGCATGTAGGTTCACTCGATGATTTGATCTCACAAGTCATGGATATGGAGATATCAAGTTGACACATGGGTATGCATTGGAGAATGTATACTGAATGACCCGCCATGAGAAAGTTTCATGGATCGTTATATGAGTGTCATATACTTTCTCATGTGGCTATTAGTATGACTACTAGTCCTTGGACCTGAAGTCACCATGGTTCCCTACATAAGGAGTTACGTACTTTGGCTTCTTCAAACGTCACCCGTAACTGGGTGGACTATAAAGGCGATTACTGGTATGCAACAAATTATGCGGAGGGATGTGAGTGATGTAGATGGGATCTATCCCTCCTAGATGACGGGAGTGACATCGATATTCTTGATAGAGTGAGACCACTAAGTGCATGGCCATGCCTAAATGAGTCAATATGAGATATTGAGCTCATTTGATTGAGTGAGTCTACTTGGGATTCAAGATTTAGATTGATTAGAGGATGACACGGGCTATGCCTCATATTGATCAATCTAGATGTCAAGGATAGAAGGACACTTGTCATATATTGTGAAGAGTCACAATTAGTAGTCACAAGGTGATGTTGGATCTCAACATTCTTATAACTTGGGTAGTAATGATGTCTTGCTAGAAACCGCTCATTACTTATGCTTCTAAATGGGTTTAGGAGCATTGCCAACGTTATAAGAACCTATAGGGTCACACACAAAGGGCAATTAGATGGAGATTAGGTTCATTTGATGTACCTAAAGGATTAGGTTCATGTGATGAACCAAATTGGATTAAGAGTAATCCAAATTGAGCTAATTGAGTTTGACTCAATTTGGTTCATGTGTTAAGTGAGTCTAATTTGGACTTAGACTTATTTAATTAATTTAATTCAATGAATAGAGATTCATTAAATTAAAATTGACTTGAACCAATGGTTAGATTAGATCAACCATGGGAGAGAAGTGGTCAAGTTTGACTTGACCATTTGCCACCTCATTTGTGAGTTGCCATTAAGTGGGCCAATTATGATGTGTCACATCATCAAGGCTAGCAAATGTGTGTGCCACCTCATGAGGGAGATCAAGAGTTGTGACTCTTGATATCCCATGGAGGTTTAAAAGCCTTCTTGAAAAGTGGCCGACCACTTATGTCATTGTGTGTGAGTTTCATTTCTGGTGTAACTCCCATCTTCTTCCTCCTCTCATCTTCTTCTCCCTCTCTTCCTCCTTGCCATGACCATCAAAGGTGCTAGCACACCTTTTGTGTGGTTTTCTCCATCTTTTGCTTGTGTGGATACACATGGAGGAGTATCTACTTTGATACTCTCGAGATCCGGCGAACCTTGGACGAGCGGGATAAAGCGAAGGGCTTCGCATCCAGGGTAAAGCTCTTCTCCAATTTGGAAACTCATACTAGATCTAGGTTAGAAAACTCATACTCGAAGTTTTACGAAATTTTAATCTTTGCACAGATCCGTGGCATGCGAATTTCGGGGTTTTCGTAACGCAAAAAGCGATTTTTGTGGCCCGAAAAACCCAACATTGAGACCGAGTTAGGTTACTGGGGAAATGAATGCTATGTTTCTCTTGATACTGAGTATTCCTTTGAGACCTTGTGTAGACGATTCATAGCATTTTTGAGTGGAATGAACCTTACGTGTGGCAGGTATGCGCCTATCGCCGGAAGTATGAGAAACACAGTTAAATGAAAAATTGACTAGGCTTAGAGATTGACACTTGGAAAAGTTAAGCCACTAATTACACTGAGCACGGAGAACTTCTCCTTAGGCTACACGCAAATAATATTTGTATCATGCTCATTAATGAAACTATATGATAGGTTCATACTGATTCATTAGGGTTTATTAAATACCATCTATGCACATAAATCTAGATTACAGGTTTTTCTTGAGGACAAGCAAAGGTTCAAGTCTGGGGGTGTGATGTACGTAGATCTTATGATCATTTATACATGTTTTGATGCACATTCACTTGCTTTGTATGCATATATTCTTTGCATGATCGCCTCTTTTATCATGTATTCATCATATATACTCTTTTATTCAGTGATCTTCTTTTTGTTTTATTTTGTGTTGACAGAAATAACTTTCGGAGCAAAAATAACAATTGTTGACGCACCGGAACGGGGCAGAGAACACGACCGTGCAACCTCTCATGACCGTGTTGCCAAACAGAGGACAAACATGACACGACTGTGCAATTCTTGCATGGCCATGCGGCCAAACTGAGGAGGATCCCTGCATGGCCGTACAAATTTGTACGGTCGTGCCCCCATGATCGCAACCAAGCAACGCACGGTCGTGCAATCCCGCACGGCCGTGTCCCAGGAGCCGAACCCGAGATCCACACGGTCGTGCCAATTGGCTCGGTAGTGCAGCACAGCCATAGGCAAAAGAAGGCACGACCATGCCACATCTGTACGGCCGTGCTATTCAACCCGAAGGGAGGAAAGTATTGGTCGTGCGGAACTCGCACGGCCGTGGCACGGGCCGTTCGACACCCGTGCCGTAGCTTATATAAGGGTCAAGAACCCTATTCAGGAGGGATCTTTGGGTTTGGGATTTCGTCCCTCTCATCGGGAAAGGGTTCTCCCCTTCGGGGGAAACCTTAGAGCTTCATTCACCACCGTCCCTTGATGTTCCGTCCATCTCCAGAGCAAGGAGGCATCCCCAAGATATCGGAAACCTCGGCAAGCATCTCTTCTTCCCGTTCTTCTCACATCAAGGGTTGTAAGTATGCTTTACTTCATGTTTTGGGGTTGTTTTTCCCTCACAATGGAGTAGGTCTCCTTTTTTATGCATGTAGGGAGTAGTTTTGGATAGGGTTTGATATAAGACTTATGTTTGTACCTTTACTCGTTGGATGATTTCTCTTGCTTCGTTTCTATTTGATATGCATGAGACTTGTTGCCTTGTCATGTTAATTGATTATGTAGGAATTGCTAATTTCATAAAGAGATGATCTTAGATCGTATGCCCGAGGGGCCATGTGTTAGAGTGTATAATGAAAGCCTAAGCTTTTGTAAACATTTATTTTGAATAAAGAATCACATTTGGTCAAATCATCTACATTTGTTGTAGTTGTTCAATTAATTTATATTGTAGATAACATAGTATGTGGTGCCACATACAGAAGATGATGTTATCAATACCTTATAAATTATAAACAGTAGCTCATGACCAAAATGGAAAGGAACAAACCATTGGAAGGTCATAGTGTAATTAGGAATTAGTTTATCTTGACTATATAATTACACTAGTACACTTAGAGTGTATTGAGTAAGACCATTTGAGGTCGTTTCTTTTATACTGACTTTATAAAGGAACAAATACCTCAGTTATTATGGAAGTGTGTGCTCTTAATCCTAATATAATAACAAGCACATATATTTGATATTTATTTCTTTAATTTATCAATGGGTGAGATTTAGTTCGATGAATCAATAAGCTCGATAAGTTGGGAAATGATATTACTTATAGTGTGTGTTGTTGATTATAGAAGAAAACTGTGTCCTAGTAATCTAGGTTGATAATTTCCCAAAGATGAGCTCATAAAGATTGTCATGTTAAACCCTGTAGGTGGACTTAGTCCGACATGACGATAAGGTTGAGTGGTACTATTCTTGGATTAAGATATTAATTAAATGAGTTGTCAGTAACTCAATTAATTAGTGGACATTCGACATCTTAAACACAGGGAGACTAACACACTCATAATAAGAAGGAGCCCAAAAAATGTAATTTGGGATTGGTGCGGTAGTTCAATAATAGTTCTCTAGTAGAATGAATTATTATTGATAAAATTAAGTTGTGTGTTCGGGGCGAACACGGGATGCTTAATTTTATCGGGAGACCAAAACCAATTCCTCCTCTCGGTCCCTATCATAGCCTCTTATTTATAGAGTACTATACCCACCTATACCCACCTTCGTACCCATGATATAGGGGTCGGCCAAGCTAGCTTGTGGTTCAAGCTAGGGCCGGCCAAGCCTTGGTTCATGGGTGGCCGGCCCTAGCTTGAACCCAAGCTTAGGTGGCCGGCCCCCATTAAATTAAAAAGAATTTTAATTTTTATTTTTATTATGTGGAAGATATAATTTATTACAGAGAATTAAAATTAAAATATCTATCTTTAAAATATCTACAAAAGATTAAAAGAAAGAGATTAGATCTCTTTCCTTATTTGTAGATTGGAAAGATATTTTATTTTTTCTCTTTGAAAATTATTCACATGTTGAAAATTAAAATTATAGAAATTTTTTTTTATCAACCATGAAGTGATTTTAAAGGGAAATTTTATTTTTTTAAAATTTCCAAAGACAAATAAGGAAGTTTTAATTGTTGATTAAAAATTATCCTATTTGCTTTACATGAGGTGGCCGGCCATATACAATTAATTAGGAAATTTTATTTAATTTTTCTTAATTAATTATTGTCAAGGAAAATTAAGGAAATTTTATTATAAATAAATTTCCTTATTTGCCAAAGCCAAGGAATATAAAAGAAGGGGTTGGGGTGCCTTCATGAGGGACAACTTCTATTATTTTCTCCCTCTTTTCCTTGGTGTTGTGGCCGTCCATCTTCCCTCCCTCTCTTCCTCTTTGTGGTGGCCGAAATCTATCTCTTGCTTGGAGCTCTTGTGGTGGCCGGATACTACTTGGAGAAGAAGAAGAAGAAGGAGATAAAGCTTGCATCCCTTGGAGCTTAGTTGGTGGTTTTCTTCATCCTTGGTGAAGCTTTTGTTTTGGCCGAACCTAGCAAGGAGGAGAAGAAGGTGTGTTGGTGATTTCTCATCTTGGAAGATCGTTGCCCACACAACGTCCGAGGTTAGAAGAGGAATACGGTAGAAGATCAAGAGGTCTTTCTAAAAGGTATAACTAGTAATTTTTCCTTTCCGCATCATACTAGTTATTTTTGGAAATAAATACCAAATACAAGAGGCTTACGATTCTAGTATTTCGAATATATTTTTCGATGTTGTGTTCTTTTGTTTTTTCTTTTTCTTGTGATTTGATTGTTCTTTTCGGTTAACCTAAAGTTATTTTAGGAAATTAAATATTAGCATTCCTTAAAAGGTTTTGTCTAGTCGGTGGTGGTTGTTCCCATATCCAAGAAGGTCATGTGCCTCGCCACGTCAGTACTGGGAACCAATTATGGAAATTAATATTTAATGGAATTAATAACTTAGGTGATTTGGATCAAACGTGTAAAGTTCCGCAGGAGATCCAAATCAAAACCTAAAAGAACAAATAGATTAAGTTTTGGATCAAACGTGTTAAGTTCCGCAGGCGATCCAAAATTTAATTTAAAAGAACACATGGTATCTAGGAAAAGGTTCAGACCTTTGTACAAAATTTTTGTACAGTGGAACCTCTAGGTTTTTCGAGTAGCAACCAACACCCTGGTGACAGGGGTAACCTGTTCACGGACGTCTAGGATATTCCCTTGAAAGGAGAGGCAACTTCTCCACAAGGAAGTAAGAGAACAAACCAAACCCCTATCTCTATCCCTAATGATACCGATTAGATTTGTATTCTTGTGATCTACCGAGGCGCCCTAGTGATAGGGGTTAACCGTAACAGGATTTCACAGGGGTCTTCTCTGATTAGTACTTAAGGATAGTAGCTTTAACTTCTGGCGAAGGTATGTTGATTGACAATGAGTAAAAGATAGAACATGATGCATCAGGTTCCACTACAACGAAATCGAAATCCTAGAATCCATTTCCCAAAGCTCAAATCCCTCCAAGATTGATTCTCTCATCCTTCTCTTTCTCTCTTCAATCACTCTTGTTTGTTTGAAAGCGTTAAAGCCAACTTTCGACCGTCTAGATAACTTACTTTGTGGCATCTCAAGTGCTTAATCAACAGTCCCTGTGGTTCGACAATCTTATATATTACTGACAACGAATCCGTGGACTTACGGAAGCGTAACAAGTTTTTAGCACAGTAGCCGGGGACTGTTCGCATTAACATTAGTAGATTAGCAATTTAGTTAATCTAGACATGTGAATAATTTTTTCCATTTTCATAATTCAAAAAAAAATCTGCATTTTCTATCTTGTTTTTAAATTCTGTATTTTATTTTTTTTCTTTTTTTTCATATAGCATTTTATTTGTTTCCTTTAATTCTTCATTTTTGTTTTTTCTCATATTTTTTTTAGATATCCATGAGCACTAACATGTCAAGCAGGCCCTTAAGAGATTTTTCAGCACCCATTTCTACTAGATTTTTATATCCCATTGTGCAGCCTCACATTGAAGCAGAGAGTTTTTAGCTAGACCTAGAGTTAATTTTCATGATACAAGGTCATAAATTTGGAGGAGAAGCACCAGAAACTCCTTATCTGCACCTTGAGACATTTCTAGAGCTTTGTGATATGGTGAACTGTGAGGGTGTCTCAGCGGATGCAGTTCGATTGATGGCATTTCCTTTCAGTATCAAGGATAAAGTAAGGACTTGGTTATATTCTCTCCGTCCTCAAAGTACTACAAGTTGGTTACAATTGTAGAAGCAATTTCTGAATTATTTTTTCCCTCCATGTAGAATGATTTACATGAGGAATTGCATCATAAATTTTGCTCAGGCATATAGAAAATCATTATTTGAAGCATGGGACAAATTCAAGAGTCTACAAAGATAGTGCCCTCATCATGGTTTGGAAAAATGGCTGACCCTGCACATATTCTATAGGGGAATTTCTTTCTCAGATAAGTGTTTGTTAGATTCATCAGCAGGGGGTTCTTTTATGAACAAGAGTGTAGATGAAGCATATACATTAATTGATCAAGTAACATTGAATCTCCATGAATGGTCGAACAAAAGTTGGATGGAATCTCCCTAAAAAATTCAAGAAGTGCAAGCTATAAATGCAAGAGAGACTGTCAAACAAAATGTAATTCAACCACCTAAAAATGTTAAAATTCACAAGTCACAGAATGAGGAGTTCAAACATTTGTGGAAAAAGATTAATAGCATAGTTTCGAAATGGTTCAAAGAAGACCTTCCTCCTACACAGACATGATTTAGTGTGAATGATAATGATACTAAGTTTGGAAGTGGCAGGAATCATGAAGAACTTCTAAAAAGGACTTGTACATAATTGAGGAGATGAACAGTAGAAGACCACAAGAACTTAGCTTCATTACTCCAGGAAGTTCCCAAAGGTCACAAGTACCTTTCCCTTAACGATTGATCGCACCTACACTAGATAAGCAAGTTGGACCTCCTCCGCAAGCTCAAAGGGAATATGGGAACAAGGAAGTGCCTTCTCCAAGACTTTCACTAAAGGTTCCTTTTCCACAAAGGCTAGTGAGGTCAATGCAAACAAAGACTTTGGCAAATTCTATGACACTAATATGGCTGAGTGTAGATTTCTGGATGTATATGAAGATGAGGACTCTTCAGATGAGGATTGTGATGATAATGCAGTGGATAATAGGTTTTCAGATTTACCTTCTGGGTTTACAAGTTGTTTTGATGAAATTGAATTTTCAAATGATGAATGTGCTGTGGTAGATCAACTCAAAACTGCAAATGAAGTTAGTGATCCTCCTATAGATGATTCTCCCACTAAGGATATCGATATTGGTTTACTTTTTAATGATTGTGTTGATGATGATGTTATGAAAGGAAGTGTAAAGTCGATTCTCCCACCGAGGATGTTATGATTCTCCCACTAGAAAGAGAATTTGTTTCTAGAAAAACTAGTGAGAGTAAAGTCGATCTTGAAGAAATTCAAGATGCACAAACTAGTACTGACAACTTGATGGAAACTGAACAGGAACCATAAGATGTTGTGGATCATGATATTGTTACACCACAAGAAGTTGTGGAGCAACAACCTGTTCAAGTAGCACAAGCTCTAACAGATCTCATAGGACCCGTCGTCAACCTGAGAGATATTCTTTTCTCTTGTCAGATAATGGTGATGTAGTGCTAGTTGGTCTAAACAAACCTACATCTTATCAAGAAGCTTTACAGGGCCCAGATTATGAGAAATAGCTAGAAACCATGAGATCCGTAATGGAATCCATGTACACTAACCAAGTATGGACTTTGGTTGATCCTCTTGAAGGGATCAAACCCATTGGGTGTAAGTGGGTCTTCAAGGTGAAGACTAACATGGATGGTCATATACATACCTATAAAGGTAGAATGGTAGCTAAATGATTTAAGCAAATTCATGGTATAGACTATGATGAGACCTTTTCACCAGTTGCGATGCTAAAGTCCATTCGGATCATGCTTGCTATTGTTGCTTACTGTGATTATGAGATTTAGCAGATGGTTGTCAAAACCACATTTCTGAAAGGAAATCTACTCAAGGATGTGTACATGACACAATCTGAGGGGTTTGTAGATCCAGAGCATGCTAGAAAGGTATGTAAATTGCAAAGATCCATTTATGGATTGAAGCTGTAATGCCCGCCCCTCCTGCTAGTAGGGCGGGGTTACTTACTTAGCTATTACTATTTGCGGAAACATACATGCATATTAAAATTTCTTTCGAAAGTAAAACAGTAGAAATATCATGAAGTCATGCGGGACAATAACATAATAACTTAGTTCATGTCAACATAACAAAATAACATAAGCAGGTCTTTTATTTGTCTTAGCCGAGCCACCACCACACACATCTCCTTGCCTCTCCTGCAGCTCCCCTAGTTCATCCATTCTTTGCCTTTATCTGTGGTACAAGGAAAGTAAGCTATAAGCACACAGGCTTAATAAGATCCTTTCCTACTCACAAAAACCATATATCAAAGCATAAACACATAAGCATATAACCATGGAAATATGATCATCTAACATCATATTGTGAAAACATAGCATCATAACATATCATCTCATAAAGAACATCATGCTATATCATATCATAAATCATAAGAGCATCATGTCATATAAATCATAAGGGCATAGCATGTCATATCATAAATCATAACATATCATCTCATAAAGAACATCATGCTATATCATATCATAAATCATAAGAGCATCATGTCATATAAATCATATGGGCATAGCATGTCATATCATAAATCATAACATATCATCTCATAAAGAACATCATGATATACCATATCATAAATCATCATGTCATATATATCATAAGGCATAGCATGTCATATCATAAATCATAACATATCATCTCATAAAGAACATCATGCTATATCATATCATAAATCATCATGTCATATAAATCATAAGGCATAGCATGTCATATCATAAATCATATCATGCAAGATGTCTTTTAAAACATTTGTCATGTCATATGCAAGATGTCTTAAAACATATCATATAGTACTTGAAAATAATATCATCATGAGGGCCCGGCTTATACCACCTACATACATAAATGCGCGCAATCCCTAGGACAGGGTAGTTAGCACCGAACCTACTAGGGATCTAGGTCCATACTACGACCGTCGACCTAGGGGCGTACTAAGGAGCCCATCCCTTTACTAGACCCGTTCATAGTCCGTCGGCCTAGGGGCGCTTATGGAGCCCACCCTTGGTACAAGCCATACAAAGTAAAATAGCATATCATGGTTCTTGTCATAACATAGCATATCATATCTTATCATATCATGAAGAGTGCTCTTAGTCCCCAAGGGGAAGCAACTCTTAGGCCTTCACTTATCATATCTTAAAGAGTGCTCTTAATCCCAACAAAAAGAGAAGCAACTCTTAGGCCTTTTCTTATCATATCATAAAGCATGCATATTTGGGTACATAGCACATCGTAAGAGACATTATTATACAGGGATCATAAGCATACATAACAGAGCATATTATTTGTCATATCATAAAGCATGCATACTTGAGCATATAGCACATCATAAGAGACATTATCATGCATGGTTCATAGGTATATATAAATGAACACATCACCTATCATAGAAAAGGTATAATCATGCATGGAATCATTAGATAGCATCTCTTAATTCATAACGTAGCATGTGAGGCACATCTAGGCTCCTAAACCCATTATGGCCGAAAGTTCAAGAGTATGAACTTAAACTCTAAACAACATACAAGCATAAGAATCTCATGTTAACTTCATATCATATCATAAGGAAAGTCATAAGCATGTTAATCCAATTTTAAAGCTTTCCTAGGTCTTGATCCTTATCATAGCCGAAAGTTCATTAAGAAGGAAAATAAGCTCCAAACAACATACAAGCATGAATATCAAGCTAACTTCATATCATATCATAAGGGGATCCATGAGCATGCTAGATTAAATTTTAAGCTTCCTTGAACCCTAGAAATGTTCATGGCCGAAACTTTATAAAGAAGAAAATCAATCTCTAAACAACATGCAAGCATGAATATCTAGCTAAATTCATATCATATCATAAGAAGATTCATGAGCATGCTAGGTTAAATTTTTAGCTTCCTTGAACCCTAAAATGGATCATGGCCGAAAGTCTCATGAAGAGGAAAATCAAGCTCTAACAACATACAAGCATAAATATCTAGATAAATTCATATAATATCATAAGGAGATTCATGAGCATGCTAGATTAAATTTTAAGCTTCCTTGAACCCTAGAAATGTTCATGGCCGAAACTTTATAAACAAGAAAATCAAGCTCTAAACAACATGCAAGCATAAATATCTAGCTAAATTCATATCATATCATAAGAAGATTCATGAGCATGCTAGGTTAAATTTTTAGCTTCCTTGAACCCTAAAATGGATCATGGCCGAAAGTCTCATGAAGAGGAAAATCAAGCTCTAACAACATACAAGCTTAAATATCTAGCTAAATTCATATCATATCTTAAGGAGATTCATGAGCGTGCTAGATTAAATTTTAAGCTTCCTTGAACCCTAGAAATGATCATGGCCGAAAGTTTCATGAAGAGGAAAATAAACTCTAACAACATACAAGCATAAATATCTAGCTAAATTCATATCATATCATAAGAAGATTCATGAGTATGCTAGATTTAATTTTAAGCTTCTTTGAACCCTAAATTTGTTCATGGCCGAAGGTTTCATGAAGAGGAAAATAAACTCTAACAACATACAAGCATTAATATCTAGCTAAACTCATATCATATCATGAGGAGATTCATGAGCATGCTAGATTAAATTTTAAGCTTCCTTGAACCCTAGAAATGATCATGGCCGAAAGTTTCATGAAGAGAAAAATAAATTCTAAACAACATACAAGCATGAATATCAAGCTAACTTCATATCATATCATAAGGGAATCCATGAGCATGCTAGATTTAATTTTAAGCTTCTTTGAACCCTAGAAATGTTCATGGCCGAAACTTTATAAAGAAGAAAATCAAGCTCTAAACAACATGCAAGCATAAATATCAAGCTAACTTCATATCATATCATAAGGGGGATTCATGAGCATGCTAGATTAAATTTTAAGCTTCTTTGAACCCTAAATTTGTTCATGGCCGAAACTTCAAAGAAGTGATCCTAGGTTTTTTAAGCATTCTAACATTATGGAAAAATCCGTAAACAACTTGTACCATAGGTGAGGGGATACTTACATCCTTTCGCTTGTTGTTCCTAAAGAAAGTGGTACCCTTGTGAGGAGGAAGAAGGAGCTTCTCTTCCTAGTTCTCCCTTTTGTTTTCTCTTTCTTGTAAGGAGTAAACCTTGAGACTCCTTCTTAGGAATTGGTTTTCTTAGAGAGAAAACCTTAGCTTGGATTTTAGAAATGAGGGAGAGAGAGCTCTATGTCTCGGTGGAGAAAGAAGAAGGAGGAAGAATTAACAAATTTTCTTTCCCTTTTCTTCTCTCATTCCTATTTATTCCTCATGTAAATGAAACATGTCCTCATTCATCCCCTTAACCCCTCTATCTCTTCCCTCTCTTAATTCCCACGAAATTAGAGGAAAAAGAAGGAAGGAAGGCAACTTGGCTTTTTCTTGCTTCTTTCCTTAACCAAGAGGAATAAGAGGTAAGCTACTTGGTTTTCTCTTGTTCCTTTACTTAACTATCTTCTTACTTTTAACTACAATTTCCATTATTTTCTATTCATCTATTATTCATTACTCTAGTGGTTACCATACACCAATTTAACTCTATCATTTGTGGGAGGTTCAAGGTTCAAACCTTAACCTCACTTTCTTTTTATTTCATTTTGGTTTCTATTTCCATTTCTCTTTTTCTTTTATTCTAAAAGAAAAATACTCATAGGTATAACTTATCATTTCGTAGGTGTTACAGAAGCAAGCTTCTAAAAGCTAGAATCTTCAATTCGATGATGTGATAAAAACGTTTGGTTTCATCAAGAATGAAGATGAACCTTGTGTCTACACGAAGGTTAGTGGGAGCACAGTCATCTTTCTCATATTGTATGTAAATGACATACTTCTCATTGGAAATGATATCCCTGCTCTTCAGTCGGTGAAGACTTGGCTTGGGAATTATTTTTCAATAAAGACCTTAGGTGATGAAGCCTGCATTTTAGGCATCAACATCTATAGAGATAGATCTAAGAGATTGCTTGGTCTAAGTCAGAGTATATATATTGACAAGGTGCTTAAACAGTTTTCCATGTAGGATTCCAAGAAGAAATTCCTGCCAATGTCACATGGTGCGAGCCTTTTGAAGACTCAATGCCCTCTTCTAAGGAAGCAAGGGACCACATGGATTAGATTCCATATGCATCTGTTATAGGGTCTATCATCTATGCCATTCTTTATACTCACTTAGATGTCTCGTATGCGTTAAGCATGATGAGTAGATACCATTCAGATCCATTTGAAGGTCACTAGACAACAGTCAAGAATATTCTTAAGTACTTGAGAAGAACTCAAGATTATTTGTTGATCTTTGGAGGTGATAAAGAGCTTGCTGTAAAGGGTTACAGCGGTTGTTGTAAAGGGTTATAGTGGTGAAAGCTTCCAAATTGACAAGGATGATTCTAAATCACAGTTAGGGTATGTATTTTACCTAAATGGTGGTCCTGGGTATTGGATACTACAAATATTTCATCTTATTCGAGGGATCATCGATATATGAGATGTGAGGATATGTAGAGAACCAAACAATGCTAACATTACGGATCCTTTGACCATGGCTTTGGCACCGAGGAAGCATGATGGTCACACTAGGCCAATGGATATTAGATATTGTTGGAGCAATTTCCCTTAGGTCAGGTTGACCAGGTTGACTAAGCTGGAGTGGGCTTAAGCTTGAGTCTTGATGTTTGGATTTCGATGTTTGACAATACATGGAGATTGCAGATGCAATTATCCATTTGGGGAGATTGTTGATACAATTCCCCTCTGGTCGAGGTTGACCAGTTAGATGTGAAAAAGAGTCAAGTAGGTCAAAGGGTTGACTGGATACTTGACTGAAAAGTCCTAACTAGAGGTCGGGTAGATGGAAAATCCTGGTGAGTGAAGCTAGGTGAAAGTCCTGGTGAGTGAAGACAGGCAGGTGAAAGTCCCGGTGAGTGAAGTTGAGCAGATGGGAAATCCTAGTGTGTGAAGCTAGGTGAAAGTCTTGGTGAGTGAAGCCAGGTAGGTAGAAGTCCCAATGAGTGAAGGCGGGCAGTGGAATGACCTGGTGAGTGAAGCCAGGCAAGTGGAAATCCAGGTGGGTCAAGGTTGACCGGACACCTGGTGTGGGAAGTCCAAGTAAGTCAAAGGGTTGACTGATACTTGGCACAAGAAAATCTAGATGAGTCAAGGATAACTAGGCATCTGGTGGAAGGAAGTCCAAGTGGGTCATGAAGGATCAAACACTTGGCATGACATGGTAAGTCCAAGTGGGTCAAGGTTGACCGGACATTTGGCATGAGAAGAAAAGTCCAAGTGGGTCAAAGGGATTGACTGAAGACTTGGTGAATAAGTCCTAGCATGTAAAAGTTGACCGGATGCTAGGCATAATATTCCAATAGGTCGCGGTTGACCGGATGCTGTAATTGGAGACCTTGGACTTGGTTTTAGGCTAGTCAAAGGTGGTTTAATTAATCAATGGATCAATTAAACCGAAGTCCAATTGATCAGTTGATCGATTGGATGTGTGCCCCGAAGAAAGATGGCCCAATCGATCGGTCGATCGATTGGAACTTATGTCGTGCACATAGAAACTTTCCCAATCAATCAGTCAATCGATTGGGAACCTCCAATCAATCAACTGATCGATTGGGGGTAGGCTGAATTTCTTGCGCGATCGTGAGAAAGCCTGAATCGATTGGTCGATCGATACAAGCTATTTCCATAGAGCACAGAGGCACTCTAAATCGATTGACCGATCAATTCAAAGCCTCCCAAATCGATTGGGATCCGACCGTTGTGCAGGTTATAGCCGTTGGTGAGAAATTTCTTCGACACGATTTCAAGATCTTCATCTCCACTCTCAGCGATTCTTCTCCACCGAGATTAGTGACACACGCCAGTTCTTGAAGGGTCATGGAGAGAAGTGTAGTTTCATTCCCAAACATCAAGAGGCATTCCCAAACAATAAGAGAGCATAAGTGTTGTAAACCTTGTAAGGTTTGTGTTTGTATTTCTTCTTGTTTTGAGTTGTATGCGTGTATGAGTTTGTACGAGGTTTCTCCACCTCTGGTAGTTACCAAAAAGGAGTATTTTATTAGTGGAGAGTGCTCACGTGTGTGGATCCTTGGATTAGTCACCTCTTCTTGATGTGGATACCAAGTAAATCTACGTTGTTAGTATTGGAGCTTGCTTTGAGTATTTTCCGCCGCATATCACAACAAAGAAGCAAGCTATGAGAAGCACGACGAGCTATTCACCCCCCTAGCACATTTCGACCCTAACAAGTGGTATCAGAGCAAGGTTGCTCTTCACCAGAATCATCGTCGGAAGGGGCAAAGAAGCTAGAGGGTGAAGAAGTTGGAGATAAATCCATAAAGTCGAAGACTTCAACAAAATCTCAACTTCAAATGGTATTTCGAGATGGACTCGGATTTGACATGAGGGTGCCTTGTTACGATTCCGCAAGTGCATGGATTCATCATCAGTAATAAAGATTATCAATCCCACGAGGACTGGTTATAAGCACTAGCGATGGCTCACTTAGGATTAGCTAAACTACCGATGGTTGTAAGTTATCTAAAGAAAAGGGGTTTGGAAACGGAAACGAGAACTAGCAAAGAGAAAGTAATAGAATTGGTTTATGAAAAGTCCTAGGAGTTCGGTTTCATTATAGTGGTATTGATGTATCACATTCTGTCCTTTACTCATTGTCCATCAACATGCATTCGCCGGAAGCTGAAGTATCTAATCTTAGGTACCAAATAAAGAAAATCCCTATGAAATCCTGTTACGGTTAACCCTTGTTACTAGAGCCCCTCGGTAGATCACAAGAACACTACTCTAATTGGTGTCACTAAGGATAGAGATATGGAGCTTAGTTTGGTCTCTTACTTCCTTGTGGAGGAGTTGTCTCTCCTTTCAAGGAAGTACCCTAGATGTCCGTGAACGGGTTACCCCGTTCACTAGGGCCCCTCAGGTGTACGATCTAGGATATTCTCTCTACGAGATAGGCAATTCCTACATAATCAATTAACACGATATAGAGATCGAGTAGTCGAAACAAAGCAAGTGAAATCATCCAATGAAATAGAGGAAAAAGTATGAGTCTTACATCAAACCAATCCACACCTACTCCCTCATCCTAGAATAAAGAATCTACTCCATAGATGCCGGAGAAAAACTCGAAGACATAATGTTAAGCATACAATTCTCAAACAAGAAGAGAGAAAGAGAAAAGACGCTTACCCAATGACGACGTGTGATCCTCGGATCCAATCCTTAGCTTCTGGAGTTGATATGGTGATGAAGGATCACTGGACGGAGGTCCTGGATGGCGTAGAACGACACCTAGTTGATTCTCTCCCTGACGGCTTGCTTCCCGGCTCTGCCCCCTTAAGGAAAAGGGTTAAACCCCTTTTATAGGCTAGGGCGTGGCAGCGGCGGCACGGGCGTGTAAGGATGGCATGACCGTGCCCTTTCTTGTCTCTGAATGAGCTGTACGACCATGCCAATTGGCACGACCGTGTGAACCTGGGGCTCGGCTCTGGGGGCACGGCCGTGCAGGATTGCACGGTCGTGTACTGCTTGGTTGCGGTCATGGGGGGCTCGACTGTGCAAGTACGCACGACCATGCTCTGATTTTCCTCTGGGTTGGCCGGACGACTGTGCAAGAGTTGCATGATCGTGCACTTCGCCTCTCCTATTTGGCCACATGGTCGTGCGAGGTTGCATGACCATGTAAACTGGCTGGTTCCGGTGCGTCGAAAATCGCTGTTTTTGCTCCAAAAGTTATCCCTGTCAACACAAAATCAAACAAAGAGCAGATATCTGAACAAAAGAGTATATATGATGAGTACATGATAAAAGAGGCGATCATGCAAAGAATATATACGTATAAATCAAGTGAATGTGCGTTAAAATATGCATAAACGATCATAATATTTACGCATATCATACCCCCAGACTTGAACCTTTGCTTGTCCTCAAGCAAAACGCTGCAAACTATGTTCATGAGTGCCTGACAGTGTTTAATAATCCCTAGTGCATTCGCCTAACTCTATCAACTATTTTCATTGATAAGCACGAGTGTGGAGTAACCTAAGTATGGCCAAATTTTAAGTTCTTTGTGCTCGGTGCAATAAGTAACTCAAACTCTTCAAGTTTCAATTTTCTGTCCTAGTTAAGTCATCATACAATTAAGTTCCTAATGTTCCCGGTGATAGGCACTTACTTGCCACACACTTGGGTTGTTTTTCTTAAATTACACAAGGTCTCAAAGGATACTACTCGGAATCAAGAGAAACATAACATTCATTTCCCAAGTAACTAAGTCGGTCTCAAAGGGGTGAATTATTAGTTTCCACTCACGATAACTATTTTTTATTCCTTATTCAATATATATATATATATATATATATATATATATATATATATATATATATATTGGGTGCTAAAGAGGTGTAGCACTAGCATATGTTGGGATTTAGATTTTTCCAAATGAGCTTCCATGATCCGAGATCATCCAGTAACCAAAATGTAAATAAGAAATCACCATGGAAATAAAAGTACTAAACAATTTGGATGAATCATAACTATTTTGAAAATATTTCTACTATTCAAGCTAAGTACTTAAGCGTAGTGAAAATAAGATCCTTAAGATTAGGCCAAAACTTATACCAAACTCCATACAATACTTATCTTATTTCATGCTACTAAAGATAGAGAAAGAAGATACACCTAACATACTAACACTATCTTGACAACACATGAACTAAGAAAATGCTAGTCATTTTTGTTGTTTGCTACTCGGAAAACCTAATGGTTCCACTGTATAAAAATTTTGTACAAAGGTCTGAACCTTTTCCTAGCTACCATGTGTTCTTTTAAATTAAACTTGGATCGCCTGCGGAACTTAACACGTTTGATCCAAAGTTTAATCTATTTGTTCTTTTAGGTTTTGACTTGGATCTCCTGCGGAACTTAACACGTTCGATCCAAATCACCTAAGTTATTAATTCCATTAAATATTAATTTCCATAATTGGTTCCCAGTACTGACGTGGCGAGGCACATGGCCTTCTTGGATATGGGAGCAACCACCACCGACTAGACAAAACCTTTTAAGGAAAGCTAATATTTAATTTCCTAAAATAACTTTAGGTTAACCAAAAGGAACAATCAAATCACAAGGAAAAAAAAAAAAAAACAAAGAACACAACATCGAAAACAAATTCGAAATACTAGAATCGCATGCCTCTTGTATTTGGTATTATTTCCTAAAATAACTAGTATGATGCGGAAAAGAAAAATACTAGTTATACCTTTTAGAAAGACCTCTCGATCTTCTACCGTATTCCTCTTCTAACCTCGGGCGTTGTGTAGGCAACGATCTTCCGAGATGAGAAACCACCAAAGCACCTTCTTCTCCTTTCTTCAAGTTTCGGCCAAGCACTATGCTTCCAAAAGATGAAGATTTTTTTCCACCAAACAAGCTCCAAGGGATGTAAGCTTTCTCTCCTTCTTCTCCAAGCTAAAATCCGGCCACCACTTGATCTCCAAGGAGGAAGAGAGGTTCGGCCACAAGATGGAGAGAAGAGAAAAGAAGGAGGCCGGCCATACCAAGGAAGAAAAAAGGAGAAAATAATAGAGGTTCAATCTCATGAATGCACCTTAACCCCCTCTTTTATAATCCTTGGCTTTGGTAATTAAGGAAATTTAGTTACAATTAATTTCCTTAACTTTCCTTGATATAAACTAATTAGGAAGAATTAAATAAAACTTCCTATTAACTCTTATCATGGCCGGCCACACCATTGGCTCACAAATAAGGAAAGTTTTCACCAAAAATTAAAACCTCCTTAATTACTTTCAGAAAATATTAAAAATAATATTTCCACTTTTGTATCCCTTCATGGTTGATTATAAAAGGAAAAAAATAAAATTAAAACTCCTCTCCTTTTAATTCCATGTGATCGGCCTCACGTGAACATATCAACGTTTGATAATTTTCTCAAAACTCCTTCACATGGCAAGCAAAACGTTAAAAAGTTGTTCACGTTGATAAGCAACACCAATGTTCTGTTCACATTGATCTCAACATGTTGACAAGCTTCTCACGTTGACCAATTGGCAAGAAAAACTTCTCATGTTGACTCAATTGGAAACTTGTTGTTCTCATGAAGCATCCTTGGATAACAACACCAATAACATGGACTTGAAGATGGGCTTGAGTGGATAAAAGGTTTTATAAATAAGAGGTTACGATAGGGACCGAGAGGAGGAATTAGTTTTGGTCTTCTGATGAAATTAAGCATCCCGTATTCGCCCCGAATACCCAACTTAATTTCATCAATAATAATTCATTCCACTAGAGAATTATTATTGAACTACCGCACCAATCCCAAATTACATTTTGGGCTCCTTCTTATTATGAGTGTGTTAGTCTCCCTGTGTTTAAGATGTCGAATGTCCACTAATTAAGTGAGTTACTGACAACTCATTTAATTAATATCTTAGTCCAAGAGTAGTACCACTCAACCTTATCGTCATGTCAGACTAAGTCCACCTGCAGGGTTTAACATGACAATCCTTATGACCTCCTCTTGGGGACATTCTCAACCTAGATTACTAGGACATAGTTTCCTTCTATAATCAACAACACACACTATAAGTGATATCATTTTCCAACTTATCGGGCTTATTGATTTATCGAACTAAATCTCACCCATTGATAAATTAAAGAAATAAATATCAAATATATGTGCTTGTTATTATATTAGGATTAAGAGCACACACTTCCATAATAACTGAGCTCTTTGTTTCATTATAAAGTCAGTATAAAAGAAATGACCTCTAATGGTCCTACTCAATATACTCTAAGTGTACTAGTGTAATTATATAATTAAGATAAACTAATACCTAATTACACAACGACCTTCCAATGGTTTGTTCATTTCAATCTTGGTCGTGAGCTACTGTTTATAATTTATAAGGTACTGATAACATTATCCTCTGTGTGTGACACCACACACCATGTTATCTACAATATAAATTAATTGAACAACAATATTTATCATAAATGTAGACATTTGACCAATGTGATTCTTATTTCTAGATAAATTTTTATACCAAAAGCTAGGCTTTTAGTATACATCCTAACAATCTCCCACTTATACTAAAATACTAAGCTGCTATATCTGCTGCCATACATCTGATTTTCAACATTTCAAAGTCATGCCTTAAGAGCTTTAGTGAAAATATCTATAGGTCATCATCTGATGCAATCTAGCCAGCAACAACTTTTCCTCGTTTATATGATTTCTCGTATTGGGTGGTACTTGCGCTCTATTGTGTTTACTTGCCTTATAGACTTATGGTTTCTTCGAGTTTGCCACTGCACCAATATTATTACAATAAATTGTAATAATCTTTGGACAAACCATAAATCATATCTAAGTCTATCTTGAGGTTATTGAGTCATTCAGTTTTTATGGCTACCTCAGAGGCTTGCCATATACTAAGCTTCTATGGTGGAGTCCAGAAAAACACCTATGCTTGTCACTCTTCTATAGTTATGACTTTACCTCCTAAAGTAAACACAAAACCCCGAGGTTGACTTACTATTGTCCCTTTCCGATTGGATGTTAAAATCCATGCAACCCACAGGAAACAAATTATCTGCCTTATAAGCTAGCATAGAATTTCTAGTGCCTCTAAGGTACTTCAATATATGCTTTACCACAGATCAATGTCCTTGTCCAGAGTTGCTTTGATATCTAATAGCTATGCCCACGGCAAAATAGATATCCAGTCTCGTATACAGCATTGCATACATTAGGCTTCCCACAGTCGAAGCATAAGGAACTGCCTTCATGTCCTTTATCTCCTTTGATGTTTACGGAGACATTTCTTTAGATAAAGTTACTCCATGCTAAAAAGGTAAGAAACTTTTCTTGGAGTTTTGCATGCTTAAAATTAGCAAGGATTTTTTTTTTCCGATATATGAAACTTGGGATAATTAAAATATTCTTTTCTTGCAATCCCTTATTACTTTGATCCCAAGAATATATTCATTCTCCCAAGTCCTTCATATCGAATTGTTGGGACAACCATACCCTTACTTCTGACAACATTTTGATATTGTTTCCAACTACCAAAAATGTTATCTACGTATAGTACAAGAAATATCACCACGTTTCCATCACACCTTTTGTATACACAAGACTTATCCGGTTACTAAATAAATCCATAGGTCAGGATTCCTTTGATAAACCGGATGTTCCAAGACCTCGAAGCTTTGCCTCAGTCCATAGACTGATTGAGCTTGCACACAAAATGCTCTTTGCCCTTTGCAATGAACCCTTTCTGGTTGTTTTGTATGGATGCTTTCTTCAAGACTTCCAATAAGGAATGCTGTCTTGACATCCACTTGCTAAATAGATAAAAGAATCCGGATAGACTTAAGCATGACTACAAGTGAAAAAGTTTCCTTTTTCATCAAGTCTTGCTTTGAAAGTTTCCACCTTCCTGTCTATCCATCTTTTCCAATTGTAGACATATTTTCACCCAATGGCTTTTACACCATTTGGTGGTTCTACAAGCTTCCAGATTTGATTAGAATACTTATATTCTAATTCTGTATTCATTGCTCTTTGCCAAGATGCTGCATCTTTATTTTCGAGTGCTTCATCAGATTTCCGGGATCAGACTCATGTTCATTTGGGATCAAGTCAAAAAACTTTCCCAAAACATAAATCCTTTTGGTTGTTTGACAACCCTCCCACTACGATGATGTACTGTCTATAATTGTGATACGTGTTGTAGTTTCTTGTGATATTTCATCTTGTACAGTTGGTACTAGATTAGACATGTCCTTTATAATTTCTTTAAGAACAAATTTACTTATGGGCTAATGGTTTATTACATAGTCCTTTTCTAAAAATCAATCATTGATGCTAACAATGACCTTCTGATTTTTAAGACTATAAACCTACTTTTATTTCTCTAGGATAACTTACAAACAAGTGAATTCCTGTCCAACTTATCATTGTCTCTCTTTAGCATATGTGCTGGACTACCTGAATCCGAATATGCTTCAAAATAGGCTTATACCTATTTGGCAATTCTATATGAGTAGAGAGTTCTGACTTTGGAAGGTACTATGTTCACTTCTGTTTCCAGAGTATATCCTTAAAATGAATTTGGTAATTTTCCAAATAACTCATCATCAATCTACTTATTTCCATAAGAGTCCTATACCTTCCTTTTTCTACACCATTCTGTAGGGGTGTACCAGGTGCAGTTAGTTTGATTGAATCCCTACTTTTGATAAGTGACTCCTAAATTCTCCCAAGAGGTACTTGCCACTACGATCTCACCGTAGTGTCTTGATACTTTTACTTTGACGTTTCTCCGCATCAGCCTTGTACTCTTTGAACTAATCAAAGTACTTAGTCTTGCGGCACATTAAGTAAATGTATTTGTATCTTGAATAGTTATCTATAAAATAGATGAAATATTCGATACTACCTCTTGCCTGGATAGTCATAGGATCACACAAATCAGAATGAACCAATTCCAACATATCTTTGGCTCTATACCCCTTAGACTTAAAAGCTTCTTGGTTATTTTTCCTTCCAAGTAAGACTCGCAGGTTGGAAAGATTTCCACTACTAATGAACCCAAAAGTTCATCAGCTACCAATGAATTCTACTTAAGTTAATATAACCTAGCTTTAGATGCCAAAGATATAATTGGTTCATTTCCGAAGGTTGCTTTCTCTTAAAGTTAGAAGATGTGTTACTAATTTCCATTTGTTGCATCGTGGGAGTTATTGGATTATAAATTGTTAACCAACATACCAGAATAGATAACTTCCCTATTTTTCTTGATAACAACTTTTTTATCAAAATAGACACAATATCTATTCTATAATAGTTTAGAAACTGAAATCAGGTTCTTTCTAAACTTAGTATGTAAAGACAATTTCTAATAATCCATATTTTATTCCTATTAGAGAATAAACCTCTCCCACTGCAACAGCTGCTACTTTTGCAGTAACGCCCATGTGGACGATGTTTTTATTTTCATTAGTTGTCGGGTTTCCTGGAACCCTGCAATGAATTGCAGACATGATTAATGGCATCTGTATCTACACTCTAGGTTTTGGTAGATAACACCACTAGACATGTTTTAACTAATGAATTAAATACACCTAAATTGTTCTTAGTTCTAAGAAGACAGTCTACCTTAATGTCCAAGTCCTATTTCGAATCATTACAATTCGGACTACTAAGTCTTTTCTATAGTATAACAACTAGGGAATTGACAAACATTTTAAATCCTAAGAATCACAAAAATATTTGGTCAAGATCAATTCTTTTAAAATCTCTATGAATTTTGTATGCCATGATAGTGTGGACGTATACAAAATCAGAGAGGAGATTTTATCCATTAATTTTATTATCTCGTCAATTTTACTTTATGACGAATAAAATTAATAGTTGATCTGTCTTTGATCAAATATTTGGTCAAAACTTTTTTTTTTTTTGAATTTAAAATAACATTGATTCCTCAAACAATATTATTTAAATTCACCAACACCGTGAATTTTGCATGCCATGATAGTGTGGACGTATACAAAATTTAAACATTTGTAAGAGGAGGGTTTTACCCATTAATTATCTTGTCAATAAATCTTTATGACAAAATAAAATTACCTCAAACACCGTGAATTTTGTATGCCACGATAGTGTGGACGTATACAAAATCAAACAATTGTAAGAGGAGTCTTTAATTTTATTATCTTGTCAACCTATTTATTTGACAAATTAATAGTTGGTTTTCTTCGGTCACACAAACAATAGCAGTGACTCCGATGGGGAGGATACTATTAGACGTGCCTAAGTGTATACCATTACTTGACACTAAGTCCATTAATAAGATTGTGCCACTTCCGATGGGGAAGATCACACGCTCTTAATTAACTTCCTATAGTCATCCAAAATGGAAGTTTAAGCTAGTGATCTACAAACAAGCTCATCCGATATGGAGGAAGGCACTCAGAGCCAACGCGCAAGCTTGTTGCATCACTTATAAACCAGTAATGGAGACCGTGGAATTTATTTAAAAATAAATCCCTCTCCCACTTAGTTATTTAAAGTGAGGAATTTTGACTATGCTAGCCTACTTAGCATGCATACTAACAAGCACACACAACACAGCATAAAAAGCAATAAATAGAAAAATTAATTTTCAACTATTATGGCTTTTATCTATTGTTGTCCTCCGTGTGTCGCCAACCCTAGCTGCTGCCATCTTTGGCCACCACCACCGGGTCTAGTTGTCGCATCCATCTTGCTCCTTGTTCTGCTGCGCCTCTGGTCCTCAAAAGGTTCCACGCCTTGCAAGATTCGATCCGCGACATAAATAGAATTTTATATTTTTCGATCCTATATTCCTCGAAGGAATGTACATGTAAACTAGATCGAACATAAAATAAAATTTATATCCATCGATCCTATATTCCATAAAAGGAATGTACATGTAACTAGATCAAAAATAAAATCCTAATAAAACTAAATACAGCACCTGCTGTATTTTATAATACAATCACGCACACACAATAAAATACCCTTGACATGTCCAAGGGTCCAATCACACACATAATAACTATAAGCCATAATAGTTGGATCCTGCATCCATAAAGTTACCACATCCTACTATTAACCTGCCTAAATTATGTATGACATGTGCATAATTAAACTAATACCAAATACACAGAGGCAAAACCCTAGCACTGAAACCAGTTGTTGGTTGCTACTCGGAAATCCTAATGGTTCCACTGTACAAAAATTTTGTACAAAGGTCTGAACCTTTTCCTAGCTACCATGTGTTCTTTTAAATTAAACTTGGATCGCCTACGGAACTTAACACGTTTGATCCAAAGTTTAATCTATTTGTTCTTTTAGATTTTGACTTGGATCTCCTGCGGAACTTAACATGTTCGATCCAAATCACCTAAGTTATTAATTCCATTAAATATTAATTTCCATAATTGTTTCCCAATACTGACGTGGCGAGGCACATGACCTTCTTGGATATGGGAGCAACCACCACCGACTAGACAAAACCTTTTAAGGAAAGCTAATATTTAATTTCCTAAAATAACTTTAGGTTAACCAAAAGGAACAATCAAATCACAAGGAAAAGAAAAAAAAAAACAAAGAACACAACATCGAAAATAAATTTGAAATACTAGAATCGCATGCCTCTTGTATTTGGTATTATTTCCTAAAATAACTAGTATGATGCGGAAAAGAAAAATATTAGTTATACCTTTTAGAAAGACCTCTTGATCTTCTACCCTATTCCTCTTCTAACCTCGGACGTTGTGTGGGCAACGATCTTCCGAGATGAGAAACCACCAAAGCACCTTCTTCTCCTTTCTTCAAGTTTCGGCCAAGCACTATGCTTCCAAAAGATGAAGATCTTTTTCCACCAACCAAGCTCCAAGGAATGTAAGCTTTCTCTCCTTCTTCTCCAAGCTAAAATCCGGCCACCACTTGATCTCCAAGGAGGAGGAGAGGTTCGGCCACAAGATGGAGAGAGGAGAAGAGAAGGAGGCCGGCCATACCAAGGAAGAAAAGAGGGAGAAAATAATAGAAGTTCAATCTCATGAATGCACCTTAACCCCCTCTTTTATAATCCTTGGCTTTGGTAATTAAGGAAATTTAGTTACAATTAATTTCCTTAACTTTCCTTGATATAAACTAATTAGGAAAAATTAAATAAAACTTCCTATTAACTCTTATCATGGCCGCCCACACCATTGGCTCACAAATAAGGAAAGTTTTCGTCAAAAATTAAAACCTCCTTATTTACTTTTAGAAAATATTAAAAATAATATTTCCACTTTTATATCCCTTCATGGTTGATTATAAAAAGAAAAAAATAAAATTAAAACTCCTCTCCTTTTAATTCCATGTGATCGGCCTCACGTGAACATATCAACGTTTGATAATTTTCTCAAAACTTCTTCATATGGCAAGCAAAACATTAATAAGTTGTTCACGTTGATAAGCAACACCAATGTTCTGTTCACATTGATCTCAACTTGTTGACAAGCTTCTCACGTTGACCAATTGGCAAGAAAAACTTCTCATGTTGACTCAATTTGAAACTTGTTGTTCTCATGAAGCATCCTTGGATAGCAACACCAATAACATGGACTTGAAGATGGGCTTGAGTGGATACAAAGTTTTATAAATAAGAGGTTACGATAGGGACCGAGAGGAGGAATTAGTTTTGGTCTCCCGATGAAATTAAGCATCCCGTATTTGCCCCGAACACCCAACTTAATTTCATCAATAATAATTCATTCCACTAGAGAATTATTATTGAACTACCGCACCAATCCCAAATTACATTTTGGGCTCCTTCTTATTATGAGTGTGTTAGTCTCCCTGTGTTTAAGATGTCGAATGTCCACTAATTAAGTGAGTTACTGATAACTCATTTAATTAATATCTTAGTCCAAGAGTAGTACCACTCAACCTTATCGTCATGTCGGACTACGTCCACCTGCAGGGTTTAACATGACAATCCTTATGAGCTCCTCTTGGGGACATTTTAACCTAGATTACTAGGACACAGTTTCCTTCTATAATCAACAACACACACTATAAGTGATATCATTTCCCAACTAATCGGGCTTATTGATTTATCGAACTAAATCTCACCCATTGATAAATTAAAGAAATAAATATCAAATATATGTGCTTGTTATTATATTAGGATTAAGAGCACACACTTCCATAATAACTGAGATCTTTGTTTCTTTATAAAGTCAGTATAAAAGAAACGACCTCTAATGGTCCTACTCAATACACTCTAAGTGTACTAGTGTAATTATATAGTTAAGATAAACTAATACCTAATTACACTACGACCTTCCAATGGTTTGTTCCTTTCCATCTTGGTCGTGAGCTACTGTTTATAATTTATAAGGTACTGATAACATGATCCTCTGTGTGTGACACCACACACCATGTTATCTACAATATAAATTAATTGAACAACTATATTTATCATAAATGTAGTCATTTGACCAATGTGATTCTTATTTCTAGATAAATGTTTATAACATAAGCTAGGCTTTTAATATACATCCTAACAATTTTGATATCGGACAAGTAGCAGAAAAAGTAGAAGGTCTGATGTTCTCAAATATGCCTCAAAACTAGAAATATAAAACTCATAAAATGCGAATAAAAAAAGCAAAGTGCAAATGAGATGCAAATAGAAATATGAAACTAGTAAAATGCGAATAAACAAAATAGACTAATAAAATATGCAAAACAAAAAAAAAATGCAGAAAGAAAAGAAAACTCAACTCGACTCAAGTTGTGCAGATAGACACAACACCCCCCCCCCCCCCCCCAGACTTAGACTTTTCATCGTCTCGATGAAAACAATATGGTGGCGGGGGTGGGGGATAAGGGCGGCCCCGATATGTGCCAGGGGGAAATCTAGGCATACCAGGAAGATGACCAAGGTGTTGATGATATTGATAAAGTGTATCTACTTTTTTGTTAGTGATATCCATATCATCCATAAAATTCCTCATTCTTTCCTGGTCAACCTCATAGTCCTTAACGAACCCTGTCACCTGACTATGGAAGTCCCTAGTGAATTGAAAATGATCCTGTACCTCTCTAAACTAGTCATCAGATAACTTGAAGCGACCCTCCAACAATCGTTGTTGGGTATTTTTCTTCTCATGAAGGGAGTCTAAAGAGGCACGGATGTCAGAAAAATTAAATCTAGAGGGTACCGTACCATAGGTAAAAGAGTGCATAGGAGGTTTCGGATGTCCGAAAGGGTACGGGAATCCTGATGACGAGGGCTCTTGGTGGTAGTCGGTTTCTTCTATAATGGAGGGGACAGTCTTGGGGTGTAAATCAGTAATCACCCAGTTCGGGGGATTGCGAACTGAAGTGCGCTTGGGGCAAGGAAGGGGTAATGGAAAACCATTGTTCCTAGGGAAGGCAAACCCATTCTCATCTCGACAAATCATCTTCATAGCAAGACAATAATCAATATCGATCTTGTCATTACCATGAATCACCTCTAATCCATCAAGCTCACAACCCAGATTGAATGCTATTTGGGTGATCAATCCACCAAACACTTTCATCCCTGAAGATACCTTAGTTGCCCTCAACAAACTTTCTAAAAAATGAAATCCGGAATCAAAATCTACTTTATTCAACATCACCCAAAGAGAATAAAGTTCTACATTTCTAACTGTTGGAGTGTATACTAAAAGCCTAGCTTTTGTAAACATTTATTTTTGAAATAAAAGAATCACATTGGTCAATATCTGTATTTATTTGTTAAATATAATTGTTCAATTAATTTATATAGTAGATAACATGGAGTGTGGTGTCACACTCAGAAGATCATGTTTTCGGTTCTTTATAAATTATAAATAGTTGCTCACGGCTAAGATGGAAAGGAACAAACCATCGGAATAGTCGTAGTGTAATTAAGTATTAATTTATCTTGATTAATAAATTACACTGGTACACTCTAAGTGTATTGAGTAGGACCATTTAGGTAAGTTCTTTTTGTACTGACTTAATAAAAGAACTAGACCTTAGTTATTATGGAAGTGTGTGCTCTTAATCCTAATATAATAACAAGCACATATATTTAATATTTATTTCTTTCACTTATCAAAGGGTGAGGTTTAGCTCGATAAATCAATATGCCCGATAAGTTGGGAAATGATATTACTTATAGTGTGTGTTGTTGATTATAGAAGGAATCCGTGTCTTAGTTATCTAGGTTGAGAATGTCCCCAAGAGGAGCTCATAAGGATAGCCATATTAAACCCTGCAGGTGGACTTAGACCGACATGACAATGAAGTTGAGTGGTACTACTCTTGGAGCTAGATATTAATTAAGTGAGTTGTCAGTAACTTACTTAATTAGTGGACATTCGTAATCTTAAACACAGGGAGATTAACACATTCATGATAAGAAGGAGCCCATAATGTAATTTGGGATTGGTGCGATAGTACGATAATAACTCTCTAGTGGAATGAGTTATTATCGATGAACTTGAGTTGCGTGTTCGGGGCGAGCACGGGATACTCAAGCTCATCGGAAGGCCAAAACCAATTTCTCCTCTAGGTCCTTGTCGTAGCCTCATTAAAGCCTCAAGTCCATCCAAAGAAAGACCCATCTTGGTGTCCAAGAAGGGGGCCGATCCATTGCTTGGTGACCAAGCAATGGCCGGCCACATTATTCTCTTAAGGGGTCGGCCCTTTGCTTGGTGCCCAAGCATGTATGGGCCAGCCACAATAATTCAAATGAGGGGTGTTTTGAATTTTTAAAATCTTCTCTTTGTAGAAACTACAAGTTTTAAAAGAGAGATTTTAAATTTTAAAACTTTCCTTATTTGAATTAGGCCACATATTTTAAAAGAAAGTTTAAAAGGTTTTAAAATTTTCCTTTTTTAACCATCCTCATGGTTTAAGAAAAAAAGGAAGATAAGTTTTAAAATTTAAATTTTCTATCACCATGTTAAAAAAGAAAATTTTATAAGAGATGTTTTAAATTTTAAAACATGGTTTTATTTTTTAGAACTTTCCTTTTTTAACTCTTACTTTAGGAAAGAAAGCTTGTAAATTTTATAAGAGGATTTCTTCTTGTAAAATTTTAAAAAATATATTTCCTTATTCTTGATGTGGTGGCTGGCCACCTTGCTTGGAGCCCAAGCAAGGGTCCGACCAATTATAAAAAAAATCATCATCTAATTGATTTGATGATTGATTCAATCAAGAGGAAAGAAAAGGAAAATTAAAAGGGAAAAGGAAAAATTAGAGGAAGATTTTAATTTTTGTAAAAATTCTTCCCTTATTTGCCTTGGGCAAGTATTATAAAAGAAGGGGTGGGGAGGCTTCATGAGACACAACTCTTAAACTCTTGCTTAGAGATCTCTTGGTGGCCGACCCTCTCTCTTCTCCCTTTCCCTTTGCTCTCTTCTCCTTGGTGGTGGTGGTGGCCGGATTTTAGAGGAAGAGGAAGAAAGCTTTTGGGTGGTGTTCATCTTGGAGGATCATCGCCCACACGATGTCCAAGGGGAGGCGAGGAATACGGCAGAAGATCTCGAGGTCATTAGCATACAAAGAGAAGGTATCAATTGTTTTTCGAGTCATGCTAGTTATTAGCAATTGTTTTCTGCATCATTCTAGTTATTTTTCTTTGTATGAATTCCAAACACAAGAGGCATTAGATCTAGTTTTTCGAGTTTGTTTTTTCTTCTTTTTCAAATTTGTGATTCGATTGTTCTTTTTGATTAACCTAGAGTTATTTAAGGAAATTAAATATTAGCTTTCCTTAAAAGTCTTTGTCTAGGCGGCGGTGGTGGTTGCTCCCATATCCAAGAAGGCCATGTGCCTCACCATGCAGTCCTGGAAGCCAATTTTGGAAATTAATATTTAATGGAATTAATAACATAGGTGGATTTGAATCAATTGTGTTACGTTCCACTTGCGATTCAAATCTAAACCATTAAGAATAGATAAGTTAAATTTGGAATCAATGATGTTAAGTTCCATCTGTGATTCCTAATTTAACTTCTAAAGAACACAATAGGTTATTTAAGGAAAGGTTCGACACTTGTACAAAAGAATTTTTTTACAGGGGAACCAGTACATTTTCCTAGGACTAACCAACACTAACCACCCCATCACTCTCTCCTCGACCAAAGATCATTTTGCTCATCACTCGGTGAAGGTATCTAAAGGTCAGGTTTTGCATGCGGGATGCCTTGCCTCTAGAGGGTTCATAAGGGTCCTTTGATTCGGTTATTGACGTCCAAAATTCATTCCATCTAATTTCATCATCAAATCCGCGGGCACCACCAATGGGTAAACCAAACAATTATTAAAATCACTAAAAGTCCACCGAACTTCTTTATTAATCATACTAAAATTTATGACCCCTACATAGTCATCCTCAGAAGAAAATTTAACATCAATCGAGGTTAAAAATTTAAGGACTAGACAAGGGTAAGTCGGTTCATGAGTGTACATAATATCATTCTAATCTAAAGAACTAATCATCCAATCAACGTCATCCCTAATTCCTAGCATATTCATAGTAATGGGATCCATATATTTAGTGCATATAATTCTAGCGACAAGGATATCATATCTAGCTTTTTGTTCATGATTTCTAAAAATAATATTGAACTCGTTTTCGTTACCTTCTTTGCGTGCCACCCTTTTTCCTTTGCCTTTTGAAGAAGACATCTTCCCTTTGCCTTTGTTGCCTCTCGGTGCATCTCCTTCGCCAAATCCACTGCTTCCTTGATGAAGTCTCTTCAAGATCTGCGACATGGTGCAAGGTTTTGAGGAATTTCTTATGGAGATGGGTCTTGAGGATGGGAGAGGAGGAGAAGGAAAATAGGGAAGTTGCTTCTCTCTTTCCAGATTTGTGACTTAATGAAGTGTTAAATCTAGATGTAGATCTAAGCAAAAATGAACTCTAGAGGTGGGAATTAGGGTTTGACGAGATGCAGCGGGGAGGAGAAGGCTTTTTGGGAGAGAAGGAGATGGAAAATAGGGCTTTTGGAGGAGTAGGCGTTGCACACGGGTGGGGGCACGACGGTGTCTTATAGACACGGCCGGGTTAGGTGGGGTTCTGCACGGTCGTGCCGATTGGTACGGCCCATTATTTTCTCCCCTCGACCAAAGTCGCACGGTCGTGCCAATTGGCACGACCTGAGTCTTCTTCCTCTCTGGCGGTCATGCACGACCGTGCCAATTGGCACTGCCCGTGTTCTCCTCTTCTTTGCATAAGCCACACGACCGTGCAAGGTTGCACAACCCGTGGCCTTTGTTCCTCTGTCGGCTTCGCACGGTCGTGCGAGGTCACACGACCGACTCCTTTAAGCATATGGTGACTCGCCTTTCACCAATTTGGTTCCTCTGACGCCTCCACGCTCATGAAACGCTCATGGCCAACTTGTGGAGGCTCTGCACATCCTGAAAATGAATACCCAGAAATAAATAAATAGTAAAAGTACTCGACTCGAACTTACTAAAGAAATAAAACGATAAACGGAATGATAAACTAAAATGAAAAACCCGGGTTACCTCCCAGAAGTGCTTGTTTTAGGTCTTTAGCTCGACACCATTTAAGTTAATGTGGTCTTAACCAGTGGAAGCATGGCTCTCCTCCTAGGGTTAATGCTCCAGTCTGCACCTTTAGTTTCGCTCATGCAGGATAAATGTATTTCTTATTTCTCACTGAAGGGGAACTTTCATGGAAACTGCACTCCTCGACTTTGTGTATGTTGATCTTGCAAGAATTTGCCTGAGAAGAGGGGTCGCAGATAGAGGAATTAGATAAATCAAATTCAATCTTTTCTTTGCCGATCTCCAAGGATAACTTGTGACTTTTCACATCAATGAGGGCTCCAGCTGTGGCAAGGAATGGTCTTCTAAGGATGATCGGTATCTTGGGATCCTCCTCCATATCCAGGATAATGAAATCCGTGGGAATGATATATCCACCCTCTTCTACTAGCACATCTTCCACTATTCCCATTGGGTATCTACATGAATGGTCAGCTAATTGTAGTGCCATAGTAGTCAGTTTAATGTTCTGGAGTCCCGGCTTCTTACATAAGGAGTATGGAAGTAGGCTAACGCTGGCTCCTAAGTCGCAGAAAGATCTTTGTATGAATTCAGGACCAATCATGCAAGGTATGGAAAAACTTCCGGGATTCAGAAGTTTTGGTCGAATGTTTGCCATAAGTAGAGCGCTGCAATTCTCTGTTAATGCTACAGTCTCAAAGTCGACCTTTTGTCTCCTGTTGGATAAAATTTCCGTTAAGAACTTTGTGAACTTCGACATTTGGTGCATTGCATCTATCAATGATACTTGTACGTAAATTTCCTTAATTTTCTTTAGGAATTGGTTGAACTCTTCATCCTTCTGGGATGTTATCAGTTTCTGAGGGAAAGGAATCGTCTGACTTTATGGGGAAATTTGAAGAGTTCCTTCAACTTTCTTGGTTACCTCCTCTCTATCCCTGTTCCACTGCTTGGCTCTATCTTTCAGGGAGAATCCAAAAATAATTAACTGTACTGATTCTGGAGGGACTCCGTTCACTTTCATGGTACCACAAATCTCGCAGAAAAGCTCTAAGTGGTGGTTTGGATCATCGTGCAGTTCTCCTCCAAATTGATTCTGATGAACCATGTGAATTACTGCAGGCTTGATTTCAAAATTGTTGGCTTCGATTGGAGGTCGAGTGATGCTAGACCGAGCCCCTCATGCATAAGGTGTTGTGTAATCCTTCAACAATTTATCAACCATCTCTGAAGATTCTTGTACTGCTTGAAATGCTTTCTGAAGGTTTCTTCTTCTCAAGTAAATCCTATCAATCTCTAGATCGAACGACAGAAGTTGTCCTGAAAGATTAGCTTTCACATGCAAAAACAAAATATGAAATATAGTAAAGAAGATAGTGAAATAATATTATATATATATATATATATTTTGTCTTTTTAATAAGAACGTAGAAAATAAAGAGAAGTGAAAATAAAACTATTTATCTCTAAGTGCAAAATATCAGAAAAAAAAAAGATAAAGGAAAAAAAATAAAGTCTGTCTAATCTAATATGATTATCACTATTGTTATAAACGCAGTCCCAGGCAACGACGCCAAAAATATGTTGCGATTCCGCAAGTGCATGGATTCATCGTCAGTAATAAAGATTATCAATCCCACGAGGACTGGTTATAAGCACTAGCGATGGCTCACTTAGGATTAGTGAAACTACCGATAGTTGTAAGTTATCTAAAGAAAAGGGGTTTGGAAACGGAAACGAGAACTAGAAAAGAGGAAGTAATAGAATTGGTTAATGAAGAGTCCTAGGAGTTCGGTTTCATTATGGTGGTATTGATGTATCACATTCTATCCTTTACTCATTGTCCATCAAACACGCATTCGCCGGAAGCTGAAGTATCTAATCTTAGGTACCAAATAAAGAAAATCCCTATGAAATCCTATTACGGTTAACCCTTGTTACTAGGGCGCCTCGGTAGATCACAAGAACACTACTCTAATTGGTGTCACTAAGGATAGAGATAAGAAGCTTAGTTTGGTCTCTTACTTCCTTGTGGAGGAGTTGTCTCTCCTTTCAAGGAAGTACCCTAGATGTCCGTGAACAGGTTGTCCCTGTCACTAAGGCCCCTCAGGTGTACAATCTAGGATATTTTCTCTAAGAGATAGGTAATTCCTACACAATCAATTAACATGACATAGAGATCGAGTAGTTGAAACAAAGCAAGCTAAATCATCCAATGAAATAGAGGCAAAAGTATGAGTCTTACATCAAACCAATCCACAACTACTCCCTCATCCGAGAATAATGAATCTACTCCATAGACAACGGAGAAAAACCCAAAGATATAATGTTAAGCATACAATTCTCAAACAAGAAGTGAGAAAGAGAAAAGATGCTTATCCAACAACGATGTGTGAAATTTGGATCTAATCCTTTTCTTTTGAAGTTGATGTGGTGATGAAGGTTCGCTGGACGG
This sequence comes from Zingiber officinale, assembly GCF_018446385.1. NCBI lineage: Eukaryota > Viridiplantae > Streptophyta > Magnoliopsida > Zingiberales > Zingiberaceae > Zingiber > Zingiber officinale. The sequence goes on along the minus strand of NC_055999.1, from coordinate 33,607,481 downwards.
AGGTCCTGGATGGTATAGAACGTCATCAAGTCGATTCTCTCCCTGACGGCTCGCTTCCCAGCTCTCCCCCCTTGAGGAAAAAGGTTAAAATCCTTTTATAGGCTAGGGAGTGGTTGCGGCGGCACGACCGTGTAAGGATGGCATGGCCGTGCCCTTTCTTGTCTCTGGCTGCGCTGCACGGGTGTGCCAATTGGCACGGCTGTGTGAACCTGGGGCTCGGCTCTGGGGACACGGCCGTGCAGGATTGCACGACCGTGTACTGCTTAGTTGCGGTCATGGGGGGCACGGTCGTGCAAGTACGCATGACCATGCTCTGATCTGCCTCTAGGTTGGCCACACAGCCATGCAAGAGTTGTACGGTCGTGCACTTCTCCTCTCCTATTTGGCCACACGACCGGGCGAGGTTGCATAACCGTGTTCTCTAGCTCGTTCCGGTGCGTCGACAATCACTATTTTTTCTCCGAAAGTTGTCCCTGTTAACACAAAACTAAATAAAGAGCAGATAACCGAACAAAAGAGTATATATGATGAGTACATGATAAAAGAAGTAATCATGCCAAGAATATAGACGTATAAAGCAAGTGAATATACATTAAAACATGCATAAACGATCATAATATTTACGCACATCATGCCTCTACCATTCACAATGACAAGCTTTGATTCTTGGAAATCAAGAATCAAAAATTTCTTGATGATGGAGATAGAGCAATAGTTTTCTCTAATGGAAGCCTTTAAAGCTCCAAAAAATTCAAAGGCTAAAATTCTCAAGAACAGCAAATGAATCCAAGAGTAAATCCAAAGATGTGAGGCCAATAATAAAGTGACGAAGCTATTGGTCAATCTATTTCCAAGTAACATATTGCAGCAAATTAGAGAATGCAAGGATGCCAAGGAGATTTGGAGCAAATTGGCAAAGATTCATGAAGTCCTCTCCACTGTACCAAATCAAGAAGAATCCAAAGAGGCCGACTTATTGGATCAAACCAAGAGGAAGAGGACTTCAAAGTTGAGAGATTCTCACCTTCCGAAAAAGAGGTCCAAGAAACTTCATCTTCAATGGAATGCAACGAAAAGGGTAAAGAGGGAGCATACTTTTTGTTCCATGTACAAGATGAAGATGAAGAAGTCTCCGCCTCTAGAATTGAGGGGGTGCGACCGTCGCTAACACCAGATCAAGAAGGAGAAGCTTCTACTTCCGGATCAAGCGAAGAAGAAAAAGAAGAAAATGCCATCCCTACACATGAAGGTATAATTATTTCAATTAAAAATAAAAAATCAAATTATATGTTTTGAGTGTAGCGAACAAGGGCATTACAAGAGTAAGTGCCTTAATTGACCAAGAAGAAGGTCCAAGTGGCACTTAAGGGCAAGGAGAAGCCCAAGGAGACCGCCCCCACAACAAAGAAGAGCAAGGAGCACATTGTATACTTCTTGTGTCATCAAAAAGTACATTATCGGAGTCAATGTCCTAAGGTGAGGAAAGGGATCAAAGTCAAGGGAGGAAGCTCAAGTCAAGGGGGAGCTTCCAAGATAGAACACAAGGTATCATTTATTGAGCCTATCCCTTTGAGTAATGGTAAAAAGCATGCTAGTTCTAGCTTATATCATTTTAATACTATTTACCATGAAAATAGAAAGCATGATAAACTTAAGGAAAATTATGTAGCCTATCATGCTAAAACCACCCCTAAGGCTAGCAAGGTAGAAAAACTAGGAAATAACACTAAGGACCTTAAGTATACGACTACAAATAAAAATGCTTAGGGACAAAAAGAAAACCCCAAAACTAGGGATTTATGGAAAGAAAATCAAGTCTTGAGGTCAAGGCTTGATAAAATGGAAAAGACCCCTAAAAAGGATGGAAAATATCCTAAAAGGGAAAAATGAGCATAACCTAAGTTTAGGAGCACAAAGGTCATCCAATGGCCATAGAGGTTTGGGATACAAACCCAAGACTAAGAAGGATGTAATATCTTATCATAGGGTTCCATATAGCCATGGAACCAACGCTAGGTCTAGCGATCAAGTCAAGGATACAAAGGAAGTTATCCCTAGAAGTATCTTTGCAATAACAAATGTAACTAAGACTTCTAAGAATTCTAAGAAAGTCACCAAGAAGGTCACAAGGGAAAGCTATCCCTAGAGTTGACCTAGAGGAAGTGACCAAGGCTTCTAAGAAGCCTAAAATGGTCCTTAGGAAGGTATCTAGGGAAGTTATCTCTAGTGAGCACTTAGAACATTCAAGGAGCACCAATAGTTATTGGGTGCCTAGGAGAATATTCTCTACACCCTAGAGGGTTAGAGAGTGTCAACTCAAATTGGAAGGATAATTAACCCAACCTTGATGAAGTTGACACTCGTAGAGCATTTTCAAGATTATTGTTAATGTTTGAAAATGAAATGGATTATTTGTTTACTCTTTGGAAGAGTAAAATATGCCAAGCTTTGAGGAATTTAATTTAATTTTAATTGGCAGAAATAAGAAAAGCACAAGAAATGTCAAGTTGGGATTTTGACAGTTTCTTAAGGAATTAAGGGTAAATTTAAGCCTTAATCTAATTTATTTACTCTTTATAAGAGTAAAATGTTCCATTATTTGAGAAACTTGATGTAATTTATATTGGCACAAATTAATCAAGAGCAAAAGAAATGCCAAGTTGAGTTTTGATATTTTCTTGAAGGAAATATAGGCAATCTAGAATTACTTTTAGGTTTAGCTAAGGATTTAAGGACACTTAGATAGATAATCTAGGTATATTTTATTTATGCTAATTTCTATGCTTTGGTTACCCATCACATGTCAAGACATCATATTTTGCATTCATGCTTATTATGAAAAACAACAAAAATACCATGGCATGTCATACATACATCATGTAGCAATAGTATATTTTCTTTTGAAAATTATTTTCATTTTGATGTATGCCATAAAAATCATCATGCATTATTTTAATTTTCTTGCAATTAAGGACAATGACATTTACTATCAAGTAACATCCTAGGTGGATGCTCATAACTTTCAAAATACCTTGATAGATATGCATGATCCTAGTTTAAGGTAAAACCAAAATCTACATCTAACAAAGACTATAAGGTAACTTGTATGTGTTTTAGCACACATTAGATACAAGTGGGATGATAGGAAGATGAACACGACTCAAGATGTTGATTTAGTGCATCTAGTTGAGTTTTTGTTTCATCAAAACACATAGCTATGTGTAACCAATCATTGGGAAAGCTAATATACAAGTCATGTACATTGAGCCCAAAGAACATGATTGGAAACTGGTTTTGAAAATAATTTTAAAATGATTTTGGAAAACCTTGGTGAAGACTATCTTTTGATCGTAATCATCATTGAAAAGTTAGACACAAACTAGAAGAAAAACACTAAAGTTTTTACAAGTTTTCAAGTTTGTGTTAACTTTGAAAATAGGAAGTATTTTCATAGAAAACTATTTATCCATGATAGTATATATCCTAAATAATGTCAACAATAATTTTCATGATTTTTAGAACTTTGTGAAATTTTTCGGGAGTTTCTGAATTTCATTAAAATTTTATTTCTGGAAATCAGAGCTCCAATCGACCAGCCGATCGATTGGAGTACCCCAATTGATCAGCCGATTGATTGGGAGGTATTTCCCATGAGCAGTAGCTCACAGAATCGATCAGTTGATTGATCCATTCTCTCCTGGATCAATCAGCCAATCGATTCAGAGGCAGGTTCTGCGAACAGAACCTCTTTGAATCGATCAATGGATCGATTAAAATGGTTTCAATCGATTGAGACCCAACCCAATCGATTGAAAATGATGATTTTGGCTGGGAAAGACTAATTTCAGCATCTTAAACCATTTTTAGTCTAGGTAACCAATCTAAACCACTTGAAACACGTTTGTATACACATAGGGGGAGTTTTCATAGTGAAAACAGCACCTTCGGATCAGATTTTTAGAGACTTTTCACCGTTGATCAAGCTCCAAATCATCCCAGCCATCGGTTCAGATCTCAGATCTGATTTAAACCCAAAAGCTATAGTATCTCTGGTTGTCGATCTCCTCCGCTGTTCTTGGCGTCGCGCGTTCTTCTTCTGGTGGATTTCGACCCTGATTTCCCTCTCTGATCAATCTTTCAAGCTTCGTCATCATTGCAGAGCTTCAACGTATCGTCATCCTGATTATCTGGAATCATCGGAGGGTGTTCTCTCCGGTGTTATTCTTCTCCCGGCATCTCTCTGTTCACCTCCGATTTGGAGGTGTTCATCCAAATCTGAGACTCCGATTCCCATCAGCGACGTTCGGCGGTGGACCTCCGGCGTTACTGAGCTTCATCCGATGACCATCCACAGTCCTCCTCTTCCATCCAGATCCAGAGATCTGGGATTGTAGATTTCCAGCATTTTCGGCACCTGAGTGGGTTTAGGGTTGTTCTAGCTCGTCGGAGGTGGTATGCCGCCGTTGTTGAGCATACCTTGAACTGAGACGCGGCTGAGGTTCTTCATTGAGGTCTAGAGTTGGGTGTTCTCAACTTTGGCATTCTTGTGTGACGGCAAGAGTGTGAAACTTGTAGAGATTGGTTGTGAGTTGGTTCGGTTACGGTTAATTTCATTTTATTCCTATTTTGTAGCTTGATACAGATTTATTTTTATGTTTGTTATGTTTTTATGCAAGTAATTTAGCATTTCATTACCTTGTTGAAGTTTAATTGTGTTTAATTTGTGCTTGATTAATTGTTTAGTTGGGTAGTTTTAAGTTAGGGTTTGAATTGGTGCTGTAGATCAGATTTATTACTGTCTCGTTATTTCATATTTAGAGTTAATGGTGTTGATGATGAATTCATTACGTAGTGTGACAATGCGTATGGAGTAATCGGAGATACTTAGGTAGATTTTATTTATGCATTAGATTAATTTCGTATTTGCTGTGCTATTTATTTGTTAGATTTATATTCAAAGTTTAACCCCCATTTATATGTCAAAACCCCAAAAATAGGAATAAAACACAATCCTAGATTACATCCTACCGTTAGTTCCTCGAGGTTCGATCCTGAGCTTGTTACTACAACATGATTGTGTAGATAATGGGTTCATGGAATTATACATTGTTAATTTATTTTACGAGTGTGACAGACATCGTATATCAGTTGCCTCTGTGTGTTTGGTTTTCAGTTTAATTATGCACATGTCATAAATAATTTAGGCAGGATAATAGTAGAATATGCTAACTCAGTGGTTGCAGGCTCCAACTATTATGGCTTATGGTTATTGTGTGTGATTGGACCCTTGGACATGTCAAGGGCATTTTATTGTGTGTGCATAATTATATTTAACTAATACAGTAGGAGTTGTATTAGCCCTAGGATTTTACATTTATGTTCGATCTAGACTTGATGTATATTCCTTCGTGGAATATAGGATCGATGTATGTAAAATTTTATTTTCTGCCGCGGATCGTATCCTTGCGAGGCGTGGTGCTATTGAAGGACCAGAGGTGCAGCAGAAAATGAAGCTCGATGGACCAGACGATATGAACCCTAGGGCTGGCAGCACGTGAAGGACAGTGATGGAAAAGACCATAATAGTTGGAAAATTAATTTCCATATTAATTGCTTTTATTTACTGTTATGTGTGATGTGTGCTTTCTAGGTTAAAATTTCTCACCTTAAATAACTAAGTGGGAGAGGGATTTTTAAATAAATTCCATGGTCTCCATTACTGATTTGTAAGTGATGCAAACAAACTTGCGCGTTGGCTCTGAGTGCCTTCCTCCATATCGGATGAGCTTGTTTGCGGATCACTAGATCAAACTTCTATTTTGGATGATTATAGGAAATTAATTAGAAGCGTGTGATCTTCCCCATCGGAAGGGGCACAATCTTATTTAATGAACTAGGTATCAAGTAATGGTATACACTTTGGCACATTTAATAGTATCCTCCCCATCGGAGTCATTGCTATTATTTGTGTACCAAAGGAAAACTAACTATTAATTTTTTTCGTCATAAAGTTAGAATGACAAGAATAAAATTAATGGGTAAAACCTCCTCTTACAAATGTTTGATTTTGTATACGTCCATACTATCGTGTCATACAAAATTCACAGTGTATTGAGGTGTTGGTTAATTTAAATAGTGATCATGTGTGAGAGCTTATGAGATGAAGCACTGGGCGGCGATGGGTGATGGCGGATTTTGATACCGATGAACAAGAGAGGATCCGAGAAAACCACAGCGGACCTCACTCACACTTGAGGATAAGATAACCAATCTGAGAAAACCAAAGTGGATCTTATGAATGATACCTCACAAAAAGGGAACATCGGTGAGATGGCTCCAAGGATCAGCAGAAACTCGACAATCCGATGGATGAAGCAATCTCGTCATCCTGCACACAAAGAGACTAACCGATAAAGCATTAGTTACCTAAGACCGGGGTGGAAATCCCAGGCTAGGCTCTCCGACGCTCAAGTTAGCCTCCGACGAGAAGAAGAAGTAATGTGGAAGAAGATGAAAAAATTAGGGTTTGAGTTGTGTAGGAATGATTACATACCTGGCCATTGGAGATGATTCTCCTTTTTATACCACCTCACTTGACCTCCACAGTCATGAGGTGGATCCCGGTTCGTTCGAGTTTGTTATAAGATGACGTAAGCATCACTTGTGAAAATAGTTCAAGGAATCGTTTTCATACCCCAGATGTACCTTCTTTGTCGTTTAGCATACCTGTATAAACTTCTAGAAGATATTTCCCGCAAAATTAGTTAAACCCTCATATAATTATAAAGTATTTCCATATGATTTATGTGCTAGAGTTTATGAGAAGTTAAACAGTGTAAGACTCAATCGGCCTCTTTTGCTCGGTCAATCTCCACCTGCTGAGCATACTATGCCTTGTCTACTGTAGGGATAAATACCTCTTCTACTCGACAGGCTATTTCGGCTCGACTTGTCTCGTCTTGTCGAACCTAGATACTCGGTCGGTCTATTTCACTCGGTCAGTCTTCACCTACCGAGCATACTGTGTCTTACTTGCTGTAGGGCTAAATACCTCTTCTGCTCGACCGGCTGTTCCAGCTTGGCCTGTCTCAGCTTGTCGAACCTAGATACTCGGTCAGTCTATTTCGCTCAGTCGGTCTTCACCTGCCGTGTATATGGTGCCCTATCTGCTGTAGGGCTAAATACCTCTACTGCTCGACCGGCTAATTCGGCTCGGCCTGTCTCGGTCTGCCGAACCTAGATATTCGGTCGGTCTATTTGGCTCGGTCAGTCTTCACCTGCCGAGCATACTGTGTCTTGCGTGCTGTAGGGCTGAATACCTCTTCTGCTTGACTGGCTATTCCGGCTCGGCCTGTCTCGCCCTGCCGAATCTAGATACTCGGTCGGTCTATTTTGCTCGGTCGGTCTTCACCTGCCGAGCTTATACTAGCATCGCTACCCGTCTAGTCTTCCTTCCTCCTTTACTAGAAAATGGATCCATTCTTCACAACCTGTATCACTAGCCTTCCCTCCATGTCTAGTCGAAGGAGGTGTAGCCGACTAACTAGACCCAAGTCTATTTTTGTTTCTTTAACTATCTTTGGTCATGGCTCTGCAATGGCTATCATAGTAGTCTCGTGACCTTTTCTATGGTAATCTCCGTGGCCTCTAGTACAGCAATCCCGTGAACCCCAGTATAGTGATCCCGTGACTCTTAGTATAGTGATCCCGTGACTCTTTTGGCCTGTTAAATTGGGTTGTGATCTTCCCTTCCTCCTCCACTGGCCTTATTTCTTCACAATCTTGCTCCCCACGTTGAAAGTATGGCATTAGACCCTCCTCTCTGGGAGCAATTCCTATGGGTAAAGGCAGAGTTTATAGATGAAGATGCTTAAGCTTTATGTCTAGCTAATCCTCAGGAACGAGAGTGGGAGGTACTTTTATCGGCCGCCCAGTCTCAAGCACGGTTGCAAACGACCTTGAGGAACAAAACCTATCAAGATCTAGAACTTCAGGCCAAAGAGGTGACTACATTGAAGACTCAACAGGCGTCAGAGGTATCCACGTTAACCAGGGAGGTTCACGTGACTAACCTATTGCCATCGCGACAGCAACAAGATTTCGGTCATCTACGAGTTAAGGTGGATGCTCTGGAAGTAGAGCTCAAAAGGTTCAAGCAAGAAGTGGATTGTTCCGTCATATGTCTGAGGGGGCGTGAACAAGTTTGTACCCCTTTGTCCATGAGACTACTCTTCTTCCTACTTTCTCCTGGGCGTAAAAGAACGCACAAGCTTTTCTAAATGAGGAGGGGAGGGCGATTCAATTGGATGATAGAATTTTCATCCTATTCCCATGCCAGGCAAGATATTCCCACTTCTCCAACCTGGTCGGGCTTGACCTTAGCGGGTTTGAAATTTTCTAAGAAGTTTGAGAGCTCATGTTTATAATTTTTACTGACATTCCCAGGTTTTAATGTTTTGAGAAGAGAATGTAACGTTATGTACCTAATCACAGCCAAAATGTGAAACAGAACAATTCTTTGTATAAGAATGGGTGATTTTCTTGGGTTCTTCTGATTTATAAGAATAGACGGGCTCTTTACTTTGTTCAAACACTCAACTTTCACCCATACCTAGGAAATTGAATATTTTCTTCAATATTTTCCTTTTTCTGATGGGTTCCTCAACAGAGAGATAGTATCAGTGGTGTGATATGCAATGATATCAAGGTGAACATAATTTGTTCGGTTACGTCCATCATAAATGATCTTTTACGGGTTCACGACATGTGCCCCCCAGTATTCTCTGTCAATACGTTAGTGCACCCGCTCTGACGCCATCGCCCGGTTACATTGATGCTTCCCCTTAAGAGCATGTTTTATATCCCACAGTGCTTGTTACTAGTCAAAACCCTAAACCCTTTGTGTCATAGCTCCTTCTTCTTACTCCTCAGGTTGTCTTTCTGGTGCCTCGGTTTAACTTTTTTCTGATCTCCGTCGACCTCCTTCTTGTCGTCCTCTCCCAAAAAGACTTCAGTAAGTGGTTTTCTTCTTTACCCCCACATTTCTACATGGCTGAAGAATCATTTTCTGCTTGGTATGCAAGAACTCGTTCTACCTTTCGCGAATCCGATCGGTCTGCCCTCTATTCCCGGTATAAGATTCCCCAATCCTTTCGTATTATCGTCCCTGACTTTGAATCTCGCCCCCATCTTCCCCCTAAAAATTGTGTAACTTTCTTTAAAGATCAATTAGTAGCTGGTTTGCGCTTTCCCATCCCTCCCTTTTTGGTAGAGATAAGCCAACATTTCAGTATTCCCCTACAACAGTTCACTCCCAATGCATTTCATTACCTTTGTGGTTTATACATGCTCTTCTGCCTCCACGACATCCCTCCTTTTCCTCAGAATTTCTTCATGTTTTCCTACCCCAAGAAGTCAGAACCTGGGGTTTTCCTTTTTCAATCTAGACCCAAAATGACCTTTTTCAAAGAAATGCCTTCTTCAATCAAGGCATGGAAATCGCGTTTCTTTTTCATAGAGTTTCCCAAACCTATTCCCTGGTGTTATTCCTGGATATCTTCTTTTCCAAATATGCCTGATGTGAAGGAGTTGCATAAGCTTCCCTCTTTTTCCACTTATTCCAAGAAGCTATTGGGCCATCGGTTATACATTCACAAATGGCTTCGCGATGACCTCTTATGTCTTTTTGGATTGAGTCCTGTCAGGATGGAACTCCGTGGCTCCCTTAGTAAGTTTCTATTCACTTATCTAAGTCTTCCTTTTTACTAACTAAGATGTTTGTTGTTGGGTGTAGTGGAGACCTATTATGACTCCATGATTGAGCAACAGCTAAAGGTGAAAGATGAAGCAATCAAAGCACAGGAGAAAAAACTTCATGCTGCTCCGAATCAACCTCCCTCAACAAAGGGGCCTGTCAGTGTGGGTCAATCTTCTTCCACAGAGGTTCCCACGGGTACAGAGGGTACTTCTGGTTCTCAAGCTACGACCTCCGAGGAGACACTCAACGATTCCCCTACGATCGAAGAACTCCCCTCTCCATTGTCTTTGGGGAAATCTCCTAAGAGAGCCCCTGTCCAGAAGAGGCGTAAATTGACTCTTGCTCTTTCTCCGAAGAGGGCATCTTCCTCCCTTCCTGAGGATTCCCCCCTTATGGACACTGTGCCTACTTCTCCGGGTCTTCCCCTTTCGTCCATCTATCCAGCTCTTGCCTCTTTATCTTCCACAACCCCTTCTACTACTGTTGGTAGCTCTGCATCTACCTTTTTTCGCGAATTTCGCTGTTCATACCACTTTAACTACTCAAGACTCGACCTGTCTTGCTTTTTATCCCCTTCAGCTCAAACCCATTTATCTTCTACTTCATCCCTTACTTCCACCCTTCCGATAATGCTGGGAGGGTCTCTTAGCACCCTTTGGGAGGAGGTGCGCAAGGTATATGAGGGAACTTCTCGTTCAGTGGCAGCCACTCGATTTTCTATTGAGGAGACAAAGGTAACACTACTTTCTTATCTATATTTGTCATGCTCTCCATGATTTTCTATTGCATTCTAATTGTGCAGCTGGTTATATAATTTATACTTATTCCATTTGTTGGATTCTTCCCTCCGAGAGATAGAGATATTAAGGGGACAAGCTAGGGGATTATCCTCAATTCAGGCTGCCAAGCAAGTAAACAAGCTGTCTGCCAAGCTTTAAGAGGTTCGTTCATCACATCAAGCTGAGACCAAGAGAGCTGATCAATACAAAACTGAGACGGATAACACCCAATCTCAATTACAGTTAGCCACCACCTACAGTGATAAATTATCCGCAAAACTGGCAGAACAATCGGCCGAAATCTCTCGATTATCTTCTCAGCTACAATCTTTGAAGGAGGGTCATGCTAAAGAGCTAGTTGATCAGTTATCCCAGCTAAATTTGAAAGAGGATGCTTTAAAGGCCGCTCAAAAAGAATTGGCAGATTACAAAGTTGATGAGGATGCTCGGTTTGAGATGCGCCAGAAGGCCTTCTTTAAGTCTCCTGCCTTCCTGACCCCCATGTCTGATTTTGTCACCAACGACATTGATTTCATACTTAAGGAGGGGGTGGATCAACTAAAAGACTTGAAGCTGGTGGTCACTGATCCTCCTCCCAGCTTTCCTGATCACAGAAGAATATTGAAGAACCACCCTCCTAACTTCTATCCCCAATTTTTGTAATTCTGGAAGTGCTATATCTTTTACAATGGTCCTATGGTGATTTTAAAACTTGGTTGGGTGTATCTTGCTTATTCTTTGGTTGGTTTCATTCTCCGGGTAATGTTCCCTTTGCTCAGCCCTTCTCTTTGAGAACATTGATCGAATAATTGTATGTGTAAATTAGGCATCCGCTCGATCCTTCTATCGAGACAGGGCGGACTTATTTGCCCGACCCCCCTCTCAAAAGACAGGGCGAACCTATAAGTTCCTTTTTTCTCACTCGTTCTATATACCCGAACGGAGCTTTCCCATCCGCTCGAGTTGTCTCACACTTTTCCTGAATTTTCCTGAACTTCCCTTTCCCGATTGTGAAGATGTCCACTTTTTTTCATACTGATCGGATATCTTGATACACCTTTTTATTGTACCGATCAGATTAACTTTAAGTATTCGCTCGAGCTTACCTCTAGAGGTCTGTTAAAAAGGCGGATCTTCATCCTCTTTGGGATCTGATAATTACTTGGGATTAGTGTTCTGGGAAATGGCGCAACATAAGCGCACCTCCTTTTGTGTACCCTTTGCTCTACCTACACCTCTACTGGCATGTTGGTTGGTTCTAGGAAGATCGTACCAGCTCCACTGTATAAAAATTTTATACAAGTATCGAACTTTTCGTAACAACCTATTGTCTTCCTTTGAAATTAAATTCAGAATCGCAAACAGAACTTAACATTATTGATTCCAAATTTAACTTATCTGTTCTTAGTGGTTTAGACTTGGATCGCAAACGATACTTAACATTATAGATCAAATCCACCTAGGTTACAAATTTAATTAAATATTTATTTTGGAAATCGGCTCCTAGGTCAAACATGGTGAGACACTTGGCCTTCTTCATTATGGGAACATCCACTACTGCCACGACAAAGCCTCTGAACGAAATTCAATGTTTAATTTCCTTATATAACCTTAAGTTTAACCAAAAAGAATAATCGAATCACAAGATCGACAAATAAAATAAAAGAAACACAACTTTGAATTATAAACAAAAAATTTAAAATCTCTAGCCTCTTGTGTTTGGTGTTTCAAAATCCATACAAAGAAAAACTAGTATGATGTGGAAAAGAATTACTAGTTATACCTTTATTTGTAAGAAACAACCTCTTGATCTTCTACCATATTCCTCTTCATATCTCGGACGTTGTGTGGGCAACGATCTACCGAGATGAGAATCCACCAACCCTCCTTCTTCTTTCTTCCAAGGTTCAGCCAAGCTAATTTATTCAAGAGAAAGCAAGTCCCGACCACCTCCACCAAGCTCCAAGGGATGCTAGAAACAAAGTCACCTTTTTCTCCTTCTTCTCCAAGCAAGATCCGGCCACCTTCCAAACTCCAAGAGATGATGAGGTTCGGCCAAGGAGAAGAAAGAAAAAGGAGAAGGGAGAAATAAGAGGGCCGGCCACACCAAGGAAGAGGGGGTGGAAAAATAGAAGAGAGTTCACCTTGTGAAGGCACCTCCTCCCTCTCTTTTATAATTCTTGGTCTTGGCATATAAGGAAAGTTTTAATTAAAACTTCCTTATTTTCTTTGCCATGAAAAGGAAAATTTAATTGATAAAAAATAATTTTCTTTTCTTTTATTAAAGTGGCCGGCCACCTCTAATTCTCCAAGCAAGGAAAGTTTTAATCATAAGAATTAAAACTTCCTAATTTGTTTCCGAAATTTTTTAAAAATTTCTCTATTAATTTTTCCCTTTATGTTTATTTATAAAAGGAAATTTTATAAATTAAAATCTCTCTATTAAAATATGTGGATGATTTCCAAAAACAAAAGTTATCTTTAAAATTAAAATCGTCCTCTCAATCTATAAATAAGGAAATATATCAAATTTTTTCATAATCTTTTTTAGAAACTATAATAGGAAAAATTTAATTTTAAAACTCTCTTTTGAAATCATGAACATGGTTTCATAAAAGGAAAGTTTTATCAAAAATTAAAATCTTCCTTTCAATCTACAAATAAGGAAAGATATCAAATCTTTTCTTAATCTTTTGTAGAAACTATAAAAGGAAAGATTTAATTTTAAAACTCTCTTTTAAAATCATGAGAATGGTTTCATAAAAGGAAAGTTTTATCAAAAATTTAAATCTTCCTTTTAACTACAAATAAGGAAAGATATCAATCCTTTCACTTAATCTTTTGTAGAAATCTATAAAAGGTAAGATTTTAAATTTTAAACTCTCTTTTAAAACCATGGTATCCACATAAGAAAGATTTAAAAAATAAAATCCTTTTTAATTTAATGTGGCCGGCCACACCAAGCTTGGATTCAAGCTAGGGCCGGTCACACAACTTGGCTCTTCCTATTTGCTTGGCCGGCCACCTTTGGATGAGTATAAAGGTGGGTATAATACTTTATTAATAAGAGGCTACGATAGAGACCGAGAGGAGGAATTAGTTTTGGTCTCATGATGAAATTAAGCTTCCCGTGTTCGCCCCGAACACCCAACTTAATTTCATCAATAATAATTCATTCCACTAAATAATTATTATTGAACTACTGCACCAATTCCAAATTACATTTTGGGCTCCTTCTTATCATGAGTGTGTTAATCTCCCTGTATTTAAGATGTCGAATATCCTCTAATTAAATGAGTTACTGACAACTCTCTTTAATTAATATCTTAGTCCAAGAGTAGTACCACTCAACCTCATTGTCGTGTCGAACTAAGTCCACCTGTAGGGTTTAACATGACAATCCTTTTGAGCTCCTCTTGGAGTCATTCTCAACCTAGATTATTAGGATACAGTTTCATTCTATAATCAACAATACACCATATAAATAATATCATTTCTCAACTTATTGGGCCTATTGATTTATCGAACTAAATGCACCCTTTGATAAATCAAAGAAATGAATATTAAATATATGTGCTTGTTATTATATCATGATTAAGAGCACACACTTCCATAATAACAAAGGTCTTGTTCTTTTATTAAGTCAGTATAAAAAGAACTTACCTTAAATGGTCCTGCTCAATACACTCATAGTGTACTCGTGTAATTTATCAGTCAAGATAAACTAATACCTAATTACACTACGACTATTAAAATGGTTTGTTCCTTTCCATCTTAGTCGTGAGCTACTGTTTATAATTTATAAGGAATTGATAACATGATCTTCTGTGTGTGACACCACACACCATGTTATCTACAATATAAATTAATTGAAAAACTACACTTAGTATATAAATGTAGGCATTTGACCAATGTGATTCTTAAATGTTTATACAAAAAGCTAGACTTTTAGTATATACTCTAACAATCTTCCACTTATACTAAAAGACTATGCTGCCATATATCCTACCATACATCTGATTCCCAACCCTTCAACATGCCCATCAAAAGCTCTTGCCTTAAGGGCATTAGTGAAAGGATCTTCCAAGTTATCACTTGATGCAATCTAGGCGGCAACAACTTCTCCTCATTATACGATGTCTCGTATTGGGTGGTACTTGCGCTCTATTGTGTTTACTTACCTTATGGACTTATGGTTTCTTCGAGTTTGCTACTGCACCACTATTATTACAATAAATTGTAATAATTTTTGGGCAACCCAAAAATCATGTGTAAGTCCATCTTGAAGTTTCTGAGCCATTCAGCTTCTATGGCTGCCTCAGAGGCTGCCACATACTCAGCTTCTACGGTGGAGTCTGAAAAACATCTATGCTTAACACTCCTCCATTGTTATGGCTTTACTTCCTAAAGTAAACACAAAACCCTGAGGTCGACTTACTATTGCCCCTATCTAATTGGAAGTCAAAATCCATGTAACCCACAAGGATCAAATCATCTGCTTGGTAAACTAGCATATAATTTCAAGCCCTTATATGCTTTACGGCAGTCCAATGTCCTTGTCATGGATTACTTTGATATCTGCTAACCATATCCATGGTAAAACAGATATCCGGTCTCGTACACAGCATTGCATACATTAGGTTTCCGATAGCCGAAGCATAAGGAGATGCCTTCATGTTCTCTATCTATTTTGATGTCTTTGAAGAAATCTCTTTAGATAAAGATTCTCCATGCCCAAAAGGGAGAAAAACTTTTCATGAATTCTTGCATGCTAAAACCAGCTAGGATAGTATAATGCTCGGGATAAGCACAACATACTTTTCTTGTGTTCCCTTATTACTTTAATCGTGAGAATATGTGCGCATTCTCCCAAGTCCTTCATAACGAATTGCTTGGACAACCATACCCTTACTTCCGACAACACTTTGATATTGTTTCCAACCATCAAAAATGTCATCTACGTATAGTACAATAAATACTACCACGTTTCCATCACACTTCTTGTATACACAAGACTTATCCGGACACTGAATAAATCCATAGGTCTGGATTACTTCATTAAACCGGATGTTCCAAGACCTTGAAGCTTTGCTTCTGTCCATAAATAGACCGATTGAGTTTACATACTAGATGCTCTAAGCCCTTTGCAATGAATCCCTCTGGTTGCTTCATATGGATGCTTTCTTCAAGACTTCAAGTAAGGAAAGCTATCTTGACATCCACTTGCCAAATCTCATAATCCTTATAAGCAATAATAGATAAAAAAAATTTGGATGGACATAAGCATGGCTACCGGTAAAAGGTTTCCCTTTTTCAACCAGCCTTGCTTTGAAAATTTTCACCTTCCCGTCTGTCCCTCATTTTTCTATTGTAGATCTATTTTCACCCAATGGATTTTACACCATTTGGTGATTCTATAAACTCCCAAAATTTATTAGAATACATAAATTCTATTTCTATATTCATCGCTCTTTGTTGCATCTTTATCTTGGAGTGCTTCGTCATGTATCTGGGGATTAAGTTCATGTTAACCAGGGATCAAGTCCAAAGACTCTCCCAAAACATAAATTTTTCAGGTTGCCTAACAACCCTCCCACTACGACAAGGCACTGTCTACAATTGTGTATCATTTGTGATTCGTGTTGTAGTTTATTGTGATATTTCATCTTGTACAGTTGGTACTAGATTAGACGTGTCCTTTATTATTTCCTTAAGAACAAATTTACTTATGGGTTTGTGTTCATTACATAGTCCTCTTCTAAAAATCGGGCATTGGTTCTTACCATGACCTTTTGATTTTTAGGACTATAATCCTCCTATCGTTTCTCTAGGATAACCCATAAATAAGTGAACTCCTGTTCTTAATTCCAACTTATCAGTGTCTCCCTTCAGCATATGTGCTGGACTACCCCAAATCCGAATATGCTTTAGACTATGCTTACGCCCATTCTACAATTCTATGGGAGTAGAGGGTTCTGACTTAGAAGGTACTAAGTTCACTTCCATTTCCAGAGTATATCCTCAAAACAAATTTGGTAATTCTAAATAACTCATCATTTATCTAACTATTTCCATAAGAGTCATATTCCTTCGATCTACTACACCATTCTGTTGGGGTGTAACAGGTGTAGTCAGTTGGGATTGAATCCCTACTTCTGATAAGTGACTCCTAAACTCTCCAAAGTGGTACTCGTCACTACGATCTCACCGTAGTGTCTTAATATTTTTACCTTGATGTTTCTCCACATCAGCCTTGTACTCAAAGCACTTAGACTTGTGGTGCATCAAGTAAATATACCCATATCACGTATAGTCGTTTATAAAAGAGACAAAATATTCGAAATCACCTTTTTCCTGGATAGTCATTGATCCACACAAATTAGAATGAACCAATTCCAACACTTTTTTTGGCTCTATACCCCTTAGACTTAATAGACCTCTTGGTCTTTTTTCCTTCCAAGTAAGACTCGTAGGTTGGAAAGTTTTCCACCACCAATGAACCTAAAAGTTCATCGGCTATTATCCTTTGAATCATACTCAAGTCAATATGACCTAGCCTTAGATGCCAAAGATATGAACCTAAAAGTTCATCGGCTATTATCCTTTGAATCCTACTCAAGTCAATATGACCTAGCCTTAGATGTCAAAGATATGATTGGTTCATTTCCAAAGGTTGCTTTCTCTTATTAGAGTTAGAAGATATGCTATTAATTTCCATTTGTTGCATCGTGGAATTTATTAGATTTATATAAATTGCCAACCAACGTACCAGAACAGATAACTTTCCTCTTTTTCTTGATAACAACTTTATTATCAAAAGAGACAAAATATCAAGTTCTTTTGAATAGTCTAGAAACTGAAATCTAGTTCTTTCTAAACTTGGTACGTAAAGACAGTTTCTCAAAATTCATATTTTATTCCTATCAGAGAATAAATATCTCCCACTACAACAACTGCTATATTTGCAGTAGTGCCCATGTAGACGGTGATTTCTCCTTCATATAGTTGTCGGGTTTCCTGGAACCCTTGCAATGAATTGCAGACATGATCAGTAGTCCCCGTATCTACACACCAGATGCTGGTAGATAACATCACTAAATATGTGTCAACAACTAATAAAATACACCTTTATTGTTCTCAGTTCTGAGAGGACAATCCACCTTAGTGTCCAAGTTTTGTTTCCAATCATTATTGGGACTACTAAGTCTATTCTATAGTATACACCTAGGGGATTGACAAACATTTGAAATCCTAAGAATCACAAAATATTTGGTCAAGACCAATACCTCAAAATCCCCGTGAATTTTGTATGCCACGTTAATGTGGACATATATAAATTCAAACTTTAATAGGAGATTTTATCCATTAATTTTATTATCTGACAAATAAAATTAATAGTTAGTCTTTCTTTGATCAAATATTTGGTTAAAAATTTGAATTTAAAATAATATTGATTCCTCAAAACAATATCATTTAAATTCACCAACATCTCAAACACCGTGAATTTTGTATGCCACGTTAGTGTGGACGTATACAAATTCAAATATTTGTAAGAGGAGGGTCTTACCCATTAATTATCTTGTCAACCTTATACTACCTCAAACACCATGAATTTTGTATGCCACGTTAGTGTGGGTGTATACAAATTCAATTGTTTGTAAGAGGAGGTTATACCCATTTTATTTTGTCAACCTAACTTTATGACAAATAAAATTACCTCAAACACCGTGAATTTTGTATACCACGTTAGTGTGGACGTATACACATTCAAACATTTGTAAGAGGGGGTTTCACCTAGCTTAATGAAAAATTAACAATTGGTTTTCCTTTAGTCACACAAAACAATAGCAGTGACTCCGTTGGGAAGGATACTATTGAATGTGTCTAGGTGTATACCATTACTTGATACTTATTTCATTAAATAGGATTATGCCCCTTCAGTTGGAGAAGATCACACACTCCTAAATGATTTCCTATAACAATCTATATAGGAAGTTTGATCCAGTGATCTACAACAAACCCATCCGTTGTGGAGGGAGGCACTCAAAGTCAACACGCAAGCTTATTGCATCACTTACAAACCAGTAATGGAGACCATAGAATTTTACTAATCCCTCTCCCACTTAGTTTTTAAAGGTGAGGATTTTTGACTATGCTAGCATACATCACATGCACACACACACATCGCAATAAATAAAAGCAATAAATATGAAAATTAATTTTCCAACTATTATGACCTTTTCCATCACTGTCCTTCACGTGCTGCCAGCCCTAGGGTTCATGCCATCGGGTCCATCGAGCTTCCTTTTTTGGTGCGTCGCTGGTCCTCCAATAACACCACGCCTCGCAAGGATATGATCCGCGACAGAAAAAATAAAATTTTACATACATCGATCCAATATTCCACAAGGGAACGTACATCAGGTCTAGATCGAACATAAATGTAAAATATTAGGGCTAATACAGCTCTTGCTGTATTAGTTAAATATAATCATGCACATATAATAAAATGTCCTTAACATGTCCAAGGGTCGAATCACATACAAAAACCATAAGCCATAATAGTTGGAGCCTGTAACCACAGAGTTAGCATATCCTACTATTATCCTGCCTAAATTATGTATGACATGTGCATAATTAAACTGAAAACGAAACACACAGAGGCAAACCCTAGATCTGATACCAATTGTTGGTTGGTCCTAGGAAGATCGTACTGGCTCCACTGTACAAAAATTTTGTACAAGTGTCGAACCTTTCCTAACAACCTATTGTGTTATTTAGAAATTAAATTCAGAATCGCAAATGGATCTTAACATTATTGATTCCAAATTTAACTTATCTGTTCTTAGTGATTTAGACTTGGATCACAAACGATACTTAATATTATAGATCTAAATCCACCTAGGTTACAAATTTAATTAAATATTTATTTTAGAAATCGGCTCCCAGGTCAATCATGGCGAGGCACTTGGCCTTCTTCAGTATGGGAACATCCACTACTGCCTCGACAAAGCCTCTTAACGAAATTCAATATTTAATTTCCTTATATAACCTTAAGTTTAACCAAAAAGAACAATCGAATCACAAGATCGACAAATAAAATAAAAGAAACACAACTTCGAATTACAAATCCAAAAATCTAGAATCTCTAGCCTCTTGTGTTTGGTATTTCAAAATCCATACAAAGAAAAACTAATATGATGTGGAAAAGAATTACTAGTTATATCTTTCTTTGTAAGAAACAACCTCTTGATCTTCTACCATATTCCTCTTCTTATCTCGGACGTTGTGTGGGCAACGATCTACCGGGATGAGAATCTACCTAGCCTCCTTCTTCCTTCTTCCAAGTTTCGGCCAAGCTAATTTCTCAAAGAGAAAGCAAGTCCCGACAACCTCCACCAGGCTCCAAGGGATGCTAGAAACAAAGCCACCTTTTTCTCCTTCTTCTCCAAGCAAGATCCGACCACCTTCCAAGCTCTAAGAGATGATGAGGTTCGGCCAAGGAGAAGAAAGAAAAAGGAGAAGGGAGAAATAAGAGGGTCGGCCACACCAAGGAAGAGGGGGAGGAAAAATAGTAGAGAGTTCACCTTGTGAAGGCACCCCCTCCCTCTCTTTTATAATCCTTGGTCTTGGAAAATAAGAAAAGTTTCAATAAAAACTTCCTTATTTTCTTTTCCATGAAAAGGAAAATTTAATTTATAAAAAACAATTTCCTTTTCTTTTATTAATGTGGCCGGCCACCTCTAATTCTCCAAGAAAGGAAAGTTTTAATCACAAGAATTAAAACTTCCTAATTTGTTTCTGGAAATTTTTAAAAATTTTCTCTATTAATTTTTCCCTTCATGGTTATTTATAAAAGAAAATTTTATAAATTAAAATCTCTCTATTAAAACATGTGGATGATTTCCAAAAAGGAAAATTATCTTTAAAATTAAAATCTTCCTCTCAATCTACAAAAAAGGAAAAATATCAAATCTTTTCTTAATCTTTTGTAGAAACTATAATAGGAAAATTTTAATTTTCAAACTCTCTTTCAAAATCATGAACATGGTTTCATAAAAGGAAAGTTTTATCAAAAATAAAAATCATCCTTTCAATCTACAAATAAGGAAAGATATCAAATCTTTTCTTAATCTTTTGTAGAAACTATAAAAGGAAAGATTTAATTTTAAAACTCTCTTTTGAAATCATGAGGATGCTTTCATAAATGGAAAGTTTTATCAAAAATTAAAATCTTTTTTTTTTAACTTCAAATAAGGAAAGATATCAAACCTTTCACTTAATCTTTTGTAGAAATTTATAAAATGAAAGATTTAAAATTTTAAACTCTCTTTTAAAACCATGGTATCCACATAAGAAAGATTTAAAAAATAACATCCTTTTTAATTTAATGTGGCCGGCCACACCAAGCTTGGATTCAAGCTAGGTCCGACCACACAACTTGGCTCATCCTATTTGCTTGGCCGGCCAAAGCTTGGGTTCCAAGCTTGCTTGGCCGGCTACCTTAGGATGGGTATAAAGGTGGATATAGGTGGGTATAATACTTTGTTAATAAGAGGCTACGATAGGGACCGAGAGGAGGAATTGATTTTAGTCTCCCGATGAAATTAAGCTTCCCGTGTTCGCCCCGAACACCCAAGTTAATTTCATCAATAATAATTCATTCCACTAAAGAAATTAAGCTTATGGACACTGTCCCTACTTCTCCAGGTCTTCCCCTTTCGCCCATCTATCCAGCTCTTGCCTCTTCATCTTCCACAACCCCTTCTACTACTGTTGGTAGCTCTGCATCTACCTTTTATGTGAATTTCCCTGTTCATACCACTTTAACTACTCAAGACTCCACCTGTCTTGATTTTTATCCCCCTTCAACTCAAACCCATTTATCTTCTACTTCCTTAGTTACTTCCACCCTTCCGATAATGCTGGGAGGGTCTCTTAGCACCCTTTGGGAGGAGGTGCGCCAGGTATATGAGGGAACTTATCGTTCAGAGGTAGCCACTCGATTTTCTATTGAGGAAACAAGGGTAACACTACTTTCTTATCTGTATTTGTCATGCTCCCCGTGATTTTCTAATGCATTCTAATTGTGCAGCGTTGGTTACATAATTTGTACTTATCCCATTTGTTGGATTCATCCCTCCGAGAGATAGAGATATTAAGGGGACAAGCTTTGGGATTATCCTCAATTCAGGCTATCGAGCAGTTAAACAAGCTTTCTGCCGAGCTTCAAGAGGTTCGTTCATCACTTCAGGCTGAGACCAAGAGAGCTGATCAATACAAAACTGAGGCGGAGAACTCCCAATCTCAATTACAGTTAGCCACCACCTACAGTGATAAATTATCCGCAAAACTGGCAGAACAATCGGTCGAAATCTCTCGATTATCTTCTCAGCTACAATCTTTGAAGGAGGGGCATGCTAAAGAGCTAGGTGATCAGTTATCCCAGCTAAATTTGAAAGAGGATGCTTTAAAGGCCGCTCAAAAAGAATTGGTAGATTACAAAGTTGATGAGGATGCTCGGTTCGAGATGCGTCAGAAGGCCTTCTTTAAGTCTCAGGCCTTCCTAACGCCCATGTCTGATTTCGTCACTAACAGCATTGATTTCATACTTAAGGAGGGGGTAGATCAACTAAAAGACTTGAAGCTGGTGGTCGCTGATCCTCCTCCCAGCTTTCCTGATCACAGAAGAATATTGAAGAACCACCCTCCTAACTTCTATCCCCAATTTTTGTAATTCTGGAAGTCTTATATCTTTTACAATGGTCCTATGGTGATTTTAAAACTTGGTTGGGTGTATCTTGCTTATTCTTTGGTTGGTTTCATTCTCCGGGTAATGTTCCCTTTGCTCGGCCCTTCTCTTTGAGAACATTGATCGAATAATTGTATGTGTAAATTAGGCATCCGCTCGATCCTTCTATCAAGACAGGGTGGACTTATTTGCCCGACCCCCCTCTCAAAAGACAGGGCGAACCTATAAGTTCCTTTTTTCTCGCTCATTCTATATACCCGGACGAAGCTTTCCCATCCGCTCGAGTTGTCTCACACTTCTCCTGAATTTTCCTGAACTTCCCTTTCCCGATCATGCAGATGTGCACTTTTTTTCATACTGATCGGATATCATGATACACCTTTTTATTGTACCGATCGGATTAACTTTAAGTATTCGCTCGAGCTTACCTCTAGAGGTCTGTTAAAAGGTGGATCTTTTTCCTCTTCGGGATCTGATACTTACTTGGCATTAGTGTTCTGGGAAATGGGGCAACATAAGCGCACCTCCTTTTGTGTACCCTCTGCCCTACCTACACCTCTACTGGCCTTCCTTCTGTCTTCGCGCTTCCATCTTGATGTGTGAATCATCTTTCTAAGCCATTGTTTTTGGGGTTTTAGGAAAAAAAGTACAGAAAGGAGATTAAGGGTTTTTCTCTTCGTCTTCCTCCTCATGCCATTTCCACTATCCCTGTTCAATTAGCGACTCCAGCACCCTTCTCCGGTCCTTCGCTTACGATGGATTCTTCTTCCTTGGCTACTGAATGGTTCGCTAGCTGCTCTTCCGATGCCAGAGAGGCAGAGGTTTGTGTGCTTGGCCTGGATTATGGCTTTCCTTCGTATGTAGCCCTTCCTACTCCCGAGGATCACCCCCACCTTCCTCCTACAGGTAGCATCGCCATCTTTTGGGAGCAGGTTTTGGCAGGCTTTCGCCTTCCTCTCCACCCTTTCTTTGTGGATGTAAGCTCCTACTTCAATGTACCCTTGAACCAACTTATTCCTCAATCCTTTTCCATCCTATCGGCCTTCATTGTTGTCTCCCAGATACTAGATTTTCCTCCTACTCCTTGCTTATTCAATCAATTTTTCATTCTCCGGCAAGTAGACGATAGTCTTTTTAAATTTCAAATTCGCCCTAAGACTAGTTTATTCTGTCACATTCCCCCTCAAGGAGAATGGAGACAAAAAATTTTCTTCTTACAACTTCCTTCTCCTCCCCCGTACCCCATAGTCTGGCGATGGGTTCTTCCTCCTTCTCCCCCTCCGGAGACAAGGTCCATTGATTTGACATTTAACCCTTCTATGTCAAAGCTACGAGGGGTCAAGTTTAGCTTGCCTCCGTTGATCATTGAAGGCTTGCTATTTATCTTTGGAATAAGCTCCGTGGATATAGAATTGGAGGCTTCTTTTGGTGAGTTCAATACTTCTACCCATGTTCATTAATCTCCTATTATCTTTACCTCATCTTCTTAATTCCTATTTTTCTTAGTTGATGCTGTTCTTCCCGCTTTCATGTACAAACATCCAAGGTAAACTAACTCAGTTATAGCCAAATTGGGTGAAGAACTATTACGGCGGCATCGGCTTAATCCTTGTTCTTCTTCTCTTGGATTGCTTCCTTTTCATGAGGCTCCTACTGAGGCTGCTAAATCTTCTGAAGAAGAGAGACCCTTTATTGTCTAATGCACGCAACATCTTACCGCAAAAAACAATCGACCTCCGATTATCATATATGAATTTACACAAGACCCGATCACGACCTTCGAGATTTCCCACGAGAGAGGTAAGGGATCAGCGCCCCCTAGTCGCTTTCATCCTAACTTGCTTCTTAACATGATGCGTCCCGGTTTACTGATTTCTACAGCACTTATAGTTGTCACCGCTACTGAGGTAACACCAACCACACTTGAATCTCCACAGCTTCCCCTTTACCTTCTCTTCCCTTCAATCTAAGGCGAGGGCTAAAAGAACCCCTTGTAAAAGGTCTTCTCGTCTTATTTCTCAAGATACTACCTCCGAACCAACTTCTGGATCTCTTCCTTTAGCATTACCTCCCCACGCTTCTAACCCAAGCAGTCCTGTGACTCTCAACGTTGAGCCCCCACCTTCTTCTTCCGAATCCCTACCTCCTTCCTCTACTGATCCCTCATCTTCCGCTCCTCCTAGACTTCTATTTCGGCAAGCCTAATGTGTGCCCTCTGTGATGAGGAAAAATGTACCCCCTTCTTCTTACGGGATCCTTCAATTGAATGACTCGATAGCTAGAGCCTGGCTACGTGGCCAAGACTTTCTAAAAGGAAAGAGTGTTTCCTGTTAGTTAGAGCCCTAGATGATTGTTGTATGGACTCATTGTATCATATTTCTTATGTATATGAAGGCATTTGTTTATGGTTATTATACTTACTTGTATTGGTGTCAAATAACTAAGTATAATAGTGTCCTTGAGTAGAATGTTCTTACCTATATCAATCGATTGGTTGAATCGATAGTGAGATGATATAGGGAACACTACTCTTAATCATTCCTAGTCAACTATTAACATTCAGGGACAATGTTAATGAGACGAGACTAGCATGTAGGTCAACTCGATGACTTGATCTCAAAAGTCATGGATATAGAGATATCAAGTTGACACATGGGTTTGCATTGGAGAATGTATATTGAATGACCCGCCATGAGAAAGTATCATGGATCATTATATGAGTGTCATATACTTTCTCATGTGGCTATTAGTATAACTATTAGTCCTTGGACCTGAAGTCACCATGGTTCCCTACATAATGAGTTGCATACTTTGGCTTCGTCAAACGTCACCCGTAACTGGATGAACTATAAAGGCGATTACTGGGTATGTAACAAATTATGCGGAGGGATGTGAGTGATGTAGATGGGATCTATCCCTCCTATATGACGGGAGTGACATCATTATTCTTGATAGAGTGAGACCACTAAGTGCATGGTCATGCCCAAATGAGTCAATATAAGATGTTGAGCTCATTTGATTGAGTGAGTCTACTTAGAGTTTAAGATTTAGATTGATTAGAGGATGACATGGTTTATGCCTCACATTAATCAATCTAGATGTCTAGGATAGAAGAACATTGTCACATATTGTGAAGAGTCACAAGGTGATGTTGGATCTCAACATTCTTGTAACTTGGGTAGTAATGATGTGTTGCTAGATACTGCTCATTACTTATGCTTCTAAATGGGTTTAGGAGCATTGACAACGTTACAAGAACCTATAGGGTCACACACAAAGGGCAATTAGATGGAGATTAGGTTCATTTGATGAACCAAGAGGAATAGTTTCATGTGATGAACCAATTTGGATTAAGAGTAATCCAAAGTAAACTAATTGAGTTGGACTCAATTTGGTTCATGTGTTAAATGAGTATAATTTAGACTTAGACTCATTGAGCCAATTTAATTCAATGAATAGAGATTTATTAAATTAAAATTGACTTGAACCAATGGTTAGATTTGATCAACCATGGGAGAGAAGTGGTCAAGTTTGACTTGACTTGAGAGGAAGATGAAAGGTCAAGTTTGACTTGACCATTGCCACCTCATTTGTGAGTTGGCATTAAGTGGACTAATGATGATGTGCCACATCATCAAGGCTAGCACATGTGTGTGCCACCTCATGAGGGAGATCAAGAGCCTTGACTCTTGATACCCCATGGACGTTTAAAAGCTTTTTGAAGTGGCCGGCCACTTTACTCTTGTGTGAGTTTCATTTTGGTTTTGTAACCTCCTTCTTCTTCCTCCTCTCATCCTCTTCTCCCTCTCCTCCACCTTGGCCGAACCTTCAAAGGTGCTAGCACACCTTTTGTTTGGTTTTTCTCCACCTAATCGTTCGTGTGGATACGTATAGATGTGTAACGACCCGACCCTTCGGCCTCTTGGGCGGCCCTTGTGGCGGCCCCTACTGGCAGCCCCTTATGTCGTCGGCCCATTTGGCGACCTCTAATGTCGTCGACCGAAGACGTTTTTGGCTGTGCCGTTACTCACTAGGACTTTCCACCCCTTGCATTGGATTTTTTGCCTCCCCCAGGATTCGAACTCTACACCTCCAGGCTTAAGTACTAGAGTTTATGAATCCTGGTAACCAAGTGATTTTATTGTAACGACCCGACCCTCTTGGCCCATTTGGCAACCTGTCGGCCCATTTGGCGACCTCTCATGTCATCGGAATACGACATGAGAGGTCGCCAAATGGGCCAACGACATAAGGGCCGACGGTCGACAACATGAGAGGTCGCCAAATGGGCCAAGAGGGCCGGGTCGTTACAATAAAAAAACCGAGTGAGATCATCTCACTTGGTTACCAGGATTCATAAACTCTAATACTTAAGCCTAAAGGTTTGGAGTTCGAATCCTGGGGGAGGCAAAAATCCACTGCCAGGGGTGGAAAGTCCTAGTGAGTAACTGCACGGCCAAAGGGTCGTCGGTCGACGACATGAGAGGTCGCCAAATGGGCCGCCAAATGGGCCAAGAGGGCCGAGTCGTTACAATCACTTGGTTACCAGGATTCATAAACTCTAGTACTTAAGCCTGGAGGTCTAGAGTTCAAATCCTAGGGGAGGCAAAAATCCACTGCCAGGAGTGGAAAGTCCTAGTTAGTAACGGCACGACCAAAGGGTCGTCGGTCGACGATATGAGAGGTCGCCAAATGGGTCGATGACATAAGGGTCGCTAGTTGGGCCACCACAAGAGCCGCCCAAGAGGCCAAAGGGCCGGGTCGTTACAAGAGGAGTGTCCACTTGAACACTCTCGAGATCCGGCAAGCTTGGACGAGCGGGATAAGCGAAGGGCTTCGCATCAAGGGTAATCTCTCTACCATGTAGATCTAGAGTAGATCTAGGTTTAGAAAACATGTACACGAAAATTTTGTTTTTATAACTTCGTACGGATCCGGTGGCATGGGATTTCGAGGTTTCCGCAATGCTAAAAGCGATTTTTGCGGTTCAAAAATCCCAACAATGGTATCAGAGTCACGTGTGAAGCGTGTACATGTTTTATTTTAATTTTTATGAAAAATTATGGATCTGTAAGTTTCTGTGATTTTATGATTTTTATGTATTTTATGGGTATTTTTCTCGTAGAAGCGAAGCAACAAGTGTTTAGACACTTGTAGGCTTCGACTACCGAGAAACAGCTTCCGAATCGGCAAGGTCTTGCCCAAAATATTTTGGGAAAGCAGGTTAAGGTGCTGTAAGATCATCGTAGGACACTCGTGAGATTCATTTCGCGAGAAGGGGTGCTGCGCCTAACCCCGCAAGGTGCATTGTCCCGCGATCACGCCCGAAAATCTCTAATCGGGACCGCCGAGAAGTTGCGACTCATAAAATCATAAAAATATTAGAAAAATTACAGAAATTTATGGAAATTACATAATTTAGAATTATGTATCATTTTGTGATGGTCATGGCCCAAAGAACCCAATTTGATTAGAAATATGTGTTGTAATTCATAATATGGTCTGCGTGCCATTTTGTGTGTTTGTGTGTGTTGTACTTGATTCGCGACCTGCGCGTCGTGCCTTCCTTTATTTTATATTCCTATTGTAAATAGTTTAGACTCAAATGTAACTCAAGTTTCAAATTTGTAATGTACAAAATTGGAGCAGTGGAAGGTCCACTCGAGACGGAGTTACGAGGAGGGTGCGAGCAACACATGACGGTTAAAGGGAGGAGCTTGAAGAAGCTGTTGACCCTAGGTTGACCATCCGATCTTCTCATTGGCTTGAGAGGATAGTAGTAGGGCCATGACTAATCACAATTAATTAATTGTTTGTGTGTGTATATGTGATGCATGCTAGTAGAGTAATTAATTAGTGTCTTAACAATTAGATTAGATCTAAATCGTGTACATGATGCACCTTAACGATTAGATTAGATCTAAATCATGTATATGATGCACATCGTCGATTAGATTAGATCTCAATCGCATCAACTCAAAATGCCTACCATGCCATGATACCCATCACTACCTCGATCACATGTTGTTGTTGAATCTGCCAAAGCAGAGCAACGCATATTATCTTGGTAGGGTGCGGAGGGACAATCTTGGTCCCGCCTATCAACGCATGGGTGAGTACAACTCAATTAGATTGTGTAACTAGTTAACTCAATTGGATCGAGTTTAACTATAGGCATTTTCCAATGGTTGGTAGATAGGTCAAAATCACATTTACATTAACTCTTGGGCGATTTAGCCAAAGCTAACTCAAATTTTAATATACATGCGGATCTTGATCCTATAAACAAGAGTTGCATAGAGATGTAATTGGTAATTAGTTACCTACCGATCATACTAAGTCTTGGCCGATTTAGCCAAAGCTAACTCAAGGCGTAGCATGATGTGGATCTTGTCCCACACAAATTATAGCTAGTTGGTTAGAATCTAGTAAGTGTGGTTTGACCACATCACTGACTTGATTCTAAAAAAGTTCTATAATTCAATGGGAGCATCGTTTAATTAAAGGCCTAATTAAATGATTAATAGAATATGATATTTATTTTCTACCTTTTTATGTTGTAGATTGTCATGTCGTCAAACACGAACTCCTTCTCCCTACGTTCTGTCCTTGATAAGGACAAGCTCAATGGAGATAACTTCCTTGACTGGTATAGAAACCTGAGAATCATTCTCACACAAAAATGAAAACTGTACGTCCTGGAGCAGCCCATTCCCGAGACACCTCCTGCCACTGCCACACGAGCTGACCGAGATGCTTACAAGAAGCATCAAGATGATGCATTAGATGTGTCATGTCTAATGCTAGCGACCATGAACTCTGAGCTTCATAAGCAACATGAGTTGATGGGTGCTTATGATATGGTTGAACATCTTCGTCAACTATATCAAGGACAAGCAAGGCATGAGAGATTCGAGATCTCTAAGGCACTGTTTCAGTGCAAGATGCAAGATGGGACTCCCGTAGGCCCATATGTACTCAAGATGATTGGGTACATAGAAAACCTACAGAGGTTGGGATTCCCACTTGGTCAAGAGCTGGCCACTGACCTGATCTTGCAATCCTTGCCAGATAGCTATAGTCAATTTATTCTAAATTACAACATGAACAAAATTGACAAGTCACTGCCCGAGCTGCTTAACATGTTAAGAACTGCTGAGCTCAACCTTAAGAAGGTTAAGCCCAACTCTATTCTGATGTTTCAGAAACACAAGGGCAAGGGCAAGCCCAAAAGTAAGGGAAAGTCCCAAGCTAGGGGTAAAGGCAAGGCACTGAAACCCAAAGGAGGGGTTGCCAAGGATGCTACCTGCTTCCACTGCGGTCAGACCAGACACTGGAAGAGGAACTACAAAGTGTACATAGAAGATCTTAAGAAGAAGAGAAGTGAGACTTCCACTTCAGGTATATATGTTATAGAAGCCAATCTATCTATTTCTTCATCATGGGTATTAGATACCGGATGTGCTTCTCACATTTGTACTAATGTGCATGTGCTGAGAAATAGTAGAGCATTGACGAAGGGCGAGGTGGACCTACGCGTAGGCAATGGAGCACGGGTTGCTGCTATTGCTGTAGGAACTTATTCTCTATCTCTGCCCTCTGGGATTGTACTAGAATTGGATGATTGTTGTTATGTGCCTGCTCTGACTAAGAACATTATATCAATTTCTTGTTTAGATAAGAAAGGCTTTTCATTTATAATAAAGAACAAATGTTGTTCAGTTTATTTAAATGATATGTTCTATTGTAGTGCACCTCTGATGAACGGACTTATATTCTAGACCTTGAGAACCCTATCTATAATATAAGTACCAAGAGGTTCAAGTCAAATGACATGAACCAAACCTATATCTGGCACTGTCGCTTAGGTCATATAAATGACAAATGCTTATCCCAGCTCCATAAAGATGGTTTGCTGAATTCATTTGATTTTGAATCTTATGAGACATGCAAGTCATGCCTACTGGGCAAGATGACCAAGACTCCCTTTAGTGGACACAGTGAGAGAGCGACTAACTTGTTAGGACTTATACATAGTGATGTATGTGGCCCTTTCAATGTCGTTGCCAGAGGTGGTTATAGGTACTTTATTACATTTACTGATTACTTTAGTAGATATGGTTATGTGCATTTGATGACACATAAGTCAGAATCCTTTGAAAAGTTCAAAGAATTCAAGAATGAAGTGTAGGTACAGCGGAGATCGGCAATAGGAGGGTGAATTGCTGAAATCAAAAATAAACTATACCCTCCTTGGATTTCAACTCATAAATAAATCAGCAATAAAATAACAACTAAATTAAGAAGACAGAAAAAGAAATAGAAACAGATTTAACCTGGTTACAACCAAGGAGGTTGTTAATCCAGGGCTATGAAAAGCTCTACTAGCATAATCTCGTTGACTGTAGGCGGAGAAGCCTTTTTACTCTTAGAACGCTCACTTAGTTGCAACGAATTGATTACAAGTTGGATGCTTGAGTTGTTATTTAATTCCTAGCTCCAGGGGCCTTTATATAGCTCCTGGAAAGTCTATCCCGAGGGTCCAAGGCGCCTCCAGCTCAGTCAGCGGATAAAACTTTATCCGCACGGAAACGATCAAATCTGACTTGTTGAGGGCGCCTTCAACAGGGTTGAAGGCGCCTTCAAGGGCGCCTTCTAGGGCGCCTTCTAGGGCGCCTTCAAGGGCGCCTTCAAGGGAGCCTCCAAGCTTCCAGCAGCCTTCCGTCCCGGCTTAACGTCCCTCAAACGCCGCACACACTCTTCACGCCCACCGGAGTACTCTTCCGCAGCTCTCTCATCCTTCGGATGCACCGAGCCCGTCGGCTCCGTTCCCGTGCCGTCCTTCTCGCTAGCTGCGTCTTCCGCTCGACTTCTTGTGTTCCTAAGCTCCTGCATACTCAGACACATGGATCAAACACAGCAGGACCTAACCAACTTGGTTGATCACATCAAAACTATCACGGGGTCCAACAATCTCCCCCTTTTTGATGTGCATCAACCCAAGTTCAAGTTAGGGTTAAAATAGACATAAAAAGTAATTTTAAAGAAAAATTACTAAACTAACAAGTTAAACATAATTTTTTGCAATTAGTAAAATTGCAACACTTTTTATAAAAATAAAGGAAATTTTAAATTTGTCTAACTCCCCCTAAACATTTATAAAGATAATAAAAGAAATTTTAAATTTATCTAACTCCCCTTAAACTTGTACTTTTCTCTCCCCCTTTGATCACAGCAAAAGTGGGGTCTTAAGTAAAATATTTTCAAGTAAGATTGAATTTTTGAAAAAAAAATTGCTAAGTTAAAATAAATTTTCCAAAAAAAATTTCTAAGAAAAAATCCTAAGTAAATGTTTAAATATTCCCCCCAAAAAAAAGATTCTAAGTCAAGTGAATTTTCCAGAAGAAAATTTCTAACCCAAAAAATTAAGTTAGAATATTTAAAAAAAAATTCTAAGGAATTTTTGTTTATTTTAACAAATATTTGATAAACTTTCAAAGCATTATTTAATTCTTGTTTAATGCTTTTTCATAAAGTTAATTAAACATTTTCTTTCAATATTTTTGCTTCCAGGTCGTGGTGAGGCACTAGGCCTTCTTGGTTATTGGAGCAACAACCACTTCCTTAGACAAATCTTCCATAAAGAATTTCAATGTTTAATTTTCTCACTGTAAGTTTTTAATTTTTGAACAATTAATTAAGTACAGATTTTGGAACCCAATAGAGGTTCCTTCCTACTGGATTATTCAAAAATCTAGGGGGTACATAGTTTCTTGGTATTTTCCTAAGTTGACCCTGATGCTTTCTTATATACCAATTTAATTTTTCATAAATTCTTAATTTTGAATTTGGAAATTGATTTAAGCATGTAGCTGATTTCAGTTTTTCAATTTCTAATTTTAATTTATCATTTTCTGATTTTATCCTATCATACATTTCAAGTGGACATGCTTTTGCTAATTTCATTTTTAATTCCTTATTTTCTTTTTCTAATTCGAATAAGTCCTTAGAAAGCGATTTAATAAATCGAAATGACTGAGACGGGGTTAGATTGTTACCTTACTTACCTGATCTGGTGACGCTCCCCCTTCACTGCTGCTTTCTTCTTCTGATGTTCCTCCCCCTTCATCGATGCTCATCTCTGAGCTTAAGTCTTCTTCCGGTTGATGGTTCGCCAATAGCGTTAACCCTGAGAATTCTTCGATGTCTGACTTAGAGGTTGACGAATCTGACCAAGTAGCCTTCAGATTCTTGTGCTTGGAGGGTTCTGGTTTCTTGTATTTTGGCTTTTCCTTTTCTTTCTCCTTTCTCTTCAATTTTGGGCAATCCTCCTTGATGTGCCCTTCTTCGTTGCAGTTGTAGCAACGAACTGTCCTCTTCTTTCGATGATGCCTCTGCGATTTAAATTTATTAGAACTGAAAAACTTATTGAAGCGTCTTACCAGTAGTGCCACTTCGGATTCGTCGACTGAGGCTTCGGAGTCAGAACTGTTCATCTTTGCCTTTAAGGCAATGTTCTGACTTGTCTTATCTGCTCCGTTGGGTTCTGAAACTCAAGACTCGTGAAGTTCAAAAGTAGAAAATAATTGTTCTAAAGTACTTACCTCGAGGTCCTTAGAGATGTAATACGCATCTACTAAGGAAGCCCACTCTGGAGTTCTCGGGAAGGCATTGAGCGCGTATCGGATAGAATCCCGGTTGGTTACCTCTTCTCCAAGGTTCGTTAGTTGCATTATCAACTCCTTGATTCTCGCTTGGAGTTGCGCTACCTTCTCGCCTTGGTTCATCCGGAGGTTCGTTAATTGGTTCCGGAGGATGTCGCGCTTCACTAGCTTCGCTTCGGAAGTACCTTCGTGAAGCTCCAGGAATTTTTCCCAGAGATCTTTCGTGAAGTCGTAGCTTCCGATCCGATTTACCTCTTGAGGTGGCAGTACACTGAGTAGATGGAACTCAGCCTTTCAGTTGGCGACGAAATCGGCATGCTCCTTCTTGCTCCATGTGTTTTCTTCTTTATCTTTCGGCACTGTAAAACCATATTTCATTGTAATAAGAATATCAAAATCTGTTTTAAAAAATACCTCCATTTTGCGCTTTCATGTGGCGAAGTCTCCGTCGAACTTCGGGGGATGAATGTTAGCTCTGGCCATCGTCTTGATCGTAGTGCTTCAGTTGGCGGTTAGGCCTTCTGAGGCGATCAGGCTCTGATACCAATTGTAGGTACAGCGGAGATCGGCAAGAGGGGGGTGAATTGCTGAAATAAAAAATAAACTATACCCTCCTCGGATTTCAACTCAGAAATAAATCAGCAATAAAATAACAACTAAATTAAGGAGACAGAAAAAGAAACAGAAACAGAATTTAACTTGGTTACAACCAAGGAGGTTGTTAATCCAGGGCGATGAAAAGCTCTACTAGCAGAATCTCCTTGACTATAGGCGGAGAAGCCTTTTGACACTTAGAACGCTCACTTAGTTGCTAGGAATTGATTACAAGTTGGATGCTTGAGTTGTTGTTTAATTCCTAGCTCCAGGGGCCTTTATATAGCTCCTGGAAAGTCTATCCCGAGGGTCCAAGGCGCCTCCAACAAGGTTCAAGGCGCCTCCAGCTCGGTCAGCGGATAAAACTTTATCCGCACGCAAACGGTCAAATCTGACCTGTTGAGGGCGCCTTCAACAGGGTTGAAGGCGCCTTCAAGGGTGCCTTCCAGGGTGCCTTCAAGGGCGCCTCCAAGCTTCCATCTTGTTTTCTTCAGCTTCCGATGCTCCGTTCTTTTAGGTGATTACGGCCAACCGGAATAGGGCTCACCCGAACCCAATTCCCGGCCTTCTCCTCGAGCAGCCTTCCGTCCCGGCTTAACGTCCCTCGAACGTCGTGCACGCTCTTCACGCCCACCGGAGTACTCTTCCACAGCTCTCTCGTCCTTCGGATGCACCGAGCCCGTAGGCTCCCTTCCCGTGCCGTCCTTCTCGCTAGCTGCGTCTTCCGCTCGACTTCCTGTGTTCCTAAGCTCCTGCACACTCAGACACAGGGATCAAACACAGCAGGACCTAACCAACTTGGTTGATCACATCAAAACTACCACGGGGTCCATCATGAAGTACAAAACCAGCTTGGAAAGTGTATTAAGATACTTCGATCAGATCGAGGTGGAGAATACCTTAGCCATGAGTTTCGTGACTATTTAGCTGAGTGTGGGATCCTATCCCAACTCACTCCTCCTGGAACACCACAGTGGAATGGTGTATCCAAAAGGAGGAATCGTACTCTATTAGATATAGTGCGGTCTATGATGAGTCACACAGATCTTCCTATATCCCTTTGGGGCTATGCTCAGGACACAGCAGCCTTCACACTCAACCGTGTTCCATCCAAGGCTGTGATAAAGACACCATATAGGATATGGACTGGGAGAGATGCCCAGGTGTCTTTTATGAGGATTTGGGGTTGTGAGTCTTACGTTCGACGTCAAGTCTCGGACAAACTGGGATCCAAATCCGATAAGTGTTATTTTATTGGATATCCCAAGGAAACGAAGGGATATTACTTCTACATTCCCAGTCAGCACAAAGTAGTTGTGGCTAAGACTGGGGTATTTCTAGAACGAGACTTTGTTTCTAGAAAAACTAGTGGAAGTACATTCAATCTTGAAGAAGTTCAAGATGTGGACCATAGCACTGAAGCCTCGATGGAAGTTGAACTAGAACCACAAAGTGTTGTGGATGATGTTGTTCCATAAGGAGTTGAGGAACCACAACCAGTTCATTTAGACCTACCTCTTCGCAGGTCTGATAGGGTACGCCATCAGCCTGAGAGATACTCATTTCTCTTGTCTGACCATGATGACGTTGTGCTCATTGAGGATGAGCCTACCTCATTTCAGGAAGCTGTGATGAGCCCAGATTCTGAGAAATGGCTAGAGGCCATGAGATCCAAGATGGAATCCATGTACACCAACCAAGTATGGACTTTGGTTGATCCACTTGAATGGGTTAAACCCATTAGGTGTAAGTGGGTCTTTAAGAGAAAGACTGACATGGATGGAATTATTTATAAGGGTCGCTTGGTAGCTAAAGGTTTCAAGCAAATTCATGGTATTGTCTATGATGAAACATTTTCTCCAATAGCGATGTTTAAGTCCATTCGGATCATGCTTGCTATTGCAGCATACCATGATTATGAGATCTAGCAGATGCATGTCAAAACTGTGTTTCTGAATGGAAATCTACTTGAGGATATGTACATGACACAACCTGAGGGTTTTGTAGATCCACAACATACTTGCAGAGTATGCAAGTTGCTTAGGTCCATTTATGGACTAAAGCAAGCTTCTCGGAGCTGGAATCTTCTATTCGATAAAGCAATCAAATAGTTTGGTTTCATCAAGAATAAAGATGAACCTTGTGTCTACAAGAAGGTTGTAGGGAACACAGTTGTCTTCCTAGTCTTGTATGTGGATGACATACTACTCATTGGGAATGGCATCCCTTTGGTGCAGTCTCTAAAGACTTGGCTGGGGAATTGTTTCTCAATGAAAGACTTAGGTGAAGCAGCCCGCATTCTAGGCATAAAGATCTATAGAGATAGATCTAAGAGATTGCTTGGCCTAAGTCAGAGTATATACATTGATAAGGTATTATTACGGTTTGCCATGCAGAACTCCAAGAAGGGATTTCTTCTGATGTCACATGGTGTGAGTCTTTCGAAGACTCAAGGTCCCTCTTCTAGAGAGGAGAGAGACCGCATGGATCAGATCCCTTATGTTTCAGCCATAGGATCTATCATGTACGCCATGTTATGTACTCGTCCTGATATCTCGTATGCTTTGAGCATGATGAGCAGATACCAGTCGGATCCAGGTGAAAGTCACTGGATAGCGGTCAAGAATATTCTTAAGTACTTGAAAAAGATGAAAGAATATTTCTTGATATATGGAGGCGATGATGAGCTAACTGTAAAGGGTTATAGTGATGCCAGCTTTCAAACTGACCAAGATGATTATCGATCGCAATCAGGGTTCCTATTTTACATAAATGGTGGTGTTGTGAGCTGGAAGAGTTCGAAGCAGGACACAGTTGCTGATTCTACAACAGAAGCCGAGTATATTACTGCATCAAAAGCAGCAAAGGAGTCAGTTGGATCCGCAAGTTCATTACAGAGCTTGGGGTGGTTCCTAGCATAGCAGATCTGATTGAGCTCTATTGTGACAACAATGGAGCAATTGCACAGGGTAAGGAACCTCGCTCACACCAGCGGACCAAACACATACTACGGCGCTTCCGTCTCATTCGAGAGATTATTGATAGAGGAGATGTGAAGATTTGCAGAGTACCCACAGAGGCTAACATCGCAGATCCCCTGACTAAGGCTTTGGCATAGAGAAATCATGATGGTCACACTAGGTCATTAGGCCTTAGAGCCTACACTGATTAGCACTAGTGCTAGTGGGAGATTGTTAGTTAGAGCCCTAGAGCCAATCATTTGATGATTGTTGTATGAACTCATTGTATCATATTTCTTATGTATATAAAGGCATTTATTTATGGTTATTATACTTACTTGTATTGGTGCCAAATAACTAAGTATAATAGCGTCCTTGAGTAGAAGGTTCTTACCTATATCAATCGATTGGTTGAATCGATAGTGAGATGATATAGGGAACACTACTCTTAATCATTCCTAGTCAAGTATTAACATTCAGGGACAATGTTAATGCGACGAGACAAGCATGTTGGTCAACTAGATGACTTGATCTCATAAGTCATGGATATAGAAATATCAAGTTGACACATGGGTATGCATTGGAGAATGTATACTGAATGACCCGCCATGAGAAAGTATCATGGATCGTTATATGAGTGTCATATACTTTCTCATGTGGCTATTAGTATTACTATTAGTCCTTGGACCTGAAGGCACTATGGTTCCCTACATAATGTGTGGCATACTTTGGCTTCGTCAAACATCACCCGTAAATGGGTGGATTATAAAGGCGATTACTGGGTATGTAACAAATTATGCGGAGGGATGTGAGTGATGTAGATGGGATCTATCCCTCCTATATGACGGGAGTGATATCATTATTCTTGATAGAGTGTGACCACTAAGTGCATGGCCATGCCCAAATGAGTCAATATGAGATGTTGAGCTCATTTGATTGAGTGAGTCTACTTGGAGTTCAAGATTTAGATTGATTAGAGGATGACACGATCTATAGCTCACATTGATCAATCTAGATTTTTAGGATAAAAAGACATTGTCACATATTGTGAAGATTCACAATTAGTAATCACAAGGTGATATTGGATCTCAACATTCTTGTAACTTGGGTAGTAATGATGTGTTGCTAGATACCGCTCATTACTTATGCTTCTAAATGATTTTAGGAGCATTGACAATGTTACAAGAACCTATAGGGTCACACACAAAGGGCAATTAGATGAAGATTAGGTTCATTTGATGAACCAAGAGGATTATGTTTATGTGATGAACCAAATTGGATTAAGAGTAATCCAAAGTAAACTAATTGAGTTGGACTCAATTTGGTTCATGTGTTAAATGTGTCTAATTTGGACTAAGACTCATTGAGCCAATTTAATTCAATGAATAGAGATTCATTAAATTAAAATTGACTTGAACCAAAGGTTAGATTTGTTCAACCATGGGAGAGAAGTGGTCAAGTTTGACTTGACTTGAGAGGAAGATGAAAGGTCAAGTTTGACTTGACCATTGCCACCTCATTTGTGAGTTGACATTAAGTGGACTAATGATGATGTGCCACATCATCAAGGCTATCACATGTGTGTGCCACCTCATGAGGGAGATCAAGAGCCTTGACTCTTGATATCCCATAGAGGTTTAAAAGCTTTTTGAAGTGGCCGACCACTTTACTCTTGTGTGAGTTTCATTTTGGTTTTGTAACCTCCTTCTTCTTCCTCCTCTCATCTTCTTCTCCCTCTCCTCCACCTTGGCCAAACCTTCAAAGGTGCTAGCACACCTTTTGTTTGGTTTTTCTCCACCTAATCGTTCGTGTGGATATGTATAGAGGAGTGTCCACTTGAACACTCTCGAGATCCGACAAACTTGGACGAGCGGGATAAGCGAAGGGCTTCACATCAAGGGTAATCTCTCTATCATGTAGATCTAGAGTAGATCTAGGTTTAGAAAACATGTACACAAAAATTTTATTTTTATAACTTCGCATGGATCTGGTGGCATGGGATTTTGAGGTTTTTGCAATGCAAAAAACAGTTTTTGCTGCTCGAAAATCCCAACATTTTCGAACAGGCAGACCTTCACAATCATCAAGCTTCTACTGTAAGTATTTTGGATATGTCTCCTTATTTTATAATTATAGTTCTGTAATTGTGTTACTGCTTTTACTTAGTTCATGGCCTCGAGTTTTCATATGGGCATCCTGACTGCTGAGTTAGATGAAGAGAATAAAATTTTAAGGGATCAAATAAGAGCTTTGGAAGCAGCCCCTCCTTTTTTAAGTGGAGAAATCAACCGATTGAAGGAAAGGATAGACTCCCAGGCTCAACAGACAATCCTTCTAGAGCAAGATTTACAAAATCATCAGCAACTGATAAAGACTAAAAATGAGGAGAAAATGACTTTGGAGTTACAGATACAGAGCCTCTCCTCCCAATTGAGTGTTGAGGTGGCCTTGAAAAATAAAGCCGTTTCAGATACCACCCTTAGGTCTACCCTTTTGACTCAATTTGGAACTTCTCATCCTAGATCCCCTGATTCAGCTCAAGAATTGGCCTCTCAAGATTTTGGGTTGTTGCAACTACAAGAGCAGCTGAAAGCTCAAGCCTCATAGGAGGATTTTTTATCTAAAGAGTTGGATCGTGTTAAGGCAGAAAGGGATAATTTTAAAGCCAAGTCAGAACGCCTTACCTTAGAGCTACAAGACTATAAGACAGATGAGGAAAAGCATTGGGAGAGTCTGCGTCTGGCGTATCTTGCTTCTCCTGAATTCGGAGCTGAGTTTGTCGGATGCATCATCGGGACTATGACCAACTCAGTTGAAGGTATTCTCGAACAACTACGGGATGGAGGTTTATTACCCCAAGAACCTCCTCCCTACTTCATAGATCTGTGGTGCCTCAAAGATGGGCTACCCAAAGACCTGATCAACCACTTTAGATGAGGGTTGGGTGTATATATTGATTATGGTACAAAACTACTGGTGTCTATCCTCTTTGCTCAAAGACTATGTTGATGTGTGTCAGCCCCATTTGTTTACCCACCATCTTTCTAAGGTTGTAAAGCAGATTTTCTAAGATATTTTTGTAGCAAGCAAAGTATTGCACATAAACATGTAAAACAATTGAATAACGTATTTTTTAAACCATGGATAGGTATTCAAATATTAGTGTTCACCTGTTTGATACTTCCCAATGCCTCTTTGTTTTGTGTCTTCAGAACCACCCTTGTCTTAATTCCTTTCCTTGTCTTTGTTTTTCTATGTGGAGATCTAGTTGAGCACTTTACTGGGTCTTTAATTGCCCATAACAGAGTGGAAAATGTACATTCGGTCTGTTTAAAGGTTTAAAGTCTCCGGTTTCCCCTAAGGAAGTCCGACCGATCACTCCTTAAGGTCCTCGACCGACTGTGACAGAGCGGAGGAAGCACGCTCGGATTTTTTAAAGGTTTAATGTCTCCGGTTCCCCCTAAGGAAGCACGATCGGTCACTCCTTAAGGTCCCCGATCGACTATTGAAGAGCGAAGGATGCACGCTCGAACTGTTTAAAGGTTTAAAGTCTCTGGTTCCCCCTAAGGAAGCCCAACCGGTCACTTCTTAGGGTCCCCGATCGAATATGACAGAACGGAGGATGCACGCTCGAACTGTTTAAAGATTTAAAGTCTCTGATTCCCCCTAAGGAAGCCTGACCGGTCACTCCTTAAGGTTCCCAATCGACTATGGCCAAGCGAAGGATGAATGCTCGAACTGTTTAAAGGTTTAAAGTCTCCAGTTTCCCCTAAGGAAGCCCGACCGGTCACCCCTTAGGGTCCCCAATCGACTATGATAGAGCAGAGGATGCACGCATGAACTGTTTAAAGGTTTAAAGTCTCTGGTTCCCCATAAGGAAGCCCAACCAGTCACTCCTTAGGGTCCCTGATCGACTATGACAGAGCGGAGGATGCACGCTCGAACTGTTTAAAGGTTTAAAGTCTCCGGTTCCCCTTAAGGAAGCCCGACCGGTCACTCCTTAGGGTCCCCGATCGACTATGACAGAGCAGAGGATGCACGCTCGAACTGTTTAAAGGTTTAAAGTCTCCGGTTCCCCCTAAGGAAGCCTGTGTTGGAGTGTATACTGAAAGCCTAAGCTTTGTAAACATTCATTATGAATAAAGAATCACATTTGGTCTAATTATCTACATTTGTTTGTAGTTGTTCATTTAATTTATATTGTAGATAACATAGTATATGGTGTCACATACAGAAGATGATGTTATCAGTACCTTATAAATTATAAACAGTAGCTCACGACCAGAATGGAAAGGAACAAACCATTAGAAGGTCGTAGTGTAATTAGGTATTAGTTTATCTTGACTATATAATTATACTAGTACACTCAGAGTGTATTGAGTAGGACCATTTGAGGTCGTTTCTTTATACTGACTTTATAAAGGAACAAAGACTTCGGTTATTATGGAAGTGTGTACTCTTAATCCTAATATAAT
This sequence comes from Zingiber officinale, assembly GCF_018446385.1. Lineage (NCBI taxonomy): Eukaryota > Viridiplantae > Streptophyta > Magnoliopsida > Zingiberales > Zingiberaceae > Zingiber > Zingiber officinale. Next base: position 33,566,500 of record NC_055999.1, on the reverse strand, counting down.
AACAAGCACATATATTTGATATTTATTTCTTTAATTTATCAATGGGTGAGATTTAGTTCGATGAATCAATAAGCCCGATAAATTGGGAAATGATATCACTTATAGTGTGTGTTGTTGATTATAGAAGGAAACTGTGTCCTAGAGATACTAGGTTGATAATGTCCCCAAGAGGAGCTCATAAGGATTGTCATGTTAAACCCTGCAGGTGGACTTAGTCTGACGATAAGGTTGAGTGGTACTACTCTTGGACTTAGACATTAATTAAATGAGTTGTCAGTAACTCACTTAATTAGTGGACATTCGATATCTTAAACACAGGGAGACTAACACACTCATAATAAGAAGGAGCCCAAAAATGTAATTTGGGATTGGTGCGGTAGTTCAATGATAGTTCTCTAGTGGAATGAATTATTATTGATAAAATTAAGTTGTGTGTTCGGGGCGAACACGGGATGCTTAATTTTATCGGGAGACCAAAACCAATTCCTCCTCTCGGTCCCTATCGTAGCCTCTTATTTATAGAGTTCTACCCACCTATACCCACCTTCATACCCACCTGGTCGGCCAAGCTAGCTTGGGATCAAGCTAGGCCGGCCTAGGTATGAGATTGGGTGGCCGGCCCTAAGCTTGAACCCAAGCTAGTAGGGCCCAAAATAAATTAAAAAGAAATTTAATTTTAAATTTTATTATTATGTGGAAGATATTTTTAAAGAGAATTAAAATTAAAATATCTCTCTTGTAAAAGATCTAAAAGATTAAAGAAAGAGATTAGATCTCTTTCCTTATTTGTAGATTGGAGAGATGTTTTATTTTTCTTTAAAATTATTCACATGTTGATAAAGTTAAAATTATAGAAATTTCCTTTATCAACCATGAAGAGATTTTAAAGAGAAATTTTATTTTTAAAATTTCCGGAAACAAATTAGGAAGTTTTAATTGTTGATTAAAACTTGTCCTCTTTGTTATCCAATGATGGCGGCCACTTGAAATTAATTGGGAAATTTTATTTTATTTCTCTCAATTAAATCATGTCAAGGAAATTAAGGAAAATTTATTGTAATTAAATTTCCTAATTTACCTAGGCCAAGGAATATAAAAGAAGGGGTGAGGGTGCCTTCACAAGACACAACATCTATTATTCCTCTCCCTATTTTGTTCCTTGGTGTGGCCGGCCAGCCTCTCCCTCTCTTCCTCTTGTGGTGGCCGAACCCTACCCTTCTATTGGAGCTCTTGTGGTGGCCGGATACTACTCGGAGAAGAAGAAGAAGAAGGAGAGAAAGCTAGCATCTCTTGGAGCTTGGTTAGTATTTTGTTTTTCCTCCTTGGTGAAGCTTCCTCTTTGTTGGCCGAATCTAGCTAGGAGGAGAAGAAGGTGATTGGTGGTTTCTCGTCTCGGAAGATCGTTGCCCACACAACGTCTGAGGTTAGAAGAGGAATACGGTAGAAGATCAAGAGGTTTTTCTACAAGGTATAACTAGTAATTTCTATTTCCGCATCATGCTAGTTATTTATGGAAATAATACCAAATACAAGAGACTTACGTTCTAGAATTTCGAATATGTTTTTTCGAAGTTGTGTTCTTTTGTTTCTTTCTTTTCCTTGTGATTTGATTGTTCTCTTTGGTTAACCTAAAGTTATTTTAGGAAATTAAATATTAGCTTTCTATTAAAGGTTTTGTCTAGTCGGTGGTGGTTGCTCCCATATCCAAGAAGGCCATGTGCCTCGCCACGTCAGTACTGGGAACCTTTTATGGAAATTAATATTTAATGGAATTAATAACTTAAGGAGACTTGGGTCGAACGTGTTAAGTTCCGCAGGAGATCCAAGTCAAAACCTAAAAGAACAAATAGATTAAGTTTTGGATCAAACGTGTTAAGTTCCGCAGGCGATCCAAAATTTAATTTAAAAAGAACACATGGTAGCTAGGAAAAGGTTCAGACCTTTGTACAAAATTTTTGTACAGTGGAACCTATAGGTTTTCCGAGTAGCAACCAACAGCCTGACCGGTCACTCCTTATGGTCCCCGATCGATTATGGCAGAGCGGAGTATGCACGCTCGAACTATTTAAAGGTTTAAAGTCTCCGGTTCCCCCTAAGGAAGCCCGACCGGTCACTCCTTAGGGTCCTCGATCGACTATGACAGAGCGGAGGATGCACACTCGAACTATTTAAAGGTTTAAAGTCTCCGGTTCCCCCTAAGGAAGCTCGACCAGTCACTCCTTCGGGTCCCCGATCGACTATGATTGAGCGGAGGAAGCACGCTCGATAGTGAGACCAATTTATACTCATTAGTGTGGGTGCAACTTGCTTATTGAATCAATGTCTGCACTTTTTCATTGCTTTTAAATCAAATGAAACGTATGTATGAATTACAGGAACACGTGTTAGGCTATATATGGTTGTAAGTGATTAGCGCTCCAAGGTCTATCTAGATTTCTCCCTTCAGTATCTTGGAGATAATAAGAACCTGAGGCATGTTTTTGTATAACCTTGTATGGTCCTCACCACTGAGGAGCCAATTTACTAACATCTCCCAAAGGTTTGATGTGTTTCCATACTAAATCCCCTACTTGAAAGAATCGGGGGATGACCTTGCTGTTATAATTCTGCCTCATTCGTTGTTTGTATGATATAAGGCGAGTAGCTACTTTGTCTCTAGCTTCTTCTATCAAATCTAATTCTATAAGACGCCGATCAACATTATCTTCTTCATTATATAGCATTCTTCTGTCTGATTCGACTCCCACTTCAATGGGAACTATTGCTTCTCGGCCATAAACTAACTGAAAGGGAGTAATCCCTGTGGCTTCTCGAGGAGTAGTGCGGTACGCCCATAGAACACTAGGTAACTCATCTACCCAACTACCACCAATATGATCTAACTTGGTTTTAAGGCCTTTGATGATCTCCCTATTAGTTACCTCTGCTTGACCATTACTCTGTGGATATGCCACAGAGGTGAAAGCCTGTATAATGTTGTATCTTTCACACCATTCTTCAATTTTTTTCCTTGAAACTGTCTACCATTATCAGAGACCAATTTATGTGGGATACCAAATATACAAATAATGCTTTGCGATAAAAACTTGTTAACTGTGTTTTCAGTAATTCTCGCTAGTGGTTCTGCCTCTACCCATTTGGAGAAGTAATCCACAACTACTAATAAAAACTTTCTCTGTGCAGTTGCCAGAGGGAAGGGTCCTACTATATCCATGCCCCACAGATTAAAAGGGCAAGAAACCATAAAGGTTTTCAATAGTTGAGTAGGATGATGTGAAATATTTTGATTCTTCTGACAAGATATACAGGTTCGCACAAGTCGAGCTGCATCTTCCTGTAAGGTGGGCCAAAAATATCCGGCTAGAAATATTCTGCGAGCTAGAGATCTTCCCCCAGCATGACTACTACATGAGCCCTGATGAACTTCTTGTAGAATGTAGGGTATATCGTCTGTTCCGATACATTTAAGAAAGGGACTAGAAAAGGCCCTCTTGTATAGATGGTCTCCTATCAGAGTGTAACGAGTAGCCTTCTTCTTAAAGACCCTGGCTTGCTCTACATCTGTAAGAAGGATGCCTTGTTGCAAGAATAATATGAAAGGTGCGCGCCAGTCTCCTTGTATCTCCGCATTGGCTACTCTCTCAATACAAGATACTAAAGTTTTCTGTTCTACTGGTTTATCTAGATTCCAAGCTCTCACTGTTGATGCGAGTTTTGCTAATTCATCAGCTACTTGATTTTCTGATAAGGGTATCTTCTGTATATTAACTTCCTGGAATGAAGCTCTTAGCTTATTAAAGGCCTCCGCATATAACTTTAGTCGATCATTATTAATTTCAAACCTGCCCATCAACTGTTGTGCTGCTAATTGAGAATCAGAGTAAATCTGTACCCGTGAAGCCCTTACATGCTGAGCAGCTTGCAACCCAGCTATTAATGCTTCATATTCTACCTTATTATTAGTGGCTCTGTAATTTAGGTGAACGAAAAGTTGGATTCGGTTCTCCTTAGGAGATATGAGAAGAATTCCAATCCCACTACCCTGCCTAGTGGAGGATATTCCATATCCCTTCTTCCTCTGGACCTTGTACCTCTGCTATGAAATCTGTTAATGCTTGTGCTTTGATGGCCGATCGGGGCTAATATTGTATATGCCATATTCACTGAGTTCAGTTGTCCATTTGATGAAACGACCCGATGCCTCAGGATTAAGAAGTACGCGGCCCTGAGTACTGTTGGTTAATACTATGATGGTGTGTGGTAGGAAATAAGGGCGTAATCTTCTAGCTGTTAACACTAGTGCATAGGCTAACTTCTCAAGCATAGTATATCTACACTCGGCTCCTTTTAATAAGTGGCTTGAAAAATATACAGGTTGTTGTTCCTTGCCCTCCTGCCTTACCAATACTGAGCCTACAGCATGCTCATTCACGGAAAGATAGACCCACAAAGTCTCTCCTACCACAGGCTTAGCTAGGACAAGCAAGGTAGACAAATAGTCCTTCAATTCTTGGAAAGCTTTATTACACTCTTCATCCCTTTAAAACTTAGTGTCCTTCCGGAGTATCTTGAAGAAATGGAAAATCCAGTCTGCCGAGCGAGAGATGAAACGGGACAAGGCCGTAATTCTGCCAGTCAACCTTTGTGCTTCTTTTATGTTGCGCGATGGCTCCATGTCCTGGATCGCCTTGAATTTGTCGGGATTGGCCTCTATTCCCCGCTTTGTGACCATATAGCCCAAAAATTTACCACTTTTGGCTCCAAACAAACATTTGCAAGGGTTTAGCTTGAGCCCATATTGTCTCAGTGTCCTGCAAGTTTCTTCTATATCCCTACATAAATCATTAGCCTGAAAAGATTTAATCAATATGTCATCCACATAAACCTCCATATTTCTTCCAATCTATTTTCTGAAGACCTTATTCATGAGCCTTTGATATATTGCCCTGCATTTTTTAGTCTGAAAGGCATAACATTATAACAATAGGTACCTTCAGAGGTTATAAAATTAACCTTTTCCTGGTCTTCTTTGGCGAGGGGGACTTGATGATATCCCTGATAGGCATCCAACATACAAATATACTCACACCCGGCAGTAGAGTCCACCACTTGATCTATACGAGGAAGGGGATAATAATCTTTCGGACAAGATTTGTTAAGGTCTCAGAAATCAATGCATACTCGTCACTTGTTCCCAGGTTTGGAAACTAGGACTACATTACCTAGCCAACTAGGGAACTGTACCTTCCTAATGTAACCCGCCTCCATCAGTTTATCTATTTCCTCTCTAATAATCTGATTTTGGTCAGCTCCGAAGTCTCTTTTCTTTTGTTTCACGGATCTAGCATCAGGGTAGACATGCAATGGATGCTCCATTACCAGAGGAGATATGCCTGTGACTTCCTTGGGTGACAAGGCAAATACATCGCTGTTTCGAATGAGACATCGTACTAACTCAATTTTGAGAACAAGATCCAGATCGGCCGCTATGTAGGTTATGGCATCTGGTCACCCATCTTGTATCGGTATTTCTTCCTTCTCATCGTACACCAAGCCGGGCGATCTTTCTTCAACAGTGTTAACTTCCATTCTTTGAATTTTATGGACTGCATTAGCTTCTGTCCGGACAATCTCTGTTGGGTTTTTCGGGCCGTGAAAACCGTATTTTCGCGTCGCGGAAACCCCGAATTACCCATGCCACTGGATCTCGTGCGAAGAAATTTTTGAAAAATACGAGTACGAGTTTAAAGCTTCAATCTACAGTAGATCTACAAAGGAAGGAAACATTTTTATACCTTTGAAGCGTGCCTTTCGCGTATCCCGCTCGTCCAAAATGACGGATCTCTAGACCGTCAAGCGTACGGTCCTCTAGAAGTATCCACACGGACAACTTAGGTGGAGAAGACCTAAACAAAGGTGTGCTAGCACCTTGATAGGTCACGGCAAGAGAGGAGAAGAGGGAGAGGGAGAGCTTGAGAGGAAGAAGATGGAATGAATGGGATTAGTTCACAAAATGAAAACATAACATCCCATTCATGTGGCCGGCCACATTAAGATGGTGAGTAACTCCCATGGAATGCCAAGAGTCACAACTCTTGGTAACTCCCATGAGGTGGCATCCCACTTAAGCAACCATGATTATGTGGAGCATCATCATTGGCCCACTCAATGCCAACTCACCAATGAAGTGGCATAAAGTCAAGTCAAACTTGACTCTTCATCTTCCTCTCAAGTCAAGTCAAACTTGACTTAATCTCTCTCATGGTTGATCTAATCCAACCACTTAATTCAAGCCAATTTAATATAATGAATCTAATTCATTTAATTAAATTGATTTAATGAGTCATAATCTAAATTAGACTCATTAAACACATGAATCAACCTGAGTATAACTCAATTAGCCCAATTAGGATTACTCTTAATCCAATTTGATTCATCAAATGAATCTAATCCTCTTGGTTCATCATATGAACCAAATCTCCATCTAATTGTCCTTAGTGTGTGACCCTATAGGTTCTTGTAACGTTGGAAATGCCCTAAACTCATTTAGGAGCATAAGTAATGAGCGGTATCTAGTAACATATCATTACTACCCAATGTTACAAGAATGTTGAGATCCAACATCACTTTTGTGACTACTAATTGTGACTCCTCACAAAAAATGACAAGTGTCCTTCTATCCTAGACATCTAGATTGATCAAGGTGAGGCATAGACCGTGTCATCCTCTGACCAATCTAAATCTTGAACTCCAAGTAGACTCACTCGATCAAATGAGCTCAATATCCTATATTGACTCATTTGGGCATGGCCATGCACTTCGTGGTCTCACTCTATCAAGAATACCGATGTCACTCCCGTCATATAGGAGGGATAGATCCCATCTACATCACTCACATCCCTCCGCATAATTTGTTACATACCCAGTAATCGCCTTTATAGTTCACCCAGTTACGGGTAACGTTTGACGAAACTAAAGTACATAACTCTTTATGTAGGGAACCATGGTGACTTCAGGTCTAAGGACTAGTAGTCATACTAATAGCCACATGAGAAAGTATATGACACTCATATAACGATCCATGATACTTTCTCATGGAGGGTCATTCAATATACATTCTCTAATGTATACCCATGTGTCAACTTGATATCTCTATATCCATGACTTGTGAGATCAAGTCATCGAGTTGACCTACATGCTAGTCTTATTGTATTAACATTGTCCCTGAATGTTAATACTCGACTAGGAATAATTAAGATTAGTGTTCCCTATATCATCTCACTATCAGTTCAAATAACCGATTGATATAGGTGAGAACCGTCTACTCAAGGACATTATTATACTTAGTTTATTTGGCACCAATACAAGTAAGTATAATAACCAAAATCTAAATGCCTTTATTTATATAGAATATGATACAATAAGTCCAAAATACAATCATCAAATGATTGGCTCTAGGACTCTAGCTAATAATCTCCCACTAGCACTAGTGTCAATCAGTGTAGGCTCTAAGCCCAAATGACCTAGTGTGACCATCATGGTTCTTCTGTGCCAAAGTCTTGGTCAAGGGATCTGCGATGTTAGCCTCTGTAGGCACTCTGCAAATCTTCACATCTCCTCTCTCGATGATCTCTCGAATGAGATGGAAGCGCCGTAGTATGTGTTTGGTCCGCTGGTGTGAGCGAGATTCCTTCGCCTGTGCTATAGCTCCATTGTTGTCACAATAGAGCTCAATAGGGTCAGCAATGCTAGGAACCACCCCAAGTTCAGTGATGAACTTGCGAATCAAGCGCCTCCTTTGTTGCCTCGATGCGAATGTACTGTTGTAGAATCGACTCTGTATCCCTTGAACTCTTCCGGTGCACCACCATTAATGCAAAATACGAACCCTGACTACGATCTATAGTCATCCTGGTCGGTCTGGAAGCTAGCATCACTGTAACCCTTTACAGCTAGCTCATCATCGCCTCCATATATCAAGAAATATTCTTTAGTCCTTCTTAAGTACTTAAGAATATTCTTGACCGCTATCTAGTGACTTTCACCTAGATCTGACTGGTATCTGCTCGTCATGTTCAAAGCATACGAGACATCAGGTCGAGTACATAGTATGGCGTACATGATCGATCCTATGGCTGAGGCATAAGGGATCTGATCCATCCGGTCTCTCTCCTCTCTAGAAAAGGGACCTTGAGTCTTCGAAAGACTCACGCCATGTGACATCGGCAGAAATCCCTTCTTGGAGTTCTGCATGGCAAACCGTAGGAGTACCTTGTCAATGCATGTTCTCTGACTTAGGTCAAGCAATCTCATAGATCTATCTCTATAGATCTGTATCCCTAGAATGCAGGATGCCTCACCTAAGTCCTTCATTGAGAAGCAACTCCCTAGCCAGGTCATGATAAACTGAAGCATAGGGATGTCCTTCCCAATGAGTAGTATGTCATCCACATACAATATGAGTAAGACAACTATATCCCCTACAACCTCCTTGTAGACACATGGCTCATCTTCATTCTTGATGAAAGCAAACTGTTTGATTGCATCATCGAATCAAAGATTCCAGCTCTGAGAAGCTTGCTTTAGTCCATAAATGGACCTATGCAGCTTGCATACTCTGCTAGTATGCTGTCGATCTACAAAACCCTTAAGTTGTGTCATGTGCACATCCTCGAGCAGGTTTCCATTCAGAAACGTGGTTTTGACATCCATCTGCCATATCTCATAGTCATGGTAGGCTGCAATAGCAAGCATGATCCGAATGGACTTAAACATCGCTACTGGAGAAAAGGTTTCATCATAGTGAATACCATGAATCTGCTTGAAACCTTTAGCTACCAAGCGACCCTTATAGATACGTCCATCCATGTCAATCTTTCTCTTAAAGACCCACTTACACCCAATGGGTTTTACCCCTTCAGGTGGATCAACCAAAGTCCATACTTGGTTGGTGTACAAGGATTTCATTTCGGATCTCATGGCTTCTAGCCATTTCTCGGAATCTGGTCTCATCACAGCTTCCTGATAGGTGGTAGGCTCATCCTCTATGAGCATAATGTCATCATGGTCAGACAAGAGAAATGAGTATCTCTCAGGCTGACGACGTATCAGAACTGCGAAGAGGTATGTCTACTTGACGGTTGTTGTTCCTCAACTCCTTGTGGAAGAATATCATCCACAACACTTTGTGGTTCGGTTCAATTTCCATCGAGCATCAGTGCTATTGTTCGCATCTTGAACTTCTTCAAGATCGAGCATCTACTAGTCTTTCTAGAAACAAAGTCCCTTTCTAGAAAGACCCCAGTCTTTGCCACAACTACCTTGTGCTGACTGGGAATGTAGAAGTAATATCCCTTAGTTTCTTTGGGATATCCAATGAAAAAGCACTTGTCGGATTTGGGTCCTAATTTGTCTGAGACTTGACGTCTAACGTAAGCCTCACAACCTTAAATCCTCATGAAAGACACCTGGGCATCTCTCCCGGTCCATATCCTATATGGTGTCTTTATCACGGCCTTGGATGGAACTCGGTTGAGTATAAAAGCTGTCGTGTCTAGAGCATAGCCCCAAAGGTATGTCGGAAGATCTGTGTGACTCATCATAGATCGCACCATATCTAATAGGGTACGATTCCTCCTTTCGGATACACCATTTCACTGTGGTGTTCTACGAGGAGTGAGTTGGGATAGGATCCCACCACTACAAGAAAATTGGGATTCTACAACACTTAAACGACAACGCTTTTTTTAAAAAGCGTTGTCTATTTTTTTTTAACAACGCTTTTGGTGAAAAGCGTTGTCTATTTCATTATTTTCTGATTAATAGACAACGCTTTTCTAAAAACCGTTGTCTATTAATGATTTTTATGGGTCAAAGACAACGCTTCGTAAAAAGCGTTGTCTAATATCTTTTTTTTTTAGTGTCTACGATAACGTTTTTTAAAAAGTGTTGTCTATTGTTAAGTTCTCGTCTAAATCTAGATTAATCCAAACCGTCGGATCAAGTAAGGAGTAGAAAACCCCTAGTTTCACACCGGCCCTTCTCCATCCAACTCCTCATCTTCCGATCGTTTTTGATCCCGAACCCTTCTCCCAACTCCTCATCGCACGTTGGCCTTCTCCATCCAACTCCTCCTCTCACGCCCTCTCCTTCCAACTCCTCTCATTTTTTATCGTTTCCGTTCGTTATTATTAATGCGCATGACGCCGTCTTGTTCGTCCCCTTTTATCCTCATTTCCTTCGCTTCGGGGTTTTAGCGGCGACCAGATCGAGAAAGCGAAGAGAGGTTGAGGGAGGGGCGGGCGACGACCGCGAACGCCGACGAGTTAAGTTAGAGGTTTGGATTCATGATTTATGTCGTCTGGCGATCTCGATCTATTCTTGCACGGTGCCGGAAACTTTGCAGCTTCGAACCAGCGAAGCATCTCTGGCTCCTGCGTTGTCGGTGGGCTCACCTTCTTTCTCTTCGCCCTCTCCGCCACCTCCTCCTTCATATCCTGCGCTCCTTATGTTCCACCTTAGTGGGAGGGGTCGAAGAGGACGGACTCGATGCGATATACCAGGTTTGATTTCTATTATGATTCCTTGATTAGTTGGTTGTTTTCGTCATCTTAAATAACTTGGTCGGGAAAGTTTCAAGATCTTTGTTTTCGTGGTTTCCATGGCTGCAGGGTTGGTTTTGGAGTGAAGTACTTTGGGTTTCAGCATATAAATCTGTGCTTTGTCCTGTTCATCTTCTTGAGAGGAGCCCTTACTTGACAAAGAGAGCAGCCGAACAACTCCCCCCTTTTTGCTTGCGTTTTCCCTTTTTTTTTCCCTCTTTCTTTGCTTTTTTGTTTTTCGTTCTTGATTCCGTCTTGAGGTTGAGGAAGACAATGACTGCACTTCGGTACACCTGATATCTTCCCCAAACCATCAAAACTTTAAATCGAAAGCCTGGTGATGCTCCCTTTAGTGCAAACTAGTGTATGCTCATCGTTCTGCCTGTTCTAGTCTTTATAAAATAAAAGATAAAGGAAATCAAAATCAGCTAAAGGTTTGAGTTGCATCATTTCACTGAACAAATCATACTCTTGTTATTTGTAGACATTGTTTTCCTAAATAAAATAATTATTGTGTTGAGGTAAGCTTATTCCTAGTTATTTATTTGTTTGTTCAGAAATTACTTCGCCAGTCTTTACCAGCTTCCAAGGCCTATTTCTACCTCTATTGAGTTTCTTGGATTGTAAATGTCGTATGATATGATATTGTTGTTTACATCGCACATTTGCTGTAGAACTTACCATTGAAAGCCATCCAATATCAGTCATTTTACCAAATCACACCCTTTGTATATAATCTTTTGATCAAATCGCACACTATTTATTTTATACCAAATTACATCCCCATCATAAATTTTCCCATATTGTGTCCTTAATTTTCAAGCCCTCCCAGAATGAAAATGAAAACTGATTTACAAATTAGTTTGTCAATCAATTAACACTTGGGTTTTGGAGGTAACTTAAAACGCCAAGGATAATATCTGAAAATTTTATTGCCATTAAAAAACCACAATAGTGGAGCATGATTTGATCAAAGCCAAACACAATGGGTATCTCGTTTGGTACAATGCCCTTCTACATTTGTTTTTTTTCCATAGTTTTTAATATTAGTTCTCAAGCTAAAAGACTTTTGCTTCTGCTATTTATTATTGTTGGAGGAATGATAAATATATTTGCATTTCTCATTGTATTTGACTTTTATTTTAATAAAAAGAAATGCAGGTCAATTCCATTTTCAATTTTTTCCAAGCAAGCTAGTGTTCTGTGTTTTTTCTCTCATCCATTGCCAGAGTTAAAAATCTCAGCACCTAACCAAATCACATGAACACTAGTATTGGTGCCATGTAACATCGGGTAAGTAAAAATAAAACATCACTTTCCATTGTTGTCTTTCAAAAATTTACTGAATTATATGCACTAATTATGTGTTTGTGCATAGTTTCCATTGGATTCTCACTGTCATTGACCCTTACAATGAAGTTATTTATTTGTTGGATTCTCTAAGGCACCGCATTCATGATGAGGATTGGAAATATATAGTAGAAATGTGAATTCATATTTCTTTTTTATTAAGCATTTACGTTAATACAAAACTCATATATAAAAAATCATTAATGTATGAATGGCCTTGAGATTGTTTAATTCAAACAAGGGAACGAAAGGTAGAAAAAAGGCTATGTGGGTAGTAGTAAAGGTATGTGTAATTTTTATAACATATATTTTAATGTGTATGTTTATCATTAAAAATTTGTCTCTAATTACCATAGGCTCCTCGACAACAAGATGTCAAACAATGTGATTATTATGTGATACGATTTATAAGACAAATTGTTGAAGAAGTTGAAATTATCGAGAGAGATTCACTACGATCTATAGTAATATTTTCTTTCTTATGTCTCAAATTATTTGAAATAAACTATTTAAAATTTGCAAAGTCAATGTTGATTTTTTTTCATTAATGTCACAGTTCACACAAGCGGAGTATTCTTGAGAAGAAATTGATGAGGTGCGATCGGAGTTGGCAGAATGTATACAAGATTATATTTATGAGTAGGTGCGTTCAAGTTTATGTAAGTTCATTACCTTGTTTTAGCTAAAGTTTATGTAAGTTCATTACCTTCTTGATGGCCCAAAAACATCAGATGAGTTTAGGAATATGAGTTTATGCATGTTGATTAGACTTTTATAACTTGCTTTATGAATGATAAAGTCACTAGCATTGCCTAACACTGATAAAGGCTCTCTGCAACATTCAAAGGGAGGAAAAACTAGTTCCACCAACTTTATGCAAAGTTTGAAAGGTTATTTTCCAATCTTTTTCAATCATGTTAGACACCAAATTAGGGTTTCTGTTCAGTATTAAAGATGAAACCTTTTTGAATATTCCAACAGTGTTGTTGTTCATGAAACAAAATACACATGAAATGGAGTACTATTTGTAGGAACTCGTCTAATGTTCGTTAGCCCGGCTGACCGACAACTTTCTTCCTATAATGAGAAGGAACAACAAGTATCTCTTAGAAACTGGAAGCCACGTGCAATTCCATAAGAATTAGTACTCTAACATCCATTTCACAAACCAAACATAACGAATAATCAACTCTGAACCACAAGCTTTATTTTTGTCAGATTGGATTCTGTTCTATATAGATTGCTACATTACAATGGAATAATTTCTTTAAGTCACATCGTTTCTGACTATTCTCAGCAAGTATGAAGGTGCCAAGAACATCAAGTTCTTACAAGAAATGCCCACGCCAACTAAGTTCTGATACCATAACCCTTTTTCTGGCCACTAATGAGCAAACCAACTTGCATGATTTGCATGCTTCAATGAAATTTCAGGACAAGATGTCATTGTTCATGGAGGAAATGATCATTATGGAGATGCTTTCAATAGTGATCACTACTAATGAATTCTCTTTAATTAGTACTTCTGCATGTTTGGGTGTTGGCCAGTGAGTTGGAATGTTTAATTTTTCTATGCAATTATCTAAGTACACGTGGCTTTGTAAATTATTGTATGGTGTGAACTGTGACCTTTATTTTTAGCTATTACCATCGAAAATTTCTTTTGCATAATACTGATGGTATTGTTTTTTGTGACAGATACACAGTGGTAGGTGTTTTGTCCCAGTCTCAAGCCGTCAATCCATTTTGATCAATATATCTAGTAGAAGTAAACATGCAGATCATTGTCTTCGAGGCCGGCTAGCTACTTTGTGCTTTTTTTGTTTTAAACTTGAATGCCAGTAACTACTTTGAAACAGAAATATTTAGTGTTTGTGTATAGTTGAATTCTCTTGTAAATACTAATACTTTGTAGTTGAATTCTATTGTTTGGTACGAGTTTGAAATCATTAGCTGAGCTAATTAATGTTATTTTATATGTTAAATTCGAATCTGTACATGGTAAAAGAAAATTAATAGTTTTGTAAATATAAAAAAATGATTTTGTAAATAGATTTTTTTAATTTTTTTTAAAAGACAACGCCTTTAAAGCGTTGCACAAGTGTTGTCTTTGCCAAAAACAACAACGCTTTTAAAGCGTTGCAATAAAGATGTTTTTGCAAAAAAATACACAACGCTTTTAAAGCGTTGCAAAAGCGTTGTCTTTGCTACAAACGACAACGCTTTAAAAGCGTTGTCGTTCAGCAGACTTTTAACAACAGTGCCTTTAACAACGCTTTTTCAGGCACAAAGACAACACTTTAAAAGCGTTGTCTATTAGCTTTTTTCTTGTAGTGCACACTCTGCTAGATAGTCACGAAACTCATGGCTAAGGTATTCTCCACCTCGATCAGATCGAAGTATCTTAATACTCTTGCCAAGCTGGTTCTGTACTTCATTCTTGAATTCTTTGAACTTTTCAAAGGATTCAGACTTATGTGTCATCAAGTACACATAACCATATCTACTGAAGTCATCAGTAAATGTGATGAAGTATCTATAATTGCCTCTAGCAGCAACATTGAAAGGGCCACATACATCACTATGTATGAGTCCTAACAAATCAGTTGCTCTCTTGCTGTGCCCACTAAAGGAAGTCTTGGTCATCTTACCTCGTAGGCATGACTCACATATCTCATATGATTCAAAATCAAATGAGTCCAACAAACCATCCTTATGGAGCTGGGATAAGCGCTTGTCATTTATATGACCTAAGCGACAGTGTCAGAGGTAGGTTTGGTTCAAGTCATTTGACTTGAACCTCTTAGTATTTATATTATAGATAGGGCTCTCAAGGTCTAGAATATAGAGTTCGTTTATCAGAGGTGCACTACTATAGAACATATCGTTTAAATAGACGGAACAAGATTTGTTCTTTATAGTAAACGAGAAACCTTTCTTATCCAAACAAGAAACTGATATAATGTTCTTAGTTAATGCAGGCACATAACAACAATCGACTAACTCTAGTACAAGCCGAGAGGGCAGAGAAAAACAGTAAGTCCCTACAGCAACAGCAGCAACCCATGCTCCATTGCCTACTCGTAGGTCCACCTCGCCCTTTGTCAATGCCCTGCTATTTCTCAGCGCCTGCACATCAGTACAAATGTGAGAAGCACATCCAGTATCTAATACCCATGATGTAGAAATAGATAGATTGACTTCTATAACATATATACGGTGGACTGTGGTAGTCTTAAGATCCCAAGTATACTTAGGTCCTCCTGTATTTGATCCCGGTGTCTGAGTGTAGCATCCTTGGCGACCCCTCCTTTAGGCTTCAGTGCCTTGCCTTTGCCCTTGGCTTGGGACTTTCCCTTGCCTTTGGGCCTGCCCTTGCCCTTATGTTTCTGAACCATCAGAACAGTGTTGGGCTTAGCCTTCTTAAGGTTTAGCTCAGCAGTTCTTAACATGCTAAGTAGCTCAGGCAGTGGCTTGTCAATCTCGTTCATATTGTAGTTTAGAATGAATTGACTGTAGCTATCCGGCAAGGATTGCAAGATCAGGTCAGTAGCCAGCTCTTGGCCAAGAGGGAACCCCAACCTTTGTAGGTTCTCTATGTACCCAATCATTTTGAGTACATATGGGCCTATGAGAGCCCCGTCTGACATCTTGCACTGAAACAGTGCCCTTGAGATCTCAAATCTCTCATGCCTCGCTTGTCCTTGATATAGCTGACAAAGATGTTCAACCATATCGTAAGCGCCCATTAACTCGTGTTGCTTCTGAAGCTCAGAGTTCATGGTCGCGAGCATTAGACAAGACACATCTAATGCATCATCTTGATGCTTCTTGAAAGCATCTCGGTCAGCTCGCGGGGCAGTGGCAGAAGGAGCCTCCGGAATGGGCTGCTCCAGAACGTACAGTTTACGTTCTTGGGTGAGAACTATTCTCAGGTTCGTGTACCAGTCCAGGAAGTTTGCTCTGTTGAGCTTGTCCTTCTTGAGGACAGATCGTAGGGAGAAGGTGTTCGTATTCGACGTCATGGTAATCTACAACAGAAATAAAAGCAGAAATAAATATCATATTCTTAATCATTTAATTAGGCCTTTAACTAAATGATGCTCCCACTGAATTCTATAATTCATGTGGGACAAGATCCACATCATACTAACCCTTGAGTTAGCTTTGGCTAATACGCCCAAGACTTAGTATGATCGGTAGGTAACGATTACCAATTACATCTCTATGCAACTCTTGTTTATAGAATAAAAATCCGCATTTATATTAAAACTCGAGTTAGCTTTGGCTAATACGCCCGAGAGTTAATATATATGTGATTTTGACCTAACTTTCCAACCGTTGGAAGAATGCCTATAGTTATACTCGATCCGACCGAGTTAACTAGGAATACTCAATCTAATTGAGTTGTACTCACCCATGCGTTGATAGGCGGGACCAAGATTGTCCCTCCGTACCCTACCAAGATAGTATGTGTTGCTCTGCTTTGGCAGATTCAACAACTACATGCGATCGAGGTAGTAGTAGGTATCATGGCACGGTAGGCATTAGAGTTGACATGATTTAGATCTAATCTAAATGATGATGCGTATCAAATACTTGATTTAGATCTAATCTAATCATGGGGTGCATCATGTGCACGATTTAGATCTTATCTAATCGCTAGACACTAATTAACTACTTAATTAAACATGCATCACATAGATATAAGCAATTAATTAAATTATTTTGTGATTGTGGCATGGCCCTACTACGATCTTCTCAAGCCAATGAGAAGATCGGATGGTCAACCTAAGGTCAACAGCTTCTCAAGCTTGTTCCTTTGACCACCTTGTGTTGCTCGCGCCCTCCCCGTAACTCCGTCTCGTGTGGACCTTCCACCGCTTCAAAATTACATTACAATTTTGAAACTCGAGTTACATTCGAGTCTAAATCTAATTTACAACCAGAATAAAAAGAAGGCACGACGCGCAGGTCGTGAAAAATAAGATAAATACAGCACGCACATCACATAACGGCACGCAGGCCGTATTATGAATTACAACACAATTGTCCAATCAAATTGGGTCTTTGGGCCATGACTATCACAAAAATAATATATAATTCAAAATTATATATTTTTTATAATTTTTTTGTAATTATTTTATAATTTTACAGATTTTATGAGTAAATTTTTCCCGGCGGTCCCGATTAGCGATTTCGGGCGCAATCGCAGAGCAAATCCCCTTGCGGGGTTAGGGGCAGTACCCCTACCCGTGATCTAACCATCGCGAGTTGCTCCTAAGCAATCCAAGAGCAACTTAGCCCGCTGTCCCAAAAAATTTTGGGTCGAAACATTACCGTTTTGGAAAATTCTTCTCGGTAGTCGAAGCCTACAAGTGCCGAAGCACTTGTGCTTCGCTTCTACGAGAAAAATACCCATAAAATCATAAAAATTAGGAAATTCATAGAATGTTACAGTATGCATATTTTTCACAAAAATACTAATTGAAACTAGTACTCTCTTCGCACGTGGCTCTGATACCACTGTTGGGTTTTTCGTGCCGTGAAAACCGCATTTTCGCGTCGCGGAAACCCCGAATTACCCATGCCATTGGATCTCGTGCGAAGAAAACTTTCGAAAAATACGAGTACGAGTTTAAAGCTTCAATCTACAGTAGATCTACAAAGGAAGAAAACATTTTTATACCTTTGAAGCGTGCCTTTCGCGTATCCCGCTCGTCCAAAATGTCGGATCTCTAGACCGTCAAGCGTATGGTCTTCTAGAAGTATCCACACGGACAAATTAGGTGGAGAAGACCTAAACAAAGGTGTGCTAGCACCTTGATAGGTCACAGCAAGAGAGGAGAAGAGGGAGAGGGAGAGCTTGAGAGGAAAAAGATGGAATGAATGGGATTAGTTCACAAAATGAAAACATAACATCCCATTCATGTGGCCCGCCACATTAAGATGGTGAGTAACTCCCATGGAATGCCAAGAGTCACAACTCTTGGTAACTCCCATGAGGTGGCATCCCACTTAAGCAACCATGATGATGTGGAGCATCATCATTGGCCCACTCAATGCCAACTCGCCAATGAAGTGGCATAAAGTCAAGTCAAACTTGACTCTTCATCTTCCTCTCAAGTCAAGTCAAACTTGACTTAATCTCTCTCATGGTTGATCTAATCCAACCACTTAATTTAAGCCAATTTAATATAATGAATCTAATTCATTTAATTAAATTGATTTAATGAGTCATAATCCAAATTAGATTCATTAAACACATGAATCAACTTGAGTCTAACTCAATTAGCCCAATTAGGATTACTCTTAATCCAATTTGATTCATCAAATGAATCTAATCCTCTTGGTTCATCATATGAACCAAATCTCCATCTAATTGTCCTTAGTGTATGACCCTATAGGTTCTTGTAACATTGGCAATGCCCTAAACTCATTTAGGAGCATAAGTAATGAGCGGTATCTAGCAACACATCATTACTACCCAATGTTACAAGAATGTTGAGATCCAACATCACCTTTGTGACTACTAATTATGACTCCTCACAAAAAATGACAAGTGTCCTTCTATCCTAGACATCTAGATTAATCAAGGTGAGACATAGACCTTGTCATCCTCTGACCAATCTAAATCTTGAACTCCAAGTAGACTCACTCGATCAAATGAGCTCAATATCCTATATTGACTCATTTGGGCATGGTCATGCACTTCGTGGTCTCACTCTATCAAGAATACCGATGTCACTCCTGTCATATAGGAGGGATAGATCCCATCTACATCACTAACATCCCTCCGCATAATTTGTTACATACCTAGTTATCGCCTTTATAGTTCACCCAATTACGGGTAACGTTTGACGAAACTAAAGTACATAACTCCTTATGTAGGGAACCATGGTGACTTCAGGTCTAAGGACTAGTAATCATACTAATAGCCACATGAGAAAGTATATGACACTCATATAACGATCCATGATACTTTCTCATGGCGGGTCATTCAATATACATTCTCTAATGTATACACATGTGTCAACTTGATATCTCTATATCCATGACTTGTGAGATTAAGTCATCGAGTTGACCTACATGCTAGTCTTATTGCATTAACATTGTCCCTGAATGTTAATACTCGACTAGGAATGATTAAGAGTAGTGTTCCCTATATCATCTCACTATCAGTTCAACTAACCGATTGATATAGGTGAGAATCGTCTACTCAAGGACATTATTATACTTAGTTTATTTGGCACCAATACAAGTAAGTATAATAACCAAAATCCAAATGTCTTTATTTATATAGAATATGATACAATAAGTCCAAAATACAATCATCAAATGATTGGCTCTAGGGCTCTAGCTAACAATCTCTACATAGCATATACATGCTAACAACTGATCTCCACGAACTTCTCCCACCTGGTCATCAACAGGGAATTTTACCTTCTGACAGAGCGTAGAAATGACCACCCTAAACTCATTTAAGGTAGGTCAACCCAATATAACATTATACGCTGAAGGTGCATCTACTACCATAAAATAAGATCTTCTAGTTCTCATTAAAGGCTCCTCTCCTAAAGAGATGGCAAGCTTTATCTGAACGAGTGGTTGGACTTTTTTGTTGGTAAATCCGTAGAGAGGAGTCATCATGGGTTGAAGTTCGCTGGGGTCTATTTGCAGTTGATCGAAGGCTGACTTGAATATAATATTAACAGAACTGCCTGTATCAATGAAGGTGTAAGAAATATTGTAATTATCTATAACAGCTTTGATTATTAATGCATCATCATGAGGTACTTCCACTCCCTCTAGGTCTTTAGGACCGAAACTAATTTCTGGTCCGGCCGCCTTCTTAGCACCACACCCTACAGCATGTATCTGCAACCGTTGAGCATGTGACTTCCTCGCCCGGTTTGAATCACCGTCAGTAGGACAGTCCGTGATCATATTTATATTTCCTCGTGGGGCGTTGCTCCGATTTTCTTCTTGGCGGACGGTGAACATTTTGGGCTGCCCTAGTTCGGGCATCCGAGAAGGGCCACTCGGTATCTGCACTGTGTTTTGTTGGGGCTCAGTCGCCTGATACACCATCCTGGGCGGGCTATTTGTCTCTATTAGATCAGTCGATTAGGAGATCGTCGGTGGTATCTGTCCTCATTCGTTCACTGATTCTTCAGGGCAAAATAGTTCTCAGTGGAGTGGGTACCTAACATGTGATATGTGTTGGTGCGGGAAGCATCCGACGATCGAACCTTAGTTTTGATAATGGCAAAGGATTCAAAGTTAAGTTAGTGTGTGATCTAACATGTTTGAATGAGTGTTTCAGGAAAGTCCTAGCTGCGGTTAGGCAGGTGAAAAACCCTAAGGGGTGGTAACCTTAGGTCCTAGGGGGCGGTAACCCTAGGTGGAGGAAAACCCAAAGGGACGGTAACCTTAGGTCCTAGGGGGTGGTAATCCTAGGTGGAGAAAAACCCTAGGGGGCGGTAACCCTAGGTCCTAGGGGGTGGTAACCCTAGGCGAAAAGTCCAGTCAGTCTGGAGGACCGGACTGGCATCAGGTAATCTCTCCTGAGGGGAGTAGGTGAGAACGCGTTCCCGGTAAAGGGAACAGTAGGCGTCGGGTCGACCTAGGGTTTCCGGTTGGGAATCCGAAGTCAAACTCGGACAGTCCGAAGACTGTCAGTTATTCCTTACTGTGTTTTATCAGATTCTAACACTGTCTTGCAGGGGATTTTGCTCGGACTAACCTGGTTTTGCAGGTGAGGAACCTGCTGGAAAAAGGTGGTCCGGGCACCCGGGATGGATCCGGGCGCCCGGAGGTCCGGGCGCCCGGGACCAAACTTTATCCCTGCCGCGACTTCGCCACGTGGAGCATCCTGGTTGGTTGGCCACGTCGCACTCCAGGCGCCCGGAAGGGATCCAGGCGCCCGGAAGGGATCCCGGCGCCCGAAATGTCATATAAAAAGAGGGTCGAGGGTGCAGCCATAGGACAACACATTCTAAGCTTTCTTTTGTGAAGTGCTGCCAACGAGACAACCTTGAAGTGCTACTACTCGACGTCGACAACCCGAAGCTCAGACTCTTCGATCTTTTGTTGTCGGTATTAGTTTACTTATTGCATTAATTGTAATTCAAATTGTAATCTTTCCGATATATAGTTGTTGCCCACCGAAAGCGGTCAAGGACCGCGGGCCTTCGAGTAGGAGTCGCCATAGGCTCCGAACGAAGTAAAAGACCTGCGTCTCTGTGTGTTTGATTTTACTTTCCGCTGCGTTTCTATTCTATGTTTTAAATCGTTAAAATAGCCACGAGCGCTATTCACCCCCCCCCCCCTCTAGCGCTTTCGATCCATCAATTGGTATCAGAGCGGCGTCATTTTGAATCGGTGCAACCACCATTCAAAATATTTTTACGTGGTATTTTTTTTATTTTCGGAGTCGATTAGAATTTAGCCTCGTAGCTATATTCTAATTCTTTTTCCCTCGAATCATTTTTTCTCGGAATTGGTGCAACACCACCCGAGTTCGTGATCCATTTTTTTCCTACCGCACTACTAAGCCAGGACCAAGTCCTGGGACATTTTTTTTTGGTTGTTTTTTGTTTTAGGTTAATCTGAAATGACCCTTCAAGAAGGCTACAGTACAGCCCGCCCTCCGCTATTCACCGGAGATGACTTCGGGTACTGGAAGGGTCGGATGGAGGCATATCTCCAGACTCACTTTGAAGTCTGGATGATTGTCAAAACCGGATTCAAATTATCATCTGATAGCGCCGACAAACCACTACCGTACGAGGACTGGGATGCATCTTTGATCAAGAAGGTGGAAGCTAATGCCAAGGCAACCTGCATCCTCCAGTGTGGCCTATCAAAAGAAGAACTCAACCGCGTCGACCCCTTCAACAGTGCCAAAGAACTGTGGGAGAAGCTAATTGAACTTCACGAAGGGACATCCGACACCAAAGTAAGTAAAAGAGACTTAATTTTTAATAAATTATTTAACATCAAATTGCAGGAAGGTGAAACAACTGCCCAACTCCATGCCCGGATTCAAGATCTGCTCAATGGTCTTCATGCAATTGGACAGAAGGTAGACAACCGGGACATCATAAGGTATTCTCTAAATGCCTTTCCAAGGAACACCTTGTGGGCATCCATGGTAGATGCCTACAAGGTCTCCAAGGACTTATCTACCATTAAATTAGATGAACTTTTTGCAAAATTCGAACTTCACGAACAGACTAATGCACGCCCGACCGAGAAAGGGTTGGCTTTGGTTGCAGGAACAGGGAGATCGCGTGAGTCAAAGATCAAGCGAAGAACCGAACCTGAGTCAGAAGAAGAACCAGACTCAGAAGACGACGATGAACTTACAACCGAAATAGTCAACTTAGTAAAGAAGCTCTGCAAAAAGAAGGGCTCCAACAAAAAGGATCTCAGAAATGCCATTCAGTCTAAAGAAGCCCAACCAAACTCGAAGGTTAAATTCGAAGTGACCTGCTATGGGTGCAATCAGAAGGGTCACATCAAGGCAAATTGCCCGAATCAGAAGGATTCAAAGAAACCCAAAAGAAAGAAGGCATTGAAGGCAACATGGGACGAGTCTTCTTCCGAGGAATCCGACGACGAAGAACTGGAACAGACGAACTTTCTCGCCTTGACAGCCAGGGACTACACCAACGGATCCGGAAGTGAGGACGAATCGGAAGCCGAGTTCGAGAGAAGCCACGCATCCGCATCCGTTTTCGAAGGGCCGAACCCCTCTGTAAGTAAAAGTCGTTTATACAGTTTAATTAATTATTTAATGCATAAAGTAGCTAAGTCCAAGATTCGAATCAAAGCGCTTCTAAAGGAGGTAACACTCCTTAACGAAACGCCTAATAACGAATCCTTAACTCATCAAGTTTAGACTGGAACCTTAACTCAAGTTCAAAAACTTGAGGAAGAGAATTCCAATCTGAAAAGTCAAGTCAAGGATTTGAAAACAACCCTAGAGCGATTTTCCTTGGGATCCAAGAATCTTGACTTGATTCTTGGAACTCAAAGGGCAATCTACAATAGAACTGGACTAGGATATAAAAAGAAATATAAATCTTACCTATCCTTAATAAACAAACCAAATAGTAAATCAGTCCAAGCTTGGGTTGCCAAGTCCAATCTGATCAATCAGGTAGGACTTGGACATTACTGGATTCCTAAGGATCAAATACATTACCTCGATAAACCTTATCGAGGCTATGATCCAGGGGGAGCTAGCAGAAAAATAATTAAAATTAATATTTAAAATTCAAATTCAAAATTTGTAATTAATATTCAAATTCAAAATTCGTAATTAATATTTAAAATTCAAATTCGAAATTTGTAATTAATATTCAAATTCAAAATTCGTAATTAATATTTAAAATTCAAATTCGAAATTTGTAATTAATATTCAAATTCAAAATTCGTAATTAAAATTTAAAATTCAAATTCAAAAATTCGTAATTAAAATTTAAAATTCAAATTCAAAATTCGTAATTAAAATTTAAAATTAAAATTCAAAATTCATAATTAAAATTTAAAATTCAAATTCAAAATTCGTAATTAATATTTAAAATTGAAACTCAAAATTTATAATTAATATTGAAAATTCAAACTCAAAATTTGTAATTAATATGTAAAATTCAAACTCAAAATTTGTTATTAATATTTAAAATTCAAACTCAAAATTTGTAATTAAAATTTAAAATTCAAATTCAAAATTCGTAATTAAAATTTGAAATTCAAATTCAAAATTTGTAATTAAAATTTAAAATTTAAATTCAAAATTCGTAATTTAAAATTCAAATTCAAAATTCGTAATTAAAACTTAAAATTCAAATTCAAAATTCGTAATTAACACTTAAAATTCAAATTCAAAAATTTGAAATTAATTATTAATCAAATAGAAGGAGGGTCCAGAATAGCTGGCAACTCCGAAATCTATTTACCCGACAGGGTAACCGAACTTAATCTACCCGAAATGGGTAAATAAGAGTAGATTACCTGGATGGGTAAATAAGGATAAATTAAAAAGAGTTAAATTTTAACTTGAAGCACAGTACTGGTGAAGTTTTTGGATGATAGTACGTTGGGAAAACTTGGGCATCGCATGTCTAGGAAGATATGGCTTCGACCTGGTGCATTTGGCCAAGTGGAACTAACCGAAGCTACCCTTAAATGGATCCTAACTAGTTAGACCAAGGTTTAGTATTAAGCTCAATGGGTAGGACTATTTGGGAAACCTCGAAGGCATGGTTACTTTAATGAGCTCCTTGTGACTCACCATAGCACAGAAGTTTATCCAAAGAACGCTTACTTGTTGAACCCAAAGCTAAACCCGAATCTAACATAAAGCTAAACAAAACCCTACAAATTGAACTAATTCATCTCACAGAATAATAGGAGCCCCTGATTGAAAACATAGATCGGGTGAGATGACTAAGCAAACTAAATTTTAAATCTTACTTAAGTTAAGTTAAACATTTTTCAAAATTAAATTAACTCAAATATCTCCAAATTACTTAACTTAAACATTTTTAAAATCAAATTAAATTAAACATTTTTTTTAATTAAAAAAAAAAAGGTCAAAAACCGGGGGCGGGCGCCCCCGGTATTCGGACTCAGGGCGCCCACAGAGAACCCGGGCGCCCCGCCTCACACGACCCCGGGCGCCCGGACTCCCTTATATATAGGGGGCAGGAAGCGCCCCCTACCCTTGCACCCAAGTCTTCCTTAAAGCTTCTTAGCTTACCTGCAAAGACTTTCAAAATTAAAATTTTCCGCGGTTGATACGGAGTCGTGACTCAACCGAGGTCATCAGTTCTAAAATTTCTTACAATGGCTCCTCGGTAAAATTTCTATCCCCTCCTAAACTTTATTTATTATAATGCTTGTTTATTTCTTAGTGTAATATTAGTTTGAAATTTAGGAAGCGTTCTAAATCTGGTGCTGGGCCCTCTACACCTAGCATTGACCCTAGGTTTCCCACCGACGAACTTAGGATTAAGTTTATGTCAACAAACTACATGGCCATTAGAACCAAGTGTATAGATAGATCGTTCTTTCTACGCTCTTGTATTCCAGTCTCCGAGGCTATAAACCACTATAGGTTGCGAAACCTTGTTGCCCTCTAGGCAATCAGCAAGTAGCTAAATGGCTAGACAGTTGGTGAAGGAAATAATAGGTTTAAGCATGTCTGTACTTAAGGGATCTAATACCTGATCAAAACAAATCTTTACTCATGCTTGGACTTTAGGGCTCTGATACCTTACTCAAAAAAATGGTAAGCTATAAAAAAAATAAGGCTATCGCTTCTCCTTTGCCTTAAGTATTCTTGAAATTCATTTCAAAGCAACTTTTTCAAAACTTTCTCCAAATTTTCAAGTGTCCTCTATTCTAAAATTTTTTTTTCTCTTGTTAGAAAGTTATTTAAGCTGAAACCTTTTCGAAAATTCGTCAAGTTAAAAATTTTTAGAAAATTATTTAAAGCTTTGAAATTTTTTTTTAAGTTGAAAATCTTCCTTGGAATTTTTTTTAAAAACCTGAATATTTTCTACAGAAAATTTCTCAAGCTGAAAATTTTGTTTGAAATTTTTTTTTTGTTTGAAAACTTCTGAAGTTGAAAATTTTGTCTAAAAATTTCTGAAGTTAAATTTTAACTTCAGAAATCTGTGAAAATTTTGTAAACTCCTAAAACACACTAAGAGTTCCTCTTTGCAAATATCTTCAAGCAAAATCAATTGACAAAATTTTGAAAAATATTGCTATTCTAAGGTGTTACCTTACTCCTTGCCTAAGTTAAAATGTTTTCTGCTAAATTCTGTCTTGAAAAATTAAGTTTTTCAAAACTAGCTCATTTTTGATATATGGAAAAGGGGGAGAGTAGAGAAAATAAAAGAAAATATTTTAAAAGGTAGCTTGTATTAAGGGGGAGCGATGTTTATCTTGCTATCATGCTTATCTTGTTTCTTGTGTTTATACATAACTGCATATTTTTTAATTAACATTGAATTTCGGTTGCCATTATCAAAAAGGGGGAGATTATTGGTGTGGGAAGCATCCAACGATCGAACCTTAGTTTTGATAATGGCAAAGGATTCAAAGTTAAGTTAGTGTGTGATCTAACATGTTTGAATGAGTGTTTCAGGAAAGTCCTAGCTGCGGTTAGGCAGGTGAAAAACCCTAAGGGGTGGTAACCTTAGGTCCTAGGGGGCGGTAACCCTAGGTGGAGGAAAACCCTAAGGGACGGTAACCTTAGGTCCTAGGGGGTGGTAACCCTAGGTGGAGAAAAACCCTAGGGGGCGGTAACCCTAGGTCCTAGGGGGTGGTAACCCTAGGCGAAAAGTCCAGTCGGTCTGGAGGACCGGACTGGCATCAGGTAATCTCTCCTGAGGGGAGTAGGTGAGGACGCGTTCCCCGTAGAGGGAACAGTAGGCATCGAGTCGACCTAGGATTTCGGTTGGGAATCCAGTCGATTCAGACGATCAATCGATTATTCCTTCTTGTGTTTTATCGATTCTAACACTTTGTCTTATAGAGTTTTGCTCGGACTAACCTGGTTTTGCGGTGAGGAACTCTCTGGAAAAAGGTGGTCGGGCGCGGATGGATCCGGGGCGGAGGTCAGGCGCCGGGATGGATCCGGCGCGGAGGTTCAGGCGCCGGGCAGTCCGGCGCCGGACAAACTTTATCCCTGCCGCGACTTCGCCACGTGGAGCATCCTGGTTGGTTGGCCACGTCGCACTCCAGGCGCCCGGAAGGGATCCAAGCACCCGGAATGTCATATAAAAAGAGGGTCGAGGGTGCAGCCATAGGACAACACATTCTAAGCTTTCTTTTGTGAAGTGCTGCCAACGAGACGACCTTGAAGTGCTACTACTCGACGTCGACAACCCAAAGCTCAGACTCTTCGATCTTTTGTTGTCGGTATTAGTTTACTTATTGCATTAATTGTAATTCAAATTGTAATCTTTCCGATATATAGTTGTTGCCCACCGAAAGCGGTCAAGGACCGCAGGCCTTCGAGAAGGAGTCGCCATAGGCTCCGAACGAAGTAAAACACCTGCGTCTCTGTGTGTTTGATTTTACTTTCCATTGCGTTTCTATTCTATGTTTTAAATCATTAAAATAGCCACGAGCGCTATTCACCCCCCCCCCCCTCTAGCGCTTTCGATCCATCAATATGTACACCATCTTGTGGGGATTTCTTGTGGTATCTGCACGTGTTGCACTGCATGAGGTCTTTGCTTAGACTGTCAATGTGGTGGGAGAACTGCACGTGGTCCTCTTGGGGGGTGTACAGGAACAGGGGTTCTATCATTAATCGTCAGCGGAGAAGGGGCAATAATTTCCTTTTTACGAGCTGCTTGTGCCTCTTCCACATTGATGAATTCCGTGGCTTGATCAATTAAGAAATCAATATTTATAGGTGGATTACGTACTAGGTCCTTGAAAAAATCATTATCATTAAGTCCCTGAGATAAGGCACTCACCAGGATTTCCGTGATAGCATTAGGAACTTCTACCGCTACCTAATTAAACCTTTTGATATAGGCCCTAATGCTTTCCTTAGGCCCCTGTTTGATGGAAAATAGACTCCAGGGGGTCTTGTGATATCTCCGATTACTGGAAAAATGATGCTGAAAAGCTTTTCGGAAATCTTTAAAACGCCTGATAGAATTTTTAGGTAGTCTTTTAAACCACCTCTAGGCTGCTCCTCCGAGAGTAGTAAGAAACATACGACATTTAACCCCATCTGTGAATTGCTATAATAGGGCTGCACTTTCAAATTTGGAAAGGTGATCTTCCGGATCAGTGACCCTCGAATATTCCTCAATGTTCAAAGTCTGATAGTGTTTGGGTAGGGGTTCGTCAAGGACTTTCCGAGAAAGTGGGGTAACAATCCTTTCCAAAGAACTGTCGCTGGTTACCGCTTTTCCTTTGCGATTTTCCTTCATGGGTGCTTCATCTGAAGATTCCTGAAGTATAGGTTTCCATCCTCCCTGATCTATTGGAGTGCGGAAGAATGTTTGGGGATGACGGGTGGGTGAAACAGGAGCTGGGGTTATATAAGCAATGTCTTCTTCCTCCATACCTTTGTTTCTCCGTCAATCTGTGGTGGAAATTGCTAGATTCATCGTTACTGGCAATGTACCTCCAGCATTCACTTGTTGTTGTTGTTGTTGCAATGCTTTTTGGACGTTGGAGTTGATGAGCAACTCCAGATCTTCCCGAGTCATGGTGATGGTGTTAGATTTTCCAACGTCCTCCATTACGAAGTCTCATATTCAGATGAGAGTTCCCATTGTAAAGCCCAAAAAATTCCCGAATTTATTTTAGAATTATTCCATGATTTTTCTGGAATTATTAGATATTTTTCCGGAATTTTCCGAGTAGCGGAAGTAGCAAAAACAAATAGGTCGCAAAATAGCTTAGGCGGGAATCGAACCCGAGACCTATGGTGTAAGGGATAATGTTAGTAACCAGTTGAACCCAGCAGGGCCGTGCTGAGAGAAAGGAGAAACGTTTATATTTATATTAGAGTTGGACCGGAATTACCACTTGATATAAATAGGAGGTTTAAGTGGGTTTGGTTTATTTTGATTTAGTTGGTTCGACACATCTCCTCCCCCTCCAAACCTCACACCGACGCCACCCTCTTCTCTTCCTCCTTCTCTCGGTGCCACACCAAGAGAACTTTAGGGTTCTCTTCCAAGGACTCTCGGATCATCTTCCGGCGACGTCTCCAACACGAAAAAGATTCTTCTCCGCGAGAGGAACGCGAGGACGTAAGCGGTTCGTCGAGAGGATCAGTTTTCCGAGAAACCTAGCGAACAGAATCGTAAGAAAACCTTGCGATTGAGGTAAGAAACCCCTCACCTGCAGTATAATTGCTCTCGCTTGTTAATTTTAGCGTTAGTTCAGTAGTTTTACAGTTTTCAGTTTTAGGGTGTACTTTTAGTGCATACCAAGCGTTCGGTAGAATGCCCAGTTCAGAAGGATGCACCAGTAGGCGTCCTAACAGTATGTAAAATGCATTAGAAACATTTTATTCAGTTTATTATCAGTTATTACAGCTATATGGATCAGATATCCATTGGGTGGGCTCCCATAGTAGCCTCTAGGTTCAGATAACCTAGCTCTAGGTTCAGATAACCTAGAACAGCAAAGTAAAATAAAACAGTATTCAGTATTTTACTTTTATTCAGTTGGCACTGTACTGGATCAGATATCCATTGGGTTGGACTCCCACAGTCGTCCCTAGGTTTAGATAACCTAGTAAGGTTCAGATAACCCAGTCAGTCGCTAGGTTCAGATAACCTAGTAGACCCTACTAAATTCGGGACTTGCAAACCCGGGTCTAGTTAGGGATGCACGCACAGCAAGTACAGTTGTCGGGCCCAAACAGCATGTTTAGTATTTTCATCTATTATATGTATAGTTTTCAAATTTGAAACCAGTGATGAGAACACTAGTTTAGCTTTCAGTTCAGTTCAGGTTCAGTTTACATGATTTGAGTTCATGTACAGATTTAGATATATGCATGATTAGTTCAGTTTTATGCTCAGTTTATAAGTATGCCATGTTCAGTTTAAAGCATGTTCAGTTTTTATGTTATGCCATGCTTTGTATGATACCATGCCATGCCATGCTTGCATATTCAGTATATTTTGCAACCAGCATGATTTAAAATCATATTTGCATCGTATGCATGATTTTGTGAGGTAGATGGTTTCTTACTAAGCTTTAAGCTTACAGATACTATTTTCCTTATACTGCAGATACAGGTAAAAGGAAAATGGACTAGCAGTGGAGGCTGGAGGTCAATGCAGATGAGGATGTGTGTGGAAGGAACTGGAATAAAAGACCCTCTGGGGATTTAGCATTTACTTTAGCACTTTACAGTTTATTAGTTCAGTTTTCATGTCTTAGGCACTTTTGAACCTTAGCAAGTCTAAGCAATTAGAACTTTGGAAATTCATATCTTCATGCACTTCAAGTTGTTAAAATGCCATGAACCAATAAACCTTGCTTTAGCTTAAGTTAGAATTGTTACTACATGTTGCTAGAATGTTTATTATACATTAGATAGTTGTAGTGGGAGGTTTTGGCACGAACCAGTGCTGAAATCAGAGTTTCTGATTCGAAATCAGAAACCCTGACCGGTCAGCCGACCGATCAGGAATGAGTTGGTGTCACGGGATCGGTCAGCCGACCGACCCAGGCATGAACAGAGAGTTGGCAAGGGTTATGGATCGGTCAGCCGACCGATCCAGAGGCGAACAGAAACATAGGATGTGCACTGATCTGTCTACCGACCGATCAGGGTGCTCCTGGAACGGTCGGTAGACCGATCCAGCTGCTCCCAGCAAGCAGACGCATGGAGGCTCACTGATCGGTTAGTCCGACCGATCAGTGAGGTCCTGGATCGGTCGGCAGACCGATCCAGGTGCGTACAGAAGCGAAAGAAAAGGGGAAAGCTTGTGGATCGGTCTGCCGACCGATCCAGAGCCTTCTACCGTGCCAGTGTCAAGCTGGATCGATCACGGGATCGATCCGACAGCCCAATCGA
This sequence comes from Zingiber officinale, assembly GCF_018446385.1. Classification (NCBI taxonomy): domain Eukaryota; kingdom Viridiplantae; phylum Streptophyta; class Magnoliopsida; order Zingiberales; family Zingiberaceae; genus Zingiber; species Zingiber officinale. The sequence continues at coordinate 33,535,963 of NC_055999.1, read as the reverse complement.
TCCATGGATAGAATGAGATGCCTGATTGTAGATAGCAGGTCATTGGGGATGTATAGGATATCTCCCTTAGCATGTGTACGACTCCTAGGTACACCCATAGCATTAAGTTTTGATCAGTTTAGCAAAAATTTAAATTAGCTCAGTTTTCCGCACTGTTAGTACAGCAGTTACGTAACGATCGGCCTCGCAGCCTAGTCAGTAGGAGGTGGGTCGTTACAGAGTGGTATCAGAGCAGTGTTCCATACTTCCTACACACACATCCGCATTGTGCCTACAGCTTCCAAGTAAGAACATCTCTCACTCAATTTTGTTTTCAGCTTTTATATCAGTTATATGTGCTTTCATGTTTGCTCTCATGTTGGTAGTTAATTAATTCATGTTTACAGTAATAGTATTTAACATGTTACCAGTAGTTAACTATAACATGATAGCCTAGTTATATTTATGTGTTCTCTGCTATTTAGAAAATGGTACGAGGACGTCCAGCTAAGAAAGCATCAGCGGCTGAGCCCCAGCACGAGGCAGGCAGTTCAGTGCCTCCCCCAGACCTTACAGCACTAGTGGCTCAGAGTTAGCTGATCAACAGCAGGAGATAGCCTCCTTAAAGGCTAACCAGCAGACTACTCCCCCAGTCACTCTAGTACCGAACCTCATGACTCCAGTAATCACAGAGGTTGTACCAGCTCAGCCTGCAGTACCAGTCCCAGTAGCAGGGACTAAGAGAGAAGCTTACCTTATCCAGTGGCAAAGAATTAAGCCCGAGAATTTCTCAGGCACCAGCGAACCATGGAATGCTCAAGCATGGTTTAAAACACTGGAAAGCACGATGGAGCTTCTAGACTGGCCAGAGCACGAAAAGGTGAAGTGTGCCTCCTTCTGTTTAACAGGAGACGCACGTATGTGGTGGGAGCGGATTAAATCGAAGTGGCCAGTAAATCAGATGACATGGGCCAACTTCGAGAAAGAATTCTTCGAGGAATTCTTTCACATGCAAGTCATGAACCGACACTATGACGAGTTTACAGAATTTCGTCAGGGCAACCTATCAGTTCAGGAGGCCGTGAAGAAATTCAACAGGTTGGCCAGTCTGTGTCCAGAACTAGTCAGCTCAGAGAAGGAACGAGTACGCTTGCTGAAGATGCTCAGACCAGAGATCGCAGTGAATGTGGTTGGTGGCGTTCATAGGCCACAAACCACAAAGGAGCTAGTGAGTAGTGCTCTGATCACCGAGCACTATCAGCACAATATCATCCAGCAGAAGCAGGTTTCCATAGAGCCCAAGGGACAAGCTGGCTCAGGTACTCAGCAGAAACAATAGGGACATAGCTCAACAGGAAGCGTAAAGCAGCGGTGACCCAAAAGGAGGACCAGTTGGAAAATATTCCAGACACCCCAAGTGTGCTACTTGTGGGAAACATCATCGGAGTTTGCCGCAAGGTACACGAGTTGTTTTGAATGTGGGCAGAAGGACACATGGCTAGCAGTTCCGAACAAACGGTCTTCCTCGGCCTCCGACAGTCTGATATGGAGCTCGGACACCGCACGGATGTATCTTGTCTTAGATGGTCCTGGATCGATCGAGGCGATTAGAAGCCCCCGGCTACCACGAATGCGAGGATTTTCTCCGACGAGAGGGCGTAGCAAATGCCTCGACAGTTGTCACAGTCGATCAGTATTTTATAGCATAATGCAACTGTCTTATTCGATATTGGGGCAACCCACTCTTATGTATCCAGGGCATTTGCCGAACATCTCCAGAAGTACTCAATAGTCAGTTTCTGACAATGCTACCCTCAGGAGACATTATGGCATCTACACACTGGCTCAGAGCAGTGCCCGTCATTATAGCAGACAGAGAACTTTTTGGTGATCTGATAGTGCTAGAAATGACGGACTACGATGTCATCTTTGGAATGGATTTTCTGATCAGATACGGCGCTTCTATAGAGTGCCGTAAACAGAAGGTCATATTCCAACCTGAAGCAGGAGTACAGTTTGAGTACATAGGAAAACCAAAGAGAAAAGCCAGGAAGTTTCTCTCAGCATTGAAAGCACAGCAGCTAATGGATTCGGGATGCATGGGATTTTTAGCAAATGTAGTCAACACCAGCCAGGACAAGAACCAACAGCTATCAGAGGTTCGAGTCGTTTGTGACTACCCAGCAGTATTTCCTGAAGAGCTACCAGGCTTAGCACCAGACAGGGAGATTGAATTTGAGATAGAGCTCATTCCCGGCACAAATCCAATTTCCAAGGCACCGTACCGCATGGCTCCAGCTGAACTGAAGGAACTTCAGGAGCAATTACAGGAGCTTCTAGACAAGGGTTTCATATGCCCTAGTCACTCACCATGGGGAGCACCTGTGTTGTTCGTGAAGAAGAAGGATGGAAGCATGCGCCTATGCATCGACTACTGTGCCTTGAACCAGGTCACAATTAAAAACAGGTACCCTTTCCCCAGGATAGATGACCTATTTGACCAACTAAAGGGAGCCACAGTGTTCTCTAAAATTGACCTCAGATCAGGATATCACCAGGTTAGAGTCAAGGAAGGTGATATACCTAAAACAGCTTTCAGGACCAGATACGGACATTATGAGTTCGTAGTCATGCCTTTCGGCGTGACAAATGCTCCAGCTACTTTCATGGACCTCATGAACAGAGTATTCAGAGAATACTTAGACAAGTTTGTCATCGTGTTTATCGATGGCATTCTTATCTATTCAGGCACTCAGGAGGACCATGCAGAGCATCTGAAGAGCGATTCTGCATTCTTGGTGAGAACCGGTTGTGCCAAATTCACGAAATGTGAATTACGGCTGACCAGTAGCCTTTCTCGGTCACATTATCTCCAAAGATGGTGTTATGGTAGATCCCAAAATAGATGTAGTAAGTGGCGGAAGAGACCCGAGGCTGAAATCGAAGTTTTACGGGATTAGCAGGCTACTACAGGAAATTCGTAGAGGACTTCTCCAGGATAGCCTCCCCACTGACAGCTCTCACCAGGAAGAACAAGAAATTTCAGTGGACAGAGGACTGCGAGAACTGCTTCAGTGAACTAAAACGGAGATTGACCAGTGCTCTTATTTTAGCTATACCAGAAAACACAAACAGTTTCGACATCTACAGTGACGCCTCTAAATTGGGATTAGGAGCAGTACTGATGCAGTAGGGCAAGGTGATCGCCTATGCCTCCAGACAACTCAAGGATTATGAGAGGAACTATCCTACTCACGACCTTGAGCTTGCAGCAGTGGTGTTCGCTCTCAAGATTTGGAGACATTATTTGTACGGAGCTCAGTGCAGAGTGTATACAGATCATCAAAGTCTGAAGTATTTCTTTACTCAGAAAGATCTGAATATGCGACAGCGCAGATGGTTAGAGCTGGTCAAGGATTATGATATAGATATCCTCTACCATCTAGGGAAAGCTATTAAGGTAGCAGACGCACTCAGCAGGAAGTCCAACGCTACCTTATTATCTTTAGCAGCTATGTCACCACCCCTAAGGCAGGAGATTACAGCCTTTAGTCTTGAGCTTATAGTCGGACAGCTTTCCACTATGACCTTAGCATCTACCTTGCTTGATGATATCCAGACAGCTCAGGAGCAGGACCCTGAAATTCAGAAAATCAAGCAAGGGCTAGCAGAATCAGGAAGTGGAGAATTCAGAGTGTCCGATAGCGGGGTGTTATATTTTGGTGACAGACTCTGTGTTCCAGATCAGGAGGAGCTACGGAGGCAGATTCTAGACGAGGCTCACAGGACTCCCTATGCGATGCATCCTGGTTCCACCAAAATATATCAAGACCTGAAGAAACGTTTTTGGTGGCCCGGGATGAAGCGAGATATCGCCAGATACGTCAGCATCTGTCTAACCTGTCAAAGGGTTAAGGCAGAACATCAGCGACCAGGAGGAGTTCTGCAGCCGATACAGATTCCAGAATGGAAGTGGGAGGATATCTCTATGGACTTCATAGTGGGATTACCCAGAACCACAAATGGTTTTGACGCCATCTGGGTAATAGTCGATAGGTTGACTAAATCAGCCCACTTCTTAGCTATCCGGATATCCTATTTCATGGAGCAGCTAGCTCAGTTGTATCTCAAGGAGATTGTCAGGCTGCATGGAGTCCCACGAACTATTATATCAGACAGAGACAGCAGATTTACATCACACTTCTGGAAGTGTGTACAGTCAGCTATGGGCACCTAGTTAAAATTCAGCACAGCTTTCCATCCTCAGACAGATGGTCAGATGGAGCGAGTAAACCAGGTACTCGAAGATATGCTCCTAGCTTGTGCCCTAGATTTCAAGGGAAGTTGGTGCAAATATCTGAGTCTAGCAGAATTTGCATACAACAACAGTTATCAGGCCACTATCGGCATGGCACCTTATGAGGCACTCTATGGGCGGAGGTGCAGATCATCTTCTGGTATGAGAGTGGTGAACAAAAGGAACTAGAGCTTCAGACAGATCTAGTAGCGGATACCACAGTGACCATACGGCAGATTCGCGGAGGATAGAGGCGACCTGAGTCGAAGAGGTATGCCGATACAGCCTGAAACCCTAGAGTTTTGGTTGGGGATCAGTTTTCCTCGAGTAGCTCCCATGAAGGAGTCATGCGTTTTGGTAAGAAGGGCAAGCTAGCTCCCGGATATGTGGGACCATACCTTATCACGAAGAGAGTGGGCAAGGTAGCATATGAGCTAGAGTTACCTCGGGAGATGTCACTGTCCACAACGTATTTCATGTCTCCATCTTGAAGAAGCATATTCCAGACGCCACCGGTGATTGAGCCCCAGTTAGTGCAGTCCGTGATGATCTCAGCTATAACAGTCGGCCTATTCGGATAATAGGCCGAGCAGAATTACGGAACAAGGAAGTACCACTAGTCAAAGTCAGCTGGCAAAATCACACAGCAGCAGAGGCGACTTGGGAGACAGAGGCCAGCATGAGACAGAAGTACCCAGAATTGTTTTAAGTTCGGGGACGAACTTTTTATAAGGTATGGGGGATTGTAAAGCCCGAAAAATTCCCGAATTTATTTTAGAATTATTCCATGATTTTTCTGGAATTATTAGATATTTTTCCGGAATTTTCCGAGTAGAGGAAGTAGCAAAAACAAATAGGTCGCAAAATAACTTAGGCGGGAATCGAACCCGAGACCTATGGTGTAAGGGATAATGTTAGTAACCAGTTGAACCCAGCAGGGCCGTGCTGAGAGAAAGGAGAAATGTTTATATTTATATTAGAGTTGGACCGGAATTACCACTTGATATAAATAGGAGGTTTAAGTGGGTTTGGTTTATTTTGATTTAGTTGGTTCGACACATCTCCTCCCCCCTCCAAACCTCACGCCGACGCCACCCTCTTCTCTTCCTCCTTCTCTCGGCGCCACACCAAGAGAACTTTAGGGTTCTCTTCCAAGGACTCTCGGATCATCTTCCGACGACGACTCCAACACGAAAAAGATTATTCTCCGCGAGAGGATCGCGAGGACGTAAGCGGTTCGTCGAGAGGATCAGTTTTTCGAGAAACCTAGCGAATAGAATCGTAAGAAAACCTTGCGATTGAGGTAAGAAACCCCTCACCTGCAGTATAATCGCTCTTGCTTGTTAATTTTAGCGTTAGTTCAGTAGTTTTACAGTTTTCAGTTTTAGGGTGTGCTTTTAGTGCATACCAAGCGTTCGGTAGAATGCCCAGTTCAGAAGGATGCACCAGTAGGCGTCCTAACAGTATGTAAAATGTATTAGAAACATTTTATTCAGTTTATTATCAGTTATTACAGCTATATGGATCAGATATCCATTGGTTGGGCTCCCATAGTAGCCTCTAGATTCAGATAACCTAGCTCTAGGTTCAGATAACCTTGAACAGCAAAGTAAAATAAAACAGTATTCAGTATTTTACTTTTATTCAGTTGGCACTATACTGGATCAGATATCCATTTGGTTGGACTCCCACAGTCGTCCCTAGGTTCAGATAACCTAGTAAGGTTCAGATAACCCAGTCAGTCGCTAGGTTCAGATAACCTAGTAGACCCTACTAAATTCGGGACTTGCAAACCCGGGTCTAGTTAGGGATACGCGCACAGCAAGTACAGTTGCCGGGCCCAAACAGCATGTTTAGTATTTTCATCTATTATATGTATAGTTTTCAAATTTGAAACTAGTGATGAGAACAATAGTTTAGCTTTCAGTTCAGTTCAGGTTCAGTTTACATGATTTGAGTTCATGTACAGATTTAGATATATGCATGATTAGTTCAGTTTTATGCTCAGTTTATAAGTATGCCATGTTCAGTTTAAAGCATGTTCAGTTTTTATGTTATGCCATGCTTTGTATGATACCATGCCATGCCATGCTTGCATATTCAGTATATTTTGCAACCAGCATGATTTAAAATCATATTTGCATCGTATGCATGATTTTGTGAGGTAGATGGTTTCTTACTAAGCTTTAAGCTTACAGATACTATTTTCCTTATACTGCAGATACAGGTAAAAGGAAAATGGACTAGCAGTGGAGGCTGGAGGTCAATGCAGATGAGGATGTGTGTGGAAGGAACTGGAATAAAAGACCCTCTGGGGATTTAGCATTTACTTTAGCACTTTACAGTTTATTAGTTCAGTTTTCATGTCTTAGGCACTTTTAAACCTTAGCAAGTCTAAGCAATTAGAACTTTGGAAATTCATATCTTCATGCACTTCAAGTTGTTAAAATGCCATGAACCAGTAAACCTTGCTTTAGCTTAAGTTAGAATTGTTACTACATGTTGCTAGAATGTTTATTATACATTAGATAGTTGTAGTGGGAGGTTTTGGCACGAACCAGTGCTGAAATCAGAGTTTCTGATTCGAAATCAGAAACCCTGACCGGTTAGTCGACCGATCAGGAATGAGTTGGTGTCATGGGATCGGTCAGCCGACCGACCCAGGCATGAACAGAGAGTTGGCAAGGGTTATGGATCGGTCAGCCGACCGATCCAGGGGCGAACAGAAACATAGGAAGTGCACTGATCGGTCTACCGACCGATCAGGGTGCTCCTGGAACGGTCGGTAGACCGATCCAGCTGCGCCCAGCAAGAAGACGCATGGAGGCTCACTGATCGGTCAGTCCGACCGATCAGTGAGGTCCTGGATCGGTCGGCAGACCGATCCAGGTGCGTACAGAAGCGAAAGAAAAGGGGAAAGCTTGTGGATCGGTCTGCCGACCGATCCAGAGCCTTCTACCGTGCCAGTGTCAAGATGGATCGATCACGGGATCAATTCGACAGCCCAATCGATCCATGGATCGAATGAGATGCCTTATTGTAGATAGCAGGTCATTGGGGATGTATAGGATATCTCCCTTAGCATGTGTACGACTCCTAGGTACACCCAGAGCATTAAGTTTTGATCAGTTTAGCAAAAATTTAAATTAGCTCAGTTTTCCGCACAGTCAGTACAGCAGTTACGTAACGATCGGCCTCGCAGCCTAGTCAGTAGGAGGTGGGTCGTTACACCCATAGACAGCGCCAAATTTGATCCTATCTGAGAGCTTACGAGATGAAGCACTGGTTGGCGACAGGTGATGGCGGATTCTGATACCGATGAACAAGAGAGGATCCGAGAAAACCACAGCGGACCTCACTCACACTTGAGGATAAGATAACTAATCCACGAAAACCAAAGCAGATCTTATGAATGATACCTCACAAAAAGGGAACGCCGGTGAGATGGCTCCAAGGATAAGCAGAAACTCGATAATCCGATGGATGAAGTGATCTCGTGATCCTACACACAATGAGACTAACCGACAAAGCGTTAGTGACCTAAGACCGGGGTGGGAATCCCTGGCTAGGCCCTCCGACGCTCAAGTTAGCCTCCGCCGTGAAGGAGAAGTAATGTGGAAGAAGATGAAAAAATTAGGGTTTGAGTTGTGTAGGAATGATTACATACCTGGCCAGTGGAGAGGATTCCCCTTTTTATACCACCTCACTTGACCTCCACCGTCATGAGGTGGACCCCGGTTCGTTAGAGTTTGTTATAAGATGATGTAAGCATCACTTGTGAGAATAGTTCAAGGAATCTTTTTCATACCCCAGATGTACCTTCTTTGTCATTTAGCATACCTGTATAAACTTCTAGAAGATATTTCCTGTAAAATTAGTTAAACCCTCATATAATTACAAAGTATTTCCATATGATTTATGTGCTAGAGTTTATGAGAAGTTAAACGGTCTAAGACTCAATCGACCTCTTTCGCTCGGTCAGTCTCCACCTGCTGGGCATACTATGCCTTGTCTGTTATAGGGCTAAATACCTCTTCTGCTCGACCGGCTGTTTCAGCTCGACCTATTTTAGCCTGTCGAACCTAGATACTCGGTCGGTCTATTTCGCTCGGTCAGTCTTCACCTACCGAGCATATTGTGCCTTGCTTGCTGTAGGGCTAAATACCTCTTCTGCTCGACCGGTTGTTCCAGCTCGGCCTGTCGAACCTAGATACTCGGTCAGTCTATTTCGCTCGGTCGGTCTTCACCTGCCGGGCATACGGTGCCCTGTCTACTATAGCGATAAATACCTCTTCTGCTCGACCGGTTGTTTCGGGTCGGCCTGTCTCGGCCTGCCGAACCTAGATATTCGGTCGGTCTATTTCACTCGGTCAGTCTTCACCTGCCAAGCATACTGTGCCTTACTTGCTGTAGGGCTAAATACCTCTTCTGCTCGACTGGCTGTTACGGCTCAGCCTGTCTCGGTCTGCCGAACCTAGATACTTGGTTGGTCTATTTCGCTCGGTCGGTCTTCACCTACGGGGCATTCGGTGCCCCTGTCTGCTCTAGGGCTAAATACCTTTTCTGTTCGACAGGCTATTTCGACTCGACCTGTCGAACCTAGATACTCGGTCGGTCTATTTCGCTCGGTCAGTCTTCACCTGCCGAGCATACTGTGCCTTGCTTGCTGTAGGGCTAAATACCTCTTCTGCTCGACCGGCTTTTCCGGTTCGGCCGGTCTCGGCCTACCAAACCTAGATACTCGGTCAGTCTATTTTGCTCGGTCAGTCTTCACCTGCTGAGCTTATACGAGCATTGCTGCTTGTCTAGCCTTCCTTCCTCTTTTACTAGAAAATGAATTTATTCTTCACAACCCATATCAAATGATATTGTTTGAGGAATCGATATTATTCTAAATTTAAAGTCTTGACCAAAGTTTATTTTGTGATTCTTAGGATATCTTTCAACCGACTTGCCATTATACTGAAAGAACAAACTTACTGGTCCCAATTACATAGATTTGAAAAAAAATCTGGACATTATCCTAACTGCTGAATGTTATAAGTTTGTACTGTTAGAGGTCTGCCCTAATGTGCCTAATAGTGATTCTAGTCAAGAGGAGATTGAGGCTAATAAGAAATAGGTAAAGGCAGATGAGATGGCGCAGTGTTACATTTTGGCTTTAATGTCAAATGTGCTGCAACATCAGCATCAGGATTACCAACTCCTTATGACATGATGAACAATCTCATAGAACTCTTTGGATACCAAAGTCGGGCTGCTAGGCAAGAGGCAATGAGAAAGTTAATGACAGCCACCATGTTAGAAGGGACACCCGTAAGGGATCATATCCTCAAGATGATGGCTTATCTGAACGAAATACAGATCCTTGGAGGTGAAATCGATTTGTGTTTCTTTTATTTTTCGATCTTGTGATTCGATTGTTCTTATTGGTTAAACATAGGGTTACTATAATGAGATTAAATATTGAATTTCGTTGAAAGGCTTTGTCTAGGAAGTGGTGGATCATCCCATACCCAAGAAGACTTATTACCTCGCCATGTTTAACCTGGAAGTCAATCTCTGAAATAAATATTTAATCGAATTTGTAACATGGGTGGATTTGGATCAATAATATTAAGTATCGTTTGCGATCAAAATCTAAACCTCTAAGAACAGATAAGTTGAGTTTGGAATCAATAATGTTAAGTTCCGTTTGCGATTCCAAATTTAATTTCTAAAGAACACAATGGGTTGTTATGAAAGGTTCAGGACTTGTACAAATTTTTTGTACAGGGAAACCAGTACGATATTCCGAGTAGCAACCAGCAGATAAAAGGCTTTTAATAAGAGTCTACAATAGGGACCTAGTGGAGGAATTGGTTTTGGCCTCCTGATGGACTTGAGCTTCTTGTGTTTGACCCGAACACCCAACTCAAGTTCATTAATAATAACTCATACCACTAAAAAGTTATTATTGAACTACCGCACCAATACTATATTACATTATGAGTTCCTTCTTATCATGAGTGCATTAGTCTCCCTGTGGTTAAGATATCGAATGCCCATTAATTAAATGAGTTACTAACAACTCACTTAATTAATATCTAGCTCCAAGAATAGTACCACTCAACCTCATTATCATGTCGGACTAAGTCCACCTGCAAGGTTTACATGATAATCCTTATGAGCTGCTCAAGGGGACACCATCAACCTAGATAACTAGGACACTATTTCTTCTATAATCAAAAACATATCATATAAATAATATTATTTTCCAACTTATCAGGCCTATTGAATTAACGAATAAATCTCATCCATTGATAAATTAAATAAATAAATACTAAGTATATGTGCTTGTTATTATATCGGGATTAAGAGTACGCACATTCATAATAACAGAGTTTTTTTTCTTTTATGCAGTTAGTATAAAAAGAAACTACCTCAAATGGTCTTGCTCAATACACACATAGTGTACTAGTGTAATTTTATAGTCAAGACAAAATAATATCAAATTGCACTACAACCATTCCAATGGTTTGTCCCAATCCATCTTGGTTGTGAGCTACTATTCATAATTTATAAGGAACTAATAACATGATCTTCTGTGTGACACTACACACCATGTGATGTATAATATAAATTAAATGGACAACTACATTTAACTAAATGCAGACATTTGACCAATGTTATTCTTATTACAAAATAAATGTTCATACAAAAAGCTAGGCTTTTAGTATACATCCTAACAATCTCAACCTTATACTAAAAGACTATGCTGTCATATATGCTGCCATACATCTGATTCTCATCTCCTCAACATGGCCATCAAAAGCTCTCGCTGGAAGGGCCTTAGTGAAAGGATCTGCCAGGTTATCTTCTGATTCAATCTTAGCGACAACAACTTCTCCTCACTTTACGATGTCTCGTATCAGATGGTACTTGCGCTCAATGTGTTTACTTGCCTTATGGGCTCATGGTTCCTTCGAGTTTGCAACTGCATCACTATTGTCACAATAAATTTTGATAACTTTGGGTAAACCAGGAATCACATCTAAGTCCATTAAGAAGTTTCTGAGTCATACAGCTTCTTTGGCTGCCTCAGAGGCTGCCACATACTTAGCTTCCATGGTGAAGTCTGAAATGCATTTCTGCTTAACACTCCTCCATGTAATGGCTCCACCTCCCAAAGTAAACACATACCCTGAGGTTGACTTACTATTGTCCTTATATGATTGGAAATCTAAATCTATGTAACCCACGGGGAGTAAATTATCTGCTTGGTAAACCAGCATATAATCTCTAGTCCTTCTTAGATACTTTAATATATGTTTTACGGCAGTCCAATGTCGCTGTCCTAGGCTACTTTGATATCTCTAATCATGCCCACGGCAAAACAGATATCCGGTCTCGTACATAGCATCGCATACATTAAGCTTCCTACAGCCAAAGCATAAGGAACTGCCTTCATGTCCTCTATCTGATCTGGTGTCTTAGGAGACATCTCTTTAGATAAAGGTACTCCATGTCGAAAAGGTAGAAACCCTTTCTTGGAGTTTTGCATGCTAAAATAAGCAAGGATAGTATCGATGTATGAATCTTGGGATAAGCACAACATCTTTTTCTTGTGATCTCATATTACTTTGATCCTAAGAATATGTCCACACACTCCCAAGTCCTTCATATCAAATTGCTTGGACAACCATACCCTTACGTCTGATAACACTCTGACATTGTTGCCAATGAGTAAAATGTCATCTACGTATAGTACAAGAAATACCACCACGTTTTTGTCATGCTTTTTATATACACAAGATTCATCCGGACACTGAATAAATCCATAAGACTGGATCACTTCATTAAACTGGATATTCCAAGATCTCGAAGCTTGCTTTAGTCCATAAATGGACCGATTGAGCTTACATACAAGATGTTCTTTGCCCTTCGCAATAAATCGCTCTGGTTGCTTCATATAAATGTTTTCTTCAAGACTTCCATTAAGGAAAGATGTCTTGACATCCATTTGCCAAATCTTATAATCCATATGAGTGGGAATAGACAAAAGAATCCGGATAGACTTTAGCATGACTATCGACGAAAAGGTTTCCTCATAATCAATTCCCTCTTTTTGAGTATACCCTTATGCAACAAGTCTTTCTTTGAAGGTTTCCACCTTCCCGTATGCCCCTCTTTTTCTTTTGTAGACCCATTTATATCCAATGGCTTTTACACCATTTGGTGGTTCTACAAGCTCCCAGACCTGATTAGAATACATAGATTCTATTTCAAAGTTTATTGTAGTTTGCCAAAATGCTGCATCTTTATCTTGGAGTGCTTCATCATATATCCAAGGATCAGGTTCATGTTCACCAAGGATCATGTCCGAAGATTCTCCCAAAAACATGAATCTATCAGGTTGCCTAACAACCCTCCCACTACGACGAGACACTACTTGCAATTGTGCATTATTTGTGACACATGTTGCAGTTTCTTGTGGTATCTCATCTTGAACCATTGGTACTAAAGTAGACGTGTCTTCTCTTATTTCCTCAAGAATAATTTTACTCATGGGCTTGTGGTTCATTACATAGTCTCTTCTAAAAATTGGGCATTGGTACTAATAATGACCTTCTGATCTTTAGGACTATAAAATAAACCTCCTTTCGTTCCTTTAGGATAACCCACAAACAAGCGAACTTCTATTCGTGATTTCAACTTATTAGTGTCTCCCTTTGGCACATGTGCAAGTCTATCCCAAATTCGAATATATTTCAGAATAGGCTTACGCCTATTCCACAATTCTGTGGGAGTACAGACTTAGAAGGTACCAAGTTCAGAATGTACACTGTCATTTTTAGAGCATATCCCCAAAATGAATTTGGTAATTCTGAATAACTCATCATTGATCTAACCATTTCCATAAGAGTTCTATTCCTTCGTTCTGCCACACCATTCTGTTGGGGTGTACCAGGTGCAGACAGTTGGGATTGAATCCTGACCTCTGATAAGTAACTCCTAAACTCTCCTAAGAGGTACTCGTCACCACGATCAGACTGTAGCATCTTGATAACTTTACCATGAAGTTTCTCCACGTCATCCTGGTATTTTTTGATCTTATCAAAGCACTCGGACTTGTGGCACATCAAGTCAATGTTCCCGTATCTCGAATAATCATTTATAAAAGAGACAAAATATTCGAAACCACTTCTTGCCTGAATAGTCATAGGTCCACACAAATCAGAAAGAACCAATTCCAACACATCTTTGGCTCTATACCTCTTGGCCTTAAAAGGTTGTTGGTGCAACCTTAGGTCAAGGTTGACCTGGTTGACCCGACTCGAGGTGACTTGACTCGAGTTGTATTTTGATGTTTGACTTGGGAAGATTGTCAATGCAACCTTAGGTCAAGGTTGACCTAGTTGAGTTGCATGTTGATGTTTGACACTCGTGAGAGAGTTCTATTCTTGATGTGAGACAAGAATAGATGGTTGGGAGATTATTGGTGCAACCCTAGGTCAAGGATTGACCTGGTTGACCTGAAAAGTCCAAGTATAGAGACTTGGCACTGGAAAAGTCCAAGCAGGGAGCTTGGCACGCGAAAAGTCCAAGTATGGAGACTTGGCACTGGAGAAGTCCAAGCAGGGAGCTTGGCACGGGAAAAGTCCAAGCAGGGAGCTTGGCAAGTGGGAAAGTCCTAACTGGGATGTTAGGCAGTGTGGAAAGTCTTGGTGAGTGAAGCCAGGCAGTGGGAAAGTCCTAACTGGGATGTTAGGCAGGTGGAAAGTCCTGGTGAGTGAAGCCAGGCAGTGGGAAAGTCCTAACTGGGATGTTAGGCAGTTGGAAAGTCCTGGTGAGTGAAGCCAGGCAGTGAGAAAGTCCTAACTGGGATGTTAGGCAGTGTGAAAACCCTAGTGAGTGAAGCTAGGTGAAAGTCCTGGTGAGTGAAGCCGGGCAAAGGAAAATCCAGATGGATCAAGGGTGATCGGACATCTGGTGATGGGAAGTCCAAGTAGGTCATAGGAGTGACCGGATACTTGGCACGAAGAGGAAAGTCCAAGTGGGTCAAAGGGATTGACCGGACACTTGGTGGGGAGTCTTAGCTGAAGGGGGTGACCGGATGCTAAGCATGATGTACCAATAGGTCAAGGTTGACGGATATTGGTTTGGAAGGTTTGGGACTTGGTTTGGGCAAAACCAAGCTCGGATCGATCGCACCGATCCAACGATACGTGTGTATCGATCGATCGTGACCGATCGGATGACAAACGAAGGTGATCATGGTTACGTGGGCTTACCGATCGGTGCGGGACCGATCGCTTGAGCCTGATCGGTCCCGGGACCGATCAGGGCCTTCCACTGAGGTGGGATCGGTCGGACCGATCAGATTCCACGCAGAGTTGGGCAACTCTGCGAAAGCTTTCTAATCGGTGCCGGGACCGATCGGCCCTGATCGGTCCCCACCGATCAGAGGATTCCTGATCGGTCCATGGACCGATCAGGGACGGAACAGAAGCGAAGGCTTCTTCCCTGATCGGTCCACAGACCGATCAGGGTTCTAGCCGTTGCGACGCAACAGCTAGTTTCTTCGCTGTCTTCTTCGCAGGTATAAAGGAGTCGAGGGCTGCTGCTGCACAGGTACTTCTTCTTTTCTTCTAGAACTTCTGTTCTTCTGCTGCTGAAGCTTCTGCTTCAACTGAGCTTTGATTGAGCTCGCCTCCGAAGCTTCGCGTGAGCTTCCAGTCGTCGACCAGCTGCTGCGTTTGGGTTGTGAAGTTGCTGCTTCACCTCCAGTCGACAAGAAAGCAAGCAATTGGTAGAGTGCTATTGTATTCATATTGTATTGCTTTTCTTACTGTTCTTGTACTCTTTGTTTGCTGTTGCAAACGTTTGTGGCAAGGTTTCTCCACCCACAAGGAGTATATTGTATTAGCCGGTTCTCCGGGGACTCATCCACCGACGGATTGACTGGACTCGTCCACCTTACGGACATGCCGAGGAGTAGGAGCCCTAATCTCCGAACCTCGTTACATCCTTGTGTTAAGGTTTGGTTTTCTTCTCTTTCGTTTCTTTGTATTTTCCGCTGCGCTAACACTTTTTGTAGAAAGAAACGACGATTTGGGGTCGGCTATTCACACCCCCCCTCTCTAGCCTCCGTACGAGAGATCCCAACAAGTGGTATCAGAGCGAGGTCGCTCTTCATCGGATTCACACCCGTGGGAGCACAAGCTAGAGATGGATCAATTCGGAGAAGACATCACCATTCCACCCTTCTACAACGACAACTTCGCATATTGGAAGGTAAGGATGATGTATTTTCTTAGGACTAATATGTGGAACTGGTTTTGTGTACAAGAAGGGTTTACTCCTCCAATGGATAAAGAAGGAGAGCCTCTAGAGAAGAACAAGTGGACGAAGGAACAAGTCCACCAATCCACGATCAACAATGAGGTAACTAAAACAATTGAATTTTCATTACCTACTAATGTTTTGTGTAAGATAGGTAAATACAACAATGCCAAGGAGTTGTGGGATAACTTGGCCAAGTACCATGAGGAGAGCTCCACTTCAAGCCATGAAGAGGAGCCTAGTGAGCCAAGTAGCTCACATCATGGAGGGAGCGAATTGGGAGTTGAGGGCTACTCAACATCCAAGGAAGAAGAGAAGGAGAGTTCCTCTTGTTCAAGTTCGGAGCAAGAAGAAGAAGTTCCCACCTCCGGAAGGGTTGAAGAAAGCTCATCTCCATCCACAACCCTAGGTAACTCAAACACTGTGATTTCAAGCAAATTACACATAATGTGTTTTGAGTGTAGGAAACATGGACATTACGAGAGCAAATGTCCAAAGAAGGTTAGGAAGACTCCACCGGCACCAAAGGTCAAGGAAGCCGGAGTCCCAACACGCAAAGGCAAGAAGCACGTGGTGTGCTTTCAATGCAAGCAACAGGGACACTATAGGAGCCAATGTCCGAAGGGGAGGAAACCTCACAAGGACAAGGGATGCACATCGATAGGGGGAGCTAAGGCAAACCCTAAGGTATCTTTTAAGGCTCATTCGTGCAATTCTAGTAGGATACATGCTAGTAATTTTATTGCATTAGTCAATAATGATAAGCATGTTAACACTAAAAATCAATACATGTGCTTAGGTGCTAAACATGTCAACCTAGATAGGGATACTACTAGGAATGCTAACCCTAGGATTAACACTTCTAAGGTTAAGGAAAACCTAGGTAGAAACCCTAAATCAACTAGACACATGCCTAGGAACACCTCAAGAAAGAATGACAAATCAAAACTTGAGGTATTAGAAGAGGAGAATCAAGTCTTGAGGTCAAGGCTTGATACCCTAGAAAAGGCCCTTAAAAATTTAGAGAAGTCAACTCTAGGGCCTAAGGGTCAAAAGTCCCAAGACAAGAAAGGTTTGGGTCACAAATCTAAGTCCCAAGTGGTCAAGCCCACTTACCACAATGTTCCATTCGATTATGGAACAAAACCTAGGGCTAGGAAGACCATTACCAAGGTTACAAGGGGAGTCACCTCTATAGTTGACCTTGATGAGACCCAAATGACCAAGGCTTCAAAGCCTAAGAGGGTCATTAGGAGGATTGCTAGGGAAGTCATCCCTAGTGAATACTTAGTGAACCCAATGAGCTCAAATAGGTATTGGGTTCCTAGGAGCATCTTCTCTACCCCATAAATGGGTTAGAGAGTGTCAACTCCAATAAGAAGGGTAGTTAACCCAACTTTGAGGAAATTGACACTCAAGGAGCATTTTCAAGGTTTTGTGAACCTTTGAAAATGAAATGGAATTATCATTTACTCCTTGGAAGAGTAAAATGTGCCATTATGGAAAAGAATGATTTTAATTGGCACAATTTGGGAAAATCTAGAGAACTCTCGAGGAAAAATGAAACATGCCAAGTTTTAAGGATAAATTTGATCTTTAAGTGGAATGAATTAATCTAGAGTTCAAGAAGTGTCAAAATTAGGATTTTGGCATTTTAGGGCAATCAAGGGTTAAATTTTAGGTTAGCAAAGTGGTTAGGGATACTTAGATAGGTAATCTAGGTATATTTATTTATGCTAAATCTTGCCATGATTGTTTGCCCTCACATGTCATGACATCATGTTTAGTTTTATTATCATTTGAAATGTCATGATAATGCTTAGGCTAGTTTATATGTCATGCTTTATTTAAGTTTTCAAACTTTATGCCATGACATCATGACATTGGCACATGTTTTTACTTATGATATCATTATATGCCATGTCATCATCTCTTGCATTATAATCAATGAAATTGATTTAAGGACAAACATATAATTTGATATTGAGATCAAATTGGTGTTTAGAAAATGCATGAGAACTTAGCCTAAGTTGACCTTAATCCATATCTCACATCAAATTGACTTGAATGTGGTTTGATACACTTTAGATGTGTGTGAGATATTAGGATCATGAGTTAGGATCAAGGTGCATAGTCCTTGTACCTAGATGACCCTAATTCAAGAAATTAAGGATCATAGGGAAAGCTTGTGTACAAGTCATGTACATCTAGCCCTAAGATTATGGTCCTAAATTCAAATGGTTTTAAAAGCATTTTAAAATTGATTTGAAAAACCTTGATGAAGCTTTCCTAGTGATAGCATTCATCATTGAACATTGTGATACAAAGTTGAGTTAAACTTGAACTATTTCAAAGTTTTCGAACTTTGTATCAAGATTTGAAAATGGAAGTTATTTTCATAGAAAACTATTTTTCCTTGATAGTATATGTTATGAGGAATGTATCCTCAAAATTTTACGATTTTTAGCATTTTCTGTAATTTTCTGTGAGTTTCTGAACTTCTCCCGGGGAGAAAATCAGAAATCTCTGATTTCAGAGGCTGGATCGGTCACCGGACCGATCCAGGGAAGGCCTGATCGGTCTGGTGACCGATCAGTGACGATCCAGTGCGATCATTGAAGCGTGGATCGGTCTGGGGACCGATCCAGGGGGCTTCTGATCGGTCTGAGGACCGATCAGTGCGTGCCAGTTTCTGATTTTCAGCATGTAACACCCCTAGAAAGCCTAGATAAAGTGAGGATAATGAGAGTACGAATGAAATGAAGGTGTAAATATTCTAAGTTAAATATTAAGATGGATTTAGATGATTAAAACTTTATGAAAGAAAAATAAAGTTGAGAATATAAATCATCTATGCATGATTTAAAAGGTATGAAATTAATATGGACAAAAGGAAGAAGTATGAGATAATATATATATGTATGAAATATTTATGCATAATATAGTAATATACGAATTATTATGTACAAAAGAAAATAAAATGTTAGAAGAGAGATTGAACCTTGGATCTCTTGTAAGGAACATGTACAGGATACCAAAGGGGATAGGAGAATTATTGATAAGGAGAGAAAGGACTAAGTAGTTAAGAATAAGAAAGGATTCTTTTTACTTAAAAGAAAAGGAAGTAAAAAGAAGTAAAAATATGCATAACCAAGTTTTGATCCTTGGTTCTCTTGTGGATGCATGCATGTGTTAACCAAGTGGGATAGAAGAGGATATTGTAAGAGGAGAGATAGAAAATTTTATTAAAGGAGAGAAAAGAGAGAAATTAAGGGAAAGAAAAGAGAGAACTCAAAAGGCATCTCTCTAGAATATTCTTGTCATTTAAGGGGAGAAATGAATAGGGAGGATGAATCAAGTCAAATTTCCTCCCCTCATCTTAGTATAAATAGGCATGGAGGGGGGACTTCAACTTCATCCTCAACCCACTCATCCTCCTCTCCTCCCTTTGTGCCGAGACCCACTTTCCCCTCTCTTTTCTTCTTGTTGCCGAGCAACACAAGAGGAAGAACACCTTCTTCCTCCTCACTCTCCCCCTCTTTTCTTTCTTGTTGTTGCCGAGCAACACAAGAGGAAGAGAAGCCTCTTCTTCCTCCTCCTCTCCACCAAAAGACCTAGCCACTCCTCTCCTCCATTGGTGCCGAGCAAAGCAAGCAAGGAAGAAAGGTTCACAAGCAAGTTCTCAACTCTAGGAAACTTAAGCGAAGAAAGTAAGCTTCCCCTCACCTGTGGTACAAAGCTTTTAAGTGATTTTCGGATTTATAAGGATTAGAAAACCTAGGAAAGAATTTAAGAAAATTCGGCTAAAGAAAAGGTTTTCAAATCTAGGATGATTTAAACAAGACCTCATTTCATGATAAGATTTTCTATGATATGTAGAAGGATTCCTTTCCATGATTTTATATTGATATAATGTATGATCAGAGGAGTATCTAACCTTAGGATTTCAACCAAAAATATTTTAAAGAGGTGAGTAAGATTATTGTCTAACCGAACTAGTGCAAGGTTCCTTCTATGAAATGCTATACATAATGTTATGTAATATGCCATGATATGTGATAGCATAGGAAATGCTAAACATAATGAGGAGAAAATGAAATTATGTTATATGCCATGATATGTGATAGCATAGGAAATGCTATACATAATGTTATGTAATATGCCATGATATGTGATAGCATAGGAAATTCTTAACATAAATGTAAGGAAATGAAATTATGTTATATGCCATGATATGTGATAGCATAGGAAATGCTATACATAATGTTATGTAATATGCCATGATATGTGATAGCATAGGAAATGCTAAACATAATGAGGAGAAAATGAAATTATGTTATATGCCATGATATGTGATAGCATAGGAAATGCTATACATAATGTTATGTAATATGCCATGATATGTGATAGCATAAGGAAATGCTATACATAATGAAAAGAAATGAAGTTATGTTATGATATGTGATAGCATAGAAAATGCTATACATAATGAAAAGAAATGATGAAAAAGAATAAATGCATGAAAGATTGTTAAGGACATGATATGATAGTTATGCATGATAAGTTATTTTTATGGTTTGTACCAAGGGTGGGCTCCGTAAATGCCCCGGGGTCGATGGAGTAAGACTCGGGCCTCGTCAGTAATGGGCCTTTGAGTGCCCTAGGTCGATGGAGTAAGACTCGGGCCTAGTATGTATGAATGGTAGGGCTCAAGACTTGCTACCTTGGACCTACGCATTATGTATGTGGTACAAACCGGGATCCCCTCTAATGATGATATGAATTTCAAGTACTTATAAGTATAAGCTTTCAAATTCATGATGCATTGCCTACATATGTGCTTGAATTATCTGATGATATAATGTCATATTATGAATATGATACCCTTGTATGTCGTATGCTTATGATACTACGCATGATATTAATATACGATGATTTTCGGTTTTAGTGAGTAGGAAAGGAACTTACTGAGCCATGAGTGCTCACAGCTTACTTTCCTTGTACCGCAGATAAAGAAGCTGGATGAGCTAGAGGAGCAACAGGAGGAGCAGATAGTGATGTGTGTGGTGGTGGCTCGGCAAAGAACGATCCGGACATATTAATATGATTAGTTATAGAATCAACATATGCACATTTAATCTGTGATATCATGTTATAAAATGAATGTTTAAAAAGAAAAAAAATTTTGTTCTTCCGCGGCCATAGTATAACTGAAGCATGTACGTAAGTAGTGTACGAACGTAGCGCCGCCTTTGGTTGGGTAAGAAGGGCGGGCGTTACACAGCAGGTGTCTGAAATTTCAGTTTTTGGGAGTGAGTTTCGGGTTTCTAAAGGTTTGAAACTCTCCAA
Source organism: Zingiber officinale (assembly GCF_018446385.1). Lineage (NCBI taxonomy): Eukaryota > Viridiplantae > Streptophyta > Magnoliopsida > Zingiberales > Zingiberaceae > Zingiber > Zingiber officinale. The sequence continues at coordinate 33,515,013 of NC_055999.1, read as the reverse complement.
AACATTGTTGGTGCAATGGTCAAGGGGGAGTTGACCTTTAGGGGGAGTTTTACCTAATTGTCGAGGGGGAGTTGACTTTTAGGGGGAGTTTTTACTCCTTAAGACTTTTGAGGATTAGTGATATGGGATTATCACTAAGTTGATTGTTGAGTTTAGTATCAAGGGGAAATTAAGAGTTTCAATGAAAGGTATGGGACTTTCATTAGGAAGAAACTCTTGACCTTGATACCCTCCTTTTTCTTTTTGATGTGTGTCAAAAAGGGGAGAGTGTTCATTGGAGAATTATTGGAGAACCCAAGTTAGGTTATTGGATTAACCTAAGCTAGGGGAAGAATGTCAAGGAATGTTCGAGGAAGAACATTGGAATTCTTTTTGATGTGTGTCAAAAAGGGGGAGAATTATTGGAGAACCCAAGTTAGGTTATCGGGTTAACCTAAGGGGAGAATGTCCAGAGAATGTTCAAGGAAAGAACATTGGACATTGGAAGATGGTTGGAAAACCTAAGTTAGGTTATCGGGTTAACCTAACTTGATTATGGGTTTTGTCAAACATCAAAAAGGGGGAGATTGTTGGTGCAACCTTGGGTCAAGGTTGACCTGGTTGACCCGACTCAAGGTGACTTGACTCGAGTTGTATTTTGATGTTTGACTTGGGAAGATTGTCAGTGCAACCTTAGGTCAAGGTTGACCTAGTTGAGTTGCATGTTGATGTTTGACACTCGTGAGAGAGTTCTATTCTTGATGTGAGACAAGAATAGATGGTTGGGAAATTATTGGTGCAACCCTAGGTCAAGGATTGACCTGGTTGACCTGAAAAGTCCAAGTATGGAGACTTGGCACTGGAAAAGTCCAAGCAGGGAGCTTGGCACGCGAAAAGTCCAAGTATGGAGACTTGGCACTGGAGAAGTCCAAGCAGGGAGCTTGGCACAGGAAAAGTCCAAGCAGGGAGCTTGGCAAGTGGGAAAGTCCTAACTGGGATGTTAGGCAGTGTGGAAAGTCCCGTGAGTGAAGGCGGTGGGAAAGTCCTAACGGGATGGTAGGCAGGGAGCTTGGTACGAGGGAAAGTCCTAACTGGGATGTTAGGCAGTTGGAAAGTCCTGGTGAGTGAAGCCAGGCAGTGAGAAAGTCCTAACTGGGATGTTAGGCAGTGTGAAAACCCTAGTGAGTGAAGCTAGGTGAATGTCCTGGTGAGTGAAGCCGGGCAAGGGAAAATCCAGATGGATCAAGGGTGATCGGACATCTGGTGATGGGAAGTCCAAGTAAGTCATAGGAGTGACCGGATACTTGGCACGAAGAGGAAAGTCCAAGTGGGTCAAAGGGATTGACCGGACACTTGGTGGGGAGTCTTAGCAGGTCAAGGGAGTGACCGGATGCTAAGCATGATGTACCAATAGGTCAAGGTTGACCGGATATTGGTTTGGAAGGTTTGGGACTTGGTTTGGGCAAAATCCAAGCTCTGGATCGGTCTGCAGACCGATCCAACGATACGTTTGTGTATCTGATCGATCTGGTGACCGATCAGATGACAAACAGAAGGTGATCATGGTTCTGTGGGCTTACTGAACGGTCTGGGGACCAATCAGCTTGGAGCCTGATCGGTCCCCGGGACCGATCAGGGACGCTACCACCTGAGGTGGGATCGGTCCGGGGACCGATCAGATTCCACAGAGTTGGGCAACTCTCAGAAGCTTCGATCGGTCCGGGACCGATCGATAGGCCTGAGATCGGTCCCCACGATCGTCAGAGGTTCGATCGGTCCATGGACCGATCAGGATGGAATGTAAGCGAGCTTCTTCCGATCGGTCCACACCGATCGTGGTTCTAGCCGCTGCGACGCAATGATTAGTTTCTTCGCCGTCTTCTTCACGGTATAAAGGAGTCGAGGCACGCAGTACTTCTTCTTTCTTCTAGAACTTCTTCTGCTGAAGCTTCAACTGAGCTTTGATTGAGCTCGCCTCCGAAGCTTCGCGTGAGCTTCCAATCGTCGACCAGCTGCTGCGTTTGGGTTGTGAAGTTGCTGCTTCACCTCCAGTCGACAAGAAAGCAAGCAATTGGTAGAGTGCTATTGTATTCATATTGTATTGCTTTTCTTACTGTTCTTGTACTCTTTGTTTGCTGTTGCAAACGTTTGTGGCAAGGTTTCTCCACCCACTAGGAGTATATTGTATTAGCCGGTTCTCCGGGGACTCATCCACCGACGGATTGACTGGACTCGTCCACCTTACGGACACGCCGAGGAGTAGGAGCCCTAATCTCCGAACCTCGTTACATCCTTGTGTTAAGGTTTGGTTTTCTTCTCTTTCGTTTCTTTGTATTTTCCGTTGCGCTAACACTTTTTGTAGAAAGAAACGACGATTTGGGGTCGGCTATTCACACCCCCCCTCTCTAGCCTCCGTACGAGAGATCCCAACAAAAAGGTCTCTTGGTCATTTTTCCTTCCAAGCAAGATTCGCAGGTTGAAAAATTTTCCACCCCCAATGAACCCAAAGGTCCATTGGCTATTATCCTTTGAATCCTACTCAAGTTAATATGACCAAGCCTTAGATGCCAATGATATGTTTGGTTTATTTTCGAATGTTGCTTTCTCTTATTAGAATTAGAAGTTGTATTATTAATTTTCATTTATTGCATCTTGAGAATTTTTGGATTAAGAGTGTACAAATTGTCACCCAACGTACCAGAATAGATAACTACCATATTTTTCTTGACAACTTCATTGTCATCAAAAGAAACAGAATATCCATCCTTAAATAATTTAGAAATTGAAATCAAATTCTTTCTAAAACATGGTATGTAAAGATAATCCCTCAAAATCAATGTTTTATTTCTATCAAAAGATAAATAAACATCTCCCACTACAATAGTCGCCACTCTTGTAGCATTGGCCATGTAGACGGTGATTTCCCCTTCATGTAGTCGTTGGGTTTCTTGGAACCCTGCAATGAATTACAAACATAATCAATGGCTCCCGTATCTATACACCAAGTATCGGTAGATAACACCACTAAACATGTTTTAACAACTAATGAATAAGATACACCTTCATTGTTCTTATTTCTGCGAGGATAGTCCGTTAAATGAGCGGTTATCTTAAGGATATGATCCCTTACAGGTGTCCCCTTAGTCATGGTGGTTGTCATTAAGTTTCTTATGGCCTCCTGCCTAGCAACCCGATTTTGGTGTCCAAAGAGTTCCTTGAGATTGAGCATCATGTCATAGGCAATGGGTAGAACTTGATGCTAATGTTGCAGCACATTTGACATAGAAGCCAATATGTAACACCGCACCATCTCATCTGCCTTAACCCATTTCCTATTCCTATCAATCTCCTCTTCACTAGAATCACTATTATGCACACTAGGACAGAGCTCAAGAAGTACAAACTTGTAGCCTTCAGTAGTTAAGACAATGTCCAAGTTTTATTTCTAATCAATGTAATTAGACTAGTAAGTTTGTTCTCTTTCAATATAACAGCAAGAGGATTGAAAGTCATTTGAAATCTTAAGAATCACAAAATATTTGGTCAAAACTTTAGAATTTAAAGTAATATTAATTTCTCAAACAATATCATTTAAACTCACCAACATCTCAAAACACCTTGAATTTTGTATTCCACGATAGTGTGGATGTATACAAATTCAAACATTTATAAGAGGAGGTTTTATCCATTAATTTTATTATCTTATCAACCTAACTTTATGACAAATAAAATTAATAATTAGTTTTTCTTCGGTCACACAAATAATAGCAGTGACTTCGATAGGGAGGATACTATTAAATGCGCCTAAGTGTATACCATTACTTGATACTTAGTCCATTAAATAGGATTGTGCCGCTTCAGATGGAGAAGATCACATAAATCTAAATAATTTCCTTTAATCATCCATAAAGGAAGTTTGATCTAGTGATCTGCAAACAAACTCATCAGATGTGGAGGAAGACACTCAAAGCCAACGCGCAAGTTTGAATGCATCACTTACAAACCAGTAATGGAGACAGTGCAATTTAAATAATTCCTCTCCCACTTAGTTATTTAAAATGAGGAATTTTAACATGCACACACACACAACACATATAAACAGCATAAAAAGCAATAAATATGAAAAATAGTTTTCCAACTATTATGGCCTCATCCATAGCTGTCTTTAGTGTGCCACCAACCCTAGCCGCCGCTAACGGGTCATGTTGTCGCGTCTATCTAGCTTCCTTTTTCGCTGCGTCTCTCGTCCTCAAATAGCACCACGCCTCGTAAGGATACGATCTGCGATAAAAATAAAATTTTACATTTATCGATCCTATATTCCAAAAGGGAATGTACATGTAATCTAGATCGAACAGAATGTGAAAACCTAAAACTAATACAGTTCCTACTGTATTTAATAATTACAATCATGCACACACATAAAATGCCCTCTACATGCCCGAGGGTCCAATCACACACAAACACAAAATAGGGTCATAATAGTTTGAACTAGGATGTCTACAACCAAAGAGTTAATCTATTTGCACATCCTACTATTATCCTGCCTAAATTTATGTATGAAAAGTGCATAATTTAACTGAAAACCAAACACACAGAGGCAGAAAACTAGCTCTTTTACCAATTGATAGGTGCTACTTGGATTTCCATTCTGTTTCCCTTGTTCAAAAATTTATACAAGAACATAACTTTTCCTAGCATCCCATGTCCTCTACAAAAGTTAAACTTGGATTGCAAACAAAACGTAACATTTTTAATCCAAGTTGTTCTTCAGAAGCTAAACTTGGATTGGAAACGGAACTTAACATTTTTACTCCAAGTTCAACCCATGTGTTCTTTAGAAGTTAAACCATATTATAGAAGTTGATTAAATATCTATTTCAAAAATTGGCTTCCAGGTTAAACATGGTGAGACACTAGACCTTCTTGGGTATAAGATCATCCACCACTTCCTAGACAAAGTCTTTCAAAGAAATTGAATATTTAAACTTCTTATAGTAACCTTAGGTTAACTATAGAGACCATAATAGAAACAAAAAATCAAAACATAAAATCGAAACACAAAATCGATAGCCTCTTGTGTTGGTATTTCAGGATCCATACAAAGAACACAAACTAATTATACAGCGGAAACAAATAATTAGTTATACCTTTCTTTGCAGCTAAAGACCTCTTGATCTTCTGCTGTATTCCTCTCCTCCTCTTGGACGTCATGTAGGCGACGATCTACCAAGATGAAATCCATCTAAACCTTCTTCTTTGCCTATAAGTTTCGGCAACCCAAGGAATTCCAAAATAGGAAACTTCCTTCTCTTCTTCTTCCCCTCCAAGCAAACCGGGCACAAGAAGATGGAGCTTGATGTGCCGCCGACCTTAAGAGAAGAAAACAAATGGAGAAGAGAAAGAGAGAAGGGCCGACCACCAAGGCAAAGAGAAGAGGGAAAGCTTAGGTTTCGACCTTAAGGGAACAAGAGAAATATGGAGATGTGTTATGTGTTATTCGTTATTCCCATAAGGCACACCCTCTACCTCTCTTTTATAATCCTTGGTCATTGCAAAAAATAAAATTTTAATAATAATTAAAATCTGTCTCTTTTAAATTTCCTATTGTGATGGTTACAAAAGGAAAGTTTAAAATTAAACTTCTCTTCAGAATCATTGTTACAAATAAGAGAAGTTTTATCAAAATTAAAATCTCTCTTTTTAAACCAATATAGATGGTAACAAAAAAGGAAAGATTTTAAAATTTAAATCACTCTTTTAAAACCATGTGGATGGCTTCGAAAAAAGGAAAGATTTTAAAATTAAAATCTCTCTTTTAATCTTTTGTAGATTGCTATAAAAGGAAAGATTTTAACAAAAATTAAAATCTCTCTTTTTATTTCTTTAGTGGTCGGCCCCTTGCTTGGTCACCAAGAAAGGCTTGGCCAGCGACATCTTGGACAACAAGATGGGTTTGGTCGACCCCTTGCTTGGGCACAAAGCAAGGATGTGGCCAACCCCTAGCTTGGGTAAGAAGCCGAGCTTTGGGTGGATAAAAGGCTTTTAATAAGAGGCTACAACAGAGACCTAGAGGAGGAATTGGTTTTGGCCTCCTGATAGACTTGAGTTTCGTGTGTTCGACCCGAACATCCAACTCAAGTTCATCAATAATAACTCATACCACTAAAGAGTCATTATTGAACTACCACACCAATCTCATATTACATTATGGGCTCCTTTTTATCATGAGTGCATTAGTTTCCCTGTGTTTAATATATCGAATGCCCATTAATTAAATGAGTTACGAACAACTCACTTAATTAATATCTAGCTCCAAGAGTAGTACCACTCAACTTCATTATCATGCCGGACACACATAGCATACTAGTGTAATTTTATAGTCCAGACAAACTAATACCAAATTACACTACAACCATTCCAATGGTTTGTCCCAATCCATCTTAGTTGTGAGCTTCTATTCATAATTTATAACGAACTAATAACATGATCTTCTGTGTGACACCACACACAATGCTATCTACAATATAAATTAAATGGACAACTACATTTAACTAAATGCAGACATTTGATAAATGTGATTCTTATTACAAAAAAATGTTCATATAACAAGCTAAGCTTTTAGTATACATCCTAATAGGTCGGACGAGGAAGACTGGCCGAGCAGTGCAGACAGGTCGGGCTGTCAGAGAGGTCGGCTGGGTCAAGCAGATAGACCGGGCGACAAACAGGCTGGTCAAAGCAGACAGGTCAGCCGGGTCGAGCGGATAGGTCGGGCTATCAGAGAGGTCAGTCGAGTTGAACAGACAGACCAGGCGACAGACAGGCTGGTCTAAGTAAACAGGTCGGCCGGGTCGAGCAGACAGGTCGGGCTGTCAGAGAGGTCGGGCGGGTCGAGCAGACAAGTCGGACTATCTGAGAGGTCGACCGGATCGAACAGACTGGCCAAGTGAAGTATATAGGTCAGGCTGTCAAAGAGAGATTGGTCAACCGGGCTAGCTGACAGGCCGGGAGAAGAACCCGAGCTGGCAGAGAAGTCTGACGGTCGGATGAAGAGACCAACCGGGCGAGCTGACCGAGGCCTACGAGTCGCAGTTTCCTTGAAACATATTCGCCCATCTCCAGCTGTGCTTCAAGGCTTACAAGGGTCGTATGTTTCCCAGGATACAGTGGTTGACCGTGGACTCCACCAAGCACTGGTGGTCATGGCGAACTGAGTGGCACCTGAGTGCTACCACGGGCACTCCGCCGAGCAGGAGTTGCACGACGGAGGAGGAGGAAAATGGAGAGCCTTTGCTTTGCTTGCTGTGACTTCTGCATATGATCGGAGCCTCCTTATATAGGAGCTCGAATCAATGACCAAAGTTAATGATCTTAATGGTCATTATTAGCCGAGCAGTGAAACGACCACCGTTTCACTCATTATTACTCGGCCGATTTTATTCTGCATTAATCTCGAATTTAATGCATTCGTTTCACAGCAGCAAAAGATCTGGCAAAATGTTAGTTGTTCCACTTGTGCAAATTTTGCCCCGATCGGTTCGGCATTCATGTGCTCAGGTCGCGCTTGCACACGAGTCAACTTAGTTCAGTGAAATCTGGGACCTGGATTTGCACCCCCTACGCATCCAAGCGTGAGAGAGAGCATCTCCCAATGCATTTGTTCACATCCTCAATTTATGTGAATCAATATAAATCAACAAAAATGCCTTGAAACTTCCAATGTGAGACTAAAGTCTCATTCACAATGGAGCATCTTTCCTCTTCCATTTATTCTCCATTCACTTATTCAGCAGGACTAAAGCTCAAAGAACAAACAACAACATACTTGTATTCTTTCTCCTTTAGTTCTGTTTTAGTGTTCTCATGCTTAACTATTGTAAGAGACTTCTCCACCTTCGAGTCATTTATGAAAATGAGAGGATAGTGGAGCTTTTATAGTTCTTAGACTAACAACTCGAGAGTTATAAAATAAGTAATTCATTTAACCTTTTTCTTTTTATATTTGTATTTTATTGTTAATGTGTGTGTCCTTAGTAGACCGTTAGTAAAATAAATAGATTGGTTTTAATTAATAGTTCGCTATTCATCCTTCCCTCTGTAATCTGAATCCCTTTTGTCGTTGAAACAATATGCAATCGATTTCTCTTGTCGCTCAAATAAGCGTAAATGACATAGAGGAATTTACAAAAAATTATTTTTAAAATTTTATTATTTTAACTAATTGTTAGAAGTTTTATATGAACTTCTAAAATATTTGAACCTTAAAGAGTTTTAGATAAATACATATATTATTTAGCTAAAAATTATATATATATATATATATATTATTCAAGTGTCTTTATTGAAAATTATTTTTAAATTATTTTTTGATAAATAACTTCATTTCAAAATTTATATGTTTCACATGGACACTCTATTTAAGATGTGACAAGTGTTGAAGCATTAAGAACCTTTTATTTGCTCAAAACTACTTACGAATTCGAATATGAATTCAATCATAATTTTTATAAAATAATAATCTATTTTGAAGATTATAATTATAACTCATGTTCTTACAAATTTATTAGTATATTTACTTTGAAAAACAAAGTTTTATCCATTACAATAATTCTAACTAGATTACGCGCACCGTGTACCTAGCATAGGATATCAATATTATATATATATATATATATATATATATATATATATATATATATATTGATATCCTGCGCTTGTACACGGTGCACGACTGTGCGCGTCGCGTATGATATTAGTCCCTTTTTTTTTTTTTTTTTTTTAATTTTTGAATTAAAAAAATAATTAAAAGTTTTTTAAAAAAATTTATTTTTGGGATTCATGCTTCTCAATTGGATTATAATTTGTAAGTTATTCTTTTTTTTTAGATTTTACCTCTAGTGTTTAGATTTTTCAATTGGGTTATAGTATTTAGTAAAAAAAAAAAATTAAAAATGAAATAAATTTAAGTATTTATGTAGTATTGTAATGTGTTTAGGTGATATATTCATGGATTAAGGATTTATATATAAGGAAGTATTGATTTTTTTTTTAAATTTAAAATCGAAATAATAGATATGTATGTTATTATTTGTTATTATTATTTTTTTAAAATTTTGAATTAAAAAATTAATTAAAATATTTTTTAAGATTTTTTTTAGGATTCATACATCTCAATTGGGTTATAATTTTTAAGCTAATTTTTTTTTAAGATTTTACCTCTAGGATTTTGACATCCCAATTGGGTTATAATATTTAGTAGAAAGAAAATTTTAAAATGAAATAAATTTAAATATTTATGAAATATTATAATGTGTTTCGAGGATATATTTATATATTAAGGATTTATATATAGAAATATTGATTTTTTAATTCAAATTATAAAAAAAATAATTAAAAAATGTCTTATATGCTGCGCGCATACAGTTGCGTACCGTATGGTGCGCAGCATATCACCACTCTTCGTATATACATATATATGATAAAAATTCAAAACTAGAGCGAGTTCTTGTTTGAATGCATATCAACGATAATCCTTGTTAACTAGACATTATAAATTTAGGTGCCTGAATTAAATTTCACAAGTAATAGATGAGTTATATCTCAACTCACAGTATATTTAACATAAATTCAAACCTTTTCATTTAACATATAAGTAAAAATATAACTCTTGCCCCCATTGATGTGGTACAATGGTAAAGCATTAAAAAAAATAATTAAGAGTATCAGAATTGGAATTCCACTGAGAACAAATACTATTTATAAGGTTGGTGAATCATAATAAAGATATTAAAATTGATAGATATAAGATAAATGAATCATAAGTGGTGGTCCTTTTGTAATCCAAACTTATTATAGGTATATACTTTAAATTTAGATTGTGTCATGTCATTTTTAGCTCCCTTTTAAGTCAAAAGATTAGTGGATAAAAAGCAAATTTAATCTTCAAGTTAAGAGCAGCGGCAACTTTTGGAGCTACCAAGAAAAACCATCACCAGCTCCTGTTCCATCACTTAATTTATTATGTGATCAATTTATCTTTTATTTTTATTTTTTAATAATTGAGGTATTCTATTCTTCAAACCAACTAATCTTAAAAATTATCGACCTGATCCTATAAAAAATTTTCATATGCTACAAAGATAAATCAGAAAATGTGAATGGCTCCGTAATTGAAATCAACCCGTAAATACCTGGTTAAATTGTGAAAACTTCTTATTGTTGTACCATAACTCCTAGGGTAATCAATGTATCATCAATTACATGAGCAGCAACAGCTAGCATTGGTATTGATAACTCTGAGTATCTTTCAGTTAGGCCATGAAAGGGAAGCAGCAGCATTGGCTCAAGGACTTGGAATCTACTTTACAACTTGTAATGGAGCATGCAACACTTGGTTCTAAGTGCCTTCACTCACATAATATTGGACCATTCAAACCTTCTTTTTCCCAGTCACTTCATGCGTGGAAAGATGGTGCCCACATTTATCAACCGGCACACATAATTGGTGCCTAAGCAGGATCAAAAGGAAGACATGGAGCAGCAGATAGTGAGAGGCATGCAGAGAACCTCCTCACAAGGCAGCAAGCTGAAGTCGCCATCCTCAACATACTAATCACCCATGCTACCATCAGACACTTATTGCATTGCCTCACGCAAAGTAATGTTGCTATGTTCTTTATCAGTCATTAATGAAAACGACGATATGAACGTGCCCATCATAATGGGTCAAAAATTTGACCAACACAGTTTCATATTAGTGTATCAATCACTGAAACTATACTTTCAATTCTATAATATATATAACATATATGGTAGGAGATTCTCCTATTATAATTAACTATCCTTTTATCTAAATAGTAGTGGTCGATACACTATGATTTTGCTCCTGTTAAATTATAATCAAAAGCTTAGACTAGATAGCTGAGAAAGAAGAAAGATAAATAACTGACATAAAAAACCAATATAATTAACTTATCCGTAAGCGTTGGAAAGGGATCTTATTTAATTTAGAAGAGTTCTAGCATGTCTTGATTTGAAACTTTGTGGAAGAAATCAGATGTTATCCAAATCTTCTCAACTTAATTTGATTCTGTAAATCATATTCACCATAAAACCACTAAACTCCCAGGCTTGACATATGGTATAGACCATGATTGTTTGCTCAGATATTCATTTGTGTATGCATTATGAGTTCCTTCAAGCCCATTCGAACAATTTGTGCAATGAGGTACCCGCTTATCTTCGTATGCCCATCTCTACAATCTCAGGAAAGAGTCAAATCATATTGGATCTATTGTATATAGCTTTATCCTTGTATTGTAAATGGCTATATTTGCTATTCGAATATGTGATCATAAAGTCATACAGCAACAACTTCATTGTTGTTAAAGGCTCACCTTCGTATGGATTTAGTTGGAAATTAGATGCTCATCTATCTCTTCTGCCTGCTCACAGAAAACACAAATTGCATTGATGTTTATTCTTTTCTCTGGCTAGGTTGCTTTTGATAGTCAGCCTATTTTGTTTCATTATCCAAATGAACACTTTTACTTTCTGTGGTGCATTACGGGAAAGATATTCAAAGTTTAGGTAGTTCTGATGTCATAACTCTTATTTTAATTAAGGACTGATATTGTAAACAGTTGCTAATATTTCTGTTATTATTTCATCTTGATTTTGAGTCTGAATATTTGTTTACTTCCAAGTGATTGATTGTCATTCTAAGTTTTCATTTTGAGGCAATTTTATGGAAGCAATGTGTGTTGTCATTGCCTTATTTGTACCATTAAATCTTTGTGTTAGTACCCCAAGGTAGTTTAGATGTGATCAACCAAGTCAAGTTAGGTCCTGTTGGTTTTTAACTCTGTGTCTAAGTGTGTAGAAACTTAGGAGAACAGAAAGTTGAGCAAAAGACGCAGCTAGCGAGAAGGACGGTACGGAAGAGAGCCGACAGACTCGGTGCGTTTGAAAGACGAGGTGCTGCTGAAGAGTACGAGAGCGGAAGACAAGGAGGTGCGCGGAGTTTCCGAGGGACTAAAAGCCGGAGCAGAAGATTACTCGAAGGCCAGAAGTTGGGTTTGGATGAGCCCTCTTCCGAATGACCAAGATCACCTAAGCGAGCGGGACCGGAGCGGATGACCCGGAACCTGTTAGAGTGTATACTAAAAGCCTAACTTTTTGTAAACATTTATTTTGAAATAAAGAATCACATTTGTCAAATGTCTACATTTATATGCTAAGTGTAGTTGTTCAATTAATTTATATTGTAGATAGCATGGTGTGTGGTGTCACACACAGAAGATCATGTTATCAAATCCTTATAAATTATAAACAATAGCTCACGACTAAGATGGATAGGAACAAACCATTGGAATAGTTGTAGTGTAATTTGATATTAGTTTATCTTGACTATAAAATTACACTAGTACACTCTGAGTGTATTGAGCAGGATCATTTAAAGCAAGTTCTTTTTATACTGACTGCATAAAAGAACAAGACTTTTGTTATTATGGAAGTGTGTGATTTTAATCATGATATAATAACAAGCACATATACTCAATATTTATTTCTTTAATTATCAAAGGGTGCAATTTAGCTCGTTAAATCAAAAGGCTAGATAATTTTGGAAATGATATTATTTATATGGTGTGTTGTTGATTATAGAATGAATCTGTGTCCTAGTTATCTAGGTTGATGATGTCCCGAAGAGGAGCTCATAAGGATTATCATGTAAACCCTGTAGGTGGACTTAGTCCGACATGACGTTAAGGTTGAGTGGTACTACTCTTGGAGATAGATATTAATTAAGTGAGTTGTCAGTAACTCATTTAATTAGTGGGCATTCGATATCTTAAACACAGGGAGATTAATACACTCATGATAAGAAGGAGCTCATATAGTAATATGAGATTGGTGCGGTAGTTCAATAATAACTCTTTAGTGGTATGAGTTATTATTGATGAACTCGAGTTGGGTGTTTGGAAACACGGGAAACTCAAGTTCATTGGGAGACCAAAACCAATTCCACCTCTCGGTCCTTGTCGTAGCGTCTTAGTTATAAAGTCTTATACCCACTCGTACCCACCTTCTTACCCACCTTAAGGTGGCCGGCTAAGCTTAGCTTGGAGCCCAAGCTAGGGCCGGCCAAACTAAGATTAGATGCGTCAAGTAGGTGGTCGGCCCTAGCTTGAACCCAAGCTTAGGTGGCCGGCCACAATAAAACTAAAAGGATTTTATTTTTTAAAAATCATTCCTTATGTGGAAGCCATGATTTAAAAGAAAGTTTTAAAATTAAATCTTTCCTTTTATAGTTTCTACAAAAGATTAATAGAAAGGTTTGATATCTTTCCTTATTTGTAGATTGAAAGGATTATTTTAATTTTGGAGAAAACTTTCCTTATTGTAATCATCCACATGTTTTAATAGAAATATTTTAATTTATAAAAGTTTCCTTTTATAGCCAACCATGAAGGAAATTTTTAAAGAGAAATTTTTATTTTAAAAATTTCCGGAAATAAATTAGGAAGTTTTAATTTTGTGTTTAAAACTTTCCTTTTTAGGAGGATTTGAGGTGGCCGACTAATAGAAACAAGAAACGAAAATTTTAATTAAATTTTCCTTTCATTGGCAAGGAAATTAAGGAAGTTTTAATTAAGACTTTCCTTATTTGCCAAGACCAAGGAATATAAAAGAGAGGGTAGAGGTGCCTCACCTCATAACAATATATCTTCTATTATTCCTCTCTTCCTTGGTGGTGGCCGGCCCTCTCTTCCTCTTCTTCTTCCTTGTGTGGCCGGCGACATCTTCATCTCAAGGAGCTTGGTGGTGGTCGGATCTTGTTAGAGGAAGAAGAAGAGATAGGAGGCTTTGTTTCTTAGCATCCCTTGGAGCTTGGTTGGAGGCCAAAAGTTCTTCAACTCTTGAAGATTGTTGGTGGCCGAAACTTAATTGGAGAAGAAGGAAGCTTGGGTGGATTCTCGTTTCAGTAGATCATTGTCCACACGACATCCAAGATAAGAAGAGAAATACGACAGAAGATCGTGAGTTCTATAAGCTACAAAAGGTATAATTAGTTCTTAGTTTCCGCATCATAATTGGTTCATCCTTTTGTTTAGATGTTGAAATACCAAACACAAGGGTTTTATAATTCTAGGTTTCAGATTTATGATTCGATTTGAGTTTCTTTTGTTTTTCGATCTTGTGATTCGATTGTTTTTATTGGTTAAACCTTGGGTTACTATATGGAGATTAAATATTAAATTTTATTGAAATACTTTGTCTAAGAAGTGGTAGATGATCCATACCCAAGAAGGCCTAGTGCCTTGCCATGTTTAACCTGGAAGCCAATCTTTGAAATAAATATTTAATCGAATTTGTAACATGGGTTGATTTGGATCAATATTGTTAAGCATCGTTTGTGATCCAAGTCTAAACCTCTAAGAACAGATAAGTTGAGTTTGGAATCAATAGTGTTAAGTTCCGTTTGCAATTCCAAATTTAATTTCTAAAAACACAATAGATTGTTAGGCAAGGTTCAGGACTTGTACAAAAAATTTTCTACAGGGGAAGCGGTAAGATATTCCAAGTAGCAACCAACAATTGGTATCAAAGCTAGGGTTTGCCTCTGTGTGTTTGGTTTTCAATTTAATTATGCACATGTCATACATATTTTAGGCATGATAATAGTAGGATATGCTAACTTTGTGGTTGCAGGCTCCAACTATTATGGCTTAATGTGATTGTGTGTGATTGGACCCTTGGACATGTCGAGGGCATTTATGTGTGTGCATGATTGTATGTATTAAATACAACACGAGCTGTATTAGTTTTAGGATTTTAGATTTTTGTGTCGATCTAGATTACATGTACATTCCCTTGTCGAATATATGATCGATAAATGTAAAATTCTATTTTTGACGCAGATTGTATCCTTGCGAGGCGTGGTTCTATTTGAGGACCAGAGATGCAGCGAAAAAGGAAGCAAGATGGATGCGGCGACTGGACCCGATTGCAGTGGCTAATGATGGAAGCAGCTAGGGTTGGGAGCACATGGAGGACAGTGATGGAAAATGTCATAATAGTTGGAAAATTATTTTTCCATATTTATTGCTTTATTTGTTGTGATGTGTTAGTTAGAGCCCTAGAGCCAATCATGTGATGATTGTTGTATGGACTCGTTGTATCATATTCTAGTATATAAATAAAGGTATTTCTTTGTCATTATTATACTTACTTGTATTGGTGTCAAATAACTAAGTTTAATAACGTCCTTGAGTAGAAGGTTCTTATCTATATCAATCGATAGGTTGAATCGATAATGAGATGATATAGAGAGCATTACTCTTAATCATTCTAAGTCAAGTATTAACATTCAGGGACAATGTTAATGTGACGAGACTAGCATGTAGGTCAACTCGATGACTTGATCTCACAAGTCATGGATATAGAGATATCAAGTTGACACATGGGTATGCATTGGAGAATGTGTACTAAATGACCCACTATGAGAAAGTATCATGGATCGTTATATGGGTGTCATATACTTTCTCATGTGACTATTAGTATGACTATCAGTCCTTGGACCTGAAGTCACTATGGTTCCCTACATAAGGAGTTACATACTTTGGATTCGTCAAATGTCACCCGTAACTAGGTGGACTATAAAGGCGATTACTGGGTTTGTAACAAATTATGCGGAGGGATGTGAGTGATGTAGATGGAATTTATCCCTCCTGTATGACGGGTGTGACTTCATCATTCTTGATAGAGTGAGACCACTAAGTGCATGGCCATGCCCAAATGAGTCAATATGAGATATTGAGCTCATTAGATTAAAGTGAGTCTACTTGGAGTTCAAGATATAGATTGATTAGAGGATGACATAGTCTATGCCTCATTTGATCAATCTAGATGTCAAGGATAGAAGGGCATTATCATATATTGTGAAGGGTCACAATTAGTAGTCACAAAGGTGATGTTGGATCTCAATATTCTTGTAACTTGGGTAGTAATGATGTGTTGCTAGATACCACTCATTACTTATGCTTCTAAATGAGTTTAGGAGCATTGCCAACGTTACAAGAACCTATAGAGTCACACACAAAGGACAATTAGATGGAGATTAGGTTCATATGATGGACCAAGAGGATTACGTTCATGTGATGAACCAAATTAGATTAAGAGTAATCCAAATTAGACTAATTGAGTTGGACTCAATGTGATTCATGTGTTGAATGAGTCTAATTTTGATTATGACTCATTGAATCAATTTAATTTAATGAATAGAGATTCATTAAATCAAATTAGTTTGAATCAAATGGTTAGACTTGATCAACCATGGGAGATAAGAGGTCAAGTTTGACTTGACTTGAGAGGGAAGATGAAAGGTCAAGTTTGACTTGACCAAATGCCACTTCATTAGTCAAGTTTGACTTGACCAAAGCCACATGGCATGGGGTCTGTAACGACCTGCCTTCTACTAACTAAGCTGTAAGGCCGGACCGTCACATTATGCTGTGCTAAACTATTCCCTGACCATCATTAAGCCTAATTGCGGAACTGTACTATTTAAAATTTTGCTAAACTATTATCATTTCTTTATTCTATATGTGCTAGAGGTGTAATCTAAGCTGTTGTTAATATATTTTACATCCCTCATGGTTAAGGAGCTGGACTAAAGGTTTTCCGGCTGATTTCAGGCCTCCCAATCGATCCACAGATCGATTGGAAGGGTCGAATCGATCTGGTGATCGATTCAGCAGGCTACTGTATGTGGGACTTAGGTTGGATCGATCCAGTGATCGATCCAGCATGCTACTGTGCTCGGGGCAATATTCTGGATCGATCGGCTGATCGATCCAGACTGGCCAATCGATCCAGTGATCGATCCCAGGGCTTTCTGTTCGCGACAGGAGGCATCCGGATCGATCGGCTGATCGATCCAGGAGCTTACTGTTCGCGGTACGAACTTCTCAATCGATCGGCGGATCGATTAAGAAGCCTCCAATCGATCGGCCGATCGATTGGGGTTTCTGATTTCGTACCGAAGTCTGATTTCAGCACTGCTTCGTGCCTCAATCACACATACAAGTTCTAATATGACTAGAACACAATCTAGCATCACATAACTAATGTTCTAAGCATGGTAGAGTGCATAATTTACTAGTTCATGGCATTTAACATACTAAGGTGCGGAATAATAAAATGTTAACAAGTTCTAATGTTCAAAACAAAACTCGCTGAAATTCCCTAAGTTCTTTGTTCCAAGTTCCGTCCACACACATCTTCATCACTGCATTGACCTCCAGCCTCCACTAGTCCATCTTCCCTTTACCTTTATCTGCAGTATAAGGAAAATAGTATCTGTAAGCTTGAGAGCTTAGTAAGAAACCATTTACCTCACAAAACATGCATACGATGCAAATTATGCTTTTAAAACATGCTATTTGAAATACATACTGAATATGCTAAGCATGGCATGACATACAACACATAGAAACAAAACTGATCATGGCAATCAAACTAATTATAACCTATCATGTTGTATCAACGCAAAGCTAAACTGATACCATGGTTGAGCTAAGCTAATACTAATCTGATGCTGAAGCTGTACTGAGTTCACATAACTATTTTGTGATGTTTGAAACTATATTCATAATAGATTAAAATACATAATCATGTTGCTGTTTGGGCCCGGCATCCCTAACTAAACCCGGGGTTGCAAATTCTGAATCTAGTAGGGTTTACTAGGTTAGCTGAACCTAGGGACGACTATGGGAGCCCAACCCAATGGATATCTAATCCAGTACAGTGCCACTGAGAAAGTAAAATACTGAACATAACTAATTATTATTTGTCTTGCTCATTCTAGGTTATCTGAACCTAGAGCTAGGTTGTCTGAACCTAGAGGCGACTGTGGGAGCCCACCCATTGGACATCTAGTCCTATAAGAGCTGTAGCAAGACTAAATAAGCTGTGCAAACGCTTCTATTGCATTTGTCTAAGCTAATAAAATGCCTAAGTTACATTTTAACTGTGCTAACAATTTAATCGAACACTTGGTATGCGCTAATTCGCATCCTTTGTGCCGAAAATCTACATACTACTAAACTGAAGCATAAAATTCATACGAAAGCTACTTATACTGCAGGTGAGGGGTTTCTTACCTCGTGCTCGAAGTTTCTTACGATTCTAATCGCTAGATTTCCCGGAGAAGACGATCCTTTCGACGATCTTCTCGCGTTTTTACGTTCCTCTCACGGAGGGGAGTGTCCTCGTATCCAAGGTGTCGCTGGAACGTCCTCCTATGGCCCTAGGGACGAAATCCCTAGGTGTGCTTGTCGTTGGCGCCGAGAGAAGGAGGAGGGGAAGTGGGCGGCGGTGAGGGTTTGAGGGAGAGGAAAAGTTACGTTAAAAAAATAACTCTTCACCTATTAATTCCCAATTTATATTAAGTGGGTAATTCCGCCCAACTCCAATATAAATTTAATTGTTTCCGTTTCCTTTCAGCACGGCCCTGCTGGGTTCACCTGGTTACTAAGGTTCACCATAAGTCATAGAACCCAATAGGTCTCGGGTTCAATTCCCGCGTAGACTATTTCCGTTTTCTATTTATTTTTGCTACTTCCGCTACTCTAAAAATTCTGTTAAAATATTCTAAAATTTCAGAAAAATCATAGAATATTTTTAAAATAATTTTGAGAATTTTCAGGCGTTACAGGGTCAGCCATGATGGTGTTCCACATCATCATGGCTACATTATGTGTGTGGCACCTCATGAAGAAAAACCAAGAGGCATGACTCTTGGTATCCCAAGAGTGACCGACCACTTAAAAGGGAGAGGAGTTACATTTTTGGGTATTCAAGGCAATTGATTTCTTCTTCTTCTTCTTCTTCTTCCTCCTCTCTTCTCTCCCTCTCTTCCTCCGTTTCCATGACCTTCTAAGAGTGCTAGCACACTCTTAGTTGTGTTTTTCTCCACCTATTGTTCGTGTGGATACACATAGAGGAGTGTATATTTGACACTCTCGAGATCCGATAACCCTTCTGGATGAGCGGGATTTGCGAAGGGCTTCGCTTCAAAAGTATAAACCCCTTTCTTGTAGATCTAGTGTAGATCTAGGATTAGGAAATATGTACATGATAATTTTTATATATCTTCGCACATATCCGTGGCAAGACTTCGGGGTTTCCGTAACGCAAAAAACAGTTTTTGCGGCCCGAAAATCCCAACAGTGGTATCAAAGCCACGTGTGAAGCATGTACTTGTTTCATTTTGTATTTTTATGAAAAAGAACAGATCTGTAAGTTTCTGTAAATTTGCTATTTTTATGTATTTTATGAGTATTTTTCTCATAGAGGCGAAGCAACAAGTGTTTGGACACTTATAGGCTTCGACTACCGAGAAAAACCTTCCGAATCGGCAAGGTCTCGCCCAAATTATTTTGGAACAGCGGCTCAAGGCGATGTAAGATCGTAAATGGACACTCGTGTGACTCATTTCGTGAGAAGGGGCGCTGCCCCTAACCCCGCAAGGGGCATTGTCTAGCGATCGCGCCCGAAAATCGCTAAATGGGACCGCCGGGAAGTTGCGACTCATAAAATCGTAAAATTAGTAGTAAAATTATAGAAATTTATGGAAATTACATAATTTAGAATTATGTATAATTTTTGTAATGGTCATGGCCCAAGAACCCAATTTGATTGGACAAATGTGATGTAATTCATAATATGGTCTGCGTGCCATTTTTGGATTGTGCGTGTTGTATTTGATATACGACCTGCGTGTCGTGCCTCCTCTATTTTAATATTCCTGTTATATAATAGTTTTAGACTCGAATATAACTCGAGTTTCACCGTTTTGTAATGTACAAAATGAGGCGGTGGAAGGTCCACTCAAGAAGGAGTTGGGAGGAGGGCACTATCAACACATGGTGGTCAAATGAGGTGCTTGGAGAAGCCGTTGACCTTAGGTTGACCGTCCGATCTTCTCATTGGCTTGAGAAGATCGTAGTAGGGCCATGACCTTATCACAATTAATTATAATTATCATTTCTTGTGTGCATGTGATGCATGCTAGAGTAGGATAATTAGTGCCTTGATGTGTATAAGATACGAATCCACGATTATATTAGATCTAAATCAACTCAACTCGAAATGCCTACCATGTTTTGATACCCATCACTACCTCGATCACATGTTGTTGTTGAATTTGCCAAAGCAGAGCAACACATATTATCTTGGTAGGGTGCGGAGGGACAATCTTAGTCCCTCCTATCAAGGCTTGGGTGAGTACAAACTCAATTAGATTGAGTACAACTAGTTAACTAAATTGGATCGGGTATAACTATAGGCATTTTTCCAACGGTTGGACGATAGGATAAAAATCACATTTATACTAAATCTTGGGCGATTTAGCCAAAGCTAACTCAAGTTTTAATGTAAATGATATTTTTGATCCTATAAACAAGAGTTACATAGAGATGTAATTGATAAATTTGTTATCTACCGATCATACTAAGTCTTGGGCGATTTAGCCAAAGCTAACTCAAGGCGTAGTATGATGTGGATCTTGTCCTGCATGAATTATAGCTCATTGGTTAGAATCTAGTAAGTGTGGTTTGACCACATCCATGGCTTGATTCTACAAAAGTTCTATAATTCAGTGGGAGCATCATTTGATTAAAGACCTAATTATATGATTAGTGGAATATGATATTTATTTTCTGTAATTTTCTGTTGTAGATTGCCATGTCAAAAAACATGAACACCTCTCCCTGTGTTTTGTCCTTGACAAAGACAAGCTCAATGGAACTAATTTCCTGGATTGGTACAGAAATTTGAGAATCGTTCTCACACAAGAATGAAAACTGTACGTCCTGGAGCAGCCCATTCCGAAGGCACCTCCTGCCACTGCCACGCGAGCTAATCGAGATGCTTATAAGAAGCATCAAGATGACGCATTAGATGTGTCATGCCTCATGCTCGCAATCATGAACTCTGAGCTTCAGAAGCAACACAAGTTCTGCTTATGATATGGTTGAACATCTTCGTCAACTATATCTAGGACAAGCAAGGCATGAGAGATTCGAGATCTCTAAGGCACTGTTTCAGTGCAATATGCAAGATGGGACTCCCGTAGGTCCATATGTACTCAAGATGATTGGATACATAGAGAACCTATAGAGGTTGGGATTCCCACTTGGTCAAGAGCTGGCCACTGACTTGATCTTGTAATCCTTGCTAGATAGTTACAATCAATTTGTTCAAAATTACAACATGAACAAAATTGATAAACCCCTGCCCGAGCTGCTAAGCATGTTAAGAACTACTGAGCTCAACCTTAAGAAGGTAAAGCCCAACTCCATTTTGATGGCGCAAAAGGAAAAAGGCAAGACCAAGCCTAAAGATAAGGGAAAAGGCAAGGCACTGAAATCCAAAGGAGGGGTTGCCAAGGATGCTACCTGCTTCCACTGCGGTCAGACCAGGCATTGGAAGAGGAACTGCAAAGTATATCTGGAAGATCTTATGAAGCAACACGAGTTCTGCTTATGATATGGTTCAACATCTTCATCAACTATATCAAGGACAAGCAAGGCATGAGAGATTCGAGATCTCTAAGGCACTATTTCAGTGCAATATGTAAGATGGGACTCTCGTAGGTCCATATGTACTCAAGATGATTGGATACATAGAGAACCTACAGAGGTTAGGATTCCCACTTGGCCAAGAGCTGGCCACTAACTTGATCTTGCAATCCTTGCTGGATAGTTACAATCAATTTGTTATAAATTACAACATGAACAAAATTGATAAACCCCTGCCCGAGCTGCTAAGCATGTTAAGAACTACTGAGCTCAACCTTAAGAAGGTAAAGCCTAACTCCATTTTGATGGCACAAAAGGGCAAAGGCAAGGCCAAGCCTAAAGGTAAGGGAAAGTCCAAAACAAAGGGCAAAGGCAAGGCACTGAAACCCAAAGGAGGGGTTGCCAAGGATGCTACCTGCTTCCACTGCGGTCAGACCGGGCATTGGAAGAGGAACTGCAAAGTATATCTAGAAGATCTTAAGAAGAAAAGAAGTGAGACTTCTACTTCAGGTATATATGTTATAGAAGTCAATCTATCTATTTCTTCATCATGGGTATTGGATACCGGATGTGCTTCTCACATTTGTACTAATGTGCAGGCGCTGAGAAATATCAGAACATTGACGAAGGGCGAGGTGGACCTATGAGTAGGCAATGGAGCATGGGTTGCTGCTGTTGCTGTAGGGACTTACTATTTATCTCTGCCCTCTAGGCTTGTACTAGAATTAGATGAATATTGTTATGTGTATGCTCTTACTAAGAACATTATATCAGTTTCTTGTTTGGACAAGAAAGATTTTTCGTTTATCATAAGGAACAAATGTTGTTCCGTTTATTTAAACGATATGTTCTATTGTAGTGGACCTTTGATCAACGGACTCTACATTCTAGACTTAGAGAACCCCATCTATAACATAAGTACCAAAAGGTTCAAATCAAATGAGATGAACCAAACCTATCTCTGGCATTGTCGCTTAGGTCATATAAATGACAAACGCCTATCCCAGCTCCATAAAGATGGTTTGCTGGACTTATTTGATTTTGAATCATATGAGACATGTGAGTCATGCCTACTGGGCAAGATGACCAAGACTCCCTTTAGTGGACACAGCGAGAGAGCGACCGACTTGTTAGGACTTATAAATAGTGATATATGTGGCCCTTTCAATGTTGCTGCCAGAGGTGGTTATAGGTACTTCATTACATTTACTAATGACTTTAGTAGATATGGTTATGTGTATTTGATGACACATAAGTCAGAATCCTTTGAAAAGTTCAAAGCATTCAAGAATGAAGTACAAAATCAGGTTGGCAAGAGTATTAAGATACTTCGATCAGATTGAGGCGGTGAATACCTTAGCCATGAGTTTCGTGACTATCTAGCTGAGTGTGGAATTCTATCCCAATTCACTCCTCCTGGAACACCACAGTGGAATGGTGTATCCGAAAGGAGGAATCATACCCTATTAGATATGGTGCGATCTATGATGAGTCACACAGATCTTCCTATATCTCTTTAGGGCTATGCTCTGGACACAGCAACCTTTATACTCAACCGTGTTCCATCCAAGGCAGTGATAAAGACACCATATAGGATATGGACTGGGAGAGATGTCTTGGTGTCTTTTATAAGGATTTGGAGTTGTGAGGTTTACGTTTGACGTCAAGTCTCAGACAAACTGGGACCCAAATATGATAAGTGCTATTTTATTGGATATCCCAAGGATACGAAGAGATATTACTTCTACATTCCTAGTCAACACAAAGTAGTTGTGGCTAAGATTGGGGTTTTTCTAGAAAGAGACTTTGTTTCTAGAAAAACTAGTGGGAGTACGTTCAATCTTGAAGAAGTTCAGGATTTGGACCATAACACTGAAGCCTTGATGGAAATTGAACTGGAACCACAAAGTGTTGTGGATGATGAGATTGTTCCACAAGGAGTTGAGGAACAACAAGAAGTTCAGGTAGACCTACCTCTTCGCAGGTCTGATATGGTACGCCATCAGCCTGAGAGATAATCATTTCTCTTGTCTGACCATGATGACGCTATGCTCATTGAGAATGAGCCTACCTCCTATCAGGAAGCTGTGATGAGACCAGATTCTGAGAAATGGCTAAAGGCCAGAGATCCGAAATGGAATCCATGTACAACAACCAAGTATGGACTTTGGTTGATCCACCTGAAGGGGTAAAACCCATTAGGTGTAAATGGGTCTTTAAGAGAAAGACTGACATGGATGGACTTATCTATAAGGGTCGTTTGGTAGCTAAAGGTTTCAAGCAAATTCATGGAATTGACTATGATGAAACCTTTTCTCCAGTAACGATGTTTAAGTCCATTCGGATTATGCTTGCTATTGCAGCATACCACGATTACGAGATCTGGCAGATGGATGTCAAAACCATGTTTCTGAATGCAAACTTTCTCGAGGATGTGTATATGACACAATCTGAGGGTTTTGTATATCCACGGCATACTGGCAGAGTATGCAAGCTGCATAAGTCCATTTATGGACTAAAGAAAGCTTCTCGGAGCTGGAATCTTCGATTCGATGATGCGATCAAACAGTTTGGTTTTATCAAGAATGAAGATGAACCCTGTGTCTACAAGAAGGTTGTTGGTAACACAGTTGTCTTTCATGTATTGTATGTGGTGTTGGTTGCTACTCGGAAAACCTATAGGTTCCACTGTACAAAAATTTTGTACAAAGGTCTGAACCTTTTCCTAGCTACCATGTGTTCTTTTAAATTAAATTTTGGATCGCCTGCGGAACTTAACACGTTTGATCCAAAACTTAATCTATTTGTTCTTTTAGGTTTTGACTTGGATCTCCTGCGGAACTTAACACGTTCGACCCAAGTCTCCTTAAGTTATTAATTCCATTAAATATTAATTTCCATAATTGATTCCCAGTACTGACGTGGCGAGTCACATGGCCTTCTTGGATATGGGAGCAACCACCACCGACTAGACAAAACCTTTTATAGAAAGCTAATATTTAATTTCCTAAAATAACTTTAGGTTAACCAAAGAGAACAATCAAATCACAAGGAAAAGAAAAAAACAAAAGAACACAACATCGAAAAACATATTCGAAATTCTAGAACATAAGCCTCTTGTATTTGGTATTATTTCCATAAATAACTAGCATGATGCAGAAAGAAAAATTACTAGTTATACCTTATAGAAAAACCTCTTGATCTTCTACCGTATTCCTCTTCTAACCTCGGACGTTGTGTGGGCAACGATCTTCCGAGATGAGAAACCACCAAGCACCTTCTTCTCCTCCTAGCTAGGTTCGGCCAAAACAAGAAAGCTTCACCAAGGAAGAAGAAAAACACCAACCAAGCTCTAAGAGATGCAAACTTCCTCTCCTTCTTCTTCTTCTTCTCCAAGTAGTATCCGGCCTCCACAAGAGCTCCAAGCAATAGAGAGTTTCGGCCACCACAAAGAGGAAGAAGAGATGAGATGATGACCGGCCACAACACCAAGGAAAAGAGGGAGAGAAAATAATAGAGGTTGTGTCTCATGAAGGCACCCTCACCCCTTCTTTTATATTCCTTGGCCTAGGCAAATTAGGAAATTTAATTACAATAAAATTTCCTCAATTTCCTTGACATGATTTAATTGAGAAAAATAAAATAAAATTTCCCAATTAAATCTTCATTGGCCGGCCACATCATTGGAGAACAAATTGGACAAGTTTCAATCAACAATTAAAACTTCCTAATTTGTTTCCGGAAATTTTAAAAAATAAAATTTCTCTTTAAAAATCTCTCCATGGTTGATAAAAGGAAATTTCTATAATTTTAATTTTATAACATGTGAATAATTTTTAAAGAGAAAATAAAATAACTCACCAATCTACAAATAAGGAAAGAGATCTAATCTCTTTCTTTAATCTTTTGTAGATCTTTTACAAGAGAGATATTTTAATTTTAATTCTCTTTAATAAATTATTTCTTCCACATAATAAAAACTAAAATTAAAATCCCTTTTTAATTTAATTTGGCCGGCCCCCACTAGCTTGGGTTCAAGCTAGGGCCGGCCACCCAATTTTATACCTAGGCCGACCCTAGCTTGTTTCCCAAGCTAGCTTGGCCGCCCCCCTATTGGTGGGTATAGAAGGTGGGTATAGGTGGGTATAGAACTCTATAAATAAGAGGCTACGATAGGGACCGAAATGAGGAATTGGTTTTGGTCTCCCGATAAAATTAAGCATCCCGTGTTCGCCCCGAACACACAACTTAATTTTATCAATAATAATTCATTCCACTAGAGAACTATTATTGAACTACCGCACCAATCCCAAATTACATTTTTGGGCTCCTTCTTATTATGAGTGTGTTAGTCTCCCTGTGTTTAAGATATCGAATGTCCACTAATTAAGTGAGTTACTGACAACTCATTTAATTAATATCTAAGTCCAAGAGTAGTACCACTCAACCTTATCGTCATGTCGGACTAAGTCCACCTGCAGGGTTTAACATGACAATCCTTATGAACTCCTCTTGGGGTCATTCTCAACATATATCTCTAGGACACAGTTTCCTTCTATAATCAAGAACACACACTATAAGTAATATCATTTCCCAACTTATCGGGCTTATTGATTTATCGAACTAAATCTCACCCATTGATAAATTAAAGAAATAAATATCAAATATATGTGCTTATTATTATATTAGGATTAAGAGCACACACTTCCATAATAACTGAGGTCTTTGTTCCTTTATAAAGTCAGTATAAAAGAAACGACCTCAAATGGTCCTACTCAATACACTCTGAGTGTACTAGTGTAATTATATAGTCAAGATAAACTAATACCTAATTACACTACGACCTTCTAATGGTTTGTTCCTTTCCATTTTAGTCGTGAGCTTCTGTTTATAATTTATAAGGTACTGATAACATCATCTTCTGTATGTGACACCACATACTATGTTATCTACAATATAAATTAAATGAACAACTACAAACAAATGTAGACAATTAGACCAAATGTGATTCTTTATTCATAATGAATGTTTACAAAGCTTAGGCTTTCAGTATACACTCCAACAATCTCCCACTTATACTAATGACTAAGCTGCCATATCTTCTACCATACATCTGATTCCCATTCCCTCCACATGCCGATCGAAAGCTTTCGCCGGAAGGGCCTTAGTGAAAGGATCTGCCAGGTTATCCGCTGATGCAATCTTGGTGATGACAACTTCTCCTCGCTTCACGATATCTCGTATCAGGTGGTACTTGCGCTCTATATGTTTACTTGCCTTATGGGCTCGTGGTTCCTTAGAGTTTGCAACTGCACCGCTATTATCACAATAAATTGTGATGATTTTGGGCAAACCAGGAATCACATCTAAGTCCATTAGAAAATTCCTGAGCCATACTGCTTCTTTAGCTGCCTCAAAGGCTGCTACATACTCAGCTTCCATGGTTGAGTCCGAAACGCATTTCTGCTTAACACTCCTCCATGAAATGGCTCCACCTCCTAAAGTAAACACATAGCCTGATGTAGACTTCATCCTATCCCTGGAAATCTGAATCAGTGTAACCCACAGGGAGCAGATCGTCTGGTTGGAAAACGAGCATATAATCTCTAGTCCTTCTCAGGTACTTTAATATATGCTTTACCGCAGTCCAATTTCCTTGTCCAGGGTTACTCGATATCTGCTATGCCCACGGTAAAAACAGATATCGTGTCTCGTATATAGCATTGCATACATTAGGCTTCCTACCAAGCATAAGGAACTGCTTTCATGTCCTCTATCTCTTTCGATGTCTTTGGAGACATCTCTTTAGATAGAGCTACTCCATGTCTAAAAGGTAAGAAACATTTCTTGGAATCCTGCATGCTAAAATGAGCAAGGATTGTATCTATGTATGAAGCTTGGGATAGACACAACATTCTTTTCTTACGATCCCTTATTACTTTGATCCCAAGAATGTGTGCACAATCTCCTAAGTCCTTCATATCAAATTGTTTGGACAACCATACCCTTACATCTGATAATACCTTGACATTGTTGCCAATTAACAAAATATCATCTACGTATAGTACAAGAAATACCACCACGTTTCCGTTACACTTCTTATATACACAAGACTCATCCGGACTTTGAATAAATCCATATGACTGGATTACTTCATTAAACCGGATGTTCCAAGATCTTGAAGCTTGCTTTAATCCATAAATGGACCGATTGAGCTTGCACACTAGATGCTCTTTGCCTTTTTCAATAAATCCTTCTGGTTGCTTCATATGGATGTTCTCTTCAAGACTTCCATTAAGGAAAGCTGTCTTGACATCCATCTGCCAAATCTCATAATCCATATGAGCAGCAATGGATCAGAGTATCCGGATAGATTTAAGCATGGCTACCGGTGAAAAGGTTTCCTCATAATCGATTCCCTCTTTTTGAGTGTACCCTTTCGCATCAAGCCTAGCTTTGAAGGTTTCTACCTTCCCGTCTGTCCCTCTTTTCCTTTTGTAGATCCACTTGCATCCAACGGCTTTTACACCATCAGGTGGTTCTACAAGCTCCCAGACCTTATTAGAGTACATAGACTCTATTTCAGAATTCATTGCCTTTTGCAAAGATGTTGCATCTATATCTTGGAGTGCTTCGTCATATGTTCGTGGATCAGGTTCATGTTTACCCGGGATCAAGTTCGAAGACTCTCCCAAAAACATGAATCTTTCAGGCTGCCTTACAACCCTCCCACTACGACGAGGCATTGTCTGTGGTTGTGTATCATGTGTGACACGTGTTGCAGTCTCTTGTGCTACTTCATCTTGTACTGTTGGTACTGAAGTAGACATTGTTGGTGCAACATCCCTCAGGTCAAGGTTGACCTGGTTGACCAAGCAGAGTCTTGGTTTGAGTTTAGATGTTTGACAATAAGAAATTGATTGAAGAAGAGTCAAGTAGGTCAAGGTTGACCGGATACTTGACTGGGAAGTCCTAACTGGGATGTTAGGTAGAATGGAAGTCCTGGTGAGTGAAGCCAGGCAGAAGGAAAACCCTAATGAGTGAAGCTAGGTGAAAGTCCTGGTGAGTGAAGCCAGGTGAAAGCCCTAGTGAGTGAAGCTAGGCAGATGGAAAACCCTAGTGAGTGAAACTAGGTGAAAGTCCTGGTGAGTGAAGCCAGGCAAGGGAAAATCCAAATGGATCAAGGATGATCGGACATCTGGTGTTGGGAAGTCCAAGTAGGTCAAAGGGTTGACTGGATACTTGGCACGAGGAAATACAGATAGGTTAAAGGGATTGACCAGACATCTGATGGAAGTCCAAGTAGGTTAAAGGGAGTGACCAGATACTTGGCATGAATAGAAAAGTCCTAGTGGGTCAAAGGGATTGACCAGACACTTGGTGGGAAGTCCTAGCAGGTCAAAGGAGTGACCAGATGCTAGGCATGGTGTACCAACAGGTCAAGGTTGACCGGGTGTTGGTTTGGTAGGCTTGGGACTTGGTTTTGGGCAAAAACCAATCTGGATCGATCGCTGGATCGATCCAGAGGATCGACGTGGATCGATCGCCTCTAGCGATAGAGAGCTTCCGGATCGATCCGTGGATCGATCAGATATCTCCAATCGATCGGTCGATTTCAGCCGCTATGAGAGCTCGGATCGATCCATGGATCGATCCCGACCGACAGAGGCGCCCGGATCGATCCGTGGATCGATCCAAAGCCTCCGATCGATTGGGAACATTCGAATCGATCGGGATCCGACCGTTGGCGTCGATAAAGGGCAGCGCACGATTCCTTCGATCGCTTCTCCATTCACTCCATCTCGCCAACTCCTCCACGCTCTCAAAGATCAGATCGCCTTCTTGAAGGATCTTGGAAGCTTTCCAAGTCAAGAGGCGGATCAAAGGCAAGAGAAGCTAGGTTAGGGTTTTCTGTACATTGTAAGCTTTGCGCTTGTATTTTGTTTCCTTTTTCTTCTTGTACTGAGAGTCTTGTAGGGCTTCTCCGCCCTCGGTAGTTACCGAAAAGGAGTGTTTTCATAGTGGAGGGTGCGTGCGTGGTGTGGATCCTTGGATTAGTCATCTCTTATGAGGTGGATACCAAGTAAACCAACCTTGTTAGCGTTATGTGATTGTTTCTGTTATTTTCCGCTGCATATCCTTGAAGAAACAAGCAACGCCGAGCAACGAGCGAACGCGACGAGCTATTCACCCCCCCTCTAGCTACTTTTGGTCCTAACAAGTGGTATCAGAGCGAGGCCGCTCTTCACCGGAATCATCGCTGGAAGGGTCAAGCATAACAAGAAAAGCTAGAGGGCGAAGAAGTAAGAGCAAATTCATCAAAGTCAAAGAAATCAAAAGGCTCAACTTCAAGATGCAATTCCAAGATGGACTTGGATTTGACACAAGGGTGACTCCACCATACACTTCCACGAGCTTCGATTCTTGGAAATCAAGAATCGAAAACTTTCTTATGATGGAGATAGAGCAATGGTTTGCTCTAATGGAAGGATTTGAAGCTCCAACAAACTCGAAGGGCAAGCTTCTCAAGAAAAGCAAATGGAGCTCGGAGCAAGTCCAAAGGTGAGATGCAATGACAAAGTGACCAAGCTTTTGGTCAATTTATTGTCAAGCACCATCTTGCAAAATTGGAGAATTTGAAGATGCAAAGGAATTATGGAGCAAATTGGCAAGCTTCATGAAGAGATCCTCCATATACAAGAGCAAGAAGTATCCGAGAGGGTGACTCTTGGAGCAAGACCAAGAGGAGGACTCCGAGGTTGAGAGATGCTCAACAAGAAATCCAAGAAGCTTCATCCTCAAGGGAATGCAACGAAGGGAACAAGGAGGGAGCATACTCCTTGTTTCATATTCAAGATGATGAAGCCTCCACCTCTAGGATTGAGGGGGAGCAATCCTTGGTGACGCCGGATCAAGAAGAAGGAGAAGCTTCTATATCCGGGTCAAGAGACAAAGAGGAGGAAGAAGATTCTACCTCCACAAGTCAAGAAAAATCAAATGGAGGAGAATCAAGGTCCGATCAAGAGGAAGCTTCTACCTCCGGATCCAAAGAAAATGCCACCCCTACAAGCAAAGGTATAAATATTTCAATTAAAAATAAAAATCATATTATATGTTTTGAGTGTAGGGAACATGGGCACTACAAAAGCAAGTGCCCTAAATTGGCCAAGAAGAAGGGCAAAGTGGCACCTAAGGGCAAGGTGAAGCCCAAGGAGACCACCCCCGGGACAAAGAAGAGCAAGGAGCACATTGTGTGCTTCTTGTGTCAACAAAAAGGGCATTACCGAAGTCAATGCCCTAAGGGGAAGAAGGTGGTCAAGGCTCATGGAAGAAGCTCAAGTCAAGGGGGAGCCTCCAAGGTAAAGAAGAAGGTAACATTTATTGAGCCTACCCCTTTACATTATGGTAAAAAGCATGATAGTTCAAAATTTTATCATTTTAATGCAATTTACCATAAGAATAGAAAGCATGAGGGCTTTAAGGAAAAGCATGTGGCCCTACATGCTAAAACTACCCAACCTAAGGTTAGGAAGGTAGATGGACACTTGGGCAAGAACACTAAGGATAATAGATACATGCCCAAGAACAAAAATGCTCATGGATCAAATGAAAAATCAAATACTAAGGACTTAGTGAGAGAAAATCAAGTCTTGAGATCAAGACTTGATAAAATGGAAAAGACCCTAAAAAGGATGGAAAATATCCTATTAGGGCAAAATGAGCATAGCCTAGGTTTAGGGGTGCAAAAGTCATTCAATGGCCATAGAGGTTTGGGATACAAACCCAAAACTAAAAAGGATGTGCCAAGTTATCATAGGGTTCCGTATAGCTATGGAACAAACCCTAAGTCTAGAGGTCAAGTCAAAGATACAAGGGAAGATATCCCTAGAAGTATTTTTGCAACCAAAGTGACTAAGACTTCTAAGAAGTCTAAGAAAGTCACTAACAAGGTCACAAGGGAGGCTATCCCTAGAGTTGACCTAGAAGATGTGACCAAGGCTTCTAAGAAGCCCAACAAGGTCACTAGGAAGGTATCTAGGGAAGTTATCCCTAGTGAGTACCTAGAGCATCCAAGGAGCACCAATAGGTGTTGGGTTCCTAGGAGCATCTTCTCTATCCCATAGATGGGTTGGAGAGTGTCAACTCTGATTAGAAGGGTAGTTAACCCAACTTTAAGGAAATTGACACTCAAGGAGCATTTTCAAGGTTTTTGTTAACCTTTGAAAATGAAATGGAATTATTATTTACTCCTTGAAAGAGTAAAATGTGCCTAATGGTGGAAGAATTGATTTTAATCTTAAATGGCACATATTGGGAAATTCATAAGAACTACCAAGTTGGGTTTTTGGTATGTTCTTAGGAAATTTAAGGCAATCCGGGCCTTAATTTAAAAGTGCTACTCTTGTGAAAAATGAAATATGCCAACATTTGAGGATATGCTTAATTTCAACTGGCATAAATTAATCAAGGGAATTAGAAATGCCAATTTAGGCTTTGGCATTTTCATGAAGCACTTTAGGGCAATCTAGGTTTAAGTTGTAAGTTTAGCTAAGTTTTTAAGGATACTTAGATAGTTGATCTAGGTATATTTTATTTATGTTAAATCTTGCCATGATTGTTTGCCCATCATATGCCATGACATCATGTTTATTTTTGCATTCATGTTTTATTATGCAAAATCCAAAAATACCATGTCATGATTTTCATACATCATGTAGTTATAGGAATCTTTCTTTTGAAAGTTATTTTATTTTGATGTATGCCATAACATTATCATGCATTAGTTTAATTCCTTGTAATTAAGGACAAATGGCATTTAACAACACTTATTAACAAGTGACATCTTATGTGGATGTCTAATATCTTTAAAATGCCTAGATAGATATGCATGATCCCTAGATTAGGGCAAAACCAAAATCTACATCTCACAAAGACTATAAGGTGACTTGTATGTGCTTTAGTGCACATTAGATACAAGTGAGATGTTAGGATGATGAACAAAGCTCAAGATGTTGATTTAGTGCATTCTTTTGTGTTTTTAAGTTCATCAAAACACATAGTTATGTGTTTTCCCATCATTGGGAAAGCTAATGTACAAGTCATGTGCATTAAGCCCATGGAACATGATGGGATATTGGTTTTGAAAATGTTTTTAAAATGATTTTGGAAAACCCTGGTGAAGGCTATCTTTTGCTACTAATCACCATTGAATAGTTAGACACAAACTTGAAGGAAACACTAAAGTTTTTGCAAGTTCTCAAGTTTGTGTCAATCTTTGAAAATATGATGTATTTTCATAGAAAACTATTTTTCCATGATAACTTATACCCTCAATAATGTCTACACAAATTTTTACGATTTTTGGAATTTTGTAGAATTTTCTAGGGGTTTCTGAAATTGGCTGAAATTGAATTTCAGCAATTTCAGGCCTCCAATCGATCAGTGGATCGATTGGAGTGCCTCAATCGATCAGCCGATCGATTGAGAAGGCATTTCTCGCGAGCAGAAGCTCGCTGGATCGATCAGTGGATCGATCCAAGGAGATTGAATCGATCAGTGGATCGATTCAGCAAGGTTCAATCGATTGGAACCCAACTCCAATCGATCCAAGTTGCTGATTTTGGCTGGGAAGGCCTGATTTCAGCATCTTTGAACCTCTTTGAGTCTAGGTAACCATTCCAAACCCCTAAAATACATTTGTATACATACAAAGGGTGTTTTCATGTGAAAACAAGGATGGATTGGTTAAGGAAGGCTTCATTGAAGTTTAGGTTGAGGTTTGTTTCAAATTTTGAGTATTTGAACCTCAAAACTTCTAAATTTGGGTTTCCTAAAGGTTTAGGGATTCCAAGTCATTGTTGGTGCAATGACAGAAGTTACCACCATGTCTTTAGGGGGAGGGACTCTTTAAAGACATGAAAAATTTATTTTTCATGAACCTTGGAAGGTGGTTAACCTTCTTTAAAGAAAATGCTCATGTATGAGCTTTTGAACTTCAAATGGGGAGTGGATATCCTCATTATATCATGTGGGAACTCACGTGGTTAGAAAATGCTCAAGGTTGAGTATTTGTCTACATTGAGGGAGAAGTTAAGGATAAATGAAGGGTATGGGACCTTCATTATCGTGTTGGTCACAACAAGTGATGTTGTGAACAACGATGAGCAACTCTTCAGGGGGAGAGTCTTCAACAAATGGAGTTGTTGAAGTGTGCCCAAAATTGGAGCACAGTTTGATGTGTGTCCAAAGATGGGTTGATGTGTTTTATTAGAAGGGGGTTGATGTGTGCCAATAGGGGGAGAATGAAAGGACCTGTGAATGGGTGTAAGTTAGGCTTTCATTACCTAGAGGGAGTGTGCCCTCTTAGGGGGAGAATGAAGAGCCTAATTTATGTGTTCATTGCCTAGTGGCATGAAGATTGAGGCTATAGGATTAGCCTAACTTACATGTGGTATTGTAAGTGTTATTGTGGTATTGTCAAACATCAAAAAGGGGGAGATTGTTGGTGCAACATCCCTCAGGTCAAGGTTGACCTGGTTGACCAAGCTGAGTCTTGGTTTGAGTTTAGATGTTTGACAATAAGAAATTGATTGAAGAAGAGTCAAGTAGGTCAAGGTTGACCGGATACTTGACTGGGAAGTCCTAACTGGGATGTTAGGTAGAATGGAAGTCCTGGTGAGTGAAGCCAGGCAGAAGGAAAACCCTAGTGAGTGAAGCTAGGTGAAAGTCCTGGTGAGTGAAGCCAGGTGAAAGCCCTAGTGAGTGAAGCTAGGCAGATGGAAAACCCTAGTGAGTGAAACTAGGTGAAAGTCCTGGTGAGTGAAGCCAGGCAAGGGAAAATCCAGATGGATCAAGGATGATCGGACATCTGGTGTTGGGAAGTCCAAGTAGGTCAAAGGGTTGACTGGATACTTGGCACGAGGAAATACAGATAGGTCAAAGGGATTGACCAGACATCTGATGGAAGTCCAAGTAGGTTAAAGGGAGTGACCAGATACTTGGCATGAATAGAAAAGTCCTAGTGGGTCAAAGGGATTGACCAGACACTTGGTGGGAAGTCCTAGCAGGTCAAAGGAGTGACCGGATGCTGGGCATGGTGTACCAACAGGTCAAGGTTGACCGGTGTTAGTTTGGTAGGCTTGGGACTTGGTTTTGGGCAAAACCAAATATTGGATCGATCGCTGGATCGATCCAAGCCTTTCCTCGAATAGAGAGCCTCGGATCGATCCGTGGATCGATCCGGATATCAGTGGATCGATTGGGACGCGGCTGCTTCGCGCGATAAGCTGGATCGATCCATGGATCGATCCGGTTTCCCCAAGCGATGGCCGGATCGATCCGTGGATCGATCCAAAGCCTCCCGATTGATTGGGAACATTCAATCGATCGGGATCCGACCGTTGGCGTCGATAAAGGTCGTAGCGCGATTCATTTCCTCGCTTCTCCATTCACCTCATCTCTCGCCAACTCCTCCACAGGCTCTCAAAGATCAGATCGTTCTTGAAGGATCTTGAAGCTTTCCAAGTCAAGAGGCGGATCAAAGGCAAGAAGAGAAGCTAGGGTTAGGGTTTCTGTACTCATTGTAAGCTTTGCGCTTGTATTTTGTTTCCCTTTCCTTTCTTCTTGTATTGAGAGTCTTGTAGGGCTTCTCCGCCCTCGGTAGTTACCGAAAAGGAGTGTTTTCATAGTGGAGGGTGCGTGCGTGGTGTGGATCCTTGGATTAGTCACCTCTGATGAGGTGGATACCAAGTAAACCAACCTTGTTAGCGTTGTGTGATTGTTTCTTGTATTTCCGCTGCATATCCTTGAAGAAACAAGCAACGACGAGCACCTAGCACGCGACGAGCTATTCACCCCTCTAGCTACTTTTGGTCCTAACAAGTTCTTCTAAAACAACTTTACTACTGGTCTTGTGATCCATTATATAGTCTTCTTCTAAAAGCGGGCATTGGTGCTAACAATGACCTTCGGTCTTTAGGACTATAAAATAAACCACCTTTCGTTCCTTTGGGATATCCTACAAACACGCGAACTTCTGACGAGATTCTAACTTATCAAGATCTGGTTTCAGACATGTGCTGGACTACCCCAAATCCGAATATGTCTTAGACGGGTTTTCGCCCATTCCACAATTCTATGGGAGTAGAAGAAATTGATTTAGAAGGTACTAAGTTCGGAACGTCTTCTTGTTTCCAGAGCATATCCCAAAACGAATTTGGTAATTCAATAACTCATCATCGATCTAACCATCTCCATAAGAGTCTTATTCCTTCGTTCTTTTGGGGTGTTCAGGTGCAGATAATTGGGATTGAATCCCATCCTCGATAAGTAATTCCTAAACTCTCCTAAGAGGTATTCGCCACAACGATCTGATCGTAGTGTTTTGATACTTTACCTAATCGTTTCTCCACATCAGCCTTGTATTCTTTGAACTTATCAAAGCACTCGGACTTCGGCGCATTAGGTAAATATTCAAAACCTCCTCTTGCTTGGACAGACATAGGACCACACAAATCAGAGTGAACCAATTCTAACACTTCTTTGGCTCTATACCCCTTGGCCTTGAATGACCTCTTGGTCATTTTTCCTTCTAAGCAGAATTCACAAGTTGGAAAATTTTTCAACTCTAATGAACTCAAAAGTCCATCGGCTATAAGCCTCTGAATCCTACTTAAGTTAATATGACCAAGCTTTACATGCCAAAGATATGCTTGGTTCATTTCCGAAGGTTCTTTTCTCTTATTAGAATTAGAAGATGAGTTATAAATTTCCATGTTTTGCTTTGTGGAAGAAATTGGATTTAAAGTATACAAATTGCCAACTAATGCACCAGAACAGATAATCACTTTTATTTCTTTTAATAACTACATCGTTACTGAAAGAAACTGAATATCCATCTAAAAATAGTTTAGAAACTGAAATTAAATTCTTTCTAAAACTGGGTACATAAAGACAATTTCTTAAAACTAAATTTCTATTTCTACTAAAAGATAAGTAGACGTCTCCCACTGCAACAGCTGCCACCTTAGTAGCATTGCCCATGTAGATGGTAATCTCCCCATCATATAGTCGTTGGGTTTCCTGGAACCCCTGCAAAGAATTACAGACATGATCAGTGGCTCCCGTATCTACACACCAGGTACTGGTAGATAACACCGCTAAACATGTTTCAACAACTAGAGCATGAGATATACCTTTATTTTGGTTCCTACGAGGACAGTCCGCCTTCCAATGTCCTGCCTGCTTGCAGATGAAGCACTTGCCGACTTCTTCACTCCAGCTTTAAATCCCGTACTCGAGATTTATTCCCCTTCTTTGCTGAGCCACTTGTTTCTTCTTCTTCTTTCCTCTCGGTTTAGAAGTAGAACCATTTTCAACAAAGTGAATTTGAGAATTGTGACGAAATAATCCTTCTGCTGCTTTCAGTCAGTAGTTTCCCTAATGAATAAATCCTTTTATTCATATTATAGTTCAAATGCTCAAAACTTAGGTAGCGTTTGGAGGATCATATCGATCGGGTTTCCCATCAATTTCTCCTCCAAGGATCTGTATCTCGTTCGGATAAGCCATCATCTTTAGGATATGATCCCTTACAGGAGTACCCTCTTGCATGGTGGCTGTCATTATCTTTCTCATAGCTTCTTGTCTAGAAGCCCTATCCTGATGACCAAAGAGCTCCTTGAGATTGTTCATAATATCATAAGCTGTTGGTAAATCTTGATGCTGATGTTGCAATACATTTGACATTGAAGCCAAAATGTAACACCGCGTCATCTCATCTGCCTTTACCCATCTCTTATGATATTCAATCTCCTCTTGGGTAGATTCACCAGTGGGTGCATCAGGACAAGGTTCAGTCAGTACAAATTTATAGCTTTCAGCAGTCAGAACAATGTCCAGGTTCCTTTTCCAATCTATGTAATTAGGTCCAGTAAGTCTA
This sequence comes from Zingiber officinale, assembly GCF_018446385.1. Classification (NCBI taxonomy): domain Eukaryota; kingdom Viridiplantae; phylum Streptophyta; class Magnoliopsida; order Zingiberales; family Zingiberaceae; genus Zingiber; species Zingiber officinale. The sequence continues at coordinate 33,477,507 of NC_055999.1, read as the reverse complement.
TTCTGTTGAAGTATGATGGACAGTGGGTTGAAAGTCATCCTAAGAATCACAAATAACTTTTGGTCAGAACTCTAAATTTAGAATAATATTGATTCCTCAAACAATACTATTTTAAATTAACCAACACCTCATAACACCGTTAATTTTGTATGCCACGTTAGTGTGGACGTATATAAATTCAACATTTGTAAAAGGAGGGTTTTAACCCATTAATTTTATTATCTTGTCAACCTAACTTTTTGACAAATAAAATTAATAGTTGGTATTATTTGGTCACACAAATAATAGCAGTGATTCCGTTGGGGAGGATACTATTAGATGTGTCTAAGTGTATACCATTACTTGACACTAAGTCCATTAATAAGATTATGCCCCTTCCGTTGGGGAAAATCACACGCTCTTAATTAACTTCCTATAGTAATCCAAAAATGGAAGTCTGTTCTAGTGATCCGCAAACAAGCTCATCCGTTATGGAGGAAGGCACTCAGAGCCAACGCGCAAGCTTGTTTGCATCACTTACAAACCAGTAATGGAGACCATGGGATTTACTTAAAAATCCCTCTCCCACTTAGTTATTTATAAATGAGGAATTTTAACTATGTTAGCCTACTAAAACTTGTAAACTAACATGCACACACAGCATAATATAAAAGCAATAAATAGAAAATTTAATTTTCAACTATTATGGCTTTTATCTCTAATTGTCCTCCGTGTGTTGTCATCCCAAGCTGTTGCCATATTTGACCACCGCCACCGGGTCTAGCTGTCGCATTCATCTTGCTCCTAGTTCCGCTGCGCCTCTGGTCCTTAGAAGGTTCCACTCTTTGCAAGATTCGGTCCGCGACATAAATAGAATTTTACATTTTTGATCCTATATTCCATAAAAGGAATGTACATGTATCTAGATCAAAAATAAAATCTTAATAAAAACTAAATACAGCTCCTGCTGTATTTTAATACAATCATGCATACACATATAAATGCCCTTGACATGTCCAAGGGTCCAATCACACACATAATAACTAAAAGCCATAATAGTTGAATCCTGCATCCACAAAGTTAGCACATCCTACTATTATCCTGCCTAAATTATGTATGACATGTGCATAATTAAACTAAATACCAAATACACAGAGGCAAAACCCTAGCTCTGATACCAATTGTTGGTTGCTACTCGGAAAACCTATAGGTTCCACTGTACAAAAATTTTGTACAAAGGTCTGAACCTTTTCCTAGCTACCATGTGTTCTTTTAAATTAAATTTTGGATCGCCTGCGGAACTTAACACGTTTGATCCAAAACTTAATCTATTTGTTCTTTTAGGTTTTGACTTGGATCTCTTGTGAACTTAACACGTTCGACCCAAGTCTCCTTAAGTTATTAATTCCATTAAATATTAATTTCCATAATTGGTTCCCAGTACTGACGGGCACATGGCCTTCTTGGATATGGGAGCAACCACCACCGACTAGACAAATCCTTTTATAGAAAGCTAATATTTAATTTCCTAAAATAACTTTAGGTTAACCAAAGAGAACAATCAAATCACAAGGAAAAGAAAAAAATAAAAGAACACAACATCGAAAAACATATTCAAAATTCTAGAACGTAAGTCTCTTGTATTTGGTATTATTTCCATAAATAACTAGCATGATGTGGAAAGAAAAATTACTAGTTATACCATGTAGAAAAACCTCTTGATCTTCTACCGTATTCCTCTTCTAACCTCGGACATTTTGTGGGCAACGATCTTCCGAGATGAGAAACCACCAAGCACCTTCTTCCCCTCCTAGCTAGGTTCGGCCAAAACAAGAAAGCTTCACCAAGGAAGAAGAAAAACACCAACCAAGCTCTAAGAGATGCAAACTTCCCCTCCTCCTTCTTCTTCTTCTCCAAGTAGTATCCGGCCTCCACAAGAGCTCCAAGCAATAGAGAGTTTCGGCCACCACAAAGAGGAAGAAGAGAAGAGATGATGGCCGGCCACAACACCAAGGAAAAGAGGGAGAGAAAATAATAGAGGTTGTGTCTCATGAAGGCACCCTCACCCCTTCTTTTATATTCCTTGGCCTAGGAAAATTAGGAAATTTAATTTCAATAAAATTTCCTCAATTTCCTTGACATGATTTAATTGAGAAAAATAAAATAAAATTTTCCAATTAAATCTTCATTGGCCGGCCACATCATTGGAGAACAAATTGGACAAGTTTCAATCAACAATTAAAACTTCCTAATTTGTTTCCGGAAATTTATAAAAATAAAATTTCTCTTTAAAAATCTCTTCATGGTTGATAAAAGGAAATTTCTATAATTTTAATTTTATAACATGTGAATAATTTTTAAAGAGAAAATAAAATAACTCACCAATCTACAAATAAGGAAAGAGATCTAATCTCTTTCTTTAATCTTTTGTAGATCTTTTATAAGAGAGATATTTTAATTTTAATTCTCTTTAATAAATTATTTCTTCCACATAATAAAAACTAAAATTAAAATCCCTTTTTATTTTAATTTGGCCGGCCCCCACTAGCTTGGGTTCAAGCTAGGGCCGGCCACCCAATTTTATACCTAGGCCGGCCCTAGCTTGTTTCCCAAGCTAGCTTGGCCGGCCCCCTATTGGTGGGTATAGAAGGTGGGTATAGGTGGGAATAGAACTCTATAAATAAGAGGCTACGATAAGGACCGAGAGGAGGAATTGATTTTGGTCTCCCGATAAAATTAAGCATCCCGTGTTCGCCCCGAACACACAACTTAATTTTATCAATAATAATTCATTCCACTAGAGAACTATTATTGAACTACCGCACCAATCCCAAATTATATTTTTGGGCTCCTTCTTATTATGAGTGTGTTAGTCTCCCTGTGTTTAAGATATCGAATGTCCACTAATTAAGTGAGTTACTGACAACTCATTTAATTAATATCTAAGTCCAAGAGTAGTACCACTCAACCTTATCGTCATGTCGGTCTAAGTCCACCTGCAGGGTTTAACATGACAATCCTTATGAGCTCCTCTTGGGGACATTATCAACCTAGTATCTCTAGGACACAGTTTCCTTCTATAATCAGCAACACATACTATAAGTGATACCATTTCCCAACTTATCGGGTTTATTGATTTATCGAACTAAATCTCACCTATTGATAAATTAAAGAAATAAATATCAAATATATGTGCTTGTTATTATATTAGGATTAAGAGCACACACTTCCATAATAACTGAGGTCTTTGTTCCTTTATAAAGTCAGTATAAAAGAAACGACCTCAAATGATCCTACTCAATACACTCTGAGTGTACTAGTGTAATTATATAGTCAAGATAAACTAATACCTAATTACACTACGACCTTCTAATGGTTTGTTCCTTTCCATTTTAGTCGTGAGCTTCTGTTTATAATTTATAAGGTACTGATAACATCATCTTCTGTATGTGACACCACATACTATGTTATCTACAATATAAATTAAATGAACAACTACAAACAAATGTAGACAATTAGACCAAATGTGATTCTTTATTCATAATGAATGTTTACAAAGCTTAGGCTTTCAGTATACACTCCAACATGTAGATGACATACTACTCATTGGGAATGACATTCCTTTACCACAGTCTGTCAAGACTTGGCTAGGGAATTGTTTCTCAATGAATGACTTAGGTGAAGCATCCTGCATTCTAGGCATAAAGATCTATAGAGATAGATCTAAGAGATTGCTTGGCCTAAGTCAGAGTACATACATTGATAAGGTATTACTACGGTTTGCCATGCAGAATTCCAAGAAAGGATTTCTGCCGATGTCACATGGTGTGAGTCTTTCGAAGACTCAAAGTCCCTCTTCTAGAGAGGAGAGTGACCGCATGGATACAATTTCTTATGCCTCAGCCATAGGACGTATCATGTACGTCATGCTATGTACTCGTCCTGATGTTTCGTATGCTTTGAGCATGACGAGTAGATACCAGTCAGATCTAGGTGAGCGTCATTGGATAGCGGTCAAAAATATTCTTAAGTACTTGAGAAGGACTAAGGAATATTTCTTGATATATGGAGGCGATGACGAGCTAGCTATAAAGGGTTACAGTGATGCAAGCTTCCAAACTGACCAGGATGATTATAGATCATAGTCTGGGTTTGTGTTTTGCTTGAATGGTGGTGCTGTGAGCTGGAAGAGTTCAAAGTACGACACAGTTGCTGATTCTACAACAGAGGCCGATTATATTGTTGCATCAGAAGTAGCAAAGGAGGCAGTTTGGATGCGTAAGTTCATTACTGAGCTTGGGGTGGTTCCTAGTATTGTGGATCCCATAGAGCTCTATTGTGACAATAATGGAGCAATTGCGCAGGCTAAGGAACCTCGCTCACACCAATGGACCAAACACATACTACGCCACTTCCATCTCATTCGAGAGATCATCGATCGAGAAGATGTGAAGATTTGCAGAGTACCCACAGAGGCTAGCATCGCTGATCCCTTAACCAAGGCTTTGGCATAGAGAAAGCATGATGGTCACACTAGGTCATTGGGGCTTAGAGCCTACACTGATTGGTACTAGTGCTAGTGGGAGATTGTTAGTTAGAGCCCTAGAGCCAATCATGTGATGATTATTGTATGGACTCGTTGTATCATATTCTAGTATATAAATAAAGGCATTTCTTTGTGGTTATTATACTTACTTATATTGGTGTCAAATAACTAAGTATAATAGCATCCTTGAGTAGAAGGTTCTTATCTATATCAATCGATTGGTTGAATCGATAGTGAGATGATATAGGGAACACTACTCTTAATCATTCCTAGTCAAGTATTAACATTCAGGGACAATGTTAATACGACGAGACTAGCATGTAGGTCAACTAGATGACTTGATCTCACAAGTCATGGATATAGAAATATCAAGTTGACACATGGGTATGCATTGGAGAATGTATACTGAATGACCCGCCATGAGAAAGTATCATGGATCGTTATATGAGTGTCATATACTTTCTCATGTGGCTATTAGTATGACTATTAGTCCTTGGACCTGAAGGCACTATGGTTCCCTACATAATGAGTGGCATACTTTGGCTTCGTCAAACATCACCCGTAAATGGGTGGACTATAAAGGCGATTACTGGGTATGTAACAAATTATGCGGAGGGATGTGAGTGATGTAGATGGGATCTATCCCTCCTATATGACGGGAGTGATATCATTATTCTTGATAGAGTGTGACCACTAAGTGCATGACCATGCCCAAATGAGTCAATATGAGATGTTGAGCTCATTTGATTGAGTGAGTCTACTTGGAGTTCAAGATTTAGATTGATTAGAGGATGGCACGATCTATGGCTCACATTGATCAATCTAGATGTTTAGGATAGAAAGACATTGTCACATATTGTGAAGGGTCACAATTAGTAGTCACAAAGGTGATGTTGGATCTCAACATTCTTGTAACTTGGGTAGTAATGATGTGTTGCTAGATACCGCTCATTACTTATGCTTCTAAATGAGTTTAGAAGCATTGTCAACGTTACAAGAACCTATAGGGTCACACACAAAGGACAATTAGATGGAGATTAGGTGCATATGATGGACCAAGAGGATTAGGTTCATGTGATGAACAAAATTGGATTAAGAGCAATCCAAATTAGACTAATTAAGTTTGACTCAATGTGATTCATGTGTTGAATGAGTCTAATTTAGATTATGACTCATTGAATCAATTTAATTTAATGAATATAGATTCATTAAATCAAATTGGTTTGAATCAAATGGTTAGATTTGATCAACCATGGGAGATAAGAAGTCAAGTTTGACTTGACTTGAGAGGGAAGATGAAAGGTCAAGTTTGACTTGACCAAATGCCACTTCATTAGTCAAGTTTGACTTAACCAAAGCCACATGGCATGGGGCCAGCTAATGATGATGTTCCACATCATCATGGCTACATTATGTGTGTGCCACCTCATGAAGAAAAACCAAGAGGCATAACTCTTCGTATCCCAAGAGTGGTCGGCCACTTAAAAGGGAGAGGAGTTACCTTTTTGGGTATTCAAGGCAATTGATTCCTTCTTCTTCTTCTTCCTCCTCTCTTCTCTCCCTCTCTTCCTCCATTGTCGTGACCTTCTAAGGGTGCTAGCACACTCTTAGTTGTGTTTTTCTCCACCTATTGTTCATGTGGATACACATAGAGGAGTGTACATTTGACACTCTCGAGATCTGACAACCCTTTTGGACGAGCGGGATTTGCGAAGGGCTTCGCTTCAAAGGTATAAACCCTTTCTTGTAGATCTAGGATTAGGAAACATGTACATGATAATTTTTATATATCTTTGCACGGATCCGTGGCAAGACTTCGAGGTTTCCGCAATGCAAAAAGTGGCTTTTGCGGCCCGAATGTCCCAACATGATGTGTGTGTGCATGATAAAATTCTCGTCTTAAAATAACTAAGTGGGAGAGGGATTAGTCAATAAATTTCACGGTCTTCATTACTGGTTTGTAAGTGATGCAACAAACTTGCATGTTGGCTCTGAGTGCCTCCCTCCACAACGGATGAGTTTGTTCGCGGATCACTAGATCAAACTTCCTTTATGGATGGTTATAGGAAATTATTTAGGAACGTGTGATCTTCTCCAACTAAGGGGCACAATCTTATTTAATGGACTAAGTATCAAGTAATAGTATACACTTAGGCGCATTTAATAGAATCCTCCCCAACAGAGTCATTGCTATTATTTGTGTGACCAAAGGAAAACCAACTATTAATTTTATTTGTCATAAAGTTAGGATGACAAGAATAAAATTAATGGGTGAAACCTCCTCTTACAAATGTTTAATTTTGTATACGTCCACTCTAACGTGGCATGCAAAATTCACGGTGCTTTGAGGTGTTGATAAATTTAAATAATATTATTTGAGGAATCAATATTATTCTAAATTAAAAGTCTTCACCAAAAGTTTTTTTTGTGATTCTTAGGATGACTTTCAACCCATTGGCCATTATACCGAAAGTGAACAAACTTACTGGTCCCAATTACATAGATTAGAAAAAAATCTGAACATTGTCCTAACTGTTGAAAGCTATAAGTTTGTACTGTTAGAGGTCTGCCCTAATGTGCCTAATAATGATTCTAGTGAAGAGGAGATTGAGTCTCATAAGAAATGGGTAAAGGCAGATGAGATAACGCGGTGTTACATTTTGGCTTCAATGTCAAATGTGCTGCAACATCTACATCAGGACTTACCAACTGCTTATGACATGATGAACAAACTCAAGGAACTCTTCGGACATCAGAATAGGGCTGCTAGGCAAGAGGCAATGAGAAAATTAATGACAGCCACCATGTCAGAGGGAACACCCGTTAGGGATCATATCCTAAAGATGATGGCTTACTTGAATGAGATACAAATCCTTGGAGCTAGAATCGATGGGGAAACCCAGGTCGATATTATTCTCCAAACGCTACCCAAAAGTTTTGAGCAGTTCCGCCTGAACTACAATATGAATAAAAGGATGTATTCATTGGCAGAACTACTGACAGAACTTCAGATAGCAGAAGGGTTATTTCGTCATAATTCTCAAATTCACTTTGCTGAAAATGTTTCTACTTCTAAGTTGAAAGGCAAGAAGAAGAAGAAAAAAGCTGGCTCAGCAAAGAAGGTTAATAAACCTCTAGGTACTGGACTTAAAGCGGGAGTGAAGAAGCCGAAGGCAAGTGCTTCATTTGCAAGCAGTCGGGACATTGGAAGGTGGACTGTCCTCATAGGAGAGATAACAATAAAGGTATATCTTATTCTCTAGTAGTTGAAACATGTTTAGCGGTGTTATCTACTAGCACCTGGTATGTAGATACAGGAGCCACTGATCATGTCTGCAATACATTGCAAGGGTTCCAGGAAATCCGACGACTATATGAGGGAGAGATAACCATCTACATGGGCAATGCTACGAAAGTGGCGGTTGTTGCAGTGGGAGACGTCTACTTATCGTTTGATATGAATAGAAGTTTGATTTTGAGAAATTGTCTTTATGTACCAACTTTTAGAAAGAATTTAATTTCAGTTTCTAAACTATTTGTGGATAGATATTTTGTTTCTTTTGATGACAAAGTAGTTATCAAAAAGAATAGGGTTATTATCTATTCTGGTACATTAGTTGGAAATTTGTATACTCTAAATCTAATTTTTCCACAAAGCAACAAATGGAAATTAATAACAGATCTTCTAATTCTAATAAGAGAAAGGAACCTTCGGAAATGAACCAAATATATCTTTGGCATCTAAGGCTTGGTCATATTAACTTGAGTAGGATTCAAAGGCTAATAGCCGATGGACTCTTGGGTTCATTGAAAACTTTCCAACTTGCGAATCTTGCTTGGAAGGTAAAATAACCAAGAGACCTTTTAAGGCCAAGGGGTATAGAGCCAAAGATATGTTAGATTTGGTTCATTCTGATTTGTATGGTCCTATGTCTATCCAGGAAAGAGGTGGTTTCGAATATTTTGTCTCTTTTATAGACGACTATTCGAGATATGGATATATTTACTTGATGCACCGCAAGTCTGAATGCTTTGATAAGTTCAAAAAGGACAAGGATGATGTGGAGAAACGTCATGGTAAAAGTATCAAGACACTACGGTCTGATCGTGGTGGTGAATACCTTTTTGGAGAGTTTAGGAATTACTTATCAGAGGTCAGGATCCAATCCCATTTGTCTGAACCTGGTACACCCCAAGCGAATAGTGTGGTAGAACGAAGGAATATGACTCTTATAGAAATAGTTAGGTCGATGATGAGTTATTCAGAATTACCAAATTCGTTTTGGGGATATGCTCTGGAAACAACAGTGTACATTCTGAATATGGTACCTTCTAAATTAGTACCCTCTACTCCCATGGAATTATGGAATGGGCGTAAGCCTAGTCTGAGTTATATCTGGATATGGGGTAGTCCAGCACATGTGTTAAAAGGAGATATTGATAAGTTGGAATCACATACAGAAGTTTGTCTATTTGTAGGATATCCTAAGGGAACGAAAGGTGGTTTATTTTATAATCCTAAAAATCAGAAGATCATTGTTAGTACCAATGCTCGATTTTTAGAAGAAGATTATGTAATGAACCATAAGCCCATGAGTGAAATTGTTCTAGAAGAAATTAGAGAGGACACGTCTACTCTAGTACCAACAGTACAAGATGAAATATCACAAGAAACTGCAACACGTGTCACAAATGATGTATAGTTATAGACAGTGCCTCGTCGTAGTGGGAGGGTTGTGAGTCAACCTGAGAGATGCATGTTTTTGGGAGAGTCTTTAGACTTGTCCTTGGTGAACATGAACCTGATCCCCGGACATATGACGAAGCACTCCAAGATAAAGATGCAGTATCTTGGCGAAGAGCGATGAATTCTGAAATAGAATCTATATATTCTAATAAAGTCTGGGAGCTTGTAGAACCACCAAATGGTGTAAAAGCCGTTGGATGTAAGTGGATCTACAAAAGGAAAAGAGGGATAGATGGGAAGGTGGAAACCTTCAAAGCAAGGCTTGTTGCAAAGGGACATACTTAGAAAGAGGGAATCGATTATGAGGAAACCTTTTCTCCAGTAGCTATGCTTACTTCTATTCGGATACTCTTATCTATTGCTGCTCATATAGATTATAAGGTTTGGTAAATGGATGTCAAGACAACTTTCCTTAATGGAAATCTTGAAGAAAACATTCATATGAAGCAACCAGAGGGGTTTATTGCAAAGGGCAAAAGGCATCTAGTATGTAAGCTCAATCGGTCGATTTATGCACTGAAGCAAGCTTCACGATCTTGGAACATCCGATTTAATGAAGTAATCTAGTCATATGGATTTATTCAGTGTCCGGATGAGTCTTGTGTATACAAGAAGTGTGATGGAAACATGGTGATATTTCTTGTACTATATGTAGATTACATTTTGTTAGTTGGAAATAATATCAAAGTGTTGTCGAAAGTAAGGGTATGGTTGTCCAAGAAATTCGATATGAAGGGCTTGGGAGAATGCACACATATTCTTGGAATCAAAGTAATAAGGGATCGCAAGAAAAGAATGTTGTGTTTATCCCAAGCTTCATATATCGATACAATCCTAGCTCATTTTAGCATGCAAGACTCCAACAAAGGTTTTCTACTTTTTAGACATGGAGTAGCTTTATATAAAGAGATGTCTCCGAAGACATCAAAGAAGATAGAGGACATGAAGGCAATTCCTTATGCTTCAGCTGTAGGAAGCCTAATATATGCTATGTTATGCACGAGACCAGATATCTGTTTTGCCGTGAGCATGGTTAGCAGATATCAAAGTAACCCTGGACAAGGACATTGGATTGCTGTAAAGCATAAATATTAAAGTACCTGAGAAGGACTAGAGATTATATGCTGGTTTACCTGAGAAGGACTAGAGATTATATGCTGGTTTACCAAGCAGATGATTTGCTCCCTGTCGTTACATGGATTCTGACTTCCAATCAGATAGGGACAATAGTAAATCTACATCAAGCTATGTGTTTACTTTAGGAGGTGGAGCCATTGCATGTGGCAGCCTCTGAGGCAGCCAAAGAAGTTGTATGGCATAGGAACTTCCTAATGGACTTATATGTGATTCCTGGTTTGCCCAAAATCATCACAATTTATTGTGATAATAGCGGTGCAGTAGCAATCTCGAAGGAACCACGAGCCCATAAGGAGTGTAAACACATAGAGCGCAAGTACCACCTAATACGAGACATCGTAAAGTGAGGAGAAGTTGTTGTCGCTAAGATTGCATCAGTGGATAACCTGGCAGATCCTTTCACTAAGGCCCTTCCGGCGAAAGATTTTGATTGGAATGTTGAAGGAATGAGAATCAGATGTATGGCAGCATTATGACAGCATAGTCTTTTAGTATAAGTGGGAGATTGTTAGAGTGTATACTAAAAGCCTAGCTTTTTGTAAACATTTATTTTTAAATAAAGAATCACATTGGTCAAATGTCTATATTTATATACTAAGAGTAGTTGTTCAAATAATTTATATTGTAGATAACATGGTGTGTGGTGTCACACACAGAAGATCATGTTATCAATTCCTTATAAATTATAAACAGTAGCTCACGACTAAGATGAATAGGAATAAACTATTGGAATAGTCGTAGTATAATTTGGTATTAGTTTATCTTGACTATAAAATTACACTAGTACACTCTGAATGTATTAAGCAGGACCATTTAAGGTAAGTTCTTTTAATACCGACTGCATAAAAGAACAAGACCTTTGTTATTATGGAAGAGTGCGCTCTTAATCATGATATAATAACAACACATATACTCAATATTCATTTCTTTAATTTATCAAAGTGTGCGATTTAGTTCGATAAATCAATATTCCTGATAAGTTGGGAAATGATATTATTTATATGGTGTGTTGTTGATTATAGAATGAAACTGTGTCCTAGTAATCTAGGTTGATAATGTCCCCAAGAGGAGCTCATAAGGATTGTCATGAAAACATGCAGGTGGACTTAGTCCGACATGACAATAAGGTTGAGTGGTACTACTCTTGGAGTTAGATATTAATTAAGTGAGTTATCAGTAACTCATTTAATTAGTGGACATTCGATATCTTAAACACAGGGAGATTAACACTTTCATGATAAGAAAGAGCCCATATAGTAATATGAGATTGGTGCGGTAGTTCAATAATAATTGTTTAGTGGTATGAGTTATTATTGATGAACTCGAGTTGGGTGCTCGGGGCATACACGGGAAGCTCAAGTTCACTGGGAGACCAAAACCAATTCCTCCTCTCGGTCTCTGTCGTAGCATCTTAGTTATAAAGTCTTATACTCACTCATACCCACCTTCTTACCCACCATAAGGTGGCCGACCAAGCTTAGCTTGGAGCCCAAGCTAGGGCCGACCAAACCAAGGTTAGATGGGTCAAGTAGGTGGTCGGCCCTAGCTTGAACCCAAGCTTAGGTGGCCGACCACAATAAAATTAAAAAGATTTTATTTTTTAAAAATCTTTCCTTATGTGGAAGCCATGATTTAAAAGTGAGTTTTAAAATTAAATCTTTCCTTTTATAGTTTCAACAAAAGATTAAGAGATAGGTTTGATATCTTTCCTTATTTGTAGATTGAAAGGAAGATTTTAATTTTGGAGAAAACATTCCTTATTATAATCATCCACATATTTTAATAGAGAGATTTTAATTTATAAAAGTTTCCTTTTATAGCCAACCATGATGGGAATTTTTAAAGAGAAATTTTTATTTGAAAAATTTCTGGAAATAAATTAGGAAGTTTTAATTTTGTGTTTAAAACTTTCCTTGTTTGGAGGATTTGAGGTGGCCGGCCAATAGAAACAAGAAAAGGAAATTTTAATTAAATTTTCCTTTCATTGGCAAGGAAATTAAGGAGGTTTAATTAAAACTTTCCTTATTTGCCAAGACCAAGGAATATAAAAGAGAGGGTACAGGTGCCTCACCTCATAACAATATATCTTCTATTATTCCTCTCTTCCTTTGTGGTGGTCAGCCCTCTCTTCCTCTTCTTCTCCTATTCTTCTTCCTTGTGTGGCCGGCGACATCTTCATCTCAAGGAGCTTGGTGGTGGCCAGATCTTGTTATAGGAAAAAGGAGAGATAGGAGGCTTTGTTTCTTAGCACCCTTGGAGCATGGTTGGTGGTCAAAAGTGTTGGTGCAATCGACCTAGGTTTTGATCGGTACGATCATAGTTTTGATGTGTGTGTCAAATAGTTTAATTTAGGTTCACCCTTGTATTTGATATGTGTATTTGAGTTGTGCAGGTTTGCAGGATACACATGCGACTCACGTTGATGGCTTTGGGTTTAGTGAAGGATGAAGCATCCGAGGGATCGTGGACAAGGCAGCGAGGACAAGGGCCGAGGGAAGCGACTTCGAGGCATACGCGAAGGATGGCATTGGGGACGAGCCACGGGCTTGAACGCATCCGAGTGACGAGAGCCAAAGGAAGTATGCTTGAAGGCAAGAGGTTAAAGCTGCAAAGGAAGCGTCAAATGAGTCGTAAGGGTGAGGGTACGAGTGAATGATAAATTGTATTCGGAGTAAAATGTTATGTTTAGGGTTTTATTGTAGTAGTACTGTAGCGTTACTGTAGCAGTCGACTGCATATTTTAGTAGTCGACTGGTACTGTCGACCGCGCAGTCGACTAGGTGTGAACAGAATGGTTCTGTTCGTTCGGTCAGTGTGGATTAGTCGACTGTATGTTTTAGCAGTCAACTGCACCAGTCGACTACATGTTTTAGCAGTCGACTTGTAAATGACCATTGGCATACTGTTAGTGCTACAAAGTAACCATTGGCAACCTCCAACGGTGACACCAGTCGACTGATGGTTTTGCCAGTCGACTGGTGCCGAGATGAGTTGATATGATGATCAACTCTCTCCTCTTATTTAAGGGAAGCTTTGGGACTTGAAGGAGATTACTAATGCTTGTTGAATAACTCATTGTCATTGCCCAAAGCTTCCAAGCCTACTCTCTTCCTCCTAAACCTAAGTTCATCATTGTAAAGAGGAAGAGATCCTTTGTGAGAGGTTTGCTCCACCGAGAAGGAGAAAGCTCTAGCCGAAGATTGCCGGGGATTGATCCACCGAAGGATCAAAGGCTCGTCCACCTCAAGGACACGCCGTAGAGTAGGAGCAAGTAATCTCTGAACCACGTTACATCGAGCTTGTTAGTGATTTGGTATTCTTTCTTTATTGTTTTCATTAGTTAGTTGTATTTCCGCGTGTGCACTAAGCTTTTGTAGAGAAGAAAAGAAGTTGGGGGTGACCTTGCTATCCAACCCCCCTTCTAGCCGGCCACCGATCTCCTACAAGTGGTATCAGAGCAAGGAAGCTCTTCAACGGACTAATCGCCAAGAAGAACACTTCATCAAAATGGCCAGCACAAATATTCATCCACCTAAATTCGAAGGAGACTTCTCTTGGTGGAAGAAGAAAATGGAGGTATTTTTCAATACCGATTTTGACATTATGCTAATCATGAGAAGTGGTTTTGAAGAACCCAAGGATGAACACAATGAAACAATCGACATAACAAGATGGACCAAAAAGCAAAAAGAAGAGCATCTTGTTGGAACCCCAAGGTTGTTTTGGTGTGATCAACAAGTTAAGTTAGGTCCTGTGTGTATTTAACCTTGTGTCTAAGTGTGCAGGAGCTTAGGAACACAGGTACTCGAGCGGAAGACGCAGCTAGCGAGAAGGACGGAACGCTGTGCGTCCGAGGGACGAGGTGCTGCGGAAGAGTACACTGACGGACGAGAAGGAAGTGCACGCGGTGGTTCCGAGGTACGAAAGCCGGAGCGGAAGATTGCTCGGGGAGCAAGAGACGCAGCTAGCGCGAAGGTCGGCACGGGGTGCGACCGAGGGACGAAGTCTGCGGATGAGTACGCTGGTGGACGAGAAGGGACACGCGGCAATTCCAAGGGACGAGAAGCCGGAGGGAAGCACGCTCGAGAAGACCGGAAGATGGGTTCGGGTGAGCCCTATTCCGGATGTCAGAGATCACCCAAGCAAGCAGAGCCGGAGCAGAAAGACCCGGACCAGAGGCGAGCTGAACCGGAGAAGAGAGCATGGACCAAAAGTCAATTGGGTTGACTTTTGGCTCCGGCGCCCGGAACTGTCCGGGGCGCCCGGAGCTGTCCGGGGCGCCCGGAAGTGACTTTTTCACAGGATCGAGCTTTGACTCGATCCAACGTTGGGGGATGAATTTTATCCCCTCAGGGCGCCCGGAACCCTTCCAGGCACCCCGACCAAGGCTATAAATATAGCCTTGGTCCAGAAGCTTTTCAACAATCACGATCATTCTATTTCCAAACACTTGTATGCTTTAGTTGTAGTTAAGCTTCTATTTTCTGTGCCTAAACACTGTAAGAGGCTTCTCCGCCTGAAGGAGTTTTTGAGCTTAATCTTCCTTAGATTAACAACCACATCGGTTGTAACCAAGTAAACATCTGGTGCCTCGTCTTTTCTTTTATTATTTTGTTTATCTGCTTAATTCATTTTACAAGTGTTAGCTTAATCGTTCGAGGAAGGGTTGTCTGTTTTTAATTGACAGGTTATTTACCAACCCTTCTAGCCGGCCCAACGGTCCTACAGTTACGCCTCAGAAGGACTAACCGCCGTCTGAAGCAAGAATGGCCGGAGCTAGCGACTACCCACCAGCATTCGAGGGGGAGCTTTCTTCATGGAAGCAACAAATGAAGGTATTTCTTAACTCTGATATTGGTAATTCTCTAATAATGAAAACAGGTTATGAAGCACCGAAAGACACGAACGGAGAGAAAATCGGCATACGCCTCTGGAATGAGAAGCAACGTGAAGAGTCCATGGCAAGTGCTCGGGCAGAGTTTCACATTCTAAGCGCAATACCAACTCAAGATTTCGACAGAGTCGGAGAGTACAAAAGTGCGAAAGAACTTTGGGAAAAGTTCTTAATGCTCTACGAAGAACCAGTTGAAGTCGTCTCCTCAATAGACATCGAGCCGTCATCAGAAGAATCCGAGACGGAAGAAATTACCAAGACAACCCCAACAGTCGAAGTACATCCCGAGATCGATAAAGGGGGAGAATCTTTGGAAGAAATTAATTCAACAGGGGGAGAACCAACGGCCGACGAGGTAAGTAAGGTATGGCCTCTACCCTCTGAACAACTGATTCAATTAATCAAATTACCTGAAGATTTTTGCGAACCAAAATTTGAATTATCGAAAGAACTTTTCGGATTAGAAAATCTTCGGTCGAATAATTGTTGCAAATTACAAAATATTCCTTCAAACGAATTTTGCACATTGCCGAAAGAATTGTTTATATTGTCGAAAAATTTTATCAAGTTAAAATCTATGCCATCTGAATATTTCTGTGAAATTGAAATTCAAAAAATAATAGAAATTAACATGATACAAATTTCTGCATGTATAATCTTTGTGGCATTAAATCTAAAAAAGATTGATTTAAGAAATTATGATAAGTTAAAATGAAAATTTAAAACTTTCTGATAAATAGAATTAAGAACTAAATAAATAAATAAATGCATAGAAATTTTTTAAAATATTTAAATTTTCTTGCATAAAAGTATTTTGGGCTTAGAAAGTTTTTTTTTAACTTAGAAACTTTTCAAAAAGCTATTGTTGACTTAGAAATATTTTAACATATAACTTTTCAAAATTTTCTATGTCTTTAAACCCTTAGAATTTTAAACCCCATTTTTATTGTGATCAAAGGGGGAGAAGAAGAAGTATAAGTCTAGGGGGAGGTAGAGAAAATTGAAAATTAAAATTTTCTGTTGAAATTTAATTTTTTCTATCTTATTGCACTTAAATTACAAATTAAGTTAATTTACTTAATTCTATTTTATGTCTATTATAACCCTAGGTTAACTTGGGTTGATCACACCAAAAAGGGGGAGATTGTTGGAACCCCAAGGTTATTTTGGTGTGATCAACAAGTTAAGTTAGGTCTTGTATGTATTTAACCTTGTGTCTAAGTGTGCAGGAGCTTAGGAACACAGGTACTCGAGCGGAAGACGCAGCTAGCGAGAAGGACGGCACGCTGTGCGTCCGAGGGACGAGGTGCTGCGGAAGAGTACACCGGCGGACGAGAAGGAAGTGCGCACTGTGGTTCCGAGGTACGAAAGCCGGAGCGGAAGATTGCTCGGGGAGCAAGAGACGCAGCTAGTGCGAAGGTCGGCACAAGGTGCGACCGAGGGACGAAGTCTGCGGATGAGTACGCTGGTGGACGAGAAGGGACACGCGGCAATTCCAAGGGACGAGAAGCCGGAGGGAAACACGCTCGAGAAGACCGGAAGATGGGTTCGGGTGAGCCCTATTCCGGATGTCAGAGATCACCCAAGCAAGAGGAGCCGGAGCAGAAAGACCCGGACCAGAGGCGAGCTGAACCGGAGAAGAGAGCACGGACCAAAAGTTAATTGGGTTGACTTTTGGCTCCTGGCCGCCCGGAACTGTCCGGGGCGCCCGGAGCTGTCCGGGGCGCCCGGAACCCTTCCGGGCGCCCAGAAGTGACTTTTTCGCAGGATCAAGCTTTGACTCGATCCAACCGTTGGGGGATGAATTTTATCCCCCTAGGGCACCCCGACCAAGGCTATAAATATAGCCTTGGTCCAGAAGCTTTTCAACAATCACGATCATTCTATTTCCAAACACTTGTATGCTTTAGTTATAGTTAAGCTTCTGTTTTCTGTGCCTAAACGCTGTAAGAGGCTTCTCCGCCTGAAGGAGTTTTTGAGCTTAATCTTCCTTGGATTAACAACCATATCGGTTGTAACCAAGTAAACATCTGGTGCCTCGTCTTTTCTTTTATGCTTTTGTTTATCTGCTTAATTCATTTTACAAGTGTTAGCTTAATCATTCGAGGAAGGGTTGTCTGTTTTTAATTGACAGGTTATTTACCAACCCTTCTAGCCGGCCCAACGGTCCTACACATCTAGCAAATTCCAAGGCAATGCATCACCTACGACATGTTCTTCCACAACAAGAAGTAACAAGAATTGGAAATTATACAAGTGCCAAAGACTTGTGGGAAAAGCTAGTGGAGCTTCATGAAGGGACATCGGAAGAAAAATTGGCAAAAAGAGACCTCCTTCAAACTCAACTCAACAATATCAAGCTTGAGAAAGGAGAAAAGGTATCAATTTTACATTCTAGAATTAAGGAAATTATTAATGGGCTAACAAGTGTAGGTGAGACACTTTCAAATCGAGACATGATGATGAAAGCCCTAAATGCTTTCCCAAGAACCACAACTTGGAGCTCCATTGTAGATTCATACTACATATCAAAGGACCTAGAGAAATCCTCTCTAGATGAACTCTTCTCAACAATGGAGCTTCACGAAATAAGAGTTGAAGGATTAGATGGAGAAGCTCATAGATCAAGAGGAGTAGCCCTTGTGGCAAACAAGGGAAAAGGAAAGAGAAGAAATCTTCATCACCACCATCTTCTGACTCCGAAGAATCAAGTGCCTCAATGGATATCGATCAAGAGGCATATATGGTAAGGAAGATGAGAAAGACATTTAAATCTTTTTCTTCTAACAAATATCGTGCTAGGAAAAGTTCTATAAGCAAAAGTAGGACAAGGAAGATCATTTGCTATAATTGTCAAAGAGAAGGACACATAAGAGATGATTGTCCTCTCTTGAAGAAGAAGGAAGGGAAGAAAAAGGAGGAGAAGAAGACAAAAGAAAAAGGGAAAAAGGCTCAAAACCTAAAAGCTACATGGGATGATCCATCATCATCATCGGAGGAAGAAGATCATCATGTAGTCAATTTTGCTCTAATGGGAATTGATTATGTAGCCTCCACCTCATCTGAACAAGAAGAAGGAAGGAGCTCAAGTGAAGATGAAGAAGGGAGCTCAAGTGAAGGGGGAGGACAAACTTCGGATTCGGACGTCTCGGTAAGTGAGGTATACAATCATCCTCCTCATGTCTTAATTAAGATCATTAAAAGTACAAATGATGATTTGTTCAAGGCAAAAAGGAAAAATAAAACCTTGAAAAATGACATTTGCATGGTTAAAGAAAAATTAGAATCCATGTCTATTAGGGATGATGATATGCATGCTTCTTCTACTAATTCAAATGATTCATGTTTAGAAGAAGAAAATAAGGCTTTAAGGGAAAAGGTAGAATACCTTACCAATGCCCTTAGAAAATTTGAAATTGACTCTAAAACCCTAAACATGATCATTGGGAGCCAAAGGGAAAATTTTAAGAAAAATGCGTTAGGATACAATGAACCCAACAATGATAAGACCTACCATTGTCTACTTGCTAGGGGACAATCAAAAACCAAGACCATAGATAGAAAATGGATCCCTAAGGAATATTTGGTTAACCCAATTAGAAAGAATTTCTATTGGGTGTCAAAATCAATCCTCAAGGGTTAGAGGATTTTAGCTCAAGTCAACCATAAGAAATAATTATTCAAATATTTGAAAGATGGTTGACTTGAGACCTTAAGGGGGAGCACTTAGCCTTGATAGAAAGTCATGATCAAGGGGGGCTAAGTAGAGGTTACCATTATACCTTATCTCACAATGACTTGTATGATTTTCCAACCATAAATGTGAGATAATGGGATGATACTAATAATTCACTTATGCTTACGGCATTTTGATGAGTTATGTGATGTATCAATTTTAAGTGATCATAGGCCAACTATGGGGAAAGCAAATGTTTAATTAATGGACATCTTGACCATAGATCATAGTTGGACATTTCAAATGTTTTGAAAACAATTCTATGTTTTATTTACAGTGGATAGTTATTTTGAAACATATGAATTCAAAACTAGGGTTTAATTTGATACAAACTTGAGTATTTTTCAAGGTGTTTGAGTTTTTATCAAAACATCAAAAATATGATGAATTTTCATGCAAGCATATTTTTACTTGTTAAATAACATTATAATAAATATGTGTTCAAAATTTCATGATTTTTAGAATTTTCTAGAATTTTTTATGCATTTCTGAAGTTGACTTCAGAAAGTTGAAATTCAGCCTAAATGTGCCAGTCGACTGCAACAGATGACAGTCGACTGGTACCTGTTTTCCAGCACTGTCAAGAGCTGATTTTGGGTATTTTTAAGTCCACATTGAGACCATAGTATGTATACATATTTGGTACAATTTTTGATGGTGTCAAAGGGGGAGAAATGCGAAGGTTTAAGTTAGAAACCTAACTATGTGCAAAAACTTGAAAATTATGGTTGAGAGCATATGTTAAGGGGGAGCTTGTGTATTCTGCTTCATGTTTACATATTGCTTCTAATTTTCATGTTGATATTTATTCCTAACTTAAACATATTGCCACACATCAACAAGGGGGAGATTGTTGGTGCAATCGAACTAGGTTCTGATTGGTACGATCATAGTTTTGATGTGTGTGTCAAAGAGTTTAAGTTAGGTTCACCGTTGTATTTGATATGTGTATTTGAGTTATGTAGGTTTGCAGGATACACATGCGACTCAGGTTGATGGCTTCGGGTCCGGTGAATGATCATGCATCCGAGGGATCGTGGACAAGGCAACGAGGACAAGGGCCGAGGGAATCGACTTTGATGCATACGCGAAGGATGACATTGGGGACGAGCCGCGGGCTTGAATGCATCCGAGGGACGAGAGCCAAAGGAAGTGTTGGTTAGTCCTAGGAAAACATACCGGTTCCACTGTACAAAAATTTTAGTACAAGTGTCGAACCTTTCCTTAAATAACCTATTGTATTATATAGAAGTGAAATTAGGAATCGCAGACGGAACTTAACATCATTAATTCCAAATTTAACTTATCTGTTCTTAATGGTTTAGATTTGAATCGCAAGCAGAACTTAATACTATTGATTCAAATCCACCTATGTTATTAATTCCATTAAATATTAATTTCCAAAATTGACTTCCAGGACTGCATGGCGAGGCACATGACCTTCTTGGATATGGGAGCAACCACCACCGCCTAGTCAAAGCCTTTTAAGGAAAGCTAATATTTAATTTTCTTAAATAACTCTAGGTTAACCAAAAAGAACAATCGAATCACAAATTTGAAAAAGAAGAAAACACAAACTCGAAAAATAAATTCGATAAATTAGATCTAATTGCCTCTTGTATTTAGAATTCTTACAAAGAAAATAACTAGTATGATGCGGAAGAAATCTACTAGTTATACCTTCTCTTTGTAAGCTAATGACCTCAAGATCTTCTGCAGTATTCCTCGCCTCGCCTTGGACGTCGTGTGGGCGACGATCCTCCAAGATGAACACCACCCAAAAGCTTCTTCCTCTTCTTCTAAAATCCGGCCACCACCACCACCAAGGAGAAGAGAGCAAAGGGAAAGGTAGAAGAGAGAGGGGCCGACCACCAAGAGATCACCAAGCAAAAGAATAAGAATTGTATCTCATGAAGCCCCCCTCACCCCTTCTTTTATATTACTTGCCCAAGGAAAATAAGGAAAAACTTTTTACAAAAAATAAAATCATCCTCTAGTTTTTTCCTTTTCCCTTTTTATTTTTCCTTTTCTTTCCTCTTGATTGAATCAATCACCAACATTAATTTTTGTGATGATTTTTTATTTTTAATTATGGTCGGACCCTTGCTTGGGCACCAAGCAAGGTGGTCGGCCACCTCATCAAGAGAAAAGAAAATATATTTTTAAAAATTTTACAAGAAGAAATTTTCTTATAAAATTTACAATCTCTCTTTCCTAAAGTAGAAGTTAAAAAAGGAAAGGTCTAAAAATTAAAACCACATTTTAAAATTTAAAACTTCTCTTATAAAATTTCCTTTTTAAAAATGATGATAGAAAATTTTAATTTTAAAACTTATCTTCGCTTTTTTTTCTTAAACCATGAGGATGGTTAAAAAAGGAATGTTTTAAAACTTTTAAAACACTCTATAAAACATGTGGCCTAATTCAAATAAGGAAAATTTTAAAAATTAAAATCTCTCTTTTAAAACTTATAGTTTTCTACAAAGAGAAGATTTTAAAAATTCAAAACACCCCTCCTATTTGAATTAATCTTGGCCGGCCCCTACAAGCTTGGTCACCAAGCAATAGGGTCGACCCCTATAAAGAGGATGTGGCCGGCCCTTGCTTGGTCACCAAGCATTGGACCGGCTCACTTCTTGGACACCAAGAAGAGCCTTACATTTGGATGGACTTGAGGCTATAATGAGGTTACGACAGAGACCTAGAGGAGAAATTAGTTTTGGCCTTCCGATGAGCTTAAGTATCCTGTGCTTGCCCCGAACACACAACTCAAGTTCATCGATAATAACTCATTCCACTAGAGAGTTATTATCGCACTACCGCACCAATCCCAAATTATATTATGGGCTCCTTCTTATTATGAGTGTGTTAGTCTCCCTATGTTTAAGATAACGAATGTCCACTAATTAAGTAAGCTACTGACAACTCACTTAATTAATATCTAGCTCCAAGAGTAGTACCACTCAACTTCATTGTCATGTCGGACTAAGTCCACCAGCAGGATTTAACATGACAATCCTTATGAGCTCCTCTCCGGGACATTCTCAACCTAGATAACAAGGACACAAATTCCTTCTATAATCAACAACACACACTATAAGTAATATCATTTCCCAACTTATCGGGCATATTGATTTATCGAGCTAAACCTCACCCTTTGATAAGTCAAAGAAATAAATATTAAATATATGTGCTTGTTATTATATTAGAATTAAGAGCACACACTTCCATAATAACCAAGGTCTACTTCTTTTATTAAGTCAGTACAAAAAGAACTTACCTGAAATGGTCCTACTCAATACACTTAGAGTGTACCAGTGTAATATATTAATCAAGATAAACTTATACTTAATTTCACTATGACTATTCCGATGGTTTGTTCATTTTCATCTTAGTCGTGAGAAACTGTTTATAATTTATAGAGAACCGACAACATGATCTTCTGAGTGTGACACCACACTCCATGTTATCTACTATATAAATTAATTGAACAATTACATTTAACAAATAAATGTAGATATTGACCAATGTGATTCTTTTATTTCAAAAATAAATGTTTACAAAAGCTAGACTTTTAGTATACACTCCAACAATCTCCCACTTATACTAAAAGACTAAGCTGTCAGATCTGTTGCCATACATCTGATTCCCATCCCCTCCACATGTCGATCAAAAACTTTCGCCAGAAGGGCCTTAGTGAAAGGATCTGCTAGGTTATCTGCTGATGCAATCTTAGCGACGACAACTTCTCCTCGCTTGACGATGTCTCGTATCAGGTGGTACTTGCGCTCTATATGTTTACTTGCCTTATGAGCTCGTGGTTCCTTCGAGTTTGTAACTGCACCGCTATTATCACAATAAATTGTGATGATCTTAGGCAAACCAGGAATCACATCTAAGCCCATTATAAAGTTCCTGAGTCATACAGCTTCTTTGGCTGCCTCAGAGGTTGCCACACACTCAGCTTCCATGGTTGAGTCTGAGACACATTTCTGCTTTACATTCGTCCATGCAATGACTCCACCTCCTAGAGTAAACACATAGCTAGACGTAGACTTACTGTTGTCCCTATCTGATTGGAAGTGTGAATCCGTGTAACCCATAAGGAGCAAATCATCTTCTTGGTAAACTAGCATATAATCTCTAGTCCTTCTCAGGTACTTCAATATATGCTTTACAGCAGTCCAATGTACTTGTCTAGGGTTACTCTGATATCTGCTGACCATGCCCACGATAAAATAGATATCAGGTCTCGTACACAGTATTGCATACATAAGGCTTCCTATAGCTGAAGCATAAGGGATTGGCTTCATTTCCTCCATCTCCTTTGATGTCTTCGGAGACATATCTTTAGATAAGGCTACTCCATGCCTAAAAGGTAAGAAACCTTTCTTGGAGTTCTGCATGCTAAAATGAGCAAAGACAGTATCTATATATGAAGCTTGAGATAGACACAACATTCTTTTCTTGCGATCCCTTATGACTTTGATCCCAAGAATGCGTGCACATTCTCCTAAGTCCTTCATATCAAATTGTTTGGACAACCATACCCTTACGTCCAATAATATCTTGACATTGTTGCCAATTAACAAAATATCATCTACGTATAGTACAAGAAATACCACCACGTTTCTATTATACTTCTTGTATACACAAGACTCATCTGGACACTGAATAAATTCATATGCCTGGATTACTTCATTAAACTAGATGTTCCAAGACCTTGAAGCTTGCTTCAGTCCATAAATGGACCGATTGAGCTTACACACTAAATGCTCTTTGCCTTTTTCAATGAACCCTTCTAGTTGCTTCATATGGATGTTTTCTTCAAGACTTACGTTAAGGAAAGCTGTCTTGACATCCATTTGCCAAATCTCATAATCCATATGAGCGGCAACGGATAAGAGTATCCGGATAGGCTTAAGCATAGTTACCGGCGAAAAAGTCTCCTCATAATCGATTCCCTCTTAATGAGTGTACTCTTTTGCAACAAGCCTTGCTTTGAAGGTTTATACCTTCCCATCTGTCCCTCTTTTCCTTTTGTAGATCCACTTGCATCCAACGGCTTTTACACCATCAAGTGGTTCTACAAGCTCCCAGACCTTATTAGAGTACATAGACTCTATTTAAGAATTTATTTCCTTTTGCCAAGAGACTGCATCTATATCTTGGAGTGCTTTATCATATGTCTGGGGATCAGGTTCATATTTACTTGGGATCAAGTCCGAAGATTCTCCCAAAAACATGAATCTCTCAGGCTGCCTTACAACCCTCCCACTACGACGAGACACCGTCTGTGGTTGTGTATCATGTGTGACACGTGTTGCAGTCTCTTGTGTTACTTCATCTTGTACTGTTGGTACTGAAGTAGACGTGTCTGTTGGTTGCTACTCGGAAAACCTATAGGTTCCACTGTACAAAAATTTTGTACAAAGGTCTGAACCTTTTCCTAGCTACCATGTGTTCTTTTAAATTAAATTTTGGATCGCCTGCGGAACTTAACACGTTTGATCCAAAACTTAATCTATTTGTTCTTTTAGGTTTTGACTAGGATCTCCTGCGGAACTTAACACGTTCGACCCAAGTCTCCTTAAGTTATTAATTCCATTAAATATTAATTTCCATAATTGGTTCCCAGTACTGACGTGGCGAGGCACATGGCCTTCTTGGATATGGTAGCAACCACCACCGACTAGACAAAACCTTTTATAGAAAGCTAATATTTAATTTCCTAAAATAACTTTAGGTTAACCAAAGAGAACAATCAAATCACAAGGAAAAGAAAAAAATAAAAGAACACAACATCGAAAAACATATTCGAAATTCTAGAACGTAAGCCTCTTGTATTTGGTATTATTTCCATAAATAACTAGCATGATGCGGAAAGAAAAATTACTAGTTATACCTTGTAGAAAAACCTCTTGATCTTCTACCGTATTCCTCTTCTAACCTCGGACGTTGTGTGGGCAACGATCTTCCGAGATGAGAAACCACCAAGCACCTTCTTCTCCTCCTAGCTAGGTTCGGCCAAAACAAGAAAGCTTCACCAAGGAAGAAGAAAAACACCAACCAAGCTCTAAGAGATGCAAACTTCCTCTCCTTCTTCTTCTTCTTCTCCAAGTAGTATCCGGCCTCCACAAGAGCTCCAAGCAATAGAGAGTTTCGACCACCACAAAGAGGAAGAAGAGAAGAGATGATGGCCGGCCACAACACCAAGGAAAAGAGGAAGAGAAAATAATAGAGGTTGTGTCACATGAAGGCACCCTCACCCCTTCTTTTATATTCCTTGGCCTAGGCAAATTAGGAAATTTAATTACAATAAAATTTCCTCAATTTCCTTGACATGATTTAATTGA
Source organism: Zingiber officinale (assembly GCF_018446385.1). Taxonomy (NCBI): domain Eukaryota; kingdom Viridiplantae; phylum Streptophyta; class Magnoliopsida; order Zingiberales; family Zingiberaceae; genus Zingiber; species Zingiber officinale. Next base: position 33,452,112 of record NC_055999.1, on the reverse strand, counting down.
GAAAAATAAAATAAAATTTCCCAATTAAATCTTCATTGGCCGGCCACATCATTGGAGAACAAATTGGACAAGTTTCAATCAACAATTAAAACTTCCTAATTTGTTTCCGGAAATTTTAAAAAATAAAATTTCTCTTTAAAAATCTTTTCATGGTTGATAAAAGGAAATTTCTACAATTTTAATTTTATAACATGTGAATAATTTTTAAAGAGAAAATAAAATAACTCACCAATCTACAAATAAGGAAAGAGATCTAATCTCTTTCTTTAATCTTTTGTAGATCTTTTATAAGAGAGATATTTTAATTTTAATTCTCTTTAATAAATTATTTCTTCCACATAATAAAAACTAAAATTAAAATCCCTTTTTAATTTAATTTGGCCGGCCCCCACTAGCTTGGGTTCAAGCTAGGGCCGGCCACCCAATTTTATACCTAGGCCGGCCCTAGCTTGTTTCCCAAGCTAGCTTGGCCGGCCCCCTATTGGTGGGTATAGAAGGTGGGTATAGTTGGGTATAGAACTCTATAAATAAGAGGCTACGATAGGGACCGAGAGGAGGAATTGGTTTTGGTCTCCCGATAAAATTAAGCATCCCGTGTTCGCCCCGAACACACAACTTAATTTTATCAATAATAATTCATTCCACTAGAGAACTATTATTGAACTGCCGCACCAATCCCAAATTACATTTTTGGGCTCCTTCTTATTATGAGTGTGTTAGTCTCCCTGTGTTTAAGATATCGAATGTCCACTAATTAAGTGAGTTACTGACAACTCATTTAATTAATATCTAAGTCCAAGAGTAGTACCACTCAACCTTATCGTCATGTCGGACTAAGTCCACCTGCAGGGTTTAACATGACAATCCTTATGAGCTCCTCTTGGGGACATTATCAACCTAGTATCTCTAGGACACAGTTTCCTTCTATAATCACCAACACACACTATAAGTGATACCATTTCCCAACTTATCGGGTTTATTGATTTATCGAACTAAATCTCACCTATTGATAAATTAAAGAAATAAATATCAAATATATGTGCTTGTTATTATATTAGGATTAAGAGCACACACTTCCATAATAACTGAGGTCTTTGTTCCTTTATAAAGTCAGTATAAAAGAAACGACCTCAAATGGTCCTACTCAATACACTCTGAGTGTACTAGTGTAATTATATAGTCAAGATAAACTAATACCTAATTACACTACGACCTTCTAATGGTTTGTTCCTTTCCATTTTAGTCGTGAGCTTCTGTTTATAATTTATAAGGTACTGATAACATCATCTTCTGTATGTGACACCACATACTATGTTATCTACAATATAAATTAAATGAACAACTACAAACAAATGTAGACAATTAGACCAAATGTGATTCTTTATTCATAATGAATGTTTACAAAGCTTAGGCTTTCAGTATACACTCCAACAGTGTCCTCTCTAAGTTCTTCTAGAATAATTTTGCTACTAGGCTTGTGATCCATTATATAGTATTCTTCTAAAAACTAGGCATTGGTGCTAACAATGACCTTCTGATCTTTAGGATTATAAAATAAACCACCTTTTGTTCCTCTGGGATAACCCACAAACACGTGCACTTCTGTACGAGATTCCAACTTATCAACATCCGGATTTAGCACATGTGCTGAACTACCCCAAATTCGAATATGTCTTAGACTGGGCTTTCGCCCATTCAACAATTCTGTGGGAGTAGAGGATACTGATTTAGAAGGTACTAAGTTTAGAATGTGTGATGCCGTTTCTAGTGCATATCCCCAAAATGAATTTGGTAATTCTGAATAACTCATCATCGATCTAACCATCTCCATAAGAGTCCTATTCCTTCATTCTGCCACACCATTTTGTTGGAGTGTACCAGGTGTGGATAATTGGGATTGAATCCCAACCTCTGATAAGTAATTCCTAAAATCTCCTGAGAGGTATTTGCCACCACGATCAGACCATAGTGTCTTGATACTTTTACCTAGATGTTTCTCCACATCAGCCTTGTACTCTTTGAACTTATCAAAGCACTCAGACTTGTGGCGCATCAGGTAAATGTATCCATATCTTGAATAATCGTCTATAAAAGAGATAAAATATGCAAAACCACCTCTAGCCTGGATAGACATAGGACCACACAAATCAGAATGAACCAATTCTAACGCTTCTTTGGCTCTATACCCCTTGGCCTTAAAAGGCCTCTTGGTCATTTTACCTTCCAAGCAAGATTCATAAGTTGGAAAATTTTCCAACTCTAATGAACCCAAGAGTCCATCAGCTATAAGCCTTTGAATCCTACTTAAGTTAATATGACCAAGCCTTAGATGCCAAAGATACGCTTGGTTCATCTCCGAAGGTTCTTTTCTCTTATTAGAGTTAGAAGATGCGTTATTAATTTCCATATTTTTATTTGTGAGAGAAATTGGATTTAAAGTATATAAATTGTCAATTAATGCACCAGAACAGATAATCACCTTATTTCACTTTATAACCACATTGTTACTAAAAGAAACTGAATATCCATCCAAATACAATTTAGAAACTGAAATTAAATTTTTTCTAAAACTAGGTACATAAAGACAATTTCTTAAAACCAAATTTCTATTACTATCAAAAGATAAGTAGACGTCTCCCACTGCAACAGCCGCCACCTTAGTAGCATTGTCCATGTAGACGGTAATCACTTCTTTAGATAGTCGTCGGATTTCCTGGAACCCCTGAAAGGAATTACAGACATGATCAGTGGCTCCCGTATCTACACACCAGGTGCTGGTAGATAACACCGTTAAACATGTTTCAACAACTAGAGCATGAGATATACCTTTATTGTTTTGATTCCTACGAGGACAGTCCGCCTTCTAATGCCCTGTCTGCTTGCAAATGAAGCACTTGCCTTTCGGCTTCTTCATTCCAACTTTTTGTCCCTGAGGTTTATTCACGCTCTTAGCCAAAAAGACCTATTTCTTCTTCTTCTTTCCTTTCAGCTTAGAAGTAGAACTATTTTCAGCATAGTGAATCTGAGAACTTTGACGAAATATACCTTTTGCTGCTTGTAGTTCTGTCAGAAGTTCCACCAACGTATACTCTCTTTTGTTCATGTTATAGTTCAAGTGGAACTGCTCAAAACTTCTGGGTAGCGTTTGGAGAATTATATCGACCTGGGTTTCCCCATCGATTTCTCCTCCAAGAACTTGTATTTCGTTTAGATAGGCCATCATTTTGAGGATATGATCCCTTATGGGTGTTCCCTCAGACATGGTGGCCATCATTAACTTTCTCATTGCCTCTTGCCTAGCAGTCCGACTCTGGCGCCCAAAGAGTGTTTGAGATTGTTCATTATATCATAAGCTGTTGGTAAATCTTGATGCTGATGTTGCAATACATTTTACATTGATGCCAAAATGTAACACTGCGCCATCTCATAAGCTTTTACCCATTTCTTATGATACTCAATCTCTTCTGGGGTAGAGTCACCGTCAGGTGCATCAGGGCAAGCCTCAGTCAGTACAAACTTATAGCTTTCAGTAGTAAGGACAATGTCCAAGTTTCTTTTCCAATCTATGTAGTTGGGTCCAGTAAGTTTGTTCTCTTTTAGTATAATGGCCAGTGGGTTGAAAGTCATCCTAAGAATCACAAAAATAACTTTGGTCAGGACTCTAAATTTAGAATAATATTGATTCCTCTAACAATACTATTTTAAATTAACCAACACCTCAAAACACCGTGAATTTTGTATACCATGATAGTGTGGACGTATACAAATTCATCATTTGTAAAAGGAGGGTATAACCCATTAATTTTATTATCTTGTCAACCTAACTTTTTGACAAATAAAATTAATAGTTGGTTTCCTTCGGTCACACAAATAATAGCAGTGACTCCGATGGGGAGGATACTATTAGACGTGCCTAAGTGTATATCATTACTTGACACTAAGTCCATTAATAAGATTGTGCCCCTTCCGATGAGGAAGATCACACGCTCTTAACTAATTTCCTATAGTCATCCAAAATGGAAGTTTGATCTAGTGATCTGCAAACAAACTCATCTGATATGGAGGAAGGCGCTCAGAGCCAACGCGCAAGTTTGTGTGCATCACTTACAAACCAGTAATGGAGACCGTGGAATTTATTAAAATAAATCCCTCCCCCACTTAATTATTTAAAGTGAGGAATTTTAAACTATCCTAGTATACATATATGCATACACACACATCACAGTAAATAAAAGCAATAAATATGGAAATTATTTTCCAACTATTATGGCCTTTTTCTATTACTGCCTCCATGTGCTCCAACCCTAGTTGCTGCCATCTTTAGCCATCGCCACCTGGTCGAGTCATCACATCCATCTAGCTTCTTATTTCGCTGCGCCTCTGGTGCTCCATAAGTACCACGCATCGCAAGAATCTGATCTGCGACAAAAATAGAAATTTACATATATCGATCCTATATTCCACGAGGGAATGTACATGTGATCTAGATCGAAAATAAAATTCTAAAATCCTAGGGCTAATACAGCTGCTGCTGTATTAGTTACATACAATCATGCACACATAAAATATTGCCCTAGACATGTCCAAGGGTCCAATCACACACAACATCAATAAGCCATAATAGTTGGAGCCTGCAACCAAAGAGTTAGCACATCCTACTATTATCCCGCCTAAATTATGTATGACATATGCATAACCTATTTGAATTCTAAACACACAGAGGCAAACCCTAGCTCTGATACCAATTGTTGGTTAGTCCTAGGAAAACGTACCAATTCCACTGTACAAAAATTTTTGTACAAGTGTCAAACCTTTCCTTAAATAACCTATTTTATTTTTTTGAAGTTAAATTATGAATCGCAGACGGAACTTAACATCATTGATTCCAAATTTAACTTATCTGTTCTTAATGGTTTAGATTTGAATCGCAAGCGGAACTTAACACTATTGATTCAAATCCACCTATGTTATTAATTCCATTAATATTAATTTCCAAAATTGGCTTTCAGGACTACATGGCGAGGCACATGACCTTCTTGGATATGGGAGCAACCACCACCGCCTAGTCAAAGCCTATTAAGGAAAGCTAATATTTAATTTCCTTAAATAACTCTAGGTTAACCAAAAAGAACAATCGAATCACAAATTCGAAAAAGAAGAAAACAGAAACTCAAAAAATAAATTCGATAAACTAGATCTAATTGCCTCTTGTATTTAGAATTCTTACAAAGAAAATAACTAGTATGATGCAGAAGAAAACTACTAGTTATACCTTCTCTTTGTAAGCTAATGACCTCAAAATCTTTTGCCGTATTCCTCACCTCGCCTTGGACGTCGTGTGGGCGACGATCCTCCAAGATGAACACCACCCAAAAGCTTCTTCCTCTTCTTCTAAAATCCGGCCACCACCACCAACAAGGAGAAGAGAGCAAAGGGAAAGGGAGAAGAGAGAGGGGCCGGCCACCAAGAGATCACCAAGCAAAAGAATAAGAATTGTATCTCATGAAGCCCCCCTCACCCCTTCTTTTATATTACTTGCCCAAGGCAAATAAGGAAAAACTTTTTACAAAAAATAAAATCATCCTCTAGTTTTTCCTTTTCCCTTTTTATTTTTCCTTTTCTTTCCTCTTGATTGAATCAATCACCAACAATAATTTTTGTGATGATTTTTTATTTTTAATTATGCCCGACCCCTTGCTTGGGCACCAAGCAAGGTGGACGGCCACCTCATCAAGAGAAAAGGAAATATATTTTTAAAAATTTTACAAGAAGAAATTTTCTTATAAAATTTACAAGCTCTCTTTCCTAAAGTAGGAGTTAAAGAAGGAAAGTTCTAAAAATTAAAACCATGTTTTAAAATTTAAAACTTCTCTTATAAAATTTCATTTTTAAACATGATGATAGAAAATTTTAATTTTAAAACTTATCTTCCCTTTTTTTTCTTAAACCATGAGGATGGTTAAAAAAGGAAAGTTTTAAAACTTTTAAAATTCTCAATAAAACATGTGGCCTTATAGTTTTCTACAAAGAGAAGATTTTAAAAATTCAAAACACTCCTCCTATTTGAATTAATCTTGGCCAGCCCCTATAAGCCTGGTCACCAAGCAATAGGGTCGGCCCCTATAAAGAGGATGTGGCTGGCCCTTGCTTGGTCACCAAGCATTGGACCGCCCCACTTCTTGGACACCAAGAAGAGCCTTAACATTGGATGGACTTGAGGCTATAATGAGGCTACGACAGGGACCTAGAGGAGAAATTAGTTTTGGCCTTCTGATGAGCTTGAGTATCCCGTGCTTGCCCCGAACACACAACTCAAGTTAATCGATAATAACTCATTCCACTAGAGAGTTATTATCGCACTACCACACCAATCCCAAATTATATTATGGGATCATTCTTATTATGAGTGTGTTAGTTTCCCTATGTTTAAGATAACGAATGTCCACTAATTAAGTAAGTTACTGACAACTCACTTAATTAATATCTAGCTCCAAGAGTAGTACCACTCAACTTCATTGTCATATCGGACTAAGTCCACCTGCAGGATTTAACATGACAATCCTTATGAGCTCCTCTCGGGGACATTCTCTACCTAGATAACAAGGACACAGATTCCTTCTATAATCAACAACACACACTATAAGTAATATCATTTCTCAACTTATTGGGCATATTGATTTATCGAGCTAAACCTCACCCTTTGATAAGTCAAAGAAATAAATATTAAATATATGTGCTTGTTATTATATTAGGATTAAGAGCACACACTTTCATAATAACCAAGGTCTAGTTCTTTTATTAAGTCAGTACAAAAAGAACTTACCTAAAATGGTCCTACTCAATACACTTAGAGTGTACCAGTGTAATATATTAATCAAGATAAACTAATACTTAATTACACTATGACTATTCCAAAGGTTTGTTCCTTTCCATCTTAGTCGTGAGCAACTGTTTATAATTTATAGAGAACCGACAACATGATCTTCTGAGTGTGACACCACACTCCATGTTATCTACTATATAAATTAATTGAACAATTACATTTAACAAATAAATGTAGATATTGACCAATGTGATTCTTTTATTTCAAAAATAAATGTTTACAAAAGCTAGGCTTTTAGTATACACTCCAACAGGAAGTATGTGTTAGTTAGAGCCCTAGAGCCAATCATTTGATGATTGTATGGACTAATGTATATCATATTCTTGTATATTAATAAAGGTTTTTGTTTGGTTATTATACTTATTTATATTAGTGTCAAATAGACTAAGTATAATAGCGTCCTTGAGTAGAAGGTTCATACCTATATCAATCGATTAGGTTAATCGATAGTGAGATGATATAGGGAACACTACTCTAAATCATTCCTAGTCGAGTATTAGCATTCAGGGACAATGTTAATACAATAAGACTAGCATGTAGGTCAGCTCGATGACTTGATCTCACAAGTCATGGATATAGAGATATCAAGCTGACACATGGGTATGCATTAGAGAATGTATACTGAATGACCCACCATGAGAAAGTATCATGGATCGTTATATGAGTGTCATATACTTTCTCATGTGGCTATTAGTATGACTATTAGTCCTTAGACCTGAAGTCACCATGGATCCCTACATAAGGAGTTATGTACTTTAGTTTCGTCAAACGTCACCCGTAACTGGGTGGACTATAAAGGCGATTACTGGGTATATAACGAATTATGTAGAGGGATGTGAGTGATGTAGATGGGATCTATCCCTCCCATATGACGGGAGCGACATCGGTATTCTTGATAGAGTGAGACCACTAAGTGCATGGCCATGCCCAAATGAGTCAACATTAGATGTTGAGCTCATTTGATCGAGTGAGTCTACTTGGAGTTCAAGATTTAGATTGATTAGAGGATGACACGGTCTATGCCTCACATTGATCAATCTAGATGTCTAGGATAGAAGGACATTTGTCACATATTGTGAGGAGTCACAATTAGTAGTCACAAGGTGATGTTGGATCTCAACATTCTTGTAACTTGGGTAGTAATGATGTGTTGCTAGATACCGCTCATTACTTATGCTCCTAAATGGGTTTAGGGCATTGCCAACGTTACAAGAACCTATAGGGTCACACACTTAGGACAATTAGATGGAGATTTGGTTCATATGATGAACCAAGAGGATTAGATTCATTTGATGAATCATATTGGATTAAGAGTAATCCAAATTGGGCTATTTGAGTTGGACTCAAGTTGATTCATGTATTTAATGAGTCTAATTTAGATTATGACTCATTAAATCAACTTAATTTAATGAATTAGATTCATTATATTAAGTTGGCTCGAATCAAATGGTTGGATTAGATCCACCATGGTAGAGATTGAGTCAAGTTTGACTTGACTTGAGAAGGAAGACCAAAGGTCAATTTTGACTTGACCTTTTGCCACCTCATTGGTGAGTTGGCATTAGGTGGACCAATAATGATGTTCCACATCATCATGGGTGCCACCTCATGGAAGTTACAAAGCCACTCTCTTAATGGTTTCATATTAATTGCAATTAATGCAATTAATTGGTAATGGTTTCATATTAATTGCAATTAATGCAATTAATTGGTGAATTTTTGAAAGTGGCCGGCCACTTGGTTTTTGGATGAGAATTTGATTTTTCATTTATGTGGTGTATCTTCTTCCTCCTTCCTCTCAAGCTCTCCCTCTCCCTCTCCTCCTTACTTGGCCGAACCTTACCAAGGTGCTAGCACACCTTTGTGTGAGGTTTTCTCCACCTAAGTTGTCCGTGTGGATACTTCTAGAGGACCGGCGCTTGACGGTCTTGAGATCCGGCAACACCTTGGAAGAGCGGGATTCGCGTAGGGCGCGCATCAAGGGTAAACACTTTTTCTCGTAGATCTAAGTAGTAGATCGGTTAATGAACTCGTACAAGAATTAGGTTTTCAAATTTTGTATACGAATCTTTGCACGGATCTACGGCTTTGGGTCCTTCGGGGTTTCCGCGACGCGAAAAAGCGGTTTTCTCGGCCCGAAGAACCCAACAGTATGCTTGAAGGCAAGAGGTTAAAGCTCCAAAGGAAGCGTCAAATGAGTCATAAGGGTGAGGGTACTTGTGGATGAGAAATTGTACTCAGAGTAAAATGATAGGTTTAGGGTTTTACTATAGCAGTACTGTAGTGTTACTGTAGCAGTCGACTGTATATTTTAGCAGTCGACTGGTAAATGACTGTTAGCATACTGTTGGTGCTGCAAAGTAGTCGTTGGCTACCTCCAACGGTAACACCAGTCGATTGATGGTTTTGCCAGTCGACTGGTGCCGAGATGAGTTGATATGATAATCAACTCTCTCCTCTTATTTAAGGGAAGCTTTGGGTCTTGAAGGAGGTTACTCATGCTTGTTGAATAACTCCTTGTCATTGCCCAAAGCTTCCAAGCCTACTCTCTTCCTCCTAAACCTAAGTTCATCATTGTAAAGAGGAAGAGATCCTTTGTGAGAGGTTTGCTCCACCAAGAAGGAGAAAGCTCTGGCCGGAGATTGCCGAGGATTGATCCACCGAAGGATCAAGGGCTCGTCCACCTCAAGGACACGCCGTGGAGTAGGAGCAAGCAATCTCCGAACTACATTACATCGAGCTTGTTAGTTATTTGGTATTCTTTCTTTATTGTTTTTATTTGTTAGTTGTATTCCGCGTGTGCACTAATCTTTTGTAGAGAAGAAAAGAAGTTGGGGGTGACCTAGCTATCCAACCCCCCTTCTAGCCGGCCACCGATCTCCTACAGAAAGTTCTTCATCTCTTGAAGATTGTTCGTGGCCGAAACTTGCTTCGAGAAGAAGGAAACTTGGGTGGATTCTCATCTCGGTAGATCGTCGCACACACGACGTCGAGATAAGAAGAGGAATACGACAGAAGATCTTGAGGTCTATAAGCTACAAAAGGTATAACTAGTTATTAGTTTCCCCATCATAACTAGTTCATCCTTTTGTTTAGATCTTGAAATACCAAACACAAGAGGCTTATGATTCTAGGTTTCGGATTTATGATTCGATTTGTGTTTCTTTTGTTTTTCGATCTTGTGATTCGATTGTTCTTATTGGTTAAACCTAGGGTTACTATTAGGAGATTAAATATTAAATTTCGTTGAAAGGCTTTGTCTAGGAAGTGGTGGATGATCCCATACCCAATAAGGCCTAGTGCCTCGCCATGTTTAACCTGGAAGCTACTCTCTGAAATAAATATTTAATCGAATTTGTAACATGGGTGGATTTGGATCGATAATGTTAAGTATCATTTGCGATCAAAATCTAAACCTCTAAGAATAGATAAGTTGAGTTTGGAATCAATAATGTTAAGTTCCGTTTGCAATTCTAAATTTAATTTCTAAAGAACACAATAGGTTGTTAGGAAAGGTTCAGGACTTGTACAAAATTTTTGTACAGGTGAACCGGTACGATATTCTGAGTAGCAACCAACAGAACCAAAAGTTAGTCATTTGCGACGTGGCACGTCCCGCTGCGTCAAGGATAAACTTTTAACCCATTCCAGGTACTTGGAACCCTTCCAGGTGACTAGAACCCTTCTAGGTTCCTGGAACACTTCCAGGCTCTTAGAACCCTTCCAGGTACCCCGAGCAGGGCTGTGAAAGTAGCTCTACTCCCAGAAGGTAAACACAACAAGAAAAAGAGAGAAACAACACTTGTAATTGATTTAGTTTCAGTTTACCTTTCTAGTTGTGAGATTTAACTGTTATAAGAGGCTTCTTCGCCCAGAGAAGAATTTTAATGAGCTTTACATCTTCCTTGGATTAACAACCTTCCCTTTTGTAACCAAATAATTTATTTGTGCCTCGTCTCTTTTATTCTTTTAATTATTTTATGCAAGTATTGATAATTGTTAAGCTATAAAGTTCGAGGAAGGTTGTTTCTCTTTGCAGGGCTATTCATCCCCCCTTTAGTCGGTCGCCAAGGGTCCTAATAAGTGGTATTAGAGCCAGGTTGCTTCAGAAGAACTACCTGCCAACTGAAGCATCGAGACGATGGGCGGTGCAAGCATTCATCTACCAAAATTTGAGGGAGACTTCATGCAATAGAAATGTCGGATGGATGTATTTTTTTAAAACGGTTTTTGAGATTTTATTAATCATGAAATATGGTTTTGTAGCCCCTAAGGACCAACATGGAGTTGGAAAGGAAGAGTGTTTATGGATGAAGAAAGAACAAGCCAATTTCATGGCGAATGGTAAAACAGAGTTCCATCTACTGAGCGTCCTTCTGCCCTAGGAGGTCAATCGAATCGGCAGCTATGACTCCACCAAAGAGCTTTGGAAGAAGTTCTTGGAAATCCACGAAGGAACTTCGGAAGCATAGTTAGCAAGGTAAGTCATCCTCTGAATCTAGCTAAGAAATCTGTGGATTAACAATGGAGAAAAGGTAGCACAACTCCAAGAACGGATCAAAGAACTCATCACTCAGCTCAATAATCTCTAAGAATCAGTAACGAACCGAGATTCGATCCTGTATGTGCTCACGCCTTCCCGAAAACTCTAGAATGATCATCCTTAGTAGATGCATACTACATCGCTAAGGACTTCGAGGTAAGTATACTAGAGAATTTGTTTTTTACTTTTGAACTTCATGAAACTCGATGTACAGATTCTAAAAAAATTAAAAAGTTGAAAACAATCTTGCCTTGAAAGCCAAGAAGGAAGATCCTGACTCCGAAGCGTAGATCGACGAAGATGAAGTGGTGCTACTAATAAGAAAGTTTACTAAAATTATTAAAACTAGTAAATTTAAATCGCAGATGAGAAAGCATTATTGGAACAAAAGGACGGTTTGATACTATGACTACAATGAGGAAGGACACATTAAGGATGATTGCACAAAATTGAAGTACAAGGACAAGGAAAAGAACAAGAAGCCACCTCGCCTCAAGCATAATCTAAAAGTCACATGGGATGAATCATCGTCCTCCGAATTCAAAATCGAAGCCTACGTCGGACTAGCCCTAATGGAAGACCATCAAAAGGAAGACAAAACTAGCTCAGAGATAAATATTGATGAAGGGGGAGGATCATTAGAGGAAAGCTATGTTGAAGAGGGAGCATCAGAATACAAGATAAGTCAGGTACGTGCCTTATCTCCTGAAAAGTCATTTCAATTTTCTAAGATTCTTTCCAAGGATTTAGTAAAATTAGAAAAATAAAATATATACTTGAAAAGATAATTAGCCTATGCATGCCGTTTTGATTTGTTTTATAATTTAAAAATAGAAAATGACAAATTGAAATAGAAATAGAATATTTAAAAAATTATGCATGCTCAAATAATCAAAATATTAGGAGATATAATAATTTAAACTGGTATTTTAAATACCATAAGGGCCAAATTAGGAAAATATCTCAAAAATACATTCCTAAGAAACTTCTGATTAATCCTGTAGGAAAAACCTATTTTGGGTTCGAAAATCATATTTAGATTAATTACTTTCTTAGGGCTTTCAGAAAAAAAGTTAAATGTTTAAATTCTTTAAGATGCTTTGTCTAGAAGTGGTTAATGCTCTAATAACCAAAAAGGACTAGTGACTCGCCATAGTCTGGAAGCCAATTACTTAATTTAATATTTAACTGACTTACTGTGAAACATTTAACTAATGCTTTAAATTTTTGTATGAAAAATATATTAAAATTTGTTTAAATTATTTTTAAAGGGTAATCTAAATAATCTTTTTAAATTTTTATGAACTAGTGATCAAAATATAAATTTTTTTTGACTTCTAAAGTTTTTATGAACTTGTTGTGAATTATTTTTTAACCCTTGCTAAAGTTTTTATAAAAGTTTTTTTTAATCAAAAGTTTTGACACTTAACTTTTAATATATTTTGTTTTTCCCTTAGACTTTTTAGACCTTCCAAGTAATATGTTTAACGTACCCCTCTTTTAAATATGATCAAAAGGGGAGTAGAAAGATTAAGTCTTGCGGGAGGGTAGTACAGTTTTAATTTGTACTGGATTTTTGTACTTGCAATTTTTTTTTGCAAACATTATCACTTCTATTTTACCCAAACTTAGCTTCGGTTTGATCACATCAAAAAGAGAGATTGTTAGTACCCCAAGATAGTTTTGATGTAATCAACCAAGTCAGATTAGGTCCTACTAGTTTTTAACCCTAAGTCTAAGTATGCAGGAACTTAGGAGCATAGGAAGTCGAGCGAAAGACTCAGCTAGCGAGAACGACAGCATAGAAGAGAGCTATGTTGGTCAGTCATAGGAAGATCGTACTGGTTCCACTATACAAAAATTTTGTACAAGTGTCGAATCTTTCCTAAATAACCTATTATATTCTTTAGAAATTAAATTAGGAATCGCAAACGGAACTTAACATTATTGATTCAAAATTTAACTTATCTGTTCTTAATGGTCTAGACTTAGATCACAAGTGAAACTTAACACTATTGATAGGAATCAACCTATGTTATAAATTCAATTAAATATCTATTTCGGAAATTGGTTCCCAGGATAAACATGGCGAGGCACATGACCTTCTTGGGCATAGGAGCATCCACCACTACCTCGACAAAACCTTTTAACGAAATTAAATATTTAATTTCCTAAAATAACATTAGGTTTAACCAAAAAGAATAATCGAATCACAAATTTGAAAAACAAAAAAAACACAAACTCGAAACAAATTTGAAACTCTAGAATCATATGCCTCTTGTGTTTGGTATTTCCAAAAATAACTATACAAAGAAAACTAGTATGATGCAGAAAATAATTACTAGTTATACCTTTCTTTGTAAGCAAATAACCTCTTGATCTTCTACCGTATTCCTCTTCTAATCTCGGACGTTGTGTGGGCAACGATCTTTCGTGATGAGAACCACCCAAGCCCTTCTTCTCCAAGCAAGTTTCGGCCACCACAAAAACTCCAAGAGATGTGAGGTTCGGCCACCACCACCAAGCTCCAAGAGATGCTAGAAACAAAGCCTCCTTTCTCTCCTTCTTCTCCTAGCTAGAACCAACCACCATGGACTCCACTTGTGTTGATACCGCTGGCCATAAAGGAGGAAGAGAAGAGAAGGAGAAGAGGCTCTAGGGCCGGCCACCACCAAGGAAGAGAGGGAGGAAAAATTTAATAGAGTTGTTCGCCATGAAGGCACCCCCACCCCCTCTTTTATAATCCTTGGTCTTGGCAAATAAGGAAAATTTAAATAAAAAATTCCTTATTACTTTGCCATGAAGAGGAAAATTTAATTAATGAAAATTAAAATCCTTTTCTTAAACCATATGGCCGGCCACTTTAAAAGCTTCCAAAACTAGCTAAGTTTTAAACATAATTAAAACTCCCTTATTTGTTTCCAGAAATTTTAAAAATAAAATTTCTCTAATAATTTATCCCTTCATGGTGGGTTATAAAAGGAAATTTTATAAATTAAAATCTTTCTTTTAAACATGTGGATGATTTCCAAAATGGAAAGTTATCTCTAAAATTAAATTATTCTTTCAATCTATAAATAAGGAAAGATATTTATTCTTTTCTTAATCTTTTGTAGGAACTTATAAAAGGAAATATTTAATTTTTAAATTCTCTTTTAAATCATGAACATGGTTACAAAAAAAGGAAAGTTTTCTTAAAATTAAAATCCACCTTTCAATCTACAAATAAAGAAAGATTTTAAATCTTTTGTAGAAAGCTATAAAAGGAAAGATTTAATTTTTAAACTCTCTTTTAAAACCATGTTATCCACATAAGAAAAAATATAAATAAAATCCCTTTTATATTATATGTGGCCGGCCACACCTAGCTTGGACTCCATGCAAGGGTCGGCCACTAATCTTGGCTCAATCCTTGGGTCTTGGCCGGCCCTAGCTTGGCCGGCCACCAAAGAGTGGGTAAGAAGGTGGGTATAGGTGGGTATAATTCTCTATATACAAGAGGCTACGATAGAGACCGAGAAGAGGAATTGGTTTTGGTCTCCCGATAAAATTAAGCTTCCCGTGTTCGTCCCGAACACACAACTTAATTTCATCAATAATAATTCATACTATTAAAGAATTATTATTGAACTACCACACCAATCCCAAATTACATTTTGGGCTCCTTCTTATTATGAGTGTGTTAGTCTCCCTGTGTTTAAGATGTCGGATGTCCACTAATTAATTGAGTTACTGACAACTCATTTTAAATAATATCTCAGTCCAAAAGTAGTACCACTCAACCTTATCGTCATATCGGACTAAGTCCACCTGCAGGGTTTAACATGACAATCCTTATGAGCTCCTCTTGGGGACATTATCAACCTATATTACTAGGACACAGTTTCCTTCTATAATCAACAACACACACTATAAGTAATATCATTTCCCAACTTATTAGGTCTTTTGATTTATCAAGCTAAATCTCACCCTTTGATAAGTTAAAGAAATGAATACTAAATATATGTGCTTGTTATTATATTAGGATTAAGAGCACACACTTCCATAATAACTAAGGACTTGTTCTTTTATTAAGTCAGTATAAAAAGAACTTTCCTTAAATGGTCCTGCTCAATACACTTAGAGTGTACTAGTGTAATTTATTAGTCAAGATAAACTAATACCTTATTACACTACGACTATTCCAATGTATTGTTCCTTTTCATCTTAGTCGTGAGCTACTGTTTATAATTTATAAAGAACCGATAACACGATCTCTTATATGTGACAGCACAAACCGTGTTATCTACAATATAAATTAATTAAACGACTACACTCAGTATATATAAATGTAGATACTTGACCAATGTGATTCTTATTTCTAAATATATGTTTATATAAAAGATAGGCTTTTAGTATACACTCTAACAATCTCCCATTTATACTAAAAGACTATGCTGCCATAAATGCTGCCATACATCTGATTCCCAACCCTTTAACATGCCCATCAAAAGCTCTTGCCTTAAGGACCATAGTAAAAGGATCTACAGGTTATCACCTGATGCAATCTAGGGGCAACAACTTCTCCTCGTTATACGATGTCTCGTATTGGGTGTGTAACAACCCGCCTTCTACTGACTAGGCTGTGAGGCCGATCGCTACATTATGCTGTGCTAAATTACTATTGCGGAAATCTGGATTGATTAAAATTTTACTAAACTGATTACTGTAAAATCTGAACTTAATATTCTAGGTGTACCTAGGAGTTGTACACATGCTAGGGAAGATAATCTATGCCTCTCGGATGTCCTGCTAGCCGTAATCAGGTATTTCAAATGATCCATGAATCGATTGGGCTGTCGGATCGATCCAGTGATCGATCCAGCTTGATACCGGCACGGAGAAAAACTCTGGATCGGTCGGCTGACCACTGGATCGGTCTACCGACCAATCCAGGAGTACACTGATCAGTCGGTAGACCGATCCAGTGGCTCACTGATCGGTCGGCTGAGCTTCTGTACTCTCTGCTAACTCTCTGTTCACGACTGGATCGGTCAGCTGACCGATCCAGTGGCACAATCCAATTCTGATCGATCTGTAGATCGATCTGGATTTCTGATTTCGAACCAGAACCCCTGATTTCAGCACTATTTCGTGCCTCAATCACATTACATGTTCTAAGATGGCTAGGAAACACTCTAACAACCACAACTAACATTCTAACATCATGAAGAACAATGTTCTAAGCATAATAGAGTGCATGGTTACTAATTCATAGCGATCAACATACTAAAGTGCAAATTGCTAAAACACTAAAAAGTACTAATGTTTAAACAAAGCTTGCTAGAGTTCCCTAAGATCTTCTTTCCAAGTTCCTGCCCACACACATCTTCGTAGCATTGCCCTCCAGCCTCCGCTAGTCCATCTTTCCTTTACCTTTATCTGCAGTATAAGGAAAAGAAAGTATCTATAAGCTTTCGCTTAGTAAGAAACCATCTACCTCACTAAAACATGCATTCGATGCAATATGCTTTTAAAACATGCTGTTTGAAAGTGCACTGATTAGACTGAAACATGGCATGTTATCATACATAGAAATCAAAGCTAGTCATGGCATACTATCATCTAAACATGTGTAATAAAAGCTGAACATGAACACCAAAGCATGGCATACAAAGCTAACCATAACTATCATGTGTAACAACAAGGAAAACTGAGCTGAACATGAATTAAACTAGTCTGGAACTGAATTCAAACTCAACTAACATAACTGATCTTTGTGAGTTTTGAAAAACTATAATATAATAGATTAAAATACATAATCATACTGCTAATGGGCCCGATAACTGTACATGTTATGCGCGCATCCTCAACTAATCCCGGGGTTGCAAATCCCGAATTTAGCAAGGTTTACTAGGTTATCTAAACCTAGGGACCGACTATAGGAGCCCAGCCCAATGGATATCTAATCCTGTACAGTGCCACTACTGAAAATAAAATACTGAATCATAGCTAATTAATTTACCTTGCTTCTACTAGGTTATCTGAACCTAGAGGCGACTGTGGGTGCCCACCCATTAGACCGTAGTCCCATATATGCTGTGGCAAGGCTAACTAAACTATTTAAATGCTTCTATTGCATTCACTGAGCTATTAAAATGCCTAAGTTGCATTTTTCTGTGCTAAATAATTTAATCGAACACTTAGTATGCACTAATTCGCATCCTTGTGCCAAAAGTCTACATATTACTAAACTAAAACATGGAATTCACACGGAAGCTACTTATAGTGCAGGTGAGGGGTTTCTTACCTCCTGTTTGGATTTTCTTACGATTCTAATCGCTGGATTTCCGGAGGAGACGATCCTTTCGACGATCTTCTCGCGTCTACACGTTCCTCTCGCGGAGGGGAGCGTCCTCGTATCGAAGTCGTCGCCGGAAAGTGCTCTCGGAGCCCTTGGGACGGAACCCTCGCTCGCTCTTGTGGTTGGCGCCGAGAGAAGGAAGAAAAGGGAGAGGGTCGGCGGAAACTAGGGTGAGGAGGAGCAAGTCACGTTAAAAGAGAAAACCAAATAACTCTTCACCCATTAATTCCCTATTTATATTAAGTGGGTATTTCGGCCCAACTTAAACTTAAATATAAATGTTTCCCTTTCCTTTCAGCACGACCCTGCTGTGTTCACTTGGTTACTAGAGCTATCTATAAGTCGTAGGACCCAATAGGTCTCGGGTTCAATTCCCGTGAAGGCTATTTTACGGTCCTATTTATTTTTGCTACTTCAGCTACTCTAAAAATTCCATAAAAATATTCTAAAATTCCAGAAAACTTATAGAATATTTCTAAAATAGTTTTGAGAATTTTCGAGCGTTACAATCCCCCATATCTTATAAAAAGTGCGTCCTCGAACTCAGAATAACTCTGGGTACTTCTGTCTCATGCTGGTCTCTGTCTCCCAAGTTGCCTCTTCTGCTGTGTGACTATGCCAAATAATTTTGACTAATGGTACTTCCTTGTTCCGTAATTTCTTAACTGCTCGATCTATTATTTGAATAGGCCGACTGTCATAGCTGAGGTCTTCGCGGATCTGTACCGACTGGGGCTCAATCACCTGGGTGGCATCTGGGATATGCTTCTTCAGCATAGAGACATGAAATACATTGTGGACAGCTGACATTTCCTGGGGTAGCTCTAGCTCATATGCTACCTTGGCCACTCTTCTGCTGATAAGGTATGGTCCCACATATCGGGGACTTAGCTTGCCCTTCTTCCCAAAATGCATTACTCCCTTCATGGGAGCTACTCTAAGGAACACTGAATCCCCAACTGAAAACTCCAAAGGTCTGCGCCGTATATCAGCATAGCTTTTCTGGCGGCTCTGACCTCTGGCGGATCTGCTGTATAGCTGCTGTGGTATCTGCCACTAGATCTGTCTGAAGTTCTAGCTCTTTCTGTTCACCACTCTCATACCAGCAGATTGGAGATCTACACCTCCGCCCATAGAGAGCCTCATAAGGTGCCATACCGATAGTGCCCTGATAGCTGTTGTTGTATGCAAATTCTGCTAAACTCAGATATTTGCACCAACTTTCCTTGAAATCTAGGGCACATGCTCGGAGCATATCCTCGAGTACTTGATTTACTCGCTCCGTCTGTCCATCTGTCTGCGGATGGAAGGCTGTGCTAAACTTTAACTTCGTGCCCAAAACTGTTTGTACACACTCCCAGAAGTGTGACGTGAGCCTGCTGTCTCTGTCTGAAATAATGGTTCGTGGGACTCCATGTAATCTAACGATCTCCTTGAGATACAACTGAGCTAGCTGTTCCATGGAGTAGGATATCCTGATAGCTAAGAAGTGGGTTGATTTAGTCAATCTGTCGACTATTACCCAGATGGTATCAAAACCATTCGTGGTTCTGGGTAATCCCACTATAAAATCCATAGAAATGTCTTCCCACTTCCATTCTGGTATCTGTATGGGCTGCAAAACTCCCCCTGGTCTCGATGTGCCTTAACAAACTTGAGTTTGCTGGGCCCCATGCGATAGGTTCTGGTCTCAAGACTTGCAAGCCAAAGCCGCCCTCTTTTCGATTCTATTGCTTTCACCGTACGAGCCGGCTATGGATTCTTTTGTTTCACAATTCTTTCCCTGGAGTGACTGCTTTGCTTGCTCACTTGCCTCTGTTCGCTACGTTCTCTTTCAAGTCGTATGCTGGCTCTTCTGGTACAAAGAGAAGTCCTCTTTAATACATTGTAGCTGCCCGCGTAAAACCCTAAGGTTGATCTTTTTGTTCAGTACACAAGCGAGCGAATAGGAGTCGGGAGTGACTTGAGTACTAATATAGTAGATAAGCGGGCACATGACCATTACCGCGGTCGTCGCTACCCTATTCGCTTTATCGCTAGTGATTCCCGGCGGCTTCGTTTAGACCTGCTTTCCGGCGCTGTTGGGCTTTAGCTACACTATCAGAAGAAGTACTTCAGACTCTGATGATCTGTATACACTCTGCACTGAGCTCCATACAAGTAATGTCTCCAAATCTTGAGAGCGAACACCACTGCTGCAAGCTCAAGGTCATGAGTAGGATAGTTCTTCTCATAATCCTTAAGTTGTCTGGAGGCATAGGCGATCACCTTGCCATCTTGCATCAGCACTGCTCCTAGTCCCAACTTCGAGGCATCACTATATATGTCAAAGCTATCTGCGTTCTCTGGTAGAGTCAGAATAGGTGCACTGGTCAATCTCCTTTTCAGCTCGCTAAAACTGTTCTCACAGTCCTCTGTTCACTAAAATTTTCTATTCATTCTGGTAAGAGCTGTCAGTGGGGAGGCTATCCTGGAGAAGTCCTCTACGAATTTCCTGTAGTAACCTGCTAATCCCAGAAAGCTTCTGATCTCACTGGAGTTCTTGGGTCTTTTCTAGTTGCTCACAGCTTCTATCTTACTGGGGTCTACCATGATACCATCCTTTGAGATGATGTGACCCAGGAAGGACACCTGATCTAGCCAAAATTCACATTTGGTGAACTTGGCGTACAGCTGATTCTACTGAAGGGTCTGCAATACTATTTTCAGGTGCTCTACGTGTTCTTCCTGAGTTCTGGAATAGATAAGGATGTCATCGATAAACACGATAACGAACCTATCTAAATATTCTCTGAATACCCTGTTCATAAGGTCCATGAAAGTAGCTGGAGCATTTGTCATGCCAAAGGGCATGACTACGAACTCGTAATGTCCGTATCTAGTCCTGAATGCTGTCTTGGGTATGTCCCCTTCTTTAACCTTCACCTGATGATAACCTGATCTGAGGTCTATTTTAGAGAACACTGCTTCTCCCTTTAGCTGATCAAACAGGTCATCTATTCTGGGAAGAGGATACCTGTTCTTGATTGTGACTTGGTTCAGTGCCCGGTAGTCTATACACAGGCGCATGCTCCTGTCTTTCTTCTTCACGAACAATACAGGTGCTCCCCATGGTGAGTGACTAGGCCGGATGAAGCCCTTGTCAAGCAGCTCCTGTAGTTGCTCATAAAGTTCCTTCAGTTCTGGTGGAGCCATGCGGTAAGGTGCCTTGGAGATAGGATTTGTACCGGGAATGAGCTCTATCTCAAATTCGATCTCCCTGTCTGGTGCTAGGCCTGGTAACTCTTCAGGGAAGACTGCTGGGTAGTCACATACGACTCGGACCTCTGTGTCCTGACTGGTGCTGACTACGTGTGCTAAGAACCCCGTACATCTTGAATCCATCAACCTCTGTGCCTTCATAGCTGAGAGAAACTTCTTGGCCTTTCTCCTGGGTTCTCCGACGAATTCGAACTGTGCTTCCGCTTCAGGCTAGAATATGACTTTCTGTTTACGGCACTCGATGGAGTCACCGTATTTGATCAAGAAGTCCATCCCGAAGATGATGTCGTAGTCGGTCATATTAATCACTATCAGATCGCAAAAGAACTCTCTGTCTGCTATAGTGATCGGCACTGCTCTGAGCTAGTGCGTAGACGCCATGATTTCTCCTGAGGGTAACGTCGTAAGGAACTGGCTACTGAGTACCTCTGGAGGTACTGCTAACTTCTCAGCAAATGCCCTGGATATGTATGAATGGGTTGCCCCAGTATCGAATAAGACAGTTGTACTTTGCTATAAAATACTAATCTGACCTGTAACAACTGTCGAGGCATTTGCTGCGTCCTCTCTGGTGAGTGAGTAGATCCTCGTATTGGTCGTAGCTGGAGGGGCTTCTAATCTGCCCTAGATGATATGTGGACCATCTAAAGCAGCCTGCATCTGATGTAACTGAGCTGGCTGGCCTCCATACTGAATCGGCTGTGGCTGAGGAAGACTGGTCTTGTTTGGACACTGCTTGGCCATATGCCCTTCCTGTCCGCATTCAAAGCATCCTCGTGTGCCCTTACGACAAACTCCCGGATGGAATTTCTCACAAGTAGCACACTTTGGATAACTGGGCTGCTTGCTGGCTGACCCTCCTTTTGGGTAACTCCCTGGTTTGCGCTTGTTGCTGGAGTTCCCCTTCCAGTTAGAGCCATGGGAGTTGTGGCCCTGCTATTTCTGAGTGCCTGAGCCTCCTTGACCTTTAGCTTCTGAGAGGACTTGCTTCTGCTGCTTGATGCTATTCTGGTAATGCTCAGTGATTAGAGCACTGCTCACTAATTCTTCTGCGGTTTGTGGCCTATGAACGCCACCAGCCACGTTCATTGCTATTTCCGGCCTCAGCATTTTGAGCATCAACCGGATTCGTTCCCTTTCTGTGATAGACGAGTCAACCTGTTGAATTTCTTCACGGCTTCCTCAACTGATAGGTTGCCCTGACGAAACTCAGTGAACTCGTCGTAGTGACGATTGGTGACCCGCACGTGAAAGAACTCCTCAAAGAATTCCTTCTCGAAGTCAGCCCATGTCATCTGGTTCACTGGGCGCTTCGCTCTGATTCTCTCCCACCACATACGTGCATCTCCTGTTAGACAGAAGGAGGTGCACTTCACCTTCTCATATTCTGGCCAGTCCAGAAGCTCCATCGTACTTTCCAGTGTTTTGAACCATGACTGAGCATCCCATGGTTCATTGCTGCCTGAGAAATTCTCTGGCTTGACTCTCTGCCACTGGATCAGATAGACTTCTCTCTGCGTTCCTGTGCCGTAGGCTGGACTAGTGGAACCTCTAAGACCACCGGTGTCGTAAGTTAGGCTCCGGGGTGACGGTGGGAGTGTTCTCTGACTAGCCTTTAAGGTGGCTATTTCTGTTGTTGTTCCTGTCAGAATCGAGCCACTAGTCTTTGTAAGGTCCGGGAGGCAGCGCCTACCTCATCTTTGGGGCTCAATGGCTGGTGCCCTTCTAGCTGGGCGTCCTCGTGCCATTTCTAAAGACATGCAGGACATACATGACTAACACAAGCATAATAGAGAAACTATTGTTATCATGTTAACTACTATCATAAACAAGCATGCTTTAGTTATCCATAACAGAAAAGCAATAAACATACAAAGTGAGAGGTATTCTTACTTGGAAGCTGCAGGTACAATGCTGATGTGTGTGTAGGAAGTATGGAAATTGCTCTGATACCACTCTGTAATGACCCGCCTTCTACTGACTAGGCTGTGAGGCCGATCGCTACATTATGCTGTGCTAAATTACTATTGCGGAAATCTGGATTGATTAAAATTTTACTAAACTGATTACTGTAAAATTTGAACTTAATATTCTAGGTGTACCTAGGAGTTGTACACATGCTAGGGAAGATAATCTATGCCTCTCGGATGTCCTGCTAGCTGTAATCAGGCATTTCAATCGATCCATGAATCGATTGGGTTGTCGGATCGATCCAGTGATCGATCCAGCTTGATACCGGCACGGAGAAAAACTCTAGATCGGTCGGATGACCGATCCATGAGCTACATTACTTCTGTATGCGGTTGGATCGGTCTACCGACCGATCCAGGAGTACACTGATCGGTCGGTAGATCGATCCAGTGGCTCACTGATCGGTCGGCTGACCGATCAGTGAGCTTCTGTACTCTCTGTTCACATCTGGATCGGTCGGCTGACCGATCCATAACAGACGCTATCGTAGATCGATCTGGATTTCTGATTTCGAACCAGAACCCCTGATTTCAGCACTATTTCGTGCCTCAATCACATTACATGTTCTAAGATGGCTAGGAAACACTCTAACAACCACAACTAACATTCTAACATCATGAAGAACAATGTTCTAAGCATAATAGAGTGCATGGTTACTAATTCATAGCGATCAACATACTAAAGTGCAAATTGCTAAAACACTAAAAAGTACTAATGTTTAAACAAAGCTTGCTAGAGTTCCCTAAGATCTTCTTTCCAAGTTCCTTCCCACACACATCTTCGTAGCATTGCCCTCCAGCCTCCGCTAGTCCATCTTTCCTTTACCTTTATCTGCAGTATAAGGAAAAGAAAGTATCTATAAGCTTTCGCTTAGTAAGAAACCATCTACCTCACTAAAACATGCATTCGATGCAATATGCTTTTAAAACATGTTGTTTGAAAGTGCATTGATTAGACTGAAACATGGCATGTTATCATACATAGAAATCAAAGCTAGTCATGGCATACTATCATCTAAACATGTGTAATAAAAGCTGAACATGAACACCAAAGCATGGCATACAAAGCTAACCATAACTATCATGTGTAACAACAAGGAAAACTGAGCTGAACATGAATTAAACTAGTCTGGAACTGAATTCAAACTCAACTAACATAACTGATCTTTGTGAGTTTTGAAAAACTATAATATAATAGAGTAAAATACATAATCATACTGCTAATGGGCACGACAACTGTACATGTTATGCGCGCATCCTCAACTAAACCCGGGGTTGCAAATCCTGAATTTAGCAAGGTTTACTAGGTTATCTAAACCTAGAGACCGACTATGGGAGCCCAACCCAATGGATATCTAATTCTGTACAGTGCCACTACTGAAAATAAAATACTGAATCATAGCTAATTCATTTAACTTGCTTCTACTAGGTTATCTGAACCTAGAGGCGACTGTGGGTGCCCACCCATTGGACCGTAGTCCCATATATGCTGTGGCAAGGCTAACTAAACTATTTAAATGCTTCTATTGCATTCACTGAGCTATTAAAATGCCTAAGTTGCATTTTTCTGTGCTAAATAATTTAATCGAACACTTAGTATGCACTAATTTGCATCCTTGTGCCGAAAGTCTACATATTACTAAACTAAAATATGGAATTCACACGGAAGCTACTTATACTGTAGGTGAGGGGTTTCTTACCTCCTGTTTGGATTTTCTTACGATTCTAATCGCTGGATTTCCGGAGGAGACGATCCTTTCGACGATCTTCTCGCGTCTACACGTTCCTCTCGCGGAGGGGAGCGTCCTCGTGTCGAAGTCGTCGCCGGAAAGTGCTCTCGGAGCCCTTGGGACAGAACCCTCGCTCGCTCTTGTGGTCGGCGCCGAGAGAAGGAAGAAAAGGGAGAGGGTCGGCGGAAACTAGGGTGAGGAGGAGCAAGTCACGTTAAAAGTGAAAACCAAATAACTCTTCACCCATTAATTCCCTATTTATATTAAGTGGGTATTTCGGCCCAACTTAAACTTAAATATAAATGTTTCCCTTTCCTTTCAGAACGGCCCTGCTAGGTTCACTTGGTTACTAGAGCTATCTATAAGTCGTAGGACCTAATAGGTCTCGGGTTCAATTCCCGTGTAGGCTATTTTACGGTCCTATTTATTTTTGCTACTTCAGCTACTCTAAAAATTCCATAAAAATATTCTAAAATTCCAGAAAACTCATAGAATATTTCTAAAATAGTTTTGAAAATTTTCGGGCATTACAGGGTGGTACTTGCGCTCTATCATGTTTACTTGCCTTATGGGCTTGTGGTTCCTTCGAGTTTGCTACTGCACCAAATAATTTTGGTCAAACCAGGAATCACATCTAAGTCCATCATGAGGGTACTGAGCCATTCAGCATCTATGGCTGCTTCTAAGGTTGCCACATACTCAACTTCTATGGTGGAGTCCAAAAAAACACCTATGCTTAAAACTCCTTCATAGTTATAACTTCACCTCCTAAAGTAAACACAAAACCTCGAGGTTGACTTACTATAATCCCTTCTGATTTGAAGTCAAAATCCGTGTAACCTACAGGGATTAAACTATCTGCCTTGTTAGCTAGCATATAATCTCTAGTCCCTCTAAGGTACTTTAATATATGATTTATGGCAGTCCAACGTCCCGGTCCTTGGTTACTTCGATATCTACTAACTATGCCCTTGGCAAAATAGATTTCCAGTCTCGTACACGACATTACATACATTAGGCTTCCTATAGTCGAAGCATAAGGAACTGCCTTCATGTCATCTTTCTATTTTGATGTCTTCTGAGACATCTCTTTAGATAAAGATTATCCATGTCCAAAATGTAGAAAAAACCTTTAACGGAGTCTTGCATGCTTAAACAAGCTAGGATTAGTATGAAGCTCGGGATAAGTACAACATTCTTTTCTTGTGATCCCTTTGATCCTAAGAATATGTGCGCACTCTCCCAAGTCCTTCATATTGAATTGTTTGGATAAGCATACCCTTACATCCGACAACACTTTGATATTATTTCCAACTACCAAAAATGTCATCTACGTATAGTACAAGAAATACCACCACGCTTCCATCACACTACTCATATACACAAGACTCATCTGGACACTAAATAAATCCATAGATCTGGATCACTTTATAAAACCAGATGAACCAAGACCTTGAAGCTTTTCTTCAGTCCATAGACTGATTAAGCTTGCACACAAGATGCTCTTTTCCCTTTGCGATGAACCCTTCTGGTTGCTTTATATGGATATTTTCTACAAGACTTCCATTAAGGAAAGCTGTCTTGACATCCACTTACCTAATCTCATAGTCTATATAGATAAAAGAATCCGAATAGACTTAAGCATGGCTACCGGCAAAAAAGTTTTCTTTTTTAACAAGTCTTGCTTTGAAAGTTTCCACCTTCCTGTCTATCCCTCTTTTCCTATTGTAGAACTATTTACACCCAATGGATTTTACACCATTTGGTGGTTTTACAAGCTCCCAGACTTTATTAGAATACATATATTCTAATTCTGTATTCATTGCTCTTTACAAAGATGTTGCATCTTTATCTTGGAGCACTTCGTCATATGTCTGGGAATTAGGTTCATGTTCACCAAGGATCAAGTCCAAAGATTCTCCGAAAACATGAATCTTTTAGGTTGCCTAACAACCCTCCCACTACGACGAGGCACTTTGTGCAATTGTGTATCATTTGTGATACGTGTTGTAGTTTTTGTGATATTTCATCTTGTACAGTTGGTATTAGATTAGACGTGTCCTTTATTATTTTCTTAAAACAAATTTACTTATGAGCTAGTGGTTCATTACATAGTCTTCTTCTAAAAATCAGGCATTGGTGCTAACCATAACCTTCTGATTTTTAGGACTATAAACCTACTTTCATTTCTCTAGGATACCCCACAAACAAGTGAACTCCTGTCCAACTTATCATTGTCTCTATTCAGCACATGTGCTGGACTACCCGAATCCGAATATGTTTCAAAATAGTCTTATGTCTATTCTGCAATTCTATGTGAGTAGAGAATTCTGACTTATAAGGTACTATATTCACTTTCGTTTCTAGAGTATATCCTCAAAATGAATTTGGTAATTTTTTGAATAACTCATCATAGATCTAATCATTTCCATAAGAGCTCTATACTTTCTTTCTACTACACCATTCTGTTAGGATGTACCAAGTGCAGTTAGTTGTGATTAAATCTTGACTTCTGATAAGTGACTTCTAAACTATCCTAAGAGGTGCTCGCCACTATGATCTCACCGTAGTGTCTTGATACTTTTATCTTGACGTTTCTCCACATCGGCCTTATACTCTTTGAACATATCAAAGCACTTAGACTTGAGGCGTATCAAGTAAATGTACTCGTATCTTGAATAGTTTCCTATAAAAGAGATGAAATATTCGAAAACACCTTTTACCTGGATATCCATAGGTCTACACAAATCAGAATGAACCAGTTCCAACACATCTTTGGCTCTATACCCCTTAGGCTTAAAAAGCCTTTTGGTCATTTTTCCTTCCAAATAAGACTCGCAGGTTGGAAAGTTTTCCACCACCAATGAACCCAAAAGTTCATCGGCTATTATCCTTTGAATCCTACTCAAGTTAATATGACCTAGCCTTAGATGCCAAAAATATGATTGGTTCATTTACGAAGGTTGCTTTCTCTTATTAGAGTTAGAAGACGTGTTATTAATTTTCATTTGTTGCATCGTGGGAGTTATTGGATTTAGAATATATAAATTGCCAACCAACTTACCTGAACAGATAATTTCTCTACTTTTCTTGACAACCATATTGTTATCAAAAGTAATAGAATATCTATCCATAAATATTTTAGAAACTAAAATTAATTTCTTTCTAAACTTGGTACTTAAAGGCAATTTTTAAAATCCATGTTTTATTCCTATCAGAGGATAAACATCTCCCACTGCAACAACTGCTACTTTTGTAGTAGTGCCAATGTAGACGGTGATTTATATAGTTGTCGGGTTTCCTGGAACTCCTGCAATGAATTGTAGACATGATCAGTGTTCCTGTATCTACACACCAGGTACCGATAGATAACACCACTAAATTTTTTTCAACAACTAATAAAATACATCGTTATTGTTCTTAGTTCTGAGAGGACAGTCTACCTTAATGTCCAAGTTTTTCAATCATTATAATTGGGACTACTAAGTCTTTTCTATATTATAACAATTAAGAGATTAACTAACATTTAAAATCCTAATAATCACAAAAATATTTGGTCAAGACCAATATCTCAAAATTCCCGTGAATTTTGTATGCCACATTAGTGTGGATGTATACAAATTCTAAAAGGAGATTTTATCCATTAATTTTATTATCTTGTCAAATAAAATTAATAGTTGGTCTTTCTTTGATCAAATATTTTATCAAAACTCTAAATTTAAAATAATATTGATTCCTCAAACAATATATTTAAATTTACCAACACCTCAAAATACCGTGAATTTTGGATGCCGCGTTAGTGTGGACATATACAAAATCAAACATTTGTAAGAGGAGAGTTTTACCCATTAACTATCTTGTCAATCTAACTTTATGACAAATAAAATTACCTCAAACACCATGAATTTTGGGTTAGGACCGATGATCGCGGCTAGAGAGGGGGGGTGTGAATAGCCGCCCCAAATCTTCGTTTCTTTCTACAAGTCGAGTTAGCGCAGCGGAAAATAAAACAAAGAAACAAAGACAAGAAGATCAAACCTCAACACGCAGCGATGTAACGAGGTTCGGAGATAAACTCCTACTCCTCGGCGTGTCCGTAAGGTGGACGAAGCCTATCAATCCGTCGGTGGATGAGTCCCCGGAAAATCGGCTAATAAGAACTCCTTATGGGTGGAGAAACCTCGCCACAATAACTCTTGCAACAGCAAGATAGAAGTACACAAAATACAAAGAAGCACAAGACAATATGAATGTAAAACAAACAAGCTTGCCTTCTCGTCTGGAGTCCGTTGATGAAGCAGCAGCTTCACGGATGCCAGCAGCTAGAAAACCAGCACGAAGCTCACGCGAAGCTTCAGCAAAGAGGAGCTCAGCAAAAGCTCAAATCGCAGTAGTGAGGAAGAAGAAGTAGTTCATCGCACAACAGCACACTTCTTATATGAACCTGCGAAGAAGAAGACACAGAAAGAAATCTAGCCGTTGTGACTCAATGGCTAGGCCTGGACCGATCAGGCTATGGCCTGATCGGTCCAGGGAGGATCTGATCGGTCTGGGGACCGATCAGGCCTTAGGCTGATCGGTCCCCAGACCGATCAGCCAACTCTCACAGAGAGTTGGCCTCGTCTCTGATCGGTCTGTGGACCGATCAGGACTCTGGTGGATCGGTCCACAGACCGATCCTCCCTCTTTCTTCTCCCGATCTTCTTCGCTTCTGATCGTTTCCTGATCGGTCTACAGACCGATCAGATAACACTCAGTAGGCTACTGTTTGGTTACTGATCGGTCACCAGACCGATCCAGATACCCAGTGTATCACTGGATCGATCCACTGATCGATCCAGAGCTTGGTTTTTGCCCAAACCAAGTACCAAGCCTTCCAAACCAACATTCGGTCAACCTTGACCTGTTGGTACATCATGCTTAGCATCCGGTCACTCCCTTGACCTGCTAAGACTCCCCAACAAGTGTCCGGTCAATCCCTTTGACCCACTTGGTCTTTCCAACACCAGATGTCCGATCACCCTTGATCCATCTGGATTTTTCCCTGCCCGGCTTCACTCACCAGGACTTCCCAACTGCCTGGCTTCACTCACCAGGACTTTCACCAACTGCCTGGCTTCACTCACCAGGACTTTCACTTTCACCTAGCTTCACTCACTAGGGTTTTCACCTGGCTTCACTCACCAAGATTTCCAATCTGCCTGGCTTCACTCACCAGGACTTTTCCGTCTGCCTGGCTTTACTCACCAGGACTTTCCATCTGCCTGGCTTCACTCACCAGGACTTTTCACCTGGCTTCACTCACCAGGATTTACACCTGGCTTCACTCACCAGGATTTTCCATCTGCCTTCCTGATCTAGAGAACGAGCTACCGAGCCCTCTCTGACCTAGTCCGAAGAACGAGCTACCAAGCCCTCTCCGTCTTTCACTTCCGGTCCAGAGAACGAGCTACCGAGCCCTCTCTTACCTAGTCCGGAGAACGAGCTACCGAGCCCTCTCCGACTTCCACTTGCCAAGTTCCCATACTTGGACTTCTCCGTGTCAAGTCTCCATACTTGGACTTTCTCCCGTGCCAAGCTCCCTGCTTGGACTTTTTCCGTGCCAAGCTCCCTGCTTGGACTTTTCCGTGCCAAGTCAACTCACCTCGGGTCAACCAGGTCAACCTTGACCAAGGGTTGCACCCACAACATTCCAAGTTTCTGTTCTTGTCAAACATCAAGATACAACTCGAGTCAGGTCAACCAGGTCAACCTTGACCTAAGGTTGCACCAACAATCTCCCATTAAAATACAACTCTTTTGTTCTCGTCAAACATCAAAATACAACTCGAGTCAGGTCAACTCGAGTCGGGTCAACCAGGTCAACCTTGACCAAAGGTTGCACCAACAATCTCCCCCTTTTTGATGTTTGACAAAACCATAACCTAACTTAGGTTTTCTAATGTTATTCCTTGAACATTCTCCCCAAACCTACACTCTCCCCCTTTTTGACACACATCAAAAAGAGTGAATCAAGGTCAAGAGTTTCTTTCTAATGAAGGTCCCATACCTTTCATTGAAACCCTTAATTGCCCCCTTGATACTAAAGTCAACAATCAACTTAGTGATAATCCCATATCACTCAAGTCTTTAGAGTAAAAACTCCCCCTAAAAGTCAACTCCCCCTTGACTAATAGGTAAAACTCCCCCTAAAGGTCAACTCCCCCTTGACCATTGCACCAACAATGTCTTGGAGAGTTTCAAACCTTTAGAAATCCAAAACACCAACTCCCAGCTGAAATTTCAAACAAAACAGTCGAAAATCAGCAAGTTGGCACGCGCTAATCGGTCACCTGATCGATCAGAAACTCCCTGGATCGGTCCAGTGACCGATCCAGCATCCCCTGGACCGATCAGGCAACCTCCTGATCGGTCACACATGCTGATTTCTGAATTTCTTCCTCCCGAAATTCAGAAACCCCTACAAAATTACAGAAAATTTTAAAAATTATAAAATTTTGAGGATACATTCCTCATAACATATACCATCATGAAAAAATAGTTTTCTATGAAAATAACTTCCATTTTTAAATCTTGATACAAAGTTTGAAAAGTTTTGAAATAGCTCAAAGTTTCAAAAACTTTGTATCAACTTGCTCAATGATGAATGCTATCACTAGAAAAGCTTCATCAAGGTTTTTCAAATCAATTTTGAAATGATTTTAAACCATTTAATTTAGGACCACAATCTTTGGGCCAAATGTACATGACTTGTACATAAGCTTTCCCTATGATCCCCAATTTTGAATTAGGCTCATCTAGGTACAAGAACCATGCACCTTGATCCTAACTCATCATCCTAATATCTCACACACATCTAAGGTGTATCAAACACATTCAAGTCAATTTTGATGTGAGATATGGGTTTAGGTTATCTTAAGCTAAGGTCTCATGCATTTTCTAAACATCAATTTGATCTCGATATCAAATTGTGTTTTTAACCTTAAATCAATTTCATTGATCCTAAATGCAAGAGAAGAGATGATGACATGGCATATAATGATATCATAAATGAAAACATGTGCCAATGTCATGATGCCATGGCATAAAGTATGAAACTTAAATAGAGCATGACATTTGACTAACCTAAGCATTAACATGACATTTTAAATGATCATAAAATAAATATGATGTCATGACATGACATATGGCAAACAATATATGGCAAATATCACATAAAGGTATAGAAAATACCTAATTCTAGCCTTAGTTGCCATTTTTGATAATTTTGATCATTTTGCCATAAATTCTATATTCCTAAGTGTAATAGACCTAAAATCATATCCTCAAGACTTTTAGATCATTATGTGCCAATTAGATTGACCTAAGAGAACTCCTCAAATGTAGTTGGCACATTCTAATCACCTTAGGAATAATTCTTAATTTCATTTTCAAGGCTTGATCACACCTTGAAAATTCCTAAAGTGCCACCTTTTGCCATGATTAGGTTAACTACCTATTCAAGTAAGGTTGGCACACCCTAACTCATCTAGCGTGATGAAATCACGCTCCTAGGAACCCAATAACTATTTGAGCTCATTGGGTTCACTAGTATTCACTAGGGATGACTTCCCTAGCAACCCTTCTAATGACCCTCCTAGGCTTTGAAGCCTTGGTCATTTGGGACTCATCAAGATCAACTCTAGGGGTGACTCCCCTTGTGACCTTGGTGATGGTCTTCCTAGCCCTAGATTTTGTTCCATAATCGAAAGGAACATTGTGATAAGTGGGCTTGACCACTTGGGACTTAGGTTTGTGACCCAAACCTTTCATGTCATTGGACTTGGGTTTTTGACCGTTAGACCCTAGAGTTGACTTCTCTAAATTTTTAAGGGTCTTTTCTAAAGAGTCAAGTCTTGACCTCAAGACTTGATTCTCCTTTTCTAATACCTCAAGTTTTAATTTGTCATTGTTCTTTGAGGTATTCCTAGGCATATGTCTAGTTGTTTTGGGATTTCTACCTAGGTTATCCTTAACCTTAGATGAGTTGATCCTAGGGTTGGCTTTCCTAGTGTTATCCTTATCTAGGCTCACATGTTTGGCACCTAAGCATGTGTATCGATTTCTATAATTATCATGCTTATCATTATTAACAATAGCAATAAGGCTACTAGCATGTGTCTTATTATTATTGCAATAATGTGCCTTAGAGATTACCTTAGGGTTTGCCTTAGCTCCCCCTATCGATGTGCTCGTCTTCTTGTCCTTGTGAGATTGCCTCCCCCTCGGACATTGGCTCCGATAATGTCCCCTTCGCTTGCATTGGAAGCACACCACGTGCTCCTTGCTCTTGCGTATCGGGACTCCGGCTTCCTTGATCTTTGGCGCCGGTGGAGTCTTCCTAATCCTCCTTGGACACTTACTCTTGTAATGTCCATACTCCCTACACTCAAAGCACATTATGTGTAATTTATTTGAAATTGAAATGATTGAGTTACCTAGGGTTGAGGATGGATGAAGACTTTCTTCTTCATCCCTTCCGGAGGTAGAAGCTTCTTCCTCTTGCTCCATTCTTGAAGAAGAACTCTCCTCCTCTTCTTCCTTAGATGTTGAGTAGCCCTCAACTTCTAATTCCTCTCCTCCATGATGTGAGCTACTTGGCTCACTTGACTCCTCTTCATGGCTTGAATTGGAGCTCTCCTCATGGAACTTCGCCAAGTTGTTCCACAACTCCTTGGTATCGTTAT
Source organism: Zingiber officinale (assembly GCF_018446385.1). Lineage (NCBI taxonomy): Eukaryota > Viridiplantae > Streptophyta > Magnoliopsida > Zingiberales > Zingiberaceae > Zingiber > Zingiber officinale. The sequence continues at coordinate 33,418,656 of NC_055999.1, read as the reverse complement.
ATCTACCTATCCTACACAAAACATCATTAGGTAAAGAAAATTCAAAAATTTTCAATACCTCATCGTTGACTAGGGATTGGTGGACTTGTTCCTTGGTCCACTTCTTCTTCTCTAGGGTTTCTCCTTTCTTGTTCATCGGAGGCTTGAAACCTAATTGAACACAACTCCAATTTTCAAGGTTAGTCATAAGAAAATACCTCATTCTTACCTTCCAATACGCGAAGTCGTCGCGATCGTATAAGGGTGAAATGGTGATGTCTTCTCCGAGTTGATCCATCTCTAGCTTGTGCTCCCCCGGGTGTTGATCCGACGAAGAGCGACCTCGCTCTGATACCACATGTTAGGACCGATGATCGCGGCTAGAGAGGGGGGGTGTGAATAGCCGCCCCAAATCTTCGTTTCTTTCTACAAGTCGAGTTAGCGCAGCGGAAAATAAAACAAAGAAACAAAGACAAGAAGATCAAACCTCAACACGCAGCGATGTAACGAGGTTCGGAGATAAACTCCTACTCCTCGGCGTGTCCGTAAGGTGGACGAAGCCTATCAATCCTCGGTGGATGAGTCCCCGGAAAACCGGCTAATAAGAACTCCTTATGGGTGGAGAAACCTCGCCACAATAACTCTTGCAACAGCAAGATAGAAGTACACAAAATACAAAGAAGCACAAGACAATATGAATGTAAAACAAAAAAGCTTGCCTTCTCGTCTGGAGTCCGTTGATGAAGCAGCAGCTTCACGGATGCCAGCAGCTAGAAAACCAGCACGAAGCTCACGCGAAGCTTCAGTAAAGAGGAGCTCAGCAAAAGCTCAAATCGCAGTAGTGAGGAAGAAGAAGTAGTTCATCGCACAACAGCACACTTCTTATATGAACCTGCAAAGAAGAAGACACAGAAAGAAATCTAGCCATTGTGACTCAACGGCTAGGCCTGGACCGATCAGGCTATGGCCTAATCGGTCCAGGGAGGATCTGATCGGTCTGGGGACCGATCAGGCCTTAGGCTGATCGGTCCCCAGACCGATCAGCCAACTCAGTTGGCCTCGTCTCGATCGATCCGTGGACCGATCAGACTGCGTGGATCGGTCCCGGCCGATCCTCCTCTTCTTCTCCGATCTTCTTCGCTCGATCGTTTCGATGCGGTGATCGAGATAACACTCGATGACTCTTGTTTGGTTCTTGATCGGTCACGGACCGATCCGGATACCGATGTATCCGATCGATCCATCGATCCGAGCTTGTTATTGCCCAAACCAAGTCCCAAGCCTTCAAACCAACATCCGGTCAACCTTGACTGTTGGTATATCATGCTTAGCATCCGGTCACTCCCTTGACTGCTAAGACTCCCCAACAAGTGTCCGGTCAATCCCTTTGTCCCACTTGGTCTTTCCAACACCGGATGTCCGATCACCCTTGATCCATCTAGATTTTTCCTCCGGCTTCACTCACGGGACTTGCTGGCTTCACTCACAGACTTTCCGCCTGGCCTCACTCACCGGGACTTTCTGGCTTCACTCACCGGGACTTTCACTTTCACCTAGCTTCACTCACTAAGGTTTTCACCGGCTTCACTCACCAGGATTTCCAACCTGGCTTCACTCACGGGACTTTCAGTATCCGGCTTCACTCACTAGGACTTTCCATCTGGCTTCACTCACTGGACTTTTCACCTAGCTTCACTCCAGATTTTCACGCTTCACTCACAGATTTTCCATCCGCCTTCGATCTAGAGAACAAGCTATCGAGCCCTCTCGACCTAGTCCAGAGAACGAGCTACCAAGCCCTCTCCGTCTTTCACTTGCCACGAGCTACCGAGCCCTCTTTGACCTAGTCCGGAGAACGAGCTACCGAGCCCTCTCCGACTTCCACTTGCCAACTTCCCATACTTGGACTTCTCCGTGCCAAGTCTCCATACTTGGACTTTCTCCCGTGCCAAGCTCCCTGCTTGGACTTTTCCCATGCCAAGCTCCCTGCTTGGACTTTTCCGTGCCAAGTCAACTCACCTCGGGTCAACCAGGTCAACCTTGACCAAGGGTTGCACCCACAACCTTCCAAGTTTCTGTTCTTGTCAAACATCAAGATACAACTTGAGTCAGGTCAACTCGAGTCAGGTCAACCAGGTCAACCTTGACCTAAGGTTGCACCAACAATCTCCCATTAAAATACAACTCTTCTGTTCTCGTCAAACATCAAAATACAACTCGAGTCAGGTCAACTCGAGTCGGGTCAACCAGGTCAACCTTGACCTAAGGTTGCACCAACATTTTGTATGCCACGTTAGTGTGGACGTATACAAATTCAAACATTTGTAAGAGGGGTTTTACCCATTAATTTTATTATCTTGTCAACCTAGTTTTATGACAAATTAATAGTTGGTTTCCCTTTGGTCACACAAGTAATAGCAGTGACTCCGTTGGGGAGGATACTATTAGATGCATCTAAGTGTATACCATAACTTTGATACTAAGTCCAATAAATAGAATTGTGCCCCTTTAGTTGCACTACAAAAAAATATAACTTTGGGGACAAAAGTTTGGAACGAAAATAATTCGTCCCAAAATTGGGACAAATTTAGGGTCGAAAGTAAATTTCGACCCAAATAACCAACAAAACTTGCAACAAACAAATTTCGTTTCAAGTTTGCAACATAAAAAAAAAATTCGTCCCCAAATCTGGAACGAATTAAAAATTTGTCCCAAATTTAGGGACAAATCCTGGATTCGTCCCAGATATCGGAACGAATCGAGAATTTGTCCCAGATTTGGGAATGAATCGAGAATTCGTCCCAAATTTTGGGACGAATACAGGATTTGTCCCAAATTCTGGGACGAATCCAGGTTTCGTCCCAAAACTGAAAATATTTTTAAATAAATAAAATCAAACACCTAAGGCTTAAATATGGACCTAGAGACATCGGAATTTAATGAAACAAGTTTCTATGCGTCCGTATCGTTGAGCTGATCGTAAAAACGTCATCATCCATAATTTTTAATTAATATTTTTAGTGATTTGAATTTTTAACACCAAATTAGGTCAAATTGGGATTAAAAAATTCCAAAAATATATATATTTGGTAAAAAATATTTTTATTGATAGATTTACGATCAGGATAATGATACGAGCACATAGAAACTTGTTTCATCAAATTTCGATGTCTCTAGGTCCGTATTTAAGGCGTCCAATTTTGTTTTTTTTTTTTAATAAATAAATTTTTGTGACAAATCTCTGGATTCGTCCCAAAATTTGGGACGAATCCAGGATTCGTCCCAAAACTGAAAATATTTTTAAATAAAAAAAATCAAACACCTAAGGCTTAAATATGGACCTAGATACATCAGAATTTGATGAAACAAGTTTTTATGCATCCGTATCATTGAGCTGATCCTAAATACGTCATCATCCATAATTTTTAATTAATATTTTCAGTGATTTGAATTTTAAACACCCAATTAGGTCAAATTGGGATTAAAAAATTCTAAAAATAAATATATTTGGTCAAAAATATTTTTATTTATGTATTTACAATCAGGGCAATGATACGAACGTATAGAAACTTGTTTCATCAAATTCCGATGTCTCTAGGTACATAATTTTTAAAACATATATAGGTTGAAACTAACTAAAAAGCTGTTGTGTAATGAACGGTTGTAAATTAGTGTCCGAAAGCTTAAATATGGACCTAGAGACATCAGAATTTGATGAAACAAGTTTTTATGCGTCCGTATCGTTGAGCTAATCGTAAATACGTCATCATCCATAATTTTTAATTAATATTTTCAGTTATTTGAATTTTTAACACCAAATTAGGTCAAATTGGGATTAAAAAATTCCAAAAATATATATATTTGGTAAAAAATATTTTTATTGATAGATTTATGATCAGGACAATGATACAAGTGCATAGAAACTTGTTTCATCAAATTTCGAGGTCTCTAGGTCCGTATTAAAGGCGTCCAATTTTGTTCTTTTTTTTTTTAATAAATAAATTTTTGGGACGAATCCAGGATTCATCCCAAAACTGAAAATATTTTTAAATAAATAAAATCAAATACCTAAGGCTTAAATATGGACCTCGAGACATCAGAATTTGATGAAACAAGTTTCTATGTGTCCATATTGTTGAGCTGATCCTAAATACGTCATCATCCATAATTTTTAATTAATATTTTTAGTGATTTGAATTTTTAACACCCAATTAGGTCAAATTGGGATTAAAAATTTCTAAAAATAAATATATTTGGTCAAAAATATTTTTATTTATGTATTTACAATCAGGGTAATGATACGGACGTATAGAAACTTGTTTCATCAAATTCCGATGTCTCTAGGTCCATATTTAAGGCATTTTTTTTTAATATATAAATTTTTGGGATGAATCTCTGGATTCGTCCCAAAATTTGGGACGAATCCAGAGATTCGTCCCAAACTTTGGGACGAATTCCTGGATTCGTCCCAAAACTGAAAATATTTTTAAATAAATAAAATCAAACACATAAGGCTTAAATATGGACCTAGAGACTTCGGAATTTGATGAAACAAGTTTCTATGCATCCGTATCGTTGAGATGATCCTAAATACGTCATCATCCATAATTTTTAATTAATATTTTCAGTGATTTGAATTTTTAACACCCAATTAGGTCAAATTGGGATTAAAAAATTCTAAAAATAAATGTATTTGGTCACAAAAAATTTATTTATGTATTTACAATCAGGGCAATGATACGAACGTATAGAAACTTGTTTCATCAAATTCCGATATCTCTAGGTCCATATTTAAGGCATCCAATTTTGTTTTTTTTTTAATAAATAAATTTTAGGGACGAATTCCTGGATTCGTAATTCGTCCCAAAGTTTGGAACGAATCCAGGATTCGTCCCAAAACTGAAAATATTTTTAAATAAATAAAATCAAACACCTAAGGCTTAAATATAGACCTAGAGACATCGGAATTTGATGAAACAAGTTTCTATGCATCCGTATCATTGAGCTGATGCTAAATACATCATCATCCATAATTTTTAATTAATATTTTCATTGATTTGAATTTTTAACACCCAATTAGATCAAATTGGGATTAAAAAATTTTAAAAATAAATTTATTTGGTCAAAAATATTTTTATTTATGTATTTACAATCAGGGCAATGATACGAACGTATAGAAACTTGTTTCATCAAATTCCGATGTCTCTAGGTCCGTATTTAAGGCGTCCAATTTTGTTTTTTCTTTTTAATAAATAAATTTTTGGGACGAATCTCTGGATTCGTCCCAAAACTGAAAATATTTTTAAATAAATAAAATCAAACACTTAAAGCTTAAATATGGAACTAGAGACATCAGAATTTGATGAAACAAGTTTCTATGCGTCCGTATCGTTGAGCTGATCCTAAATATGTCATCATCCATAATTTTTAATTAATATTTTCAGTGATTTGAATTTTTAACACCCAATTAGGTCAAATTGGGATTAAAACATTCTAAAAATAAATATATTTGGTCAAAAATATTTTTATTTATTTATTTACTATAACGACCCAATTCTCCTCATTAGGAGTTCTAAAAGTTCTTAAAAATATTTAGAAATACTATATAAAAATTCTAGAGATTTTTAGAAATTTTTAGAGTATTTTTATGCAATTTTTGGAGGTCGTTTGGTATTTTTACTAAACGAAAGAAGTTTCGACAAAAAAATATCCAAGCTGAGGCTTGAACCGGCAACCCCTGACCCGAGCAAAACCCGACTAACCAACTGTGCTAGCAGTTATTATTTGATCAAATATGGGTCGAATTGTATTTAAGTAATAAATAGTTAATAGCAGAATAAAAGGAGAATAAAAGGCTCGGCTGGGGATTTGAACCTGCGGCCTTTGGCTCGGTCAAAACCCAGCTGACCAAGTGATCCAGCCACCGGTTCTGTTTAGAGTAGGTAGGAAATTTTATTTAATGAAGTTAATGGAATCCGGGAATTTAAAAGTGAAACTTAAGGCTTAATTCTCCCGTGACCTAAACCTAATCCTTTTCCCTCCCAATCCCTTCTTCTCTCGCACGATAAAGGCAGCTCGGGCGGAAACAAGCCGCGGCTAGGGCACGATTCCGGCGGCCGGCGGGTGGCTAGCTCGGGGTGGTTCTTCACCGTCGTGATCCTTTCGTCGAGGAGGAACCGTAAGCACGAAGGAGTCGAAGCTTGCAATTTTCGCAAGCCCTAGAAGTTGTTCCGGTTGTAGGTTTAAGAAGAGGTAAGTTGCTTACTCACCTGCGGTAAGAGTAGCTATCGAGTTTTTGCTTTATTTGTTGTTTTCTGTGATGAATGATTTACAATTCTTTGTTTGTTTTGGTTTAAGTTCATGTGACCAGTTCGATAAGGTGAGGATTCGGATTTATAAGTGGGGTTCTGTTCGCGATTTTCATGGCTCTAACATGGCTAGGAACGAATTTGGATTTGATTTCTTTTATGTTGTTGAGGCTGTGAGATTTCTGCATAATACCTGTTTGATCAAATGCCTGATCGAGAAGTTATTTGGAGGATTGAATGGTGTTTTGAGTTCAGTGGAGCTTTGAATTTTAAGGTTGATTTGCTTTATTAGAGTTCCGATGGAGTAAAAGAGTCCCTGAAATGATGGTTTACCAGGATAATATAGCGTCAGCTTAAACAAATTGAAAATCAACACCTAAATCAATTTAAGTTTTAAAGGCATTGGAGAACTAGCGGATTGTATGTCCTTGATTTCTATTAGATGTTCTTGGCAGTAGCATAAAAGTGTGTGAATACATCTATAATGATAGTTACAATGTAATTGATGATTGTATCTAATTATCTGATACTCAAAATATATTATTGTCAGGCCACATATAGTGCTTGCATGCTAAAGGGTCAATATCGTTAATAATCCCCTTCAAACTCATTGTTGGAGGGCATAGACTATCCGTGGGTGGATTGTTGGACAATGGAGGTAGCTAGAGGTGTGCTGTGCTGGTAAATGTTAATGGGATAGCAATATGGTCGTTTGCTAGCAACAACATACTGTACAGACAAGGAGAGTTGTGATTGACAACTATGATGATTGCAAATTGTAGCGGTGTGCCAGTAAGAAATGCTTAATAAAGAAGGTCATGTTGACTAGTAGCACAATTAAATATCACGCTTCCCTTTATTGATAATTTTCTGATTGTTCAAGTTGATGCCAACTTCTACTAGATGCATTTATGCTGGAGTTACTTTGGATTTGTTGTAGAAATGCACAGCTCTATTTAGAGCTTAGAACAGTCTGTAGTGGCAATGCAGATCTATTTCTTTTCAAGTCTTTATATAGGATTTAAACGGTAGCAGATTTCTAGTTTAGTTCTGGAAGTGTTTAGTTAGATAACAGTGGCTTAGTTGTTTCCATATAGAAGTCCAGTTGTCAAATCTGAAGGCCACGGAAGTGAATCTCTAAATTATGTTTCAATCCTTGCTGTTGATCCATATATGATAGTATATGTTAAGCTTAGTATGCAGATTTTAGATAAGCTTAGTATGCAGATTTTAGATAAGCTTAATATGCAGATTTTAGTTAAGCTTAATATGCAGATTTCTGTTTAAACTTGTATGCAGATTTTTGTTTAAGCATTGCAGTGTTAGAATTTGTTTAAACATTTTAGTTTTGTAAGAAGCATTCTTTTATAAGAAAAGTATAAGAAAGATTAAGAAAAGAAAGAAAAAGGCCAAGGCCTTAAGTAGATCCCAAAGTCAAGATTTTAGGGATTTTGGCACACAAGGTGCTAAAGAAAATACCGAGGCATTATATAGAAGTATTAAAAGATAACAAGTATTTTACTTTTATCAATGGCACTGTGCTGGACTCTCAGTTGTCCTTGGGTTGGGCTCCCATAGTCATCCCTAGGTTTAGATATCCTAGTAATAATGGCACGGCCGACGGTCGACGGTCGATGACCCGAGGGTCGCCAAATGGGCCGCCGAATGGGTCGGGTCATTACAAAAGTAAAAGCACAGTTGCCGGGCCCAAAGAGAAGTTGATTACTATTTTGAAGTATTATAAGTATAAGTTTTTGAACAAGTAAAACGAGTTTTACATAAACATAAAGTATTAAAGATTAAGTTTAGAACAAATGAAATAAGTTTCATATAGTTCTAAAAATCAGAAAGTTTAGTTCTTTATTCTACCATGTTTATCTAGTAGATGAGTAGTTTTTCATGTTTACCTATTAGATAAGCAGCCTGATTAGCTATTAGAATTACATGAGTAGATTCCTACCTTTTCTTTGCTATCAGTTTGACATGAGCAGTTATGTTTATGCTTTATTTTCTTTTAGAGCATATAGTTTTTAGTTCTTTCTGTATACATGCATATTCGTGTTTTTGTGAGTTAGATAGTGCTTACTAAGCAAATTTTGCTTATAGACTACACTTCCTCTTACTGCAGATACGGGAAAGGAAAATATATAGAAAGGAAGGCGACATGGAGGTGTTCGAAGGATGTGTGATGCCAGGACTATGGAAGCCTTGGGACTAGGAAAGAAGTTTTAATTTTAGTTTCCGCATTTTAGTTATTGTAAACATTTTAGTTCAGCTTAGTAAGTAGATATTTGTGTGTTTGATACTTATTTAACTGCGTGGGTGTTGATAAATGTTCCAGCCACCTGTGGCTGTGTATATTATGTTATGTATTAATGATTATAGTCACCGGTACAGGGGAGATTCTGTCAAAAATTTTCGGTAGAGATTCCTCGTGGTTTCGATCACACCGGTTAAATAGAGTCAGTAGTTAAGTAACGGTAATCCTTAGAGAGTAGTATAGTATAGTAAGAAGGGTGGTCGTTACAGTTGGTATCAGAGCAGTTCCCATTCTCCAGCATCACACATCAGCACCATCCTTGCCGTCTTCAAGTAAGAAAGTATTTAATTTTCTTTTATGCTTTCTTTATTAATTACAGTATAGAGTATCTGTTTATATGTGCTTAGGAAAGAAGAAAATTCATGTTTTAATTTTCTATGTTTTGATACATATGCTTAGAAAGAATAGAGACAATTTTAGTTTTGTTTCTCTTATATTCATATATATAAGTATGTTTAGAATGTAACGCCCGCCCTCCCTGCTGTCAACAAGGGACGGGGCTACGATACTCTACGTACGTATTACAGCGGAAGACTTAAAATTATTTTTCTTAACTCAATTAAAACCGACCTACACTAACATGGTTTCATAACATGGTAGAAAAATAAATAAAAACTTAACATCAAGTCACCCATATTGTATTACATTTCACAAAACCAAAGCATAGTTCTGTGCTGGGAGTACATTTCGTAACTTAGGTCTTCCTGCACCTGTACCGACTGAGGCTCAATCACTTGATCTGTGCTGGGAGTACATTTCTTGAGCATCGATACATGGAACACATTGTGAATGGCTACCATGTCTGGAGGTAGTTCTAGTCTGTATGCGACTTGGCCCACTCTTTCTAAAATCCGGTACGGTCCTACGTATCGTGGGCTTAACTTGCTCCTCTTTCCGAACCTCATTATCCCTTTCATGGGAGATACTTTAAGGAATACCAAATCTCCGATGTTGAATTCTAGCGGTCTGCGCCGTTTATCGGCATAATTCTTCTGCCGACTCTAAGCAGTTTCTATTCGTTGACGGATCTTTTGTATAGCTCGGGTGGTGTCATCAATAAGTTCCGTTCGGAACCCCATTTCCTTCTTTTCACCACTTTCATACCAGCATATAGGAGACCTACACTTCCTCCCATATAGAGCTTCGTAAGGTGCCATTCCAATAGTAGCTTGGTAGCTATTATTGTAGGTGAATTCTGCCAGGTATAAATATCGGCACCAGCTCCCCTTAAAGTCCAGGGCACAAGCTCTTAACATATCCTCCAATATTTGATTTACTCTTTCAGTCTGCCCATCAGTCTGTGGGTGGAATGCTGTGCTAAATGACAACTTTGTGCCGAGGGCCTCTGAACGCACTCCCAAAAGTGCGAGACAAAACGTCCGTCTCTATCAGAAATAATGGTCTTAGGGATACCATGTAATCTGGCGATTTCCTTAACATATAGTTGAGCTAGTTGTTCCGTTGAATAAGTCATCTTGATCGCCAAAAAGTGTGCAGACTTTGTCAATCTGTCCACAATTACCCATATAGCATCATACCCGTTTGTTGTCTTGGGTAGACCTGAAATGAAATCCATGGAGATTTCTTCCCATTTCCATTCTGGAATTTGGACAGGTTGTAACAATCCGCCGGGTCTCTGGTGTTCAGCTTTTTCCCTTTGGCACGTCAGACAAGTACTGACGTACTGAGCCACTTCTCTTTTCATACCAGACCACCAAAATTTCTTTTTCAGGTCCTGGTACATCTTAGTGGAACCCGGGTGTATTGCATAAGGCGTTGTATGGGCTTCTTCCAATATATTCTTTCGCAACTCTGGATCCTCTGGAATACATAATCGATCCCTGAGATATAATACTCCATCGTCTGCAATACGGAACCCGTCATTCTTTCCTTCTGCAGTCTCTTGTTTAATTCTTTGAAGGCTCGAGTCCCTGGTTTGCTTCTCTAACATGTTCTCGAATAACGTTGGTGTTATGGTGAGGGTAGAGAGTCGTCCGGACATGGTTTCAACAATGGATACGAAACATGTTTCAGTTTCTCGATGGATTCCCTCATCAGTTTGCTTTCAGCATTGAATAAAAATTCTAGCATACTGACTGAAATTAAATAACTGACCTGTGACAACCGTAGAGGCGTTCGCCACATCATCCTGAGCGAGGGAGTAGACTCTGGCATTGGTCATAGTGGGAGGAGCCTCCAATCTTCCTTGGCTGATTGAAGTCCCATCTATGGCAGCTTGCATCTGGTGAAGCTGTGCGGGGGCACTCCTGTTCTGGAAGTTCTGCGAAGGTGGTGCCTGAGGCTGAGTAGGGCAATCTCTTATCAAATGACCTTCCTTTCCGCAGTTGTAGCACTTTCTGGTGCTCAGACGACATACTCCTGAATGCATCTTCCCACATGTGGCACACTGAGGGTACTTGGTCTGCTTATTGGCTGGACCACCTTTTGTTTTATCCCACTGTTTCCTCTTTCCACTTGAGTTTCCTTTCCAGTCAGTTCTGGTACTGTGCGATTTTTGTCCTCCGGTCAGTACTTGGTTCTTGCCCTTATTCATTGCTTCCTGATAGTGCTCGGTAATCAGGGCGCTGCTGACCAGCTCCTCTGCAGTCTGCGGTCTATTAACTCCGCCGGCTACGTTCAGAGCTATCTCGGGTCGGAGCATTTTTAACATTAACCGGACCCTTTCTTTTTCAGTTCGGACCAGTTCTGGGCACAGTCGGGCCAGGCGGTTGAACCTCTTGACGGCTTCATTGACTGACAGATCACCTTGCCGAAACTCAGTGAACTCGTCATAGTGCTTGTTGGTCACTTGCATATGGAAAAATTCCTCTAAGAACTCTGTCTCAAAATCTGTCCACTGCATTTGGTTTATTTGCCTTTTCGCCTTTACTCTGTCCCACCACATCCGGGCATCTCCGGTAAGACAGAACGACGCGCATTTGACCTTCTCGTGTTCAGGCCAATCCAATAGTTCCATTATGTTCTCCACGGTTTTGAGCCAGGCTTGCGCATCCCATGGTTCACAGTTTCCCGAGAATGCTTCCGGCTTAAGCCTTTGCCACTGAATTAGATAGGCCTCTTGTCGGACCATCGGAGTAGGGGCTGCCGGGGGCACTGGTGCGGCTGTAGGTACAACAGGTAGTGGATTCACCGGTGGGGTAACTAGGTTGCCTTGCTGACCCATTAAGGTAGTGATCAGCTGTTGTTGTTCTGCGATCTGATGTTGGAGGTCTGCGACTACCTGCGTCAGATCTGGTGGAGTCACTGTCCCTCCGGTTCGGGAATTGCGTGTCCTAACCATGTTTATCTAAAAGAAATAGACTAGTGTAAGTGGTTATCAATTTTAGTCAATCTAACGTACTGGTTTGTTTCTTTCTATTTGTTATGGCATTATTCCTAACCTACCAATATGTACTCCTAATCTAATTTATAACTAAAAGAATAGAATAAAGCATCAAATATAAGCAAGTAAAATATGAATCTAAAGCATAAACAACATAAGGAAAAATAAGAAATATAATGACAAACAATGTAACATAAGGAAATAAAGCATAAGCAATGTAGTAAAGAAATAAAACATAGGCAATATAACAAGAAAGAAAAAAAAAGTAAAGCATAAGTCATATAATCATGATAATTAAGCATAAACATGTAACAAGAAAATTAAACATAAGCATATAACAAGTAAATTAAGCATAAACATTCTTACTTGGAGCGGCAGGTAGGAGGCTTGATGTGTGTGTAGTGAGCTGGCAATAAACTTTGGCTCTGATACCAACCTGTAACGCCCGCCCTCCCTGCTGTCAACAAGGGACGGGGCTACGATACTCTACGTACGTATTATAGCGGAAGACTTAAAATTATTTTTCTTAACTTAATTAAAACCGAACTACACTAACATGGTTTCATAACATGGTAGCAAAATAAATAAAAACTTAACATCAAGTCACCCATATTGTATTATATTTCACAAAACCAAAGCATAGTTCTTAAAGGTTTTAAAGCAGGTTCTTAATTAGTTGCCTAGCCACCGCCACACACATCTTCGTTGCCCCTCCTGCTGCTCCTTTAACTCATCCAGCTTTTTCCTTTATCTGTGGTACAAGGAAAGTAAGCTATGAGCACTCATGGCTCAGTAAGTTCCTTTCCTACTCACTAAAACCAACAATCAGCACATAATCAAATAATGTCTCAACTTAACATGATCTCAACTAGTCATGGCATAACATATCATACTCTTTAAGCATATCATGCAACATAACAAACATTATAACTAGTCATGTCATATCACCTCTTAAAGCATAGCATGAAACATAACATAATCATATCATGGCATATCATCTCTTAAAACATAGCATGAAACATAACATAATCATATCATGGCATATCTTAAATCATAGCCTCAACACAACATAATCATAGATTATATGCATCATGATTTTAAAAACATGTATCCGAAAAACATGTGTATGTCTCATGATCTTTTAAAATCATTTTTTCTTACATATATATACTTGAACATAATATCAACATATTTAGGGCCCCGGCTTGTACCATACATACATAACATAGATGCGCGCGTCCTAAGTATATCCAAGGTAGCAAGTCTTGAATCATACTAGGAACTAGGTCAAGATCACAAAGCATGGCCTAAGGGCGTACTTGAAGAGTCCATCCCTTATTAGCCTAGATCACAAAGCAAGGCTTAGCCCAGATCACAAAGCAAGGCTTAGGGGTGTACTAAGGAGCCCATCCCTTATTAGCCTAGATCACAAAGCAAGGCTTAGCCTAGATCACAAAGCAAGGCCTAGGGACTGATTAGGAGTCCACCCTTGGTACAAGCCTTACAAAATAAAATAGCATGTATAAAAATGCATCATTTAGTCACATAGCATAGCATAAAAGTATGCATCACTTAGGCATACATTATGTCATAAAAGTATGCATCACTTAGGCATACATCATATCATAAAAAGTATGCATCACTTAGGCATACATCATGTCATAAGAAAGTATGCATCACTTAGGCATACATCATATCATAAAAAGTATGCATCACTTAGGCATACATCGTGTCATAAGAAAGTATGCATATTCTAAGCACATAGCATATCATTAAAGCATGCATATTTCTACTCACATAGCATATCATAAGAGCATGCATATTCTAAGCACATAGCATATCATTAAAGCTTGCATATTTCTAGCACATAACATATCATTAAAACATGCATATCTCTATCCACATATCATATCATAAAAAGGTATAAATCACAAGCATACATGGTTAAGCATAAGGGTATATCATGTGATTATACTATCATAAGAAACATGGTAACATAGTTAACTTGGGTTCTAAGCTTCCTAAACCCTTGGGTTCCTATCATGGCCGAACCCTCTAAGGTCTCAATTTAGGTAAAAACAACCTCCAAGCATGTGAAACCTAAATTATCATCACATAAATTTCATAGGAAGCATTATAAGCATGATTAACTTGGTTTCTAAGTTCCCCAAGTCCTTAAACTCATGTGGCCGAACCCTATCAGTATATAAACAAGGTCCCAAATGTCATGAAAGCATGGAAACCTTAAACCATATTTATAGTATTTTTTTCAAGCAACATAGTAAGCATATTGAGCTAGTTCCTAAGTCCTTCAAGCCCTTAACATATGTCATGGTCAAACTTTTAACAAGTGTTCATTAGGGCTAAAAACAAACATACAAGCATGTGAACTTGAACTAACATCATGTATAAATTCATAACAAAACATTATACAATATGTATGGCCGAAACTTACCCTAGCCATAATTAGGTCATTAAACAACATATAGTATGGGGACTTTGTCTTTCTACTTATCATATTCCATGTAAAGTGACATAAGTATATTTAATTCTTGTTCTAGGTTTTCTAGGGCATCTATTCTTTCATGGCCGAACATACAATAGTTCATTTAGGTCATGGAAAAAATTATACAAATATGTGACACAATCAACACATTATCATATTTTCATAAGAAGCACTTTTAACACATTTGGTTTCATTTCTAAGGCCTCTAGGTCTTTTAAACCCTACTTGGCCGAAACTCACAGAATATAAACTTGCTTCAAATAGCCTAAAAGCATGAGAAATTATACAAGTTTCATAGCATGTATAAAGACAAGCATAATAAACATACATGTGAATTGTGTCTTAGGCTTCCTAGGTTTCTTTCCCTTTTTCTTTTATTTTTCCTCATGGCCGAAACCTACCAATCTCTAAAATAGGTTTTAAGTGGCCTAAATCATGGAAAAACTAAGTAAGTTTCATGGCAAAAATTACTAAGAACATCATATACAAAGTTGGTTCATAAACAAGCTAGGACCCTTGTGATCTTACATGTCATATATCATGTAACCAATTTTCTATACTCAATTTAAACATAATAGCATTAAACAACTTTCATATCATAATATCACAGAGGTCTTGAGCATATTAGAATTTTGTTCAAGCTTTTCTAAACTATCCATCTTATCATAGCCAAAAATCTAAAATAAGAGTTCATGAATTTCTAGCAATGTACAACATGCAATTCTTTAAGAGAACTCTATATTCTATCATACAAACATGGTTATTTAAATTTAAAGGTCTTCCTAACCCTAAGCCCTTTTCTTGGCCGAAACATATAAATGGATTTCTTTGGTTCCAAGTAACTTTCAAGCAAGAAAACCAATAAAAACCCTTAGTAGTTCATGGGAGAAATTTTGTACTAGTTTAGTTAAACAATATTTTTCCCTAACCTCCTTAACATATTTTTGGCCGAAATTCTAGGGTTAGGTACTCCTCTAACCAAGCATCATTTAAGTATAAAAACATGAAGAAAATCCTTCCTACATAGCATAGAAAGAATATCATGAAATAAGGACTTGTTTAAACCATCCTAGATTTGAAAACCCTTTCTTAGCCGAATTTTCTTAAATTCTTTTCTAGGTTTTCTAATCCTTATAAAATCCGAAAATCACATAAAAACCTTGTACCACAGGTGAGGGGAAGCTTACATCCTTTTCTCTTGTGGATCTAAGGTATGGTGAAGAAGAAGTAGCCTCTTCTTCTAGTTCCTTTCCCTTGACTCCTTTGCTAAGTCCTCCTTGTATCTTAGGCTTTCCTAGGGAAAAACTTGGCTTTGGGGCCGAAGGTGGAGGAGAGGGGACTGAGGTGTTCTCGGTGAGGGAGAGGATGAATGAGAGAAAATGAGAGAAAAATAATTTTCTCTTTTCTTGCTCTCTTTTATGTTAAGGGGGAAGAGGGAGCAAAATTGATTTTTGCTTTCCTTCTCCCTTAACCCATTTTCTATTTTTCTTACATTTATTTTATTTTCTATTTATTCTCACCATTCATGATAAAATAAGGGGGAATGAATCCCCTTAATTCCTCTTTAAGTTTTCGGCAAAATCAAAGAGGAAGAGGGAGAGAAAGGAAGGAAGGCAAGTTGCCTTTCTCTTGCTCTTTTCTTATTTTCTTTTGGCTAGCTTTTACTCTTACCTTTATCATAAGTTTCCCTCCTTTGCTATCAATATCTTCTCTCTATCCCAATTGGTTTCTACTAATTAATTCTATGAAATATAATATAAGAGGTTCATGGTTCAATCCTTGACCTCATCTTTTTTTTATTTCATTTTATTTCTTTTTGCTTCAACTCACTTCCTATTATCTTTTAATACTTCATGGTTCAAGACTTTAGGGATTTTGGCACACAAGGTGCTAAAGAAAATGCCAAGGCATTATATAGAAGTATTAAAAGATAACAAGTATTTTACTTTTATCAGTGGCACTGTGTTGGACTCTCAGTTGTCCTTGGGTTGGGCTCCCATAGTCGTCCCTAGGTTTAGATAATCTAGTAGTAACGGCACGGCCGACGGTCGACGGTCGACGACCCGAGGGTCGCCAAATGGGCCGCCAAATGGGTCGGGTCATTTCTAAAGTAAAAGCACAGTTGTCGGGCCCAAAGAGAAGTTGATTACTATTTTGAAGTATTATAAGTATAAGTTTTTGAACAAGTAAAACGAGTTTTACATAAACATAAAGTATTAAAGATTAAGTTTAGAACAAATGAAATAAGTTTCATATAGTTCTAAAAATCAGAAAGTTTAGTTCTTTATTCTACCATGTTTATCTAGTAGATGAGTAGTTTTTCATGTTTACCTATTAGATGAGCAGCCTGATTAGCTATTAGAATTACATGAGTAGATTCCTAGCTTTTCTTTGCTATCAGTTTGACATGAGCAGTTATGTTTATGCTTTATTTTCTTTTAGAGCATATAGTTTTTAGTTCTTTATGTATACATGCATATTCGTGTTTTTGTGAGTTAGATAGCGCTTACTAAGCAAATTTTGCTTATAGACTACACTTCCTCTTACTGCAGATACAGGAAAGGAAAATATATAGAAAGGAAGGCGACAAGGAGGTGTTCGAAAGATGTGTGATGCCAGAACTATGGAAGCCTTGGGACTAGGAAAGAAGTTTTAATTTTAGTTTCCGCATTTTAGTTATTGTAAACATTTGAGTTCAGCTTAGTAAGTAGATATTTGTGTGTTTGATATTTATTTAACTGCGTGGGTGTTGATAAATGTTCCAGCCGACTGTGGCTGTGTATATTATGTTATGTATTAATGATTATAGTCACCGGTACAGGGGAGATTCTGTCAAAATTTGTCGGTAGAGATTCCTCGTGGTTTCGATCACACCGGTTAAATAGAGTTATGTAACGACCCACCTTCTACTACTAGGCTGTAAGGCGAATCGTCACAATAATGCTAAACTATACTGTGCGGAAAGCTGGGCTAATTAAAATTTTACTCTACTAATGACCGATACAACTGATAAGAAAGGTCCAAAGACCTTCTCTACTGGTGCACATATGCTACGGAGGGGAACCTGAATGCCCCAACTGAGCAGGGGCAAGAAACTAACTTCCCAACTACCTGCCGGCCTGCTGATCGATCTACGGATCGATCAAAGCTGGGGAAGCTCCTGCTCCCAACTGGATCGGTCGGCTGACCGATCCAGCAGAGGCTGGATCGGTCGGCAAGACCGATCCAGGGTCTGGATCGGTCTGCAGGCCGATCCGTGCACCGGGACGCTCTTGTATCGTCATTTATCGGATCGGTGGACCGATCCAGAGATCTGCTCTGATCTGTCTAGATCGGTCGACCGATCTGACGAGGCCACGATAAGTCGGAGACCGATCGAGCTGATTTCACCGGGACTCGGTTTGACACTTTCGTGCCAAAACCCCACTTAACACCTAACTAATGCATCACAACTATTCTAACAACATATAATAACATTCCAACGACATAAACTAGTAATCTGACTTAATATAGGCATAGTTTAGGAATTCATGGCAACACATAACTGAAAGTGCCTAGAACATGGAAACCAAAACCAATAAATAAAATGCTAAAGTAAATGCTAAAGAGTCTAATGCTCAATTTGCTACGTCCCCTAAGGACCTTTGATTCCATTTCCTGCCACACACACCATCTTTGCATTGCCCTCCAGCTTCCTCTGTTAGTCCATCTTTCCTTTACCTTTATCTACAGTATAAGGAAAAGTAGAATCTGTAAGCTTAAAGCTTAGTAAGAAACCATCTACCTCACAAAATCATGCATTCGATGCAATATGTTTTTAAATCATGGTATTTGAAAATATGCGCTGAACTTGCTAAGACATGGCATACTGAAATCGTAAGGCATAACATATAAGCATGGCATAAGCACTGAATCATGGCAAAGCAATAAAACACTGAGCTGAACATAAGCTAAACTACCTGAAACTAGATCTGTAACTGGAAACAAACTCAACTAGTATAATTGATTTTGAGTTTTGAAATCTAATACATAATAGGTGAAAATACTAAACATGCTGTTGGGCCCGGCAACTGTACTTGCTGTGCGCGCATCCCTACTAGACCCGGGGTTGCAAGTCCCGAATTTAGCAGGGTTGTCTAGGCTATCTGAACCTAGGGACGACTGTGGGAGTCCAACCCAATGGATATCTAATCCAGTACAGTGCCACTGAAAATAAAATACTGATATCTATAGCTAACTGATATAACATGCTGTTTCTAGGTTATCTGAACCTAGAGCTAGGTTATCTGAACCTAGAGGCGACTGTGGGAGCCCACCCATTGGACCGTAGTCCCATAAAACTGAACTAAACTAATGTGCTGGTTTAAATGCCTCTAATGCATTTAACTGAGCTATTAAACATAACTGAGGTGGTATTTAGCTACACTAACATTTTACCGAACACTTGGTGTGCTCCAACTCTCTCCTCTAATAGGGAGATCACCTCTAGGCACCCGACAACGTCTAGAATCTCCAACTAAAGGAGAACAACGTGTCCGGCCCGTCTAGAGGTGTTCAACTAGATCCCTAAATCCTCGAGGAGGGTTTAAACATACCCTATGTGCCGGAAAACCTGCATATAGCTAAAACTAATGCGTATGAAACCAAACGGAGCTATTATACCGCAGGTGAGGGGTTTTTTACCTCTTGATCGTAATTTCTTACGATTCTATTCGCTAGAGTTCCGGTGGAGATGATCCTCTCGACGATCCGATCACGTCTTCGCGTTCCTCTGGCGGAGAAGAACCTCTTTCGTGTTGGAGTCGTCGCCGGAAAGTGATCCGAGAGCCCTTGGGACTTGGGCGCCGAGAGAGGAAGAGGAGAAGGGGTGTTCGGCGTTGAGGGTTTGGAGAGGGAAAGTGGCGTGAGGATTTCGTGAGGAGGAATTGCCGAACCAACTTGAAAATAAACCAAACCCCAACTTAAGTTCTTATTTATATTAAGTGGGTAACTAGGACCAACTCTAATATAAATATAATTGATTCCTCTTTCTTTCAGCACGGCCCTGCTGAGTTCACTGGTTACTAAACTTACCCGTAAAACATAGGTCTCGGGTTCGATTCCCACCTAAACTATTTTACGGTTCTAATTATTTTTGCTACTTCCGCTACTCGGAAAATTCCGGAAAAATATCTAAAAATTCCAGAAAAATCATACTAAATTTCTAAAACAGTTTTGAGAATTTTCGGGCTTTACAATCCCTCATACCTTATAAAAAGTTCGTCCCCGAACTTAAAACAATTCTGGGTACTTCTGTCTCATGCTGGCCTCTGTCTCCCAAGTCGCCTCTGCTGCTGTGTGATTTTGCCAGCTGACTTTGACTAATGGTACTTCCTTGTTCCGTAATTTCTTTACCGCTCGGTCTATTATCTGAATAGGCCGACTGTCATAGCTGAGATCATCACGGACCTGTACCAACTGGGGCTCAATCACCTGGGTGGCGTCTGGAATATGCTTCTTCAGCATGGAGACATGAAATACGTTGTGGACGGCTGACATCTCCTGAGGTAGCTCTAGCTCATATGCTACCTTGCCCACTCTCTTCGTGATAAGGTATGGTCCCACATATCTGGGAGCTAGCTTGCCCTTCTTCCCAAAACGCATGACTCCCTTCATGGGAGCTACTCCGAGAAAAACTGTATCCCCCACTGAAAACTCTAGGGGTCTGCGTCGTGTATCGGCATAGCTTTTCTGGCGGTCTGTGCTGTCTCTATCCTTTGGCGAATCTGGCTGTATGGGTGTTGTGGTATCGCCACTAGATCATCTGAAACTCTAGTTCCCTGCTCACCACTCTCATACCACAGTTGGTGATCTGCACCTCCGCCCATAGAGTGCCTCATAAGGTGCCATCTTGATGGCCTGATAACTATTGTTGTATGCAAATTCCGCTAAGCTCGGATATTTGCACCAACTTCCTTGAAGTCTAGGGCACACGCCGAGCATATCTTGAGTACATGATTTACTCGCTCAGTCGACCATCCGTGCGAGGATGGAAGGGCATCTTTGAATTTCAATTTGGTGCCAATATGTACCCAGAAGTGTGATGTGAATCTGCTGTCTCTGTCTGAAATGATGGCTCGTGGGACTCCATGTAGTCTGACGATCTCCTGGAGATACAACCGAGCTAGCTTCTCCATGGAGTAGGATATCTTGATAGCTAAAGTGGGCTGATTTAGTCAACATGTCGACTATTACCCGGATGGCATCAAAACCATTCGTGGTTGGGTAGCCCCACTATGAAGTCCATCGAGATATCCTCCACTTCCATTCTAGGATCTGTATAGGCTGCAGAACTCCGCCTGGTCGCTGACCCTCTGACAGGTGAGGCAGATGCTAACATATCTGGCGATGTCTCGCTTCATCCGGGCCACCAAAAATGTTTCTTCGGTCTTGATACATTTTGGTGGAGCCTGGATGCATAAGGAGTTCTGTGAGCCTCATCTAAAATCTGTCTTAGTATCTCCTCGATCCGGAACACGAGTCTATCACCAAAATACAACACCCCGCCTATCGGACACTCGAATTCTCTACTTTCGATTACATTAGCCCTTGCTTGATTTTACGAATTTCAAGGTCCCGATCACGAGATGACCGAATATCACCAAGCAAGGTAGACTCTAAGGTCTTAGTAGAGCTGTCCGACGATGAGTTCGAGACCAAAATCCGCGATCTCCTTCTGTAGGGGTGGTGACATGGCTGCTAGAGATAATAAGGTAGCGCTGGATTTTCTGCTAAGTGCATCTGCTACCCTATTGGCTTTCCCTGGGTGGTAGAGGATGTCTATGTCATAATCTTTGACTAGCTCTAGCCACCTGCGCTGTCGCATATTCAGATCCTTCTGAGTGAAGAAGTACTTCAGACTCTGATGATCTGTATACACTCTGCACTGAGCTCCATACAAGTAATGTCTCCAAATTTTGAGAGCGAACACTACTGCTGCAAGCTCAAGATCATGAGTAGGGTAGTTCTTCTCATAATGCTTGAGTTGTCCGGAGGCATGGCGATTACCTTGCCATCTTGCATCAACCGCTCCTAATCCCAATTTAGAGGCGTCACTATATATATCTCTGGTAGAGTCAGAATAGGTGCACTAGTCAATCTCCTCTTGAGTTATTTGAAGTTCTCATGATCCTCATCCGGAATTTCTTGTTCTTCTGGTGAGTCACATGGGAGGCTATCTGGAGAAGTCCTCTAAACTTTCAGTAATATCACGCTAATCCCGAGCTCCCGATCTCATTGGCGTTCTTAGGTCTCCTCCAGTTACTTACGCTTCTATCTTGTTGGGATCTACCATAATACCATCCTTTGAGATGACGTGACCCGGGAAGGACACCTGATTTAGCCAAAATTCACATTTCGTGAACTTGGCGTATAGTTGGTTCTCATGAAGGGTCTGCAATACTAGTTTCTTTGAGTGTTCTTCTGAGTTCCTGAGTAGATAAGAATGTCATCGATAAACACAATAACAAACTTATCTAAATACTCCCTGAATACCTGTTCATGAGATCCATGAATGTAGGAGCATTTGTCACGCCAAAGGCATGACTACGAACTCGTAATGTCCGTATCTCGTCCTGAATCTGTCTTGATATATCACCCTCCTTGACCCCGACTTGGTGATATCCTAATGAGGTCAATTTTGAGAACACTCGCTCCCTTTATCGGTCGAACAGGTCATCTATTACAGGAAGAGGATACTCTTTGATCGTGACTCGATTCGGCTCGTAGTCTATACATAGCCGCATGCTTCCATCCTTCTTCTTCACGAACAAAACAGGGCGCTCCCATGGTGAGTGACTAGGGCGATGAAACCCTTGTCAAGTAGCTCCTGTAGCTGCTCATGGAGTTCCTTCTTCTGCTGGAGCCATGCGGTAGGGCGCTTTGGAAATAGGATTGGTGCCGGGAAGATCTCTATCTCAAATTCAATCTCCCGACTGGTGCTAGGCCTGGTAACTCTTCAGGGAAGACTGTGGGTAGTCACATACAACTCGGACCTCTGCTAGCTGTTGGTCCTCGTCCTGGCCGGTATTGACTACATGTGCTAGGTACCCCGTACATCCCGAATCCATCAACTTCGTGCCTTCATAGCTGAGAGAAATTTTCGGCTTTTCTCTTTGGTTCTCCGATGTACTCGAACGTGCTTCGCTTCGGGTTGGAATACGACTTTCGGTTTACGGCACTCTATGGAAGCACCGTATCCGATCGAAGTCCATTCCAAGGATGACGTCGTAGTCATCATTTCCAGCAGGATCGGATCACAAAAGAGTTCCCGGTCTGCTATAATGACTGGCACTGCTCTGAGCCAGTGCGTCGATGCCATGACCTCTCCTGAAGGTAGTGCCGTCAGAAACTGACCACTGAGTACCTCTGGGGGTATTTCTAATTTCTCGGAGAACATCCTGGCTATATATGAATGGGTTACCCCAGTATCAAATAGAACAGTAGCACTATACTGAAAAATGCTAATCTGCAACTGTCGAGGCATTTGCTACGTCCTCTCTGGTGAGTGAGTAGATCCTCGCATTCGCCATAGCTGGAGGGGCTTCTAATCGGCCCTGGCTGATAAGTGGACCTTCTAAAGCGGCCTGCATCTGATGTAACTGAGCTGGCTGGCCTGCATACTGAATCTGCTGTAGCTGAGGAAGACCGGTCTTGTTCGGGCACTGTTTGGCCATGTGCCCTTCTTGTCCACACTCAAAGCATCCTCGTGTGCCCTTGCGACAACCCCTGGGTGAAATTTCCCACAAGTGGCACACTTTGGATAACTGGGTCGTTTGCTAGATGGTCCTCCTTTTGAGTCACTCCCTGATTTGCGCTTACTGTTGGAGTTCCCTTTCCAGTTAAAGCTGTGGCCTTGCTGTTTTTGAGTGTGAGAGTTTCCTTGGCCCTTGGACTCTGAGGAGACTTGCCTCTGCTGCTTCATGCTGTTCTGGTAATGCTCTGTGGTCAAGGCACTACTCACCAATTCCTCTGTGGTTTGTGGCCTATGTATGCCACCAGCCACGTTTACTGCTATCTCTGGCCTCAACATCTTGAGCATCAACCTGATCCGTTCCTTTTCTGTGCTGACTAGCTCTGGGCACAGACGAGCCAACCTGTTGAATTTCTTCACGGCTTCCTCAACTGATAGGTTGCCCTGAAACTTAGTGAACTCGTCATAGTGGCGGTTTGTAACCGCATATGAAAGAACTCCTCAAAGAATTCCTTCTCAAAATCAGCCCATGTCATCCGGTTCACTGGGTGCTTCGTTACGATTCTTTCCCACCACATGCGTCGTCTCCTGTCGGCGAAGGAGGCACTTCACCTTCTCGTGTTCGGCGGTCCGGAAGCTCCATCGTGCTCTCTAGTGTTTTGAACCAGGCTTGTGCATCCCATGGTTCACTAGCCTGAGAAGTTCTCGGCTTGACTCACTGCCAATGGATCGGATAGCCTTCCTTTCTTGGCTCAGCTGCTGGGACTCTTGGTGGTCAGTGAGTGGTGGAACCTCTAAGACTACCGGAGTCATCAAATTCGGTCTGTGGGGGTATTATGTTGATTAGCCTTTAAGGTGGCTATTTCCTGTCTTTGTTCACTAGTTCTTATGCTCGAGCCACTAATCTTTAAGTGCCGGAGGAGGCACCGCGCCACGCTCTTTTGGGGCTCGGTGAGCTAGTGCCCTTCTAGCTGGGCGTCCTCGTGCCATTTCTAAAGACATAGAGAAGATATGTATAACTAATACTATCACAGTTCTATAATCACTGATATCATGTTCAAAGACTATTTCATACTAGCAGGAAGTAGGCATATAAACATGAACTGTAACTAGAAAGAAATAACAATAAGGAGAGTAGAGGTATTCTTACTTGGAAGCTGCAGGTACAATGCTGATGTGTGTGTAGGAAGTATGGAACCTCGCTCTGATACCACTCTGTAACGACCCACCTTCTACTACTAGGCTGTAAGGCGAATCGTCACAATAACGCTAAACTATACTGTGCAGAAAGCTGGGCTAATTAAAATTTTACTCTACTAATGACCGATACAACTGATAAGAAAGGTCCAAAGACCTTCTCTGCTGGTGCACATATGCTACGGAGGGGAACCTGAATGCCCCAACTGAGCTAGGGGCTAGAAACTAACTTCCCAACTACCTGTCGGCCTGCTGATCGATCTACGGATCGATCAAAGCTGGGGAAGCTCCTGCTCCCAACTGGATTGGTCGGCTGACCGATCCAGCAGAGGCTGGATCGGTCTGCGGACCGATCCAGAAGAGGCTGGATCGGTCGGCAAGACCGATCCAGGTGGGTCTGGATCGGTCTGCAGACCGATCCAGGCACCTGGAGACGCTGGGATCGCTACTGTATCGCGCTGGATCGGTCGGCTGACCGATCCAGGAGGATACAGTAGCCTACTGTATCTGTCTGGATCGGTCGGCTGACCGATCCAGTGACACGGCCAGGCCCTGATCGGTCGGGAGACCGATCAGAGCCTGATTTCACCCGGGGACTCGGATTTCAGCACTTTGGCGTGCCAAAACCCCACTTAACACCTAACTAATGCATCACAACTATTCTAACAACATATAATAACATTCCAACGACATAAACTAGTAATCTGACTTAATATAGGCATAGTTTAGGAATTCATGGCAACACATAACTGAAAGTGCCTAGAACATGGAAACCAAAACCAATAAATAAAATGCTAAAGTAAATGCTAAAGAGTCTAATGCTCAATTTGCTACGTCCCCTAAGGACCTTTGATTCCAGTTCCTGCCACACACACCATCTTTGCATTGCCCTCCAGCTTCCTCTGTTAGTCCATCTTTCCTTTACCTTTATCTGCAGTATAAGGAAAAGTAGAATCTGTAAGCCTAAAGCTTAGTAAGAAACCATCTACCTCACAAAATCATGCATTCGATGCAATATGTTTTTAAATCATGCTATTTGAAAATATGCGCTGAACTTGCTAAGACATGGCATACTGAAATCGTAAGGCATAACATATAAGCATGGCATAAGCACTGAATCATGGCAAAGCAATAAAACACTGAGCTGAACATAAGCTAAACTAACTGAAACTAGATCTGTAACTGGAAACAAACTCAACTAGTATAATTGATTTTAAGTTTTGAAATCTAATACATAATAGGTGAAAATACTAAACATGCTGTTGGGCCCGGCAACTGTACTTGCTGTGCGCGCATCCCTACTAGACCCGGGGTTGCAAGTCCCGAATTTAGCAGGGTTGTCTAGCCTATCTGAACCTAGGGACGACTGTGGGAGTCCAACCCAATGGATATCTAATCCAGTACAGTGCCACTGAAAATAAAATACTGATATCTATAGCTAACTGATATAACATGCTGTTTCTAGGTTATCTGAACCTAGAGCTAGGTTATCTGAACCTAGAGGCGACTGTGGGAGCCCACCCATTGGACCGTAGTCTCATAAAACTGAACTAAACTAATGTGCTGGTTTAAATGCCTCTAATGCATTTAACTGAGCTATTAAACATAACTGAGGTGGTATTTAGCTACACTAACATTTTACCGAACACTTGGTGTGCTCCAACTCTCTCCTCTATTAGGGAGATCACCTCTAGGCACCCGACAACGTCTAGAATCTCCAACTAAAGGAGAACAACGTGTCCGGCCCGTCTAGAGGTGTTCAACTAGATCCCTAAATCCTCGAGGAGGGTTTAAACATACCCTATGTGCCGGAAAACCTGCATATAGCTAAAACTAATGCGTATGAAACCAAACGGAGCTATTATACCGCAGGTGAGGGGTTTCTTACCTCTTGATCGTAATTTCTTACGATTCTATTCGCTAGAGTTCCGGTGGAGATGATCCTCTCGACGATCCGATCACGTCTTCGCGTTCCTCTCGCGGAGAAGAACCTCTTTCGTGTTGGAGTCGTCGCCGGAAAGTGATCCGAGAGCCCTTGGGACTTGGGCGCCGAGAGAGGAAGAGGAGAAGGGGTGTTCGGCGTTGAGGGTTTGGAGAGGGAAAGTGGCGTGAGGATTTCGTGAGGAGGAATTGCCGAACCAACTTGAAAATAAACCAAACCCCAACTTAAGTTCTTATTTATATTAAGTGGGTAACTAGGCCCAACTCTAATATAAATATAATTGATTCCTCTTTCTTTCAGCACGGCCCTGCTGGGTTCACCGGTTACTAAACTTACCCGTAAACCATAGGTCTCGGGTTCGATTCCCGCCTAAGCTATTTTACGGTTCTAATTATTTTTGCTACTTCTGCTACTCGGAAAATTCCGGAAAAATATCTAAAAATTCCAGAAAAATCATACTATATTTCTAAAACAGTTTTGAGAATTTTCGGGCTTTACAAGTTAGTAGTTAAGTAACGGTCATCCTTAGAGAGTAGTATAGTATAGTAAGAAGGGTGGTCGTTACAGTTGGTATCAGAGCAGTTCCCATTCTCCAGCATCACACATCAGCACCATCCTTGCCGTCTTCAAGTAAGAAAGTATTTAATTTTCTTTTATGCTTTCTTTATTAATTACAGTATAGAGTATCTGTTTATATGTGCTTAGGAAAGAAGAAAATTCATGTTTTAATTTTCTATGTTTTGATACATATGCTTAGAAAGAATAGAGACAATTTTAGTTTTGTTTCTCTTATATTCATATATATAAGTATGTTTTGAAAGAATAGAGAAGATATCAAGTCTTCCAAGGATCACTAATGGGTACAATCAGATATGGGTAATAGAGGATCAAGAAGTTAAGAGACTAAGGAACAAAGAGTATCATTAGTGAAAGTCATTTAGAACCAGAAGCACGAAGAAGTTATTTAGGAACGTGAGGACAGTATGAGACAGAGATATCCAGAATTATTCTAAGTTCGAAGACGAACTTTTTATAAGGTATGGGGGATTGTAATGACCCAATTTTTCTCATTAGGAGTTCTAAAAGTTCTTTAAAATATTTAGAAATGCTATAGAAAAATTTTAGAGATTTTTATAAATTTTTAGAGTATTTTTATGCAGTTTTTGGAGGTCGTTTGGTATTTTTACTAAAAGAAAGAAGTTTCGACAAAAAAATGTCCAAGCTGAGGCTTGAACCGGCAACCCCTGACCCGAGCAAAACCCGGCTAACCAACTGGGCTACCAGTTATTACTTGATCAAATAAGGGTCGAATTGTATTTAAGTAATAAATAGTTAATAGCAGAATAAAAGGCTCGGCTGGGATTTGAACCTGCGGCCTTTGGCTCGGTCAAAACCCGGCTGACCAAGTGATCCAGCCACCGGTTCTGTTTAGAATAGGTAGGAAATTTTATTTAATGAAGTTAATGGAATCCGGGAATTTAAAAGAGAAACTTAAGGCTTAATTCTCCCGTGACCTAAACCTAATCCTTTTCCCTCCCGATCCCTTCTTCTCTCGCGCGACAAAGGCAGCTCGGGCGGAAACAAGCCGCGGCTAGGGCACGATTCCGGCGGCCGGCGGGTGGCTAGCTCGGGGTGGTTCTTCACCGTCGTGATCCTTGCGTCGAGGAGGAACCGTAAGAACGAAGGAGTCGAAGCTTGCAATTTTCGCAAGCCCTAGAAGTTGTTCCAGTTTTAGGTTTAAGAAGAGGTAAGTTGCTTACTCACCTGCGGTAAGAGTAGCTATCGAGTTTTTGCTTTACTTTTTGTTTTCTGTGATGAATGATTTACAATTCTTTGTTTGTTTTGGTTTAAGTTCATGTGACCAGTTCGATAAGGTGAGGATTCGGATTTATAAGTGGGATTCTGTTCGCGATTTTCATGGCTCTCACATGGCTAGGAACGAATTTGGATTTGATTCTTTTATGTTGTTGAGGCTGTGAGATTTCTGCATAATACCTGTTTGATCAAATGCCTGATCGAGAAGTTATTTGGAGGATTGAATGGTGTTTTGAGTTCAGTGGAGCTTTGAATTTTAAGGTTGATTTGCTTTATTGGAGTTCCGATGGAGTAAAAGAGTCCCTGAAATGATGGTTTACCAGGATAATATAGCGTCAGCTTAAACAAATTGAGAATCAACACCTAAATCAATTTAAGTTTTAAAGGCATTAGAGAACTAGCGGATTGTATGTCCTTGATTTCTATTAGATGTTGTTGGCAGTAGCATAAAAGTGTGTGAATACATCTATAATGATAGTTACAATGTAATTGATGATTGTATCTAATTATCTGATACTCAAAATATATTATTGTCAGGCCACATATAGTGCTTGCATGCTAAAGGGTCAATATCGTTAATAATCCCCTTCAAACTCATTGTTGGAGGGCATAGACTATCCGTGGGTGGATTGTTGGACAATGGAGGTAGCTAGAGGTGTGCTGTGCTGGTAAATGTTAATGGGATAGCAATATGGTCATTTGCTAGCAACAACATACTGTACAGACAAGGAGAGTTGTGATTGACAACTATGATGATTGCAAATTGTAGCGGTGTGCCAGTAAGAAATGCTTAATAAAGAAGGTCATGTTGACTAGTAGCACAATTAAATATCACGCTTCCCTTTATTGATAATTTTCTGATTGTTCAAGTTGATGCCAACTTCTACTAGATGCATTTATGCTGGAGTTGCTTTGGATTTGTTGTAGAAACGCACAGCTCTATTTAGAGCTTAGAACAGTCTGTAGTGGCAATGCAGATCTATTTCTTTTCAAGTCTTTATATAGGATTTAAACGGTAGCAGATTTCTAGTTTAGTTCTGGAAGTGTTTAGTTAGATAACAGTGGCTTAGTTGTTTCCATATAGAAGTCCAGTTGTCAAATCTGAATGCCACGGAAGTGAATCTCTAAATTATGTTTCAATCCTTGCTGTTGATTCATATATGATAGTATATGTTAAGCTTAGTATGCAGATTTTAGATAAGCTTAATATGCAGATTTTAGTTATGCTTAATATGCAGATTTCTGTTTAAACATGTATGCAGATTTTTGTCAAAGCATTGCAGTGTTAGAATTTGTTTAAACATTTCAGTTTTGTAAGAAGCATTCTTTTATAAGAAAAGTATAAGAAAGATTAAGAAAAGAAAGAAAAAGGCCAAGGCCTTAAGTAGATCCCAAAGTCAAGACTTTAGGGATTTTGGCACACAAGGTGCTAAAGAAAATACCGAGGCATTATATAGAAGTATTAAAAGATAACAAGTATTTTACTTTTATCAGTGGCACTGTGCTGGACTCTCAGTTGTCCTTGGGTTGGACTCCCATAGTCGTCCCTAGGTTTAGATAACCTAGTAGTAACGGCACGGCCGATGGTCGACGACCCGAGGGTCGCCAAATGGGCCGCTGAATGGGTCGGGTCGTTACAAAAGTAAAAGCACAGTTGCCGGGCCCAAAGAGAAGTTGATTACTATTTTGAAGTATTATAAGTATAAGTTTTTGAACAAGTAAAACGAGTTTTACATAAACATAAAGTATTAAAGATTAAGTTTAGAACAAATGAAATAAGTTTCATATAGTTCTAAAAATCAGAAAGTTTAGTTCTTTAATCTACCATGTTTATCTAGTAGATGAGTAGTTTTTCTTGTTTACCTATTAGATGAGCAGCCTGATTAGCTATTAGAATTACATGAGTAGATTCCTAGCTTTTCTTTGCTATCAGTTTGACATGAGCAATTATGTTTATGCTTTATTTTCTTTTAGAGCATATAGTTTTTAGTTCTTTCTGTATACATGCATATTTATGTTTTTGTGAGTTAGATAGCGCTTACTAAGCAAATTTTGCTTATAGACTACACTTCCTCTTACTGCAGATACAGGAAAGGAAAATATATAGAAAGGAAGGCGACAAGGAGGTGTTCGAAGGATGTGTGATGTCAGGACTATGGAAGCCTTGGGACTAAGAAAGAAGTTTTAATTTTAGTTTCCGCATTTTAGTTATTGTAAACATTTGAGTTCAGCTTAGTATGTAGATATTTGTGTGTTTGATACTTATTTAACTGCATGGGTGTTTGATAAATGTTCCAGCCGCCTGTGGCTGTGTATATTATGTTATGTATTAATGATTATAGTCACCGGTACAGGGGAGATTCTGTTGAAATTTTTCGGTAGAGATTCCTCGTGGTTTCTATCACACCGGTTAAATAGAGTTAGTAGTTAAGTAACGGTCATCCTTAGAGAGTAGTATAGTATAGTAAGAAGGGTGGTCGTTACATTTACAATCAGGGTAATGATACGAACGTATAAAAACTTGTTTCATCAAATTCCGATGTCTCTAGGTCCGTATTTAAGGCGTCCAATTTTGTTTTTTTTTTAATAAATAAATTTTTGGGACGAATCTTTGGATTCGTCCCAAAATTTGGGACGAATCCAGAGATTCGTCCCAAACTTTGGGACGAATTCTTGGATTCGTCCCAAAATTTGGGACGAATCCAGGATTCGTCCCAAATCTGAAAATATTTTTAAATAAATAAAATCAAACACCTAAGGCTTAAATATGGACCTAGAGACATCGGAATTTGATGAAACAAGTTTCTATGCGTCCGTATCATTGAGCTGATCCTAAATACATCATCATCCATAATTTTTAATTAATATTTTCAGTGATTTGAATTTTAAACACCCAATTAGGTCAAATTGGGATTAAAAAATTCTAAAAATAAATATATTTGGTCAAAAATATTTTAATTTATGTATTTACAATCAGGGCAATGATACGAACGTATAGAAACTTGTTCATCAAATTCCGATGTCTCTAGGTATATAATTTTTAAAACATATATAGGTTGAAACTAACTAAAAAGATGTTGTGTAATGAACGGTTGTAAATTAGTGTCCGAAAGCTTAAATATGGACCTAGAGACATCAGAATTTGATGAAACAAGTTTCTATGCATCCGTATCGTTGAGCTGATCATAAATATATCATCATCCATAATTTTTAATTAATATTTTCAGTGATTTGAATTTTTAACAGCAAATTAGGTCATATAGGGATTAAAAAATTCCAAAAATATATATATTTGGAAAAAAATATTTTTATTGATAGATTTATGATCAGGACAATGATACGAGCACATAGAAACTTGTTTCATCAAATTCCAATGTCTCTAGGTCCGTATTTAAGGCGTCCAATTTTGTTTTTTTTTTAATAAATAAATTTTGGGGACGAATCCAAAGATTCGTCCCAAACTTAGGGACAAATTCCTGGATTTGTCCCAAAATTTGGGACGAATCCAGGATTCGTCCCAAAACTGAAAATATTTTTAAATAAATAAAATCAAACACCTAAGGCTTAAATATTAACCTAGAGACATCGGAATTTGATGAAACAAGTTTCTATGCGTCCGTATCGTTGAGCTGATCCTAAATATGTCATCATCCATAATTTTTAATTAATATTTTCAGTGATTTGAATTTTTAACACCCAATTAGGTTAAATTAGGATTAAAAAATTCTAAAAATAAATATATTTGGTCAAAAATATTTTTATTTATGTATTTACAATCAGGGCAATGATATGAACGTATAGAAACTTGTTTCATCAAATTCCGATGTCTCTAGGTCCGTATTTAAGGCGTCCAATTTTGTTTTTTCTTTAATAAATAAATTTTTGGGACGAATCCAGAGATTCGTCCCAAACTTCGGGACGAATTCCTGGATTCGTCCCAAAATTTGGGACGAATCCAGGATTTGTCCCAAAATTGAAAATATTTTTAAATAAATAAAATCAAACACCTAAGGCTTAAATATGGACCTAGAGATATCGCAATTTGATGAAACAAGTTTCTATGTGTCCGTATCGTTGAGCTGATCCTAAATACGTCATCATCCATAATTTTTAATTAATATTTTCAGTGATTGGAATTTTTAACACCCAATTAGGTAAAATTGGGATTAAAAAATTCTAAAAATAAATATATTTTGTCAAAAATATTTTTATTTATGTATTTACAATCAGGGCAATGATACGAACGTATAGAAACTTGTTTCATCAAATTCTGATGTCTCTAGGTTCGTATTTAAGACGTCTAATTTTGTTTTTTTTTTAATAAATAAATTTTTGGAACGAATCTCTGGATTAGTCCCAAAATTTGGGACGAATCCAGAGATTCGTCCTAAACTTTGGGAAGAATTCCTGGATTCATCCCAAAATTTGGAACGAATTCAAGATTCGTCCCAAAACTAAAAATATTTTTAAATAAATAAAATCAAACACCTAAGGCTTAAATATGGACTTAGAGACATCGGAATTTGATGAAACAAGTTTCTATGCATCCGTATCGTTGAGCTGATCCTAAATACGTCATCATCCATAATTTTTAATTAATATTTTCATTGATTTGAATTTTTAACACCCAATTAGGTCAAATTGGGATTAAAAAATTCTAAAAATAAATATATTTGGTCAAAAATATTTTTATTTATCTATTTACAATCAGGGCAATGATACGAACGTATAGAAATTTGTTTCATCAAATTTCGATATCTCTCGGTCCGTATTTAAGGCGTCTAATTTTGTTTTTTTTTTAATAAATAAATTTTTGTGACGAATCTCTGTCTGGATTCGTCCCAAATTTTGGGACGAATCCAGGATTCGTCCCAAAACTGAAAATATTTTTAAATAAATAAAATCAAACACCTAAGGCTTAAATATGGACCTAGAGACATCAGAATTTGATGAAACAAGTTTCTATGCATCCGTATCGTTGAGCTGATCCTAAATATGTCATCATCCATAATTTTTAGTTAATATTTTCAGTGATTTGAATTTTTAATACCCAATTAGGTCAAATTAGGATTAAAAAATTCTAAAAGTAAATATATTTGGTCAAAAATATTTTTATTTATGTATTTACAATCAGGGTAATGATACGAACGTATAAAAACTTGTTTCATTAAATTCCGATGTCTCTAGTTATATAATTTTTAAAACATATATAGGTTGAAACTAACTAAAAAGGTGTTGTGTAATG
Organism: Zingiber officinale; assembly: GCF_018446385.1. Lineage (NCBI taxonomy): Eukaryota > Viridiplantae > Streptophyta > Magnoliopsida > Zingiberales > Zingiberaceae > Zingiber > Zingiber officinale. The sequence goes on along the minus strand of NC_055999.1, from coordinate 33,385,270 downwards.
AACGGTTGTAAATTAGTGTCCGAAAGCTTAAATATGGACCTAGAGACATCAGAATTTGATGAAACAAGTTTCTATGCGTCCGTATCGTTGAGATGATCGTAAATACGTCATCATCCATAATTTTTAATTAATATTTTCAGTGATTTGAATTTTTAACACCAAATTAGGTCAAATTGGGATTAAAAAATTCCAAAAATATATATATTTGGTAAAAAATATTTTTATTGATAGATTTACGATCAGGACAATGATACGAGCGCATAGAAACTTGTTTCATCAAATTCTGATGTCTCTAGGACCGTATTTAAGGCGTCCAATTTTGTTTTTTTTTTTAATAAATAAATTTTTGGGACGAATCTCTGGATTTTGGGACAAATCCAGGATTCATCCCAAAATTGAAAATATTTTTAAATAAATAAAATGAAACACCTAAGGCTTAAATATGGACCTAGAAACATCAGAATTTGATGAAACAAGTTTCTATGCATCCGTATCATTGAGCTGATCCTAAATACGTCATCTTCCATAATTTTTAATTAATATTTTCAGTGATTTGAATTTTTAACACCCAATTAGGTCAAATTGGGATTAAAAAATTCTAAAAATAAATATATTTGGTCAAAAATATTTTTATTTATGTATTTACAATCAGGGCAATGATACGAACGTATAGAAACTTGTTTCATCAAATTCCGATATCTCTATGTCCGTATTTATTCTTTTGATTTTGTTCCTCTTTTATTTAAAAAAAAATAAATTCTGGGACAAATTTCTGAATTTGTCCCAGATTTTGGGACGAATCCAGGATTTGTCCCAAAATTTGGGACGAATCCATGGATTTGTCCCAAATTTAGGGACGAAATTGGGAACAAAATATATTTGTTCCTAAAAACCCTAGATCTAAACATCAATCCGATTCTTTTTCCCTTCCCTCATTTCTTTCGTCTCTCCCCCGTTCCCCTTCTCAGCTGCGATTTCCAGGATTTCGGCCGCATCTCCGACCGGCGACGGCGTGATCTGTGACGATCGGCGGTGAAGGTTTTCGTTTGGTTAGCCCTCTGCTCTCGGATCTCTCTCTGTCGATGTCGCGGGTGTGCTTGCCGGCGTGGGTTCGCCGCTGGCAGGCGCGCGCATGGCCGCCGGCGCCAGGCGCGTGCTGGCTGCTGCCGCCAGCCGCGTGCATGGCCGCCGCCGACAGGCGCTGCCTGGCCGCCGCTGCCAAGCACCTGCCTGGCCTCCGGCAGGCCCTTCCTTGCCTACGGCTGGCTCCGTCTGGCTGCCGTCAGTCCTTGTCTGGCCGCTGGCAGGCAGCGCTGCCTGGCCGGCGTGTGGCTGCCCGCTGCCTTGCGATGGCTGGACGACGTATGGCCGCCGCCGTGCACGCACCTTCTGAAATTTAAGTTAATTTTCAAAATTTACTGTCTTAATTGATAATGTTGTTTGTGCAGGTCTTATTTTGGCGTGATCTCAGTGTAGTGGAAGACAGCTGTATTTGTTGACCTCTTTTCGGTATTCTTAAGTTCATTATTATGCATTTACTAATTTGTATATAAAGTTAGCTTTAAATAATTAATTATATTATAGTTGATTAATTGCGTTCCTTCTTTTTGATTAGTTGTTGTTTTTGTTTTGTCTTCAATGATAAGATTTATCTATAGTAACTTTTAATAATGTTTAACTGAATAGTTGAATTCAGGTAAAATGCAGAATGAGCGAAGTTGGATGTATAACAAGAATTTGCCTAATCGTCAGGGGTTAACTCCTGAGTTTATCACTGGACTGAGGTAATTTTTAAATTTTGCATTTACTCAAATTATGTATATGGATGGCAAGAAGATAAGGTGCGAGTGTAGAAAATGTCACAATGGAAAATTTTTACCCACCGATAAAGTTGAAGAACATCTTTGTAGATTTGGTTTTACTCCGAATTATTATAATTGGACAAGTCATTGCAAACCGTTCATATCTGATGAGGATTATGGACGGAATTTTCAAGCCTCCGCTAGTGGGGATCAAAGTTATTATAAACAATTCAATCCATATCAGAGAATGGTAATTGATGCAAGTTGTTAGAATTATATCCCCGAGACGCTTGGTGCAAGTTCTAGTTTTCCTCCAACAAGTGAACAAATGTTTGCCACTAATACATTGCCGTTGGAGGAGCCTGATGTACCAGGTCTGGATGAAATATATTACAAATTTCAAGAAGTATTGAGTGCTGCAAATGAACCATTATATTCCGGTTGTGACAGTCAGACTAAATTATCTCTCACATCCAGATTATTAAATATAACGGCAGATCATAATATGTCACAATATTGTTTTAATGATATTGTTCAAGCGATTGACGATACATTGCCACGTGATCACAATTTGTCTCTTGATTTTTACAGTATGAAAAAAACTGGTGAAAGATTTAGGTCTTCTAGTTGAAAGAATTGATGTTTGCAGAGATGGTGTATGTTATATTGGGGAGATGATGCAGATGTAGAGGTTTGTAAATTCTGTAATCAAGATAGGTATAAGACAACCAGAAGGAGTCAATAACGACGTAAAGCACACAGCCAGTTGTTTTATTTACCTTTAACTCCTAGGTTACAAAGATTGTATGCATCAAAGGCAACTGCGGAACACATGACTTGGCATGCAACTCATCAAATAGAAGAGGGTTTAATGTGTCATCCATCAGATGCAGATGCGTGGAAAAATTTTGATAGAACATATCCAGATTTTGCAAAGGAGACTAGAAATATTAGATTATGTCTTTGTGCTGATGGATTTGCTCCGTTTGGTAAATCAGGAAGAAATTATTCTTGTTGGCCAGTTATCTTAACGCCGTATAATCTTCCACCTGGGATGTGCATGAAAACACCTTATATATTTTTAACATTGGTTGTACCAGGTCCGCAAAATCCAAAGAAGTTAATAGATATTTATATGCAACCTCTGATAGCAGAACTTAAACAACTATGGGATGAAGGTGTTCCTACATACGATGTTCATTCTAACCAGATGTTTATACTGAAGGCTGCTCTTCTTTGGACCATAAATGACTTTCCAGCTTATGGTATGCTATCAGGTTGGAGTACTACTGGGATCTTGGGATGCCCAATATGTATGGAGAGATCAAAGTCATTCAGATTGAAACACGGAAAGGAACCAAGTTATTTTGATTGTCACAGGCAATTCTTACCCACAAATCATAAGTTCAGAAAGAATAAAGATGAATTCACTAAAAATAGGATCGAAAGAACACTTCCGCCATTGAGATTGACAGGTCAAGATATTTGGTACAGAGTGCATCACTTTCCCTCTGTTATTGAACAACCATATGGTACAACATATGAATATGGGAGTACACATAAATGGACTAAACGAAGTATATTTTGGGATTTACCGTATTGGTATAGTCATTTGATACATCATAATCTCGATGTAATGCATATTGAGAAGAATGTTTTTAATAATCTGATAAATACTGTGATGGATATCACCGGAAAAACAAAAGACAATCTCAATGAAAGAAAAGATATGCGACTCATATGTAAAAGACCCACTCTTGATGTCGATGAAAATAGTAGAGGACCAAAGCCAAAGGCAATTTATACATTAAATAAGGATCAAAGACGTGTCCTATGTGAATGGTTGAAATCTTTGAAATTTCTAGATGGGTATGTCTCTAATCTTGGAAGATGTATCGATATGAAAGAATGGAAGTTAATTGGTATGAAAAGTCATGATTGTCATATCATAATGCAAAGACTGATTCCTATTGCTTTTAAGCAACTCTTATCACAATTTGTATGGGGATCGATTACGGAGTTAAGTATTTTCCTACATTATAACGATCCACCTTCTGGGTACCGGCTGCAAGGCCGGTCGCTACAATTATGCTAAACTATGCTGTGCGGAAAGCTGGGCTAATTAAAATTTTACTCTACTAATGACGGATACAATTGCTAAGAAAGGTCTAAAGACCTTCTTTGCTGATGTACATATGCTAAGGAGGGAAAACTGAACATCCCAACTGAGCTAGGGACTAGAAATTAAACTTCCCAACTAACTACAGACCTGCCGATCGATCCGCAGATCGATCGAAGCTATGGGCATTCTGTTCCCAATTGGATCGGTCGGCAGACCGATCCAGGTGTGGCTGGATCGGTCGGCGGACCGATCCAGGTATGTCTGGATCGGTCGACCGACCGATCCAGGCACCCGAAACCCCTGGAACTCTACTGTATCGTGTTGGATCGGTCGGCTGACCGATCCAGGAGGATACAGTAGCATACTGTATCTGTCTGGATCGGTCGGCTGACCGATCCAGAAGCCTGGTACACTACTAGATCGGTCGGCAGACCGATCCAGCGTCTGATTTCCTGATTACGAAATCAGAGATGCTGATTTCGACACTTTGTCGTGCCAAAACCACCTGCAACACTCTAAACATATACTAATAACTATTCTATCATACATTGGGCAACATTCAAGACATAATATAATGCATGTTCACTAGTTCATACCATTAACCATACTAGAATGCGAAGCATAAGGGAAAAGAGAACAAGACTTTAATAACTAGACTTGCTACAAGTTCTAATGCGTAGTAAAATAAAACTAGATCCCTAGGATCTTTATTCCAGTTCCTGCAACACACATCCTCATCTGCACTGACCTCCAGCCTTCACTGCTAGTCCATTTCCCTTTTATCTGTATCTGCAGTATAAGGAAAATAGTATCTGTAAGCTAAAAAGCTTAGTAAGAAACCATCTACCTCACTGAATCATGCATACGATGCAAATATGTTTTTAAATCATGCTGTTTGAAAAACAGACTGAATATGCAAGCATGGCATGGCATGGTATCATACAAAGCATGGCATAACATGTAACGCCCACCCAAATTCTTTACTACTACTCTTAGGGTGAACGTTACTTAACCACTATTTTTTTTTTTTTATCAAACATGCAATTAAGTGAGACAACAAGTAAGCATAGCATACGGACATATGTAGCTTATATACTTCTACTGCCCAATCAAATAGAACATGCCTACTGTACCTAAATAAGCATAGCTACTTGACTACTGATCATATGTACAACATGCCTCTATATCTATTAAAAGAATGTAGTGATTCATTCTGAGATTTTAAAAAAACTAGGGTACTTAAGTTTCAAGGCAGCAACATAAAAAGGGAAATCTGTATTGCATGCTGCAATTGTAATGGGAAGAAAATTCCAGCAACTTTCAAATTTCCTATTTGTATACTACTGGTTACGCATAAGATTTCTGCTATACAAGATTTGCATGCATTTACAATAGAATTTCAAAGAGACTCAACTTCAATAATTACCAGTCCGAATTAAATCAAGCAGTACCAAGAAACGTTTCAGCAATACTAGGTAACCAATCCATTTACTGTAATAAAACTTGTTGATCACAGAAACTGATCCTACTGCAGAAATTTCATGCTATAACAGAATCTAAAGCAACTGAGCATACCACTTCACACTTCTAATTAAGTTTGCAAACTGAAAATCAGATATGAACTTCCTTTATAAAAATCGAACTCAAATCAGATATGGTCTTACTTCACACTTGCTGATCCGAAATAAGCACTTACTGTAGAAATTCCAAGCAGCACTTAACCATAACAAAAGAATCATTAAAGCTAACCAAATACAGCAAATGAATCTATCACTACAGCAGAAAGAGTTAAGATGAATCATACGGCAGATTCTCATTGAAGCAATCTATACCAATCCTTAGCAATGCAAAATAAATTCTACTCTAGCAGTAACTAAAAACACCAGCAGGTACGATTTGTAAATTCTTCTAGCAAGGTCCCAAGCTTCCATATCAGCCACCACACACACACCATCAACGACTCCGTGTCGCCTTCTTCTACACCACTTTAGCTTTTCCTTTATTTTTATCCGTATCTGCAGTAGGAGGACAGTAGTATCTATAAGCTAAAAGCTTAGTAAGTGCTTTCTACTCACAAAATCCGATAAGGAATGCATAAGCATAACAGAAAACAGGAAGTACATGCTCAACATGAAAATAGCAAATAGAACTACATCATGCATCTCTAAAGGAAACAACCATTTAACTTGCTAGAATTTGCAACTAAGATAAAAGAAAGAGCTTGTTCTGTTTGTTTCCAAATTAATACTTTTATACTTTAAAATAATATTCAACTTAACTTGGGCCCGGCATTGTACCACTTTGCGTGCCTTTCTTAATGAGAATTGAGGTAGCTAATCCCAAAACCATTAAGACACTTCTAGACCTTATGTCTAGGGGCAACTAGGAGCCCATCCCTTGGACATTGTGTCCGGTACATGCCTTTTAAAAGTAAAATACTTTTCTTTATATACTTCTTTAATTACTTCTTCTAAATAAATGCCTTGGCATCTATTTAAACACTTAGTGTGCCTTGATTCTAACTTCTGAAACTTAGGATCAGATTGTATCTTAATATTGCTTTACTTGTACTTCTCTCATTTATTCAACAAACAAGAGATTTTAAACTACATGGCACTGATATAAAATATTATCCAGTACATGTTCAAATAAACTCCACAATAATTAAAGAAAGAACAACTATATCACTGAAATATAACATGATATGTTCAAACCAAATTCAACAGCCAATAACAGAACTACATGGTCATAGATAGTAAATCTTAGTTAGGCTCACAGCAGTAAAAGTTTCCACACATCAAGCTTGTAACAACTAACTTATTCATAAACCAACAATCTTTCATCATGCTGTAGCTTGAAGTAATTTGTATCTACTTAAACATGCTTGAATTGTGAGGTAAACACATCAAAAACCTGCTGTGATAAACAAAGGAAACATCAAGATTCTGTCCGTGTATTAAAAATAGCCAAAAGAACCTATCCCAAATCTTAAACCAGATTGTAAAACAAGGGTTGCAATCAATTCCATACTCTAGAATGAAAAAACTGCTCTTGTTCATTACACAATAACAAAACGCAAACGAAAACCCCGAAAGCTACTCCTACCGCAGGTGAGAAGCACTTACATCGGGTTCTTGGACTTACAACCGAAGAGAAGTGTCCTAGGGTTTTGGTAGAGCTTCGTTTCCTCCCGTTTCCTTGTGTTCCCCGAGCTTCCCCTGCCGGAATGGTCACCCACGGGTGGAGATCGGCCGGAAAACACCTCGCCGACGCCGGAGGGAGGAACCCTAGCCTTGGCTGGGGTTTTCGCCCGAGAGAAGAAACGGCGCCGCGTGCGTGAGGAGAAGGGAAATTTTGAGAGAAAATTTTAGGTTTTCCTCTCTTAACTTAACCTCTTTTACAACCTAGGTTATTTTATTAAATACCATACCTTAAATATATTTCTCTCCATCTTAGGTTAACACAGCCCGCTGGCGCAGCTGGTCAGCTGAGTTTTGCTTGAAGCCACAGGTTTGGGTTTCAAATCCTCAGTCGCGCACTTTTAATTCCAATTTATTTTAAACGTTCCCAACTATAGCTTAAATATATTTCGCTACATACTTGGTTAACAAATCACGCGCAGCTCAGCTGGTCGGGCCGGTTTCGCTTGGGTCAGTCCGACCCGAGGTCGTGGTTTCGAATCTCACCTTCTACATTTTTGGTCAAAACTTCTTTCTTTTGTAACCCTACTAAACGACCTCCAAAAATTGCATAAAAATACTCTAAAAATTCCTAAAAATCCCTAGAATATTTTAAAAGTATTTTTAGACATTTTCAAAGATATTTAGAACTCAAAGTAAGGAGAATTAGGTCGTTACAACTCCCCATACCTTATAAAAAGTTCGTCCTCGAACTTAGAATAGTTCTGGATATTTCTGCCTCATACTGTCCTCTCGTTCCCAAGTGACTTCTCGTGCTTCGGTTCCGCTGCACGACCTTCACTAGTGGCACTTCTTTGTTTCTTAGTCTCTTGACCGCTCTCACTATCTGTGTAAGTCTACTCTCATAACTAAGATCCTCTTGGACACTGACCGAGGCTCAATCACTTGGCTAGGGTCATGAAGACACTTCTTTAACATGGAGACATGAAACACATTGTGTCTGCTGACATGTCCAGTGGCAAATCCACTTATAAGCCACTTTACCAATCCTTTCGAAATCAGTGCGGTCCTACATAATGAGGACTTAATTTGCCCTTCTTGCCAAATCTCATCACCCCTTCATAGGAGCAACCTCGAGAAAGACCAATCTCCTAGTTGAATTCCGGTGGCCTTCGTGTGTCAAGATAGCTTTTCCATCTCACTCGCGGCCTCAATCCCTCCTCGATCTTCGAATAACCCGAGTGGTTTATTCTATCATCTCAGTCTGCCCAACTCTACTTCCATTTCTCTTCTTTCTCCACTTCTTGCCAGTATAGGTGATCTGCACTTTCGCCATACAATGCTTCATATGGTGCCATCCTGATGGTGGCTTGGTAGTTGTTGTTGTAGTCAACTAAGCATGGATACTTGCACCAACTGCCTTTAAAATCTAATGCACAAGCCCTAAGCATATCTTCTAGATCTCGATTTACTCGCCTGTCCGTCCATCACCGAGGATGGAAGGTCGAACTTGAGCTTGGTGCCTAGTGCATTCCACCCCCAAAAGTGAGAGGTGAAGCGCCCATCTCTATCGGAAATAATAGATTTGGGAACTCCGTGAAGTCCGATCACCTCTTTAACATACAACTGTGCTAACTGCTCTATAGAGTGACACTCTGATGGCTAGAAAATGGACTTGGTCAATCTATCCACTATTACCCATATTGCATCATATCCATTCGTAGTTCTGGGGAGACCTAGTCTATAGAGATGTCTTCCCACTTCCACTGTATAGAAAGAGGTTAGCATCCCTCCCGGTCTCTCTGACTGTCGGCAGGTACTGACATATTTAGCTACATCTCTTTGAGTCCGGACCACCGTAACCTCTGTTTGAGATCTTGATACATCTTGGTGGATCCAGGATGCATAGAGTACGGTGTACTGTGAGCTTCTTCTAAAATTTTCTTTCTCGGCTCTTCATCATTGGGAACACAAAGACGGCTTCCCGATAAAGAATTCCACCGTCTGATACTCGAAATTGAATTTTCTACTTCGTATCCCTTGCTTGATCTTTTGGATATCCGAATCTTCACTTTGCTTTTCAGTATATCCTCAGCGGGGTTGACTCTAGGGTCAATGCAGAAAGTTGCCCATAAATAATTTCAAGCCCAAATCCGACAACTCTTTCTGTAGTGGTAGGGCTAATGATGATAAGGACATCAAGGATGCACTGGACTTCCGCTTAATGCATCCGCCACTTTATTAGCTTTACGGGTGGTAGAAGTCATAATCTTTGACCAACTCTAGCCACCTGCTGCCTCATGTTTAAGTCCTTCCGAGTGAAGAAGTACTTAAGACTCGATGGTCTGTGAAGATTCTGCACTGGACTCCATACAAGTAGTGTCGCCAGAGTTTCAATGCAAAAACTACAGCTAGCTCTAGATCATGAGTGGGGTAATTCCTTTCGTAGTCTTTGAGTTGTCTTGCATAAGCTATAACTTTTCCTTCCTGCATGAGCACCTAAGCCCATCTTGGAAGCATCACCTAGATGTCAAAACTCTTGTCATCCTCTCGAATACCAAGATAGAGCACCGTCGGTCTCCTCTTGAGTTCTTGAAAACTCGCTCACATTTATCGACCATTCAAACTTTGTCCTTCCCGGTGAGGGTCAAAGTGGAGAGGCTATCCCGAAAAGTCCTCCACAAATTTCCGTAGTACCCTAAACCAAGGAAGCTTCGATCTCCGGCATTCTTGGGTCCAATTCTTGATCGCTTCTACTTTGAATGGATCTACCAATGCCTTTCTTTGAAACAATGTGACCTAGAAATGCCACTGCTCAACCGTAACTCGCACTTTGAGAATTTAGCATAGAGTTGCTTTTGTTGAAGGGTCTGCAGAACTATTCTCAAGTGCGTGTCATCTGAAGTTCTGGAATAGACTAGAATGTCGTCGATGAACACAATGACAAATTTGTCAAGGTATTCTCTGAACACTCTATTCATCAAGTCCATGAAGACTGCAGGTGCATTAGTCACACCAAAAGGCATGACTACGAATTCGTAGTGTCCGTATCTGGTCCTGAAAGCTGTTCTGGGTATGTCACTCTCCTTCACTTTCAACTGATGGTACCCAAAGCGCAGATCTATCTTGGAGAACACTATTGCACCTTTCAATTGATCAAATAAATCATCGATCCTGGGCAGTGGATACTTGTTCTTGATGGTCACCTGATTCAGAGCCCTATAATCTATGCACATCCGCATAGATCCATCCTTCTTCTTGACAAACAACACAGGAGCTCCCCATGGTGAGTGACTAGGGCGAATGAAACCCTTGTCAAGTAGCTCCTGAAGTTGCTCTTGTAACTCTTTTAGCTCTGCTGGAGACATGCGATATGGAGCTTTTGAAATTGGATCGGTACCAGGAACCAGTTCAATCTCAAACTCCACTTCTGTTGGGAGGTAGTCCGTAGCTCTTCCGGGAATACCGATACTCACATCACCCGAACTTCCTCCCGCTAGGTCTTCTTCTTCTTCTCAGACTCACAATGAATGAAGAAACCAAGACACCCTTTAACTAGCATCCGTGAGTCGAGGGAAGAGAGAAATTTCCAGTCTTCGCACTCTGTAAATTCAAAGGATGATTCACCTTCGGACTAAAGATCACTTTTCTTCTGCAGCAGTCCATCGAAGCATGACTTGCTAAGGAAATCCATACCCAAAATGATATCGAAATCCTGCATGGCGAGAACTACCAGATTACCACATAACTCTTGGCCGAAATTCGACCGGCATGCATCAAGCCACCGATGGATTCCATGACTTTCCTGTATGGGGTTGTCAAGAACCCGGAATTCATGCTTTCCATAGGTACCGTAATTCTTTGGCAAAAGGTATGGATCAAAAGAATGGGTCGCCCAAGTGTCAAATAGTCAGTAGCTATATCTGAAAAATAACTACTTGACATGACCGTGGAGGCACTAGCAGCTTCCTCTTTAGTAAGGGAGAATACCGCATTCACCGTGGAGCTCCAACCTTCCTTGACTGATCCGAGGTCCTTCCAGAGTGCAGCATGTAATGTAACCGAGGCTTGCTCCATATTGTATTGGGTGAGGTGCTGAACTTGTTAGACACTCTGGCCATGTGTCCTTCTTGACCACAAGAATAACATCCGTCTTACCCAAGAGGCTCCTCGGATGTGTTCTCCCACATTTAGGTGGAAGGAGCTTAGTCTGCTTGGTTTCTGGTCCTCCCTTCTGGTTACTTCCTGAATCCCACCGCTTTCTTTTAGCCTTCCAGTTCGATTATTTAACTGGGGTTTCTGATTTCCCCCAGTCTTGGTCTCCATCTTGATTGGCTTGTGCTGCTCTCTTTGTGCCTTCATGCTGTTCAGATAGTGCTCGGCTACTAAGGCTCTACCGACCAACTCTTCTCCAGTTAGGGGCTGATGAGTTCCACTGCTCACATTAAGTGATATCACAGGCTTCAGTATTCGAGCATTAGTCCGACTCGCTCCTTTCTGGGCAGAGACGAGCTAGCCTGTTGAATCTTTTAACTGCTTCCTCCACCGTCGGATCCCCCTGTCTGAACTCCATAAACTCCTCGTAGTGCTTGTTGGTGATCTTTTGGCGAAAGAACTCGTCGTAGAATTCTGTCTCAAAATCAATCCACTTCATCCGATTGATTGCCCTCTTGCTCTTTACTCTCTCCCACCACATGCCTCCTGTCAGGCAGAAGGAGGCACACTTAACTTTCTCGACTTCCATCAAGAAGCTCCATGGTGCTCTCCAAGAGCCAACCAAGCCCGGCATCCGAGGCTCACAGCTCGAAACTCTCTCCTGTTGAGCACCACCGAATGAGGTAGGATTCTTGTCTCGTAGCCGTGACGACTCCTTGGGCACTGGTGGAACCTCGATTACCGGGTCTCCAAGCCATCGCTTGAGGAGTAGGAGGGATGTTGATTTGCCATCGATTGGCAATTACTTGTGCTACTCGCCTACTTGTTTCAAGTTGGGCAACAACTTCAGAAAGATTGGGCTCGATTGAGCCTGGCCTCTCTTCCTCCTGAACTTGGTCCTCAGTACGAGCGGTACAGGGACGTCCTCTTCTCGACATCTAGTTAAACAAATAAGAAAATTTGATGATTTCTCTACCCTTTCTAAACATACCCATTTATATATTAAGAAAGGAAATAGCTAAAAAAAATAAAACTCTTATCTTACTCATTCACTTATAACTATCAATCCATACTGCAAATAATAATGTAAATAAAGGAAAGCAATAAAGAAAGAACTTAAATACTTTCTTACTTGAAAGCGGCAAGGATGATGCTGATGTGTGTGTGTTGCTGGAAAATGGACCTGCTCTGATACCAACTGTAACGCCCACCCAAATTCTTTATTACTACTCTTAGGGTGAACGTTACTTAACCACTATTTTTTTTTTTTTTATCAAACATGCAATTAAGTGAGACAACAAGTAAGCATAGCATACGGACATATGTAGCTTATATACTTCTACTGCCCAATCAAATAGAACATGCCTACTGTACCTAAATAAGCATAGCTACTTGACTACTGATCATATGTACAACATGCCTCTATATCTATTAAAAGAATGTAGTGATTCATTCTGAGATTTTAAAAAAACTACGGTACTTAAGTTTCAAGGCAGCAACATAAAAAGGGAAATCTGTATTGCATGCTGCAATTGTAATGGGAAGAAAATTCCAGCAACTTTCAAATTTCCTATTTGCATACTACTGGTTACGCATAAGATTTCTGCTATACAAGATTTACATGCATTTACAATAGAATTTCAAAGAGACTCAACTTCAATAATTACCAGTCCGAATTAAATCAAGCAGTACCAAGAAACGTTTCAGCAATACTAGGTAACCAATCAATTTACTGTAATAAAACTTGTTGATCACAGAAACTGATCCTACTGCAGAAATTTCATGCTATAACAAAATCTAAAGCAACTGAGCATACCACTTCACACTTCTAATTAAGTTTGCAAACTGAAAATCAGATATGAACTTCTTTTATAAAAATCAAACTCAAATCAGATATGGTCTTACTTCACACTTGCTGATCCGAAAGAAGCACTTACTGCAGAAATTCCAAGCAGCACTTAACCATAACAAAAGAATCATTAAAGCTAACCAAATACAGCAAATGAATCTATCACTACAGCAGAAAGAGTTAAGATGAATCATACGGCAGATTCTCATTGAAGCAATCTATACCAATCCTTAGCAATGCAAAATAAATTCTACTCTAGCAGTAACTAAAAACACCAGCAGGTACGATTTCTAAATTCTTCTAGCAAGGTCCCAAGCTTCCATATCAGCCACCACACACACACCATCAACGACTCCCTGTCGCCTTCTTCTACACCACTTTAGCTTTTCCTTTATTTTTATCTGTATCTGCAGTAGGAGGACAGTAGTATCTATAAGCTAAAAGCTTAGTAAGTGCTTTCTACTCACAAAATCCGATAAGGAATGCATAAGCATAACAGAAAACAGGAAGTACATGCTCAACATGAAAATAGCAAATAGAACTACATCATGCATCTCTAAAGGAAACAACCATTTAACTTGCTAGAATTTGCAACTGAGATAAAAGAGAGAGCTTGTTCTGTTTGTTTCCAAATTAATACTTTTATACTTTAAAATCATATTCAACTTAACTTGGGCCCGGCATTGTACCACTTTGCGCGCCTTTCTTAATGAGAATTGAGGTAGCTAATCCCAAAACCATTAAGACACTTCTAGACCTTATGTCTAGGGGCAACTTGGAGCCCATCCCTTGGACATTGTGTCCAGTACATGCCTTTTAAAAGTAAAATACTTTTCTTTATATACTTCTTTAATTACTTCTTCTAAATAAATGCCTTGGCATCTATTTAAACACTTAGTGTGCCTTGATTCTAACTTCTGAAACTTAGGATCAGATTGTATCTTAATATTGCTTTACTTGTACTTCTCTCATTTATTCAACAAACAAGAGATTTTAAACTACATGGCACTGATATAAAATATTATCCAGTACATGTTCAAATAAACTCCACAATAATTAAAGAAAGAACAACTATATCACTGAAATATAACATGATATGTTCAAACCGAATTCAACAGCCAATAACAGAACTACATGGTCATAGATGGTAATCTTAGTTAGGCTCACAGCAGTAAAAGTTTCCACACATCAAGCTTGTAACAACTAACTTATTCATAAACCAACAATCTTTCATCATGCTGTAGCTTGAAGTAATTTGTATCTACTTAAACATGCTTGAATTGTGAGGTAAACACATCAAAAACCTGCTGTGATAAACAAAGGAAACATCAAGATTCTGTCCGTGTATTAAAAATAGCCAAAAGAACCTATCCCAAATCTTAAACCGGATTGTAAAACAAGGGTTGCAATCAATTCCATACTCTAGAATGAAAAAACTGCTCTTGTTCATTACACAATAACAAAACGCAAACGAAAACCCCGAAAGCTACTCCTACCGCAGGTGAGAAGCACTTACATCGGGTTCTTGGACTTACAACCGAAGAGAAGTGTCCAAGGGTTTCGGTAGAGCTTCGTTTCCTCCCGTTTCCTTGTGTTCCCCGAGCTTCCCCTGCCGGAATGGTCACCCACGGGTGGAGATCGGCCGGAAAACACCTCGCCGACGCCGGAGGGAGGAACCCTAGCCTTGGCTGGGGTTTTCGCCCGAGAGAAGAAACGGCGCCGCGTGCGTGAGGAGAAGGGAAATTTTGAGAGAAAATTTTAGGTTTTCCTCTCTTAACTTAACCTCTTTTACAACCTAGGTTATTTTATTAAATACCATACCTTAAATATATTTAGCTGGTCAGGTGAGTTTTGCTTGAAGCCACAGGTTTGGGTTTCAAATCCTCAGTCGCGCACTTTTAATTCCAATTTATTTTAAACGTTCCCAACTATAGCTTAAATATATTTCGCTACATACTTGGTTAACAAATCACGCGCAGCTCAGCTGGTCGGGCCGGTTTCGCTTGGGTCAGTCCGACCCGAGGTCGTGGTTTCGAATCTCACCTTCTACATTTTTGGTCAAAACTTCTTTCTTTTGTAACCCTACTAAACGACCTCCAAAAATTGCATAAAAATACTCTAAAAATTCCTAAAAATCCCTAGAATACTTTAAAAGTATTTTCAGACATTTTCAAAGATATTTAGAACTCAAAGTAAGGAGAATTGGGTCGTTACATAACATAAGCTGAACATAAAATAAAATTGATCATAACATGTCTAGAACTGTATATGAAGCTATCATATTTAACAACTGAAATAAGCTGAGTTGATACAAAAGTGAGCTAAGCTGATGCTGAGCTAATACTGAATTCCATTATGTTTTAATACTGATTTGGAAAACTATTATATAAAATAGATAAAAATACTAAACATGCTGCTGTAGGGCCCTAGCAACTGTACTTGCTGTGCGCGCAATCTAGTAGGGTTTACTAGGTTAGCTGAACCTAGGGACGACTATGAGAGTCCAGCCCAGTGGATATCTAATCCAGTACAGTGCCGCTGCTGAAAGTAAAATACTGAAATGCTAATTAGCTGAATCTAGGTTATCTGAACCTAGAACTAGGTTGTCTGAACCTAGAGGCGACTGTGGGAGCCCACCCATTGGACATCTAGTCCCATAAAGCTGAAATAAAACTGATATGCTGGTTTAAATGCTCCTATGCATTTAACTATGCTGTTAAAACTGTCTAATGTTGCGCTAAACATTTTATCGAACACCTAGAGTGCTCCAACTCTTCTCCCTATTAGGGAGACCACCTCTAGGCACCCGACAACGTCTAACCTCCTATCTGAAGAGGGAAAACGTGCCCGGCCCATCTAGAGGTGCTCAACTAACCCCTAAATCTGCGAAGATAATTGAATACACTCTAGATATCGATAAAAATCTACATATAACTAAATTATAAGCATACAATCAAACGAGAGCTACTTATACTGCAGGTGAGGGGTTTCTTACCTTGTGTGCTAGATTTCTTACAAATCTAATCGCTAGAAATCCCGGTGGAGACGACTTCTCGACGATTCGCTCGCGTCCACGTGCTCTACTCGCGGAGGGGAACGTCCTTGTGCTGAAATCGTCGCCGGAAAGTGTCCTTGGGGCCCTAGGGAGAGAACCCTAGGTCTTCTTGGTGTGGCGCCGAGAGAAGGAGGAAGAGAAGAGAGGGGCGGCGTGCAAGGTCTCGGTGAAGAGGGAATTGCCGAACCAACACAACCAATTAAACCAAACCAACTTAAGTTCTTAATTTATATTAAGTGGATAACTAGGCCCAACTTAAATATAAATATAAATGTTTCCCTTCTCTTTCAGCACGGCCCTGCTGGGTTCACCGGTTACTAAGGTTAACTAAAGGTTTAGCGGACCCGAGAGGTTCCGGGTTCGATTCCCGCTTAAGCCTTTTTATTCTTTTAATTATTTTTGCTACTTCCGCTACTCGGAAAATTCCGGAAAAATATCTAGAAATTTCAGAAAAATAATAGAATATTTCTAAAAATAATTTGAGAATTTTTGGGCGTTACAATCCCCCATACCTTATAAAAAGTTCGTCCTCGAACTTAGAACAATTCTGGGTACTTCTATCTCATGCTGGCTTCTGTCTCCCAAGTTGCCTCTTCTGCTGTGTGACTGTGCCAAATGACTCTGACTAATGGTACTTCCTTGTTCCGCAATTTCTTAACTGCTCGGTCTATTATCTGAATAGGCTGACTATCATAGCTGAGGTCCTCGCGGATCTGTACCGACTGGGGCTCAATCACCTGGGTGGCATCTGGGATATGCTTCTTCAGCATAGAGACATGAAATACGTTGTGGACAGCTGACATTTCCTGGGGTAACTCTAGCTCACATGCTACCTTGCCCACTCTTCTGCTGATAAGGTATGGTCCCACATATCTGGGAACTAGCTTGCCCTTTTTCCCAAAACGCATTACTCCCTTCATGGGAGCCACTCTGAGGAATACTGAATCCCCAACTGAAAACTCTAAGGGCTCGCACAGACAAGATAGCTCTTGGCCTGAATGTCTCTATCCTCCGCGGATCTCAGATGGTCGCTGTGGTATCGCAACTAGATCTCTCAAGTTCTAGTTCTTCTGCTCACCACTCTCATACCAACAGATTGAGATCTACACCTCCGCCCATAGAGAGCCTCGTAAGGTGCCATGCCGATAGTGTCCTGATAGCTGTTGTTGTATGCAAATTCGCTAAGCTCGGATATTTGCACCAACTTCCTTGAAGTCTAGGGCACACGCCGAGCATATCTTCGAGTACCGGTTTACTCGCTCCGTCGACCATCTAGGATGGCTGTGCTAAACTTTAACTTAGTGCCCAACGCTGACTGTACACACTCCTAGAAGTGTGATGTGAATCTGCTGTCTCTGTCTGAAATGATGGTTCGTGGGACTCCATGTAGTCTGACGATCTCCTGGAGATACAACTGAGCTAGCTTCTCCAGGGAGTAGGATATCTTGATAGCTAAGAAGTGAGCTGATTTAGTCAACCTGCCGACTATTACCCAGATGGCGTCAAAACCACTCGTGGTTCTGGGCAGTCCCACTATGAAATCCATGGAGATATCCTCCCACTTCCATTCTGGAATCTGTCTAGGCTGCAGAACTCCTCCTGGTCGTTGATGTTCTGCCTTGACCCTCTGACAGGTGAGGCAGATGCTAACATATCTGGCGATGTCTCGCTTCATCTCGGGCCACCAAAAACGGTTCTTCAGGTCTTGGTACATTTTGGTGGAACCTGGATGCATCGCATAGGGAGTCTTGCGAGCCTCATCTAAAATCTGTCTCCGTAGCTCCTCCTGATCTGGAACACAGAGTCTGTCACCAAAGTACAACACCCCACTATCAGACACTCTGAATTCTCTACTTTCTGATTCTGCTAGCCCTTGCTTGATTTTCTGAATTTCAGGGTCCTGCTCCTGAGCTGACTGAACATCACCGAGCAAGGTAGATGCTAAGGTCATAGTAGAGAGCTATCCAACGATGAGTTCGAGACCAAAATCTACGATCTCCTTCTGTAGGGGCGGTGACATAGCTGTAAGAGATAATAAGGTAGCACTGGATTTTCTGCTAAGTGCGTCGGCTACCTTATTGGCTTTCCCTGGATGGTAGAGGATATCTATATCGTAGTCTTTGACCAGCTCAAGCCATCTGCGCTGTCGCATGTTCAGATCCTTCTGAGTGAAGAAGTACTTCAGACTCTGATGATCTGTATACACTCTGCACTGAGCTCTATATAAGTAATGTCTCCAAATTTTGAGAGTTACACTACTGCTGCAAGCTCAAGGTCATGAGTAGGGTAATTCTTCTCATAATCCTTGAGTTGTCTGGAGGCATAGGCGATCACCTTGCCGTTTTGCATCAGTACTGCTCCTAGTCCCAACTTAGAGGCATCACTATAGATGTCAAAGTTGTTGTCTGGTAGAGCCAAAATGGGAGCACTGGTCAATCTTCTTTTTAGCTCGCTGAAGCTGTTCTCACAGTCCTCTGTCCACTGAAATTTCCTGTTCTTTCTGGTAAGAGCTGTCAGTGGGGAGGCTATCCTGGAGAAGTCCTCTACAAACCTTCTGTAATAACCTGCTATTCCTAGAAAGCTTCTGATTTCACTGGCGTTCTTAGGTCTCTTCCAGTTACTTACTGCTTCTATCTTGCTGGGAGCTACCATGATACCATCCTTTGAGATGATGTGACCCAGGAAGGACACCTGATCTAGCCAAAATTCACATTTCGTGAACTTGGCGTATAGCTGGTTCTGCTGAAGGGTCTGCAATACTAGTTTCAGGTGCTCTGCATGTTCTTCCTGAGTTCCTGAGTAGATAAGAATGTCATCGATAAACACAATAACAAACTTGTCTAAATACTCCCTGAATACTCTGTTCATGAGATCCATGAATGTAGCTGGAGCATTGGTCACGCCAAAGGGCATGACTACGAACTCGTAATGTCCATATCTGGTCCTAAATGCTGTCTTCGGTATATCACCCTCCTTGACTCTGACTTGGTGATATCCTGATCTGAGGTCAATCTTAGAGAACACTGCTGCTCCCTTTAACTGGTCGAACAGGTCATCTATTCTGGGAAAAGGATACCTGTTCTTGATCGTGACCGGATTCAATGCCCTATAGTCTATGCATAGCCGCATGCTTCCATCCTTCTTCTTCACGAACAGTACAGGCGCTCCCCATGGTGAGTAACTAGGGCGTATGAAGCCCTTGTCAAGCAGCTCCTGTAGTTGCTCCTGAAATTCCTTCAGTTCTGCTGGAGCCATGCGATATGGCGCTTTGGAAATAGGATTAGTGCCGGGGAAGAGCTCTATCTCAAATTCAATCTCCCTGACTGGTGCTAGGCCTAGTAACTCCTCAGGGAAGACTGCTGGGTAGTCACATACAACTCGGACCCCTGCTAGCTGTTGGTCCTTGTCCTGGCTGGTATTGACTACATGTGCTAGGTACCCCATACATCCCGAATCCATCAACTTCTGTGCCTTCATAGCTGAGAGAAATTTTCTGGCTTTTCTCTTTGGTTCTCCGATGTACTCGAACTGTGCTTCTGCTTCGGGTTGGAATACGACTTTCGGTTTACGACACTCTATGGAAGCACCATATCTGATCAGGAAGTTCATTCCAAGGATGACGTCGTAGTCAGTCATTTCCAGCAGGATCAGATCACAAAAGAGTTCCCTGTCTGCTATAATGACCGACACTGCTCTGAGCCAGTGCGTGGATGCCATGATCTCTCCTGAAGGTAGTGCCGTAAAAAACTGACCACTGAGTACCTCTAAGGGTATTTCTAATTTTTCGGAGAACACCCTGGCTATATATGAATGGGTTGCCCTAGTATCAAATAGAACAGTAGCACTATGCTGAAAAATGCTAATCTGACCTGTGACAACTGGCATTGGCTACGCCCCTCTCGTGAGTGAGTAGATCCTCGCCGGGCTTCTAATCGGCCCTGGCTGATAAGTGGACCTTCTAGAGTGGCTCGCATCTAATATAATCGAGTCGTGACATCAATCGTGGCCGAGAACACGGTCTTGTTCGGCCGCTTGGCCATGTGCCTTCTTGTCCACATTCAAAGCATCCTCATGCGCCCTTGCGACAAACCCCGGTGAAATTTCCCACAAGTAGCACACTTTGGATAACTGGGTCGCTTGCTAGATGGTCCTCCTTTAGGGTCACTCCCTGATTTGCGCTTTCGAGCTGTGGCCTTGCTGTTTTTGAGTGTGAGGGTTTCCTTGGCCTTTGGACTCGAGGACCCGACGCTGCTCGTAATGCTCGTGGTCAAGGCACCGCTCACTAACTCCTCCGTGGTTTATGGCCTGTATGCCACCGCCCACGTTCACCGCTATCTCGCCTCGGCATCTTGAGCATCAACCGGATTCGTTCCTTCTCTGTGCTGACTAGCTCGGGCAGACGAGCCAACCTGTTGAATTTCTTCACGGCTTCCTCAACTGAAAGGTTGCCCTGACGAAACTCAGTGAACTCATCGTAGTGGCGGTTTGTAACCCGTATGTGAAAGAACTCCTCGAAGAATTCTTTCTCGAAGTCAGCCCATGACATCTGGTTCACTGGGCGCTTCGTTCTGATCCTTTCCCACCACATGCGTGCGTCTCCTGTCAAGCAGAAGGAGGCACACTTCACCTTCTCGTATTATGGCCAGTCCAGAAGCTCCATCGTGTTCTCCAGTGTTTTAAACCAGGCTTGTGCATCCCATGGTTCACTAGTGCCGAGAAGTTCTCGCTTGACTCACGCCACCTGGATCGATAGGCTTCCTTTCGCTCTTTGGTAGTCTTGGGCGGTGGTGGTGGAACCTCTAAGACTTCTAGAGTCGTCAGGGGAGTACTCTGCCGATTAGCCTTTAAGGTGGCTATTTCTTGTTGCTGTTAGCCACTAATGCTGTAAGGTCTGGAGGAGGCACTGAACTGCCTGCCTCTTGCTGGGGCTCAGTAGCTAGTACCCTTCTAGCTGGGCGTCCTCGTGCCATTTCTAAAGACATAGAGAACATAACATAACTAATGTAATCGCAGTTATATAACTACTGATATCATGTTTATAAACTATCACATACTAACAAGCAGTAGGCATATAAACATGAACTGTAATAACAAAACAAGGAGCATAAATAAAGTAGAGGTATTCTTACTTGGAAGCTGTAGGTTCAATGCTGATGTGTGTGTAGGAAGTATGGAACTTTGCTCTGATACCACTCTGTAACAACCCACCTTCTGTGTACTGGCTGTAAGGCCGGTCGCTACAATTATGCTAAACTATGCTGTGCGGAAAGCTGGGCTAATTAAAATTTTACTCTACTAATGACGGATACAATTGCTAAGAAAGGTCTAAAGACCTTCTTTGCTGATGTACATATGCTAAGGAGGGAAAACTGAACATCCCAACTGAACTAGGGACTAGAAACTAAACTTCCCAACTAACTACAGACCTGCCGATCGATCCGCAGATCGATCGAAGCTATGGGCATTCTGTTCCCAACTGGATCGGTCGGCAGACCGATCCAGGTGTGGATGGATCGGTCGGCAGACCGATCCGGATCGGCGGTCAGCTGACCGATCCAGCGAGATACAGTAGCATACTGTATCTGTCTGGATCGGTCGGCTGACCGATCCAGAAGCCTGGTACACTACTGGATCGGTCGGCAGACCGATCCAGCGTCTGATTTCCTGATTACGAAATCAGAGATGCTGATTTCGACACTTTGTCGTGCCAAAACCACCTGCAACACTCTAAACATATACTAATAACTATTCTATCATACATTGGGCAACATTCAAGACATAATATAATGCATGTTCACTAGTTCATACCATTAACCATACTAGAATGCGAAGCATAAGGGAAAAGAGAACAAGACTTTAATAACTAGACTTGCTACAAGTTCTAATGCGTAGTAAAATAAAACTAGATCCCTAGCATCTTTATTCCAGTTCCTGCCACACACATCCTCATCTGCACTGACCTCCAGCCTCCACTGCTAGTCCATTTTCCTTTTACCTGTATCTGCAGTATAAGGAAAATAGTATCTGTAAGCTAAAAAGCTTAGTAAGAAACCATCTACCTCACTAAATCATGCATACGATGCAAATATGCTTTTAAATCATGCTGTTTGAAAAACATACTGAATATGCAAGCATGGCATGGCATGGTATCATACAAAGCATGGCATAACATAAGCTAAACATAAAATAAAACTGATCATAACATGTCTAGAACTGTATATGAAGCTATCATATTTAACAACTGAAATAAGCTGAGTTGATACAAAAGTGAGCTAAGATGAAGCTGAGCTAATACTGAATTCCATTATGTTTTAAAACTGATTTGGAAAACTATTATATATAATAGATAAAAATACTAAACATGCTACTGTAGGGCCCTGGCAATTGTACTTGCTGTGCGCGCATCCCTAACTAGACCCCGGATTGCAAGTTTTGAATCTAGTAGGGTTTACTAGGTTAGCTGAACCTAGGGACGACTATGAGAGTCCAGCCCAGTGGATATCTAATCCAGTACAGTGCCGCTGCTGAAAGTAAAATACTGAAATGCTAATTAGCTGAATCTAGGTTATCTGAACCTAGAACTAGGTTGTCTGGCGACTGTGGGAGCCCACCCATTGGACATCTAGTCCCATAAAGCTGAAATAAAACTGATATGCTGGTTTAAATGCTCCTATGCATTTAACTATGCTGTTAAAACTGTCTAATGTTGCGCTAAACATTTTATCGAACACCTAGAGTGCTCCAACTCTTCTCCCTATTAGGGAGACCACCTCTAGGCACCCGACAACGTCTAACCTCCTATCTAAAGAGGGAAAACGTTCCCGGCCCATCTAGAGGTGCTCAACTAACCCCTAAATCTGCGAAGAGAATTGAATACACTCTAGATATCGATAAAAATCTACATATAACTAAATTATAAGCATACAATCAAACGAGAGCTACTTATACTGCAGGTGAGGGGTTTCTTACCTTGTGTGCTAAATTTCTTACAAATCTAATCGCTAGAAATCCCGGTGGAGACGACTTCTCGACGATTCGCTCGCATCCACGTGCTACGTCCTTGTGCTGAAATCGTCGCCGGAAAGTGTCATTGGGGCCCTAGGGAGAGAACCCTAGGTCTTCTTGGTGTGGCGCCGAGAGAAGGAGGAAGAGAAGAGAGGGGCGGCGTGCAAGGTCTCGGTGAAGAGGGAATTGCCGAACCAACACAACCAAATAAACCAAACCAACTTAAGTTCTTAATTTATATTAAGTGGATAACTAGGCTCAACTTAAATATAAATATAAATGTTTCCCTTCTCTTTCAGCACGGCCCTGCTGGGTTCACCGGTTACTAAGGTTAACTAAAGGTTTAGCGGACCCGAGAGGTTCCGGGTTCGATTCCCGCTTAAGCCTTTTTATTCTTTTAATTATTTTTGCTACTTCCGCTACTCAGAAAATTCCGGAAAAATATCTAAAAATTCCAGAAAAAATAATAGAATATTTCTAAAAATAGTTTGAGAATTTTCGGGCGTTACATACATGATATTTGCTCAACAGTTTTGAGACGTTCACACATGGAGAAGTTAGAGAGAGATATTCCAATCATTTTGTGCAATTTGGAAAGGATATTTCCACCCTATTTTTTTGACTCCATGGAGCATCTTTTGATTCACTTGCCATATGAGGCCAAAGTTGGAGGACCTGTCCATTTTCGGTGGATGTATCCATTTGAAAGGTAGAATGTCTTCTTTGTATAATTCGACTGTTTGAATGCAAAAAAAAAATACTTCTACTCCTGGATCATTTATATATATATATTTAATATAATTTTATATATCTTCAACAGATTCTTATATCATTTGAAGAAAAAGGTGAAAAATAAAGCACGAGTTGAAGCCTCTATTGTTAATGCATACATTGTGGAGGAAGTCACCACTTTTGCATCATATTATTTTGAACCTCATGTTCAATGCAAAAGGCGAAGAGCGGGCAGAAATGATGAGGGTCCTATTGATCCAAATGTTACCTCATTTTCAATTTTTAACTACCTTGGTCGACCAAGTGGACCATGTAAACAAAGATACTTAACTGGTAAAGAATGGCGGGCAACCCAAACATATATTTTACTAAATTGTCTAGAAGTATCATCATATTACGATTAAGTATATATTTTTATTTTTATTTTTTTATTTTTTCAATTTTTTGTGTAACAATATGTTTTTTTGAGTAGGATATTTACCAACTTATATTCTGAATTATCGACACAAGAGTTCGATCGATTTTATGAAGAAGAATTTGCTGCATGGTTCAAATCATATGTAAGTAAAAAATCTATATTTTGTTGATACATATGCATACTTTTAACAATTTGTGTTTTGACCTTAGGTTCAAGCTAATCAAGCTCACCTTGAGCAAGAATGGCTAATCCATCTGTCATGGGGTCCAAATTCATGCGTACGCACTTGGCCAGCATATTTCATAAATGGATATAATTTTCATACTCAAGACTATGGAATGGGCAAGAATACCATGAATAGTGGGGTGTGCGTATCGTCATCCAATGATGGAGGTGCAAGCAATGATTTTTATGGTTTGTTGGATGAAATTATAGAAGTAGAATACCCAGGACCACAAATGCAAGTTATATTATTTATGTGTCGCTGGTTTGACCCTGTTAGAGGGATGAAAGTGCATCCACATTATAATTTAGTTGAAATAAATCATAAGAGATTTTATAAGAGATATGAACCATTTGTGTTGGCACAACAAAAAATTCATGTATTCTATTCTTCATATCCGAGTTTGAAACGCGATAAGATTGATTGGTGGGCTGTTTGTAAAACTAAAGCACGAAAAAAAATTGAGGCACGTTGGGAAAACATTGTATATCAACAAGAGGAAGTTTCAAACACCTTTCAGACTGAGGAATATATTATTCCAACTTTACGAGATCCCAACGGTGTAGTAATCAATGTAGATAGAAGTGAAATTGATGATGATGAGGAGGAGGAGGAGGGGGAAGGAGAGGAGGAGGAAGAGGAGGAGGAAGAGGAAGAGGAAGAGGAAGAGGAAGAGGAGGAGGAGGAGGAGGATGATAATGAGAATGATGACTTTGATTTTTGATGATGGGTAAGTTTTGAGTAACACCCACTAAGCTTTTAAGATAAGCATATGAATGTAGGATTTTTTGCCTTAGAAAAATAATAAGAAGTGGGTTAAAGCAAAAAGAAATAAAATGAAACAAAAAGAAGAGGAGGTCAAGGATTGAACCTTGAACCTCTTATATTATAATTCATAGGATTTATTAGTAGAAACCAATTGGGATAGAGAGAAGATATTGATAACAAAGGAGGGAAACTCATGATAAGGGTGAGAGTAAAAGTTAGCCAAAAGAAAACAAGAAAAGAGCAAGAGAAAGGCAACTTGCCTTCCTTCTTTCTCTCCCTCTTTCTTTCTTCATTTTGCCGAAAATTTAAGAGGGAATTAAAGGGATTCAATCCCCCCTTATTTCATCATGAATGGTGAGAATAAATTAGAAAATAAAATAAAAATAGAAAATGGGTTAAGGGAGAAGGAAAACAAAAATCAATTTTGCTACCTCTTCCCCCTTAACATAAAAGGGAGCAAGAAAAGAGAAGGTTATTTTTCTCTCATTTCCTCATCCTCCCTCTCCCTCACCGAACACCACTTCCCTCTCCTCCATCTTCGGCCCCAAGCCAAGGTTTTCTCCTAAGAAAGCCTAAGATACAAGGAGGACTTAGCAAGGGAATCAAGGGAAAGGAACTAGAAGAAGAGGCTACTTCTTCCATCACCACACCTTAGATCCACAAGCGAAAAGGATGTAAGCTTCCCCTCACCTGTGGTACAAGGCTTTTTATGTGATTTTCGGATTTTATGAGGATTAGAAAACCTAGAAAAGAATTTAAGAAAATTCGGCCAAAGAAGAGTTTTCAAATCTTGGAAGGTTTAAACAAGTCCTCATTTCATGATATTTTTCTATGCTATGTAGGAAGGTTTTTCCTTCATGTTTTTATACCTATATGATGCTTGATCAGAGGAGTACCTAACCCTAGAATTTCGGCCAATAATATTTTCAAAAGGCTAGAGAAATCATTGTTTAACCAAACTAGTACAAGATTTCCCCCATGAACTACTAAGGGTCTTTTATTGGTTTTCTTGCTTGAAAGTTACTTGGAACCAAAAGAAATCCACTCATATGTTTCGGCCAAGAAAAGGGATTAGGGTTAGGAAGACCTTTAAATTTAAGTAATCATGTTTGTATGATAGAATATAGAGTTCTCTTAAAGAATTGCATGTTGAATATTGCTAGAAATTCATGAACTCTTATTTTAGATTTTCGGCCATGATAAGATGGATAGCTTAGAAAAGCTTAAACAAAATTTTAACATGCTCAAGACCTCTGTAATATTATGATATGGAAGTTGTTTGATGCTCTTATGCCTAATTAGAGTATAGAAAATTTAGTTACATGATATATGACATGTAAGATCACAAGGGTCCTAGCTTGTTTATGAACCAACTTTGTATATGATGTTCTTAGTAATTTTTACCATGAAACTTACTTAGGTTTTCCATGCTTTAGGACACTTAAAACCTAGTTTAGGGATTGGTAGGTTTCGGCCATGAGGAAAAATAAAAGAAAAAGGGAAAGAAACCTAGGAAGCCTAAGACACAATTCACATGTATGTTTATTATGCTTGTCTTTATATATGCTATGAAACTTGTAAGACTTCTTATGCTTTTAGGCTATTTGAAGCAAGTTTATACACTGATGAGTCTCGGCCAAGTAGGGTTTAAAAGACCTAGAAGCCTTAGAATTGAAACCAATGGTGTTAAAAATGCTTCTTATGGAAATAGGATAATATGTTGATTGTGTCACATGTTTGTATAATTTTTCCATGACCTAAATGGACCATTGTATGTTTCGGCCATGAAGGGATAGATGCCCTAGAAACCCTAGAACAAAAATTAAAAATTCTTATGTCACTCTACATGAAATATGATAAGTAGAAAACCAAAGTTCTCATGCTATATGTTATTTAGTGACCTAAATGAGGCTTGGGTAAGTTTCGGCCATACCTATTGTATGATGTCTTATTATGAATTTATACATGATGTTAGTTCAAGTTCACATGCTTGTATACTTGTTTTTAGCCCTAAGGAATACTTGTTAAAAGTTTGGCCATGACATATGTTAAGGGCTTGAAGAACTTAGTAACTAGCTCAAATGTGCTTACTATGTTACTTGGAAAAAAATGCTATAAATATGGTTTAAGGTTTCCATGCTTTCATGACATTTGAGACCTTGTTTCACACCTGATAGGGTTCGGCCACATTAGTTTTAGGGACTTGGAGAACTTAGAAACCAAGTTAATCATGCTTATAATGCTTCCTATGAAATTGATGTGATGACAATTTAGGTTCCACATGCTTGGAGGTTGTTTTTACCTAAATTGAGATATAAGGGGGTTCAGCCATGATAAGAACCCAAGGGATTAGGAAACTTAGAACCTAAGTTAACTATGTTACCATGTTTCTTATGTTAGTATAATCACATGATACACCCTTATGCTTAAACATGTATGCTTGTGATTTATACTTTCCATGATATGATATGTGCTTAGAAATATGCATGCTTTGATGATATGTGATGTGCTTAGAATATGCATGCTTTCATGATATGCTATGTGGATAGAAATATGCATGCTTTGATGATATGCTATGTGCTTAAAATATGCATGCTTTCATGATATGCTATGTGGATAGAAATATGCATGCTTTAATGATATGCTATGTGCTTAAAATATGCATGCTTTTATGATATGCTATGTGGATAGAAATATGCATGATTGATGATATGCTATGTGCCTGAAATATGCATGCTCTCATGATATGCTATGTGGTGAAAATATGTATGCTTTTATGACATGATGTATGCCTAAGTGATGCATACTTTTTATGATATGATGTATGCCTAAGTGATGCATACTTTTTATGACATGATGTATGCCTAAGTGATGCATACTTTTTATGATATGATGTATGCCTAAGTGATGCATACTTCTATGATATGCTATGTGACTAAATGATGCGTTTTTATACATGCTACTTTACTTTACAAGGCTTGTACCAAGGGTGGACTCCTAATCAGTCCCTAGGCCTTGGCTGTGTGATCCGGGCTAGTAAAAATAAAGGGATGGACTCAAGATAGTAAGGGATGGGCTCCTTAGTACGCCCCTAGGTCTATGGCTGTGTGATCCTGACCTAGTTCCTAGTATGATTCAAGACTTGCTACCTTGGATATACTTAGGACGCGCGCATCTATGTTATCTATGTATGGTACAAGCCGGGGCCCTGAATATGCTGATATTATGTTCAAGTATATATGTAAGAAGAAATGGTTTTAAAGATCATGAGACATACACATGTTTTTCGGATACATGTTTTCAAAATCATATTGCATATACCTTATGATCATGTTGTGATGATGCTTTGATTTATGATATGCCATGATTAGATATGATTATGTTATGTTTCATGCTATTCTGTAAGAGATGATATGCCATGATTAGATATGATTATGTTATGTTTCATGCTATGCTTTAAGAGCTTGATATGCCATGCCATCTTATGATGATACTATGATATGCCATGATTAGATATGATTATGTTATGTTGCATGATATGCTTAAAGAGTATGATATGTTATGCCATGACTAGTTGAGATCATGTTATGTTGAGACATTCTTTGATTATGTGATGATTTTCGGTTTTAGTGAGTAGGAAAGGAACTTACTGAGCCATGAGTGCTCATAGCTTACTTTCCTTGTACCACAGATAAAGGAAAAAGCTGGATGTGCTAAAGGAGCAGCAGGAGAGGCAAGGAGATGTGTGTGGCTGTGGCTAGGCAACCAAATAAGAACCTGCTTTAAGAACTTTTAAGAATTACGCTTTGGTTTCATAAATTGTAGTACTAAATGGGTGACTTGATGTTATGTTTCTATTTATCTTGTTATCATGTTATGGAAACCATATTAGAGTAGTTCGGATATGAAAACAAAAGAAAAGTTTTATTAATCTAAGAAAAATTATTTTAAGTCTTCCGCTGTAATATGTACGTAGAGTATCGTAGCCCCATCCCTTAGGGTTAGCAGGGAGGGCGGGCGTTACAGGTTGGTATCAGAGCCAAAGTTTTTGCGAGCTCACTACACACACATCAAGCCTCCGACCTGCCGCTCCAAGTAAGAATGCTTATGTTTAATTTCTTGTTATATGCTTATGTTTAATTTTCTTGTTATATGCTTATGCTTAGTTTCATGTTATATGATTTATGCTTTATTTTCTTCGCTATATTGCTTATGCTTTATTTCCTTATGTCATATTGTTATCACTCTACTTCTTACATTTCTTTATGTTGTTTATGCTTTAGCTTCATGTTTTACTTGCTTATGTTGATGCTTTATTCTATGCTTTTAGTTATAATTTAGATTAGGATTTCATATTGGTAGGTTAGGAATAATACCAGAACAAATAGATAGAAACAAAACAGTACGTTAGATTGGCTAAAAACGATAACCACTTACACTAGTCTATTTGTCCTTATTTAGATAAACATGGTTAGGACACGCAATACCCGAACCGAGGGACAATGACTCCACCGGACCTTACGCAGGTAGTCGCAAATCTCCGAGATCGATTGCTGAGCAACAATAGCTGATCACTACCTCAACCCAGTTACCCCACCGGTGAATGCACTACCGGTTATACCTACAGCCGCCCAGTGCCCCCGCCAGCCCCTACTCCGATGGTCCGACAAGAGGCCTATCTGATTCAGTGGCAAAGGCTTAAGCCGGAACCATGGGATGCACAAGCCTGGCTCAAGACCGTGGAAAACATAATGGAACTATTGGATTGGCCTAAACACGAGAAGGTCAAATGCGCGTCGTTCTGTCTTACCGGAGATGCCCGGTAAAGGCGAAAAGACAAATAAACCAAATGCAGTGGACAGATTTTGAGACAGAGTTCTTAGAGGAATTTTTCCATATGCAAGTGACCAACAAGCACTATGACGAGTTCACTGAATTCCGGCAAGGTGATATGTCAGTTAACGAAGCCGTCAAGAGGTTCAACCACCTAGCCCGAATGTGCCCAGAACTGATCCGTACTGAAAAAGAAAGGGTCCGGTTAATGTTAAAGATGCTCCGACCCGAGATAGCTCTGAACGTAGCCGGCGGAGTTAATAGACCGCAGACTACAGAGGAGCTAGTCAGCAGTGCCCTGATTACCGAGCACTATCAGGAAGCAATGAACAAGGGTAAGAACCAAGCACTGACCGGAGGACAAAAATCGCACAATACCAGAACTGACTGGAAGGGAAACTCAAGTGGAAAGAGGAAACAGTGGAATAAAACAAAAGGTGGTCCGGCCAATAAGCAGACTAAGTACCCTCAGTGTGCCACATGTGGGAAGATGCATTCTGGAGATGTCTTCTGAGCACCAGAAAGTACTACAACTACGGAAAGGAAGGTCATTTGGTAAGAAATTGCCCTACTCAGCCTCAGGCACCACCTCCGCAGAACTTCCAGAACAGGAGTGCCCCCGCACAGCTTCACCAGATGCATACCGCCATAGAAGGGACTTCAATCAGCCAAGGAAGATTGGAGGCCCCTCCCACTATGACCAATGCCAGAGTCTACTCTCTCGCTCAAGATGACGTGGCGAACGCCTCTACTATCGTCACAGGTCAGCTATCTAATTTCAGTCAGTATGCTAGAATTTTTATTCAATGCTGAAAGCGAACTGATGAGGGAATCCATCGAGAAACTGAAACATGTTTCGTATCCATTAGTTGAAACCATGTCCGGACGACTCTCTACCCTCACCATAACACCAACGTTATTCGAGAACATGTTAGAGAAGCAAACCAGGGACCCGAGCCTTCAAAGAATTAAGCAAGAGACCGCAGAAGGAAAGAATGACGGGTTCCGTATCGCAGACGATGGAATATTATACCTCAGGGATCGATTATGTATTCCAGAGGATCCCGAGTTGCGAAAGAAGATACTGGAAGAAGCCCATACAACTCCTTATGCAATGCACCCGGGTTCCACTAAGATGTACCAGGACCTGAAAAAGAAATTTTGGTGGTCCAGTATGAAAAGAGAAGTGGCTCAGTACGTCAGTACTTATCTGTCGTGCCAAAGGGTAAAAGCTGAACACCAGAGACCCGGCGGATTATTACAACCTGTCCAAATTCTAGAATGGAAATGGGAAGAAATCTCCATGGATTTCATTTCAGGTCTACCCAAGACGACAAACGGATATGATGCTATATGGGTGATCGTGGACAGATTGACGAAGTCTGCACACTTTTTGGCGATCAAGATGACTTATTCAACTGAACAACTAGCTCAGCTATATGTTAAGGGAATCGTCAGATTACATGGTATCCCTAAGACCATTATTTCTGATAGAGACGGATGTTTTGTCTCGCACTTTTGGGAGTGCGTTCAGAAGGCCCTCGGCACGAAGTTGTTGTTTAGCACAGCCTTCCACCCACAGACTGATGGGCAGACTGAAAGAGTAAATCAAATATTGGAGGATATGTTAAGAGCTTGTGCCCTGGACTTCAAGGGGAGCTGGTGCCGATATTTATACCTGGCAGAATTCGCCTACAATAATAGCTACCAAGCTACTATTGGAATGGCACCTTACGAAGCTCTATATGGGAGGAAGTGTAGATCACCTATATGCTGGTATGAAAGTGGTGAAAAGAAGGAAATGGGGTTCCGAACGGAACTTATTGATGACACCACCCGAGCTATACAAAAGATCCGTCAACGAATAGAAACTGCTCAGAGTCAGCAGAAGAATTATGCCGATAAACGGCGCAAGCCGCTAGAATTCAACATCGGAGACTTGGTATTCCTTAAAGTATCCCCCATGAAAGGGATAATGAGGTTCGGAAAGAAGAGCAAGTTAAGCCCACGATACGTAGGACCGTACCGGATTTTAGAAAGAGTGGGCCAAGTCGCATACAAACTAGAACTACCTCCAGACATGGCAGCCATTCACAATGTGTTCCATGTATCGATGCTCAAGAAGTGTATTCCCAGCACAGATCAAGTAATTGAGCCACAGTCGGTACAGGTTCAAGAGGACCTAAGTTATGAAAGTAGACCTATTCAAATCTTGGACCTAGAAGTCAAGAGGTTAAGGAACAAAGAGATACCCTTAGTAAAGGTTCTATGGCGGAATCAACGATTTGAAGAAGTCACCTGGGAACGTGAGGACGATATGAAACAAAAGTACCCGGAACTATTTTAAAGTTCGAGGATGAACTTTTTATGAGGTACGGGGTACTGTAACACCCACTAAGCTTTTAAGATAAGCATATGAATGTAGGATTTTTTGCCTTAGAAAAATAATAAGAAGTGGGTTAAAGCAAAAAGAAATAAAATGAAACAAAAAGAAGAGGAGGTCAAGGATTGAACCTTGAACCTCTTATATTATAATTCATAGGATTTATTAGTAGAAACTAATTGGGATAGAGAGAAGATATTGATAGCGAAGGAGGGAAACTCATGATAAGGGTGAGAGTAAAAGTTAGCCAAAAGAAAACAAGAAAAGAGCAAGAGAAAGGCAACTTGCCTTCCTTCTTTCTCTCCCTCTTTCTTTCTTCATTTTGCCAAAAATTTAAGAGGGAATTAAAGGGATTCATTCCCCATTATTTCATCATGAATGGTGAGAATAAATTAGAAAATAAAATAAATAAAATAAATAAAATAAAAATAGAAAATGGGTTAAGGGAGAAGGAAAACAAAAATCAATTTTGCTACCTCTTCCCCCTTAACATAAGAGCAAGAAAAGAGAAGGTTATTTTTCTCTCATTTCTTCATCCTCCCTCTCCCTCACCGAACACCACTTCCCTCTCCTCCATCTTCGGCCCCAAGCCAAGGTTTTCTCCTAAGAAAGCCTAAGATACAAGGAGGACTTAGCAAGGGAATCAAGGGAAAGGAACTAGAAGAAGAGGCTACTTCTTCCATCACCACACCTTAGATCCACAAGCGAAAAGGATGTAAGCTTCCCCTCACCTGTGATACAAGGCTTTTTATGTGATTTTCGGATTTTATGAGGATTAGAAAACCTAGAAAAGAATTTAAGAAAATTCGGCCAAAGAAGAGTTTTCAAATCTAGGAAGGTTTAAACAAGTCCTCATTTCATGATATTTTTCTATGCTATGTAGGAAGGTTTTTCCTTCATGTTTTTATACCTATATGATGCTTGATCAGAGAAGTACCTAACCCTAGAATTTCGTCCAATAATATTTTCAAAAGGTTAGAGAAATCATTGTTTAACCAAACTAGTACAAGATTTCCCCCATGAACTACTAAGGGTCTTTTATTGGTTTTCTTGCTTGAAAGTTACTTGGAACCAAAAGAAATCCACTCATATGTTTTGGCCAAGAAAAGGGCTTAGGGTTAGGAAGACCTTTAAATTTAAGTAATCATGTTTGTATGATAGAATATAGAGTTCTCTTAAAGAATTGCATGTTGAATATTGCTAGAAATTCATGAACTCTTATTTTAGATTTTCGGCCATGATAAGATGGATAGCTTAGAAAAGCTTAAACAAAATTTTTACATGCTCAAGACCTCTGTAATATTATGATATGGAAGTTGTTTGATGCTCTTATGCTTAATTAGAGTATAGAAAATTTAGTTACATGATATATGACATGTAAGATCACAAGGGTCCTAGCTTGTTTATGAACCAACTTTGTATATGATGTTCTTAGTAATTTTTACCATGAAACTTACTTAGGTTTTCCATGCTTTAGGACACTTAAAACCTAGTTTAGGGATTGGTAGGTTTCGGCCATGAGGAAAAATAAAAGAAAAAGGGAAAGAAACCTAGGAAGCCTAAGACACAATTCACATGTATGTTTATTATGCTTGTCTTTATATATGCTATGAAACTTGTAAGACTTCTTATGCTTTTAGGCTATTTGAAGCAAGTTTATACACTGATGAGTCTCGGCCAAGTAGGGTTTAAAAGACCTAGAAGCCTTTGAATTGAAACCAATGGTGTTAAAAATGCTTCTTATGGAAATATGATAATATGTTGATTGTGTCACATGTTTGTATAATTTTTCCATGACCTAAATGGACCATTGTATGTTTCGGCCATGAAGGGATAGATGCCCTAGAAACCCTAGAACAAAAATTAAATATGCTTATGTCACTCTACATGAAATATGATAAGTAGAAAACCAAAGTTCTCATGCTATATGTTATTTAGTGACCTAAATGAGGCTAGGGTAAGTTTCGGCCATACCTATTGTATGATGTCTTATTATGAATTTATACATGATGTTAGTTCAAGTTCACATGCTTGTATACTTGTTTTTAGCCCTAAGGAATACTTGTTAAAAGTTTGGCCATGACATATGTTAAGGGCTTGAAGAACTTAGTAACTAGCTCAAATGTGCTTACTATGTTACTTGGAAAAAAATGCTATAAATATGGTTTATGGTTTCCATGCTTTCATGACATTTGAGACCTTGTTTCACACCTGATAGGGTTCGGCCACATGAGTTTTAGGGACTTGGAGAACTTAGAAACCAAGTTAATCATGCTTATAATGCTTCCTATGAAATTGATGTGATGACAATTTAGGTTCCACATGCTTGGAGGTTATTTTTACCTAAATTGAGATCTAAGGGGGTTCGGCCATGATAAGAACCCAAGGGATTAGGAAGCTTAGAACCCAAGTTAACTATGTTACCATGTTTCTTATGTTTGTATAATCACATGATACACCCTTATGCTTAAACATGTATGCTTGTGATTTATACTTTCCATGATATGATATGTGCTTAGAAATATGCATGCTTTGATGATATGTGATGTGCTTAGAATATGCATGCTTTCATGATATGCTATGTGGATAGAAATATGCATGCTTTGATGATATGCTATGTGCTTAAAATATGCATGTTTTCATGATATGCTATGTGGATAGAAATATGCATGCTTTAATGATATGCTATGTGCTTAAAATATGCATGCTTTTATGATATGCTATGTGGATAGAAATATGCATGCTTGATGATATGCTATGTGCCTGAAATATGCATGCTCTCATGATATGCTATGTGGTGAAAATATGCATGCTTTTATGACATGATGTATGCCTAAGTGATGCATACTTTTTATGATATGATGTATGCCTAAGTGATGCATACTTTTTATGACATGATGTATGCCTAAGTTATGCATACTTTTTATGATATGATGTATGCCTAAGTGATGCATACTTTTATGACATAATGTATGCCTAAGTGATGCATACTTCTATGATATGCTATGTGACTAAATGATGCATTTTTATACATGCTACTTTACTTTGTAAGGCTTGTACCAAGGGTGGACTCCTAATCAGTCCCTAGGCCTTGGCTGTGTGATCCGGGCTAGTAAAAATAAAGGGATGGGCTCCTTAGTACGCCCCTAGGCCTTGCTGTGTGATCCAGGCTAGTAAGGGATGGGCTCCTTAGTACGCCCCTAGGTCTATGGTTGTGTGATCCTGACCTAGTTCCTAGTATGATTCAAGACTTGCTACCTTGGATATACTTAGGACGCGCGCATCTATGTTATCTATGTATGGTACAAGCCGGGGCCCTGAATATGCTGATATTATGTTCAAGTATATATGTAAGAAGAAATGGTTTTAAAGATCATGAGACATACACATGTTTTTCGGATACATGTTTTCAAAATCATATTGCATATACCTTATGATCATGTTGTGATGATGCTTTGAATTATGATATGCCATGATTAGATATGATTATGTTATGTTTCATGCTATGCTGTAAGAGATGATATGCCATGATTAGATATGATTATGTTATGTTTCATGTTATGCTTTAAGAGCTTGATATGCCATGCCATCTTATGATGATACTATGATATGCCATGATTAGATATGATTATGTTATGTTGCATGATATGCTTAAAGAGTATGATATGTTATGCCATGACTAGTTGAGATCATGTTATGTTGAGACATTCTTTGATTATGTGATGATTTTCGGTTTTAGTGAGTATGAAAGGAACTTACTGAGCCATGAGTGCTCATAGCTTACTTTCCTTGTACCACAGATAAAGGAAAAAGTTGGATGTGCTAAAGGAGCAGCAGGAGAGGCAAGGAGATGTGTGTGGATGTGGCTAGGCAACCAAATAAGAACCTGCTTTAAGAACTTTTAAGAATTACGCTTTGGTTTCATAAATTGTAGTACTAAATGGGTGACTTGATGTTATGTTTCTATTTATCTTGTTATCATGTTATGGAAACCATATTAGTGTAATTTGGATATGAAAACAAAAGAAAAGTTTTATTAATCTAAGAAAAATTATTTTAAGTCTTCCGCTGTAATATGTACGTAGAGTATCGTAGCCCCGTCCCTTAGGGTTAGCAGGGAGGGCGGGCGTTACATTTTGTTAGCTTATTTAAAGAAATTTCCCATATTTTATTGTATATACTGCCTCTTTTATAATTTGATTTACTTTCTCTGTTAACACATTTTATTTGTTCCTACAGGTCATTAGAGGTCACATTTCATAAATTTCCCCTCCACCCTTTTCCATAATATTTACATAAAAATGGTAAGTTTTTAATTATCCTTTGTTATGTATCAGATCTGTAATTAACTTTATTAAATTATTGAAATTTCCAGCATATATTTCGACGTGGTGGACGTAGACGGCGACCACAGGACCAGACACATCCATCACCTGCCAGTGAACCTATGCCACCCCCTACTCAGGCAGGCCCATCCCATGTGTCTTCTCCACCGGCATCATATTCCCCTGCCAGTGTACCTATGCCACCCCTTCATCAGCCGGGCCCATCTCATGTAACTTCTGCACCGGTTTCATATTCGCCGCCACAAGAACCTTACCGAGAGCAGTTACCTGTCCACTCAGATCCTCCTGACTCAGCAAGAAACTCATTTGCTGAGTTTAGGAATGATAGAGCTCCATTAGTCCGCATTGGTGATTCGTAAGTACTATAAAATATTTTATTTTTAGACCTATCTTAATTATTTAACATCGTTATTTTGTAATTTAATGTAGCTTTGAAAATCTGGTACAAGTTGTTCGAGAAATAAATAGAATCGTGAACAACCATTGGGGAGGGGATTCTTTGACATATTCAAGCACTCCACCAGCCACAAAACAACTTTGGTGGAGCGAGTTCAAAGTATATTTTTTTGAGTTTACTTCAATTTTACAGTGATTATATAATAAAATAAATTTCTATTTCAGCGCTTAAATAATTGGGACCCGAATGACGAAATGGAGATACGAAGAATATTTAAAAAGAAATGTGGCGATCACATTAGACATGTATTAAGTCACGCAAAGAGTCGGGGGAAAAAGCCAAATTTCATCACTGAAGAAAATTGGGAGAGGATCACTATATTTTGGGCAACGGAGGAAAGTAAACAAAGGAGTGACCTGAATAGAATGAATCAATCTCACAATTCTGGTGACTCAAGTGCTATATATGCGGGAGGCTCCATTAACATAGATGAGCATAGACGGAGAATGGTAATTGTTTCACTCTTTCACAAATTTTTAATATATATCAAATTATTTCATTATTTGAAATAATGTTATTTTAGACCAGGGAGACAGGGAAGGAGCCTTCTTTCATTGATACTTTCACTCGCACTTTTAAAAAAAAAGATAACACATGGAGTGGGGCGAGAGCAAAAGCAGTCAAGGTAATATTTATTTTACCTTAATATATGGTTTAAATTTAATTAGTTACCTACCATTATTGTCTTAATATTATATGTATTTCTATTATATCTAATCAATATCGTATGTGTTTTACAAAACAGGAAAAATATGATCAACTCGAGCTAGCTCAAACATGCTCACAAGCTGATATCGATAGTTAGGGGTCTGAGGAGTCTGTTGGCAATAATTTGAGTTTATGGTTAGAGGCCAGTGGAGGACCAAAAGGGGGAAGAATATTGGGGATGAGTTCCTTGAGTATAACCCAAAGATTAGTTGGAACTTCTTCCTCTACATCAGCACTTACGACCCAAATAAATACCTTGACTGATGAGGTTAGCCATCTGAAGGAAATAATATCGCAAAGAGACCAAGAAAGGGTGCAAAGAGACCTAGAACGGGCTAATTTG
Source organism: Zingiber officinale (assembly GCF_018446385.1). Lineage (NCBI taxonomy): Eukaryota > Viridiplantae > Streptophyta > Magnoliopsida > Zingiberales > Zingiberaceae > Zingiber > Zingiber officinale. The sequence continues at coordinate 33,346,931 of NC_055999.1, read as the reverse complement.
GAGAAAGATATTAGAGATATGCGCCGACAACAAGAATTAATCATGAAACACCTTCAGTTGAGCTCCGCTCAAAGTTAAAATCCTCCCAATGACGACGATGATGATGCCTACGATGATAACGATGATGGCGGTGATGATTTTTGATGATTTTAATAATGTATGATGAATTTTTTTTTCTCATGTTTACTGCTTTACACATTAATCAATGGTTTTTTAACTTTTCAACTCTGCCATTTGTAGGTTAAGTCTATTGTCTTCTTGCACTGTTCCACTGTCAATGTATGAGATGACTTATCTTTGACGTAGACTAATCTATATGATTCTTAGTTGTGTACCAGTAACAAAATTAAAGCATAACTAGGTAATATGAATGGAGTCTCTAATACTCTAACTTTATTTTTGTCCTGATTTGATAATGTTGTTTGTGCAGGTCTCAATTTGGTGTGATCTCACTGTAGTTGAAGACAGCTATATTTGTTCACCTCTTTTCGGTATTCCTAAGTTCATTAATATGCATTTACTGATCTATATATACAGTTAGCTTTAAATAATTATGTTATAGTTGTTTAATTATATAAAGTTAACTTTAAATAATTATGTTAAAGTTAGCTTTAAATAATTATATTATAGTTGATTAATTGTGTTCCTTCTTTTTGATAAGCTGCTCTTTCTTGTTTTGTCTTCAATGATAATGATGCATAAAAGTTCTGAATTTGATCTATGTATAGTCTCAAAACTATATAGATACATAAAAGTTCTATATTTCATCTAGAATTACATCACACTATTCTAAAATTCTTTACTAGATAACGATGCATCCTCCTACCTTAATATTTTGCAAAGAGTTGTTAAAAATGTGCTAAAGTTATTCATATGAAATTGTCAACTAGTTAACACAATGAAAGGAACAATTATTTTAAACATCCTTTAGTTTACATTAAATACCAACCAAAGACAAAACTATAAATTCAGCAAATTAAAATGAAAAATAAAGTTAACTAAGTGAGAAAATTTGAACCCTAATACCATACTTCACAAGATCTCTCTCTTTTTCTCTCTATATGATGTGCCAATTATATTAGGTTGTATCATAGTTACGATACATGTACTTAGCTTCAAAATAATGCTTATAATTTTATTTACCGTTGCTATGACATGGATGATTCATATCGTTGGTAAATATGACTTTTATTAGAATTAGGGCTTTTATTAGAATGTTTAAGGAATTTCACATTTATGTTTTGTTTCCAATTATTCTTTTTACATGGCCATATCGTATAATATTTACAATCTTTCTTGTTACACATAATCTAGTTTATTTGTTTGTTGTTATGTAGGCAAAGGAGATTTGATGGGGATCAAAGATTTTGTGGCACATGAAGATGACTATATGTATTCTTAGTGTTGTTGGATGGATGATGGACATATAAAACATTGGGTTGTTGAATTTGTAAACTTTGTTGAACAAGATGGATCTTGTAAACTTTGTTGAAATCTTTATATTTCTTGAATTATGAGTTGATGTGTTGAATGTTAAATTAGGATGTGTTGAATGTTAAATTAGGATGTGTTGAATGCATATTATTTGTTATTTGAATTTGGTTTTTATGTATTTGGATGGTATTGCAGAAATAAATTGAAGCTGGAAAAAAATATTTGATATAGGGATGAATTTGGCAACGAAAATGATTTATCCCAATTCTATCGTAATTTGGGACTAAATTATTTTCGTCCCAGATTTTGTAATTTTGGGACGAATCCACAAAATTCGTCCCAGAATTTGGGACGAAAATTTATCTTATGATTATCAAATAATTTGGCAAGTTTTTGTTGCCAAATTCGTTGCTAGTTTTGCAACAAATTTATTATTCGTTGCAAACTTAGGAACAAAAATGGCAACAAAAAAAATTTTGTCACCGAATTTGTCCCCAAATTTGTTGCAATATTAGGGATAAACTTGGCAACAAAATATAATTTGTCACCGAATTCGTCCCCAAATTTGTTGCAAAAATAGAGATAAATTTGGCGGAAAATTTATGTGAATTCGTCCCCAAATTGGTTCCTAAGTTTGCAACAAAAATAATTTTCGTTGCAAATTTGTATACTTTTTTGCAACGAATTTGGGGACGAAAATTTTATTCGTCACCAAATTCGTCCCCAAATTCGTTCCCAAATTTGCAACAATCCATAATTCGTTCCAAAAGTTGGCATCAACCATTTTGGGACGAAAAAATTTTCGTCCCAAATTTTGTCCCTAAATTTTTTGCAACGAATTTTTTTTTAAAATTCGTCCCCAATTTTGTCCCAAAATGCCTTATTTTTTGTAGTGTTGGAGAAGATCACACACATCCTAAATAATTTCCTATAACCATCCATTAAGGAAGTTTGATCTAGTGATCCACAAACAAACTCATCCATTGTGGAGGGAGGCACTCAGAGCCAACAAGCAAGCTTGTTGCAGCACTTACAAACCAATAATGGAGACCGTGGGATTTATATACTAATCCATCTCCCACTTAGTTATTTAAAATGAGGAATTTTAACCTATGCTAGCATACATCACATGCACACACACATCATAGTAAATAAAAGCAATAAATATGGAAATTAATTTTCCAACTATTATGGCTTCTTCCATCACTATCCATCGCGTGCTGCCAGCCCTCAGGTTTATTCCGTCGGGTCCATCGAGCTTCCTTTTTCCGCTACGCCTCTGGTCCTCCGATAGAACCACACCTCGCAAGGATATGATCCGCGACAAAAATAGAATTTTTACATATATCGATCCTATATCCCATAAAGGAATGTACATATAATCTAGATCGAAACAAAAATGTAAAATTCTAATAACTAATACAGCTCCTGCTGTATTTAATTTACAATTATGCACACACAATAAAATGCCCTTGACATGTCCAAGGGTCCAATCACACATAATATCTATATGCCATAATAGTTGGAGCCTACAACCATAAAGTTAGCACATCCTACTATTATCCTGCCTAAATTATGTATGACATGTAAGATACCGTAAATTTAAATAATAAATGTTATTGGATGAAAAATCGTATTGGATTTTTCTGAAATTTTTAGAAATTTTTCGGGATTTAAACGGGCTCCGTATGATCCATTTTGAGAGGATGGATTCCGGGTACAGAGGAGGCCTGTTTGGAACACAATTTAAGTGGGAGTTGATTAAGGAGAAAACTTTGAGTTTAATTAAATTAAACCTAAGTGTTGAATTAAGCCCTAATTCCTATTCTCTTTTCATTCCCCGAATTCCTCCTCCTTCATGCGATTTTCCTTTCTCCGAGCCCTCTCTCGCGATTTCTTCTCGCACGATCGCCGGTCGCCATGGACTCACCGCCGGCGACGATCCCCTCCTCCAGCGTGATTCGGCTGAGCTTTCCTCCTCTCCGTCTCTCTCTCGTGCCGCTGTGATCCGCTTCTCCCCGACGCTTCTCCCTTTCTCTCTCGCGCAGATGATCGGGCGTCGACGGAGGGCGAGTTTTCCCCGGCGATCTCATCCTCACCACATCGCCTGAAGAAGAGTCACCGGATCGCGAAGATACTGAAGTTGTCCAGATCGCCTCTGGTTGAGCGATCGTCTCTTTGGCTGTTTGTTGCGCGAAATCAAAGGAATACGGTTCTAGGGCACAACGAGGGCCCTGATTTGCGTCGTCCCGGATTAATCGAGCGCTTTTTGCTTTCCTCCTTGATCTGTTCACTGGAGGGCATTGCCGATCATCACCAGCCGAGGTGGATCGCACGACATCGGTAGGTGATCAATTAAGGTAAGGCTTTGTTTGGAGATGCTGTGAATTCAAGAATTCTTGTAAATTGGGTTTGTTTGTGGTATTCTTTCTGATTTGGACTAGAAGGAAGCTTTGGATTCACATACTGGTGGAATGTTCCTTACCGTCCGCTGCCCTCTCCAATTCTTGCGGCTGGGTTTTTTGGTAGCTGTTGGGAGAAGAGGTGGTAAGGGGTTGTTGAGGTGAGTTTGGTATTGTGGATTATGGCTTCAGCAATCCTTTGCTGTATAATGGATTTTCTGGATTGATTCTTGGAGAGATAAGTGTGTGTAATGCTCTTGTAGTTTCCGGACAGGGGATCAAGGTGCTGGGAGCTGTTGAATACACTGCCAAACCTCAAGGTAAATGACTTCCATTGAGGTGTTTTTGTTGGATTCAGTAGTACGTTGCTTAATCTGGTTTTTACAGGATGATAGGGTTTGTTTTGCTTAGATATATTAGCAAGTATTGTTGAGTCCATGTGGATATTAGATTAGGGATTTGGGGTTGGAAACTATGGATACGAGTGAGAATCTAGAGGTGAATCATGTTGGAGTTTGTGATTGATTGAGGTTTGTATTGGGTTGGTATTTGTGGATATAGTGATTGGTTAATATAGATTGTTATGTAATCATTCTTTGGACTATTGGATTGATTGTTGGTTGGGTTATTAGATGTGATGGTTTGGTTAGTTGTTGATGATGATAGGGTGTGATGTGGATTGGAGGAATTATTGTAGTTGGATTAATCGAGGTGGATGAACTATGTGGATTAGATTCATTTGTGTTTTTGGAGATTAGTTTGCATTTCGGAGATGAATGTGGGTAAGTTGTTCTGATGGATTCAAGGATAACCTATTCTAATTGGGTTGTGCGATTAAGGATTGTTTGGAGGATTAATCAGGGATCATATTTGATTAGAGAGGTGGCGGGGGTGACCATGGAGCATGCATGCACATTTGCATTTGATGCGCGGTGCATCGTTGGAGATATATTTGCATACATGCCTAGTAGATACTAGTTGCATGTGTTTGTGGTATGTTGCATTTGTTTGCGATATGATTGTTGCATATGGTTGTCATGTTGCATACATGTCATTTATTTTACATGTATATGCAGTCGTACTTATATTGCACAGGTGTCACGGGTATATCTGTTGCAGATCCGGTGAGTTTACTGATCATTGTACCATGTGTCAATTCCAGATTGGGTATGTATCTGTCATTATGTTAGTTGTGGTTTGTACAGTTATGTCAGGTTATTATGTCAGGTATGTCCAGATGCATTGATTATGATAGTATGATCATGTTCTTATCCCTACTGAGACTGTATACTTTTGATCTCCATGTTTTATTTGTAGACCGTGCACTGTCTTTTCTATTACCCGCTGAGTTACCTATACTCACCACCGCATGTACACATTTATGTTTTCAGGTAGCTTGTAGATGGTTGGTGTCGCTCGGAGTATCCTGTCTGCCGGGTCCTACGTCGCATCCGAAGACCATGCTTATTTTCATTTGTATATTCTTTTCTTATTTTTGGCATTGTATTTGTGTATAGCCATGTGGCTATCCTATGGTTTTGGTGTTGTATTTGTGTTTAAGCCGGGCCGGCATGCATTGTATTTATTTGTGTTGTGTGGGCTTTCCGTCGTTTTTCCGCTGTGTTTTGGTACGACCGTGTGGGCTGTTTTATATATAACTGCGTGGTTGTGATTGTTTCATTCCAGCCGTGTGGGCTGTTATTATAACTGCGTGGTTGTGTATATAAATATTCCAGCCGCATGTGGCTGATGTATTTTGCTTGTAGTGATGCTTCAGATTATCACCGGTACAGGGGAGATGCTGTCGAATTTTTGTCCGGCAGAGACTCCTTTGGGGGAGTGACAATTTAGTGGTATCAGAGTAGGTTTACGATACTTGCTATGCATTTTGGATTTTCGAGATTTATCTGATACCAATTTTTGGTATCAGAGTAGGTACGATGCCTATTATTCGTGTTTTGGATTTCGTGATTCGGTTTTCTTGATGTGACTTTTCGGGTTTTGGGACCAGGCAGCAGCGGGACATCTCCAGGCTATAGGAGGTATGTTTGCATATTGTTATCATATATTTCTGTTGGTGTATGTATTGTTGCCCATATAGTTATGATGTGTGTTAGTGTTCTCTTGTTAGTACTTGCCTATTTGTTTGTAGCATGCATTGCATGTGTTGGGTCAATCACTGATCACGGTTGACCTAATGGAGATCAAGGATTACAGTCTCAGGGGATTCATCATATCATACTGCCAGTAGTTTAGTGTCTATTACTACTAGTTGGTTGAGAGTTGGAGTCGTATACCAGTCTCGGTTATCATTAGTTGTGTAGTGAATGATATCTGTATACCCATGTTGACTCAGTTAGTAGAGTACCGGTTTACTCCTGTTGAGGATTGATTTACTTGGTTGACTTGTGTAGTTATGGTTTGACTTATTACCCTTGTTGACTTGGACAGTTGGGGTTTGACTTATCTTAGTTGGTTTTGTGATCCTATTAGTTCGGTCAGTAGAGGATCGATTTACCCTTGTTGACTTGGGTAGTGGTGTATCGATTTACCTTAGTTAGTTTCATCAGTGGATGATTGATTTACTCTTATTGGATCAGTTAGGAGATGATCGATTTATTTTGTTGGTCCGACCAGTAGGGGACTGACTTATTCTACTTTTAGAGATTCCTATCTTTGGGATGTTTCATACTTGGTTAGATATTTTGACTTGTACTGGTGTAGAAAGGACTGGATTGGCCGTATACCATTATCGGCTTAATCAGTCTATAGAGGATCGATGTATCCTATTCTATGGGGACTTGGACTATGGATTGTCTGTACCTGGTTGGGGAGCTTAGAAGGTACATTCAAATAGGATACCGCACGGTGTGGAAAAGTGTAAAGCTACGTGCTTAACACTTTGAGATACAACCGTTACAAGGGGATAACTTTGAGAGTACATTCGGATATGATTATCTTCGAGGGGTAGAGCGTTGATTGACAGATATTTTGATCAGTTGTTTAGTTGTAGTGTTCCTCTATTTTTGTGTTCATTGCTTGATACTGGAGGTTACTGAACCTCAGATGGAGCAATCACAGTATGATGGGGTACAAGACAATGGTTAGACGACTCAGCTAACATTGTCTCTATCAGGTGGCTCAAGACCTTGATCACGTGATCATTTTACCAGATCTTATAGTCTATATCTCAGATTAGAGGGTTTGACCTTTTATCGATATTTATCGAGAGACATTTATGGGATGATTATGAGAGTTGTGGAGATACTTTCTAGATGGGTAGACTCTTAGTCAGGAGATTGTGTGAACCTTTGACTTTGGATTGACATTCCTTTACTGTGGATATTGGGAGATCATGTGCGGTGATATGTTAGATTTGGATGATCTATTAGTGGATATATGACTTGATGATCTATTATTAGTGTTTGATGTTGATAGTGACATGAGGAGTGATATGCCCGTGATATTCAGGAATTCGGTGATTTGTAGTTGGTGATTAGATTATAGACTTACTGTTGGGGATCCTATGGTTGAGTGAGCCTATTGTAAGTACATTATGGGTCATTGGTGTTACCATTTTAGGCATACCGTACCCTAGACGTTTTTATGGACTCGATGTACTTGGTATCATCAGGGTGATTGGATCAGTTTTCATTGTCTTTATTGGCGATGGTGTGATCTATTCCCAATTCGAGGTGGATTACGTACACTATCTTTGCATAGTTCTAGAGATGTTTCGACGGGAACATCTATATGTGAAGTTAGTAGTACGTATTGTGATTGTCTTTTACGAGTTTTTGGGACACGTGTTTAGTAGAGGATATCGGTGGATCCACAGGAGATAGAGGCTGTTATCAGTTGAGAGTAGTCGTAATTTATACGGAGACTCGTTGTTCCTTTAGTTTTGCTGGATATTTCCAGAGTTTGATTGAGGGTTTCTCCGGCATTATACAGTTGACCGGACTGTCTAGGAAGGGTATGAGATTTTTCCTGGATAGATGCCTGCGAGATCCGTTTAGATAGCTGCACCTGTCTTAGTTATGCTTTCTAGTGTAGACGGATTTGCACCCTACACAGATGTATTGTACTTGGAGTTTGGTGCAGTTCCGATATAGTATGAGCGGAGCAGTCTCATGCCAGTATATCGAATTATCGTGTGATGGGAATGAGATTCATAGATCTCTATGGGAGATTGTGTGTGTTTTCGAGTCACTTCTTATCCGGGAGGAGTTACTGCAGGAAACACCTTGATCTGGATTTGCGAAACATTCGAGTGACACCTGATGTGTGGAGACATTGGAGAACTCTTATTGGTGGAACAATATGAAGAAAGACATCGCGGATTTTGTAGCTTGATGTCTATTATGTCAGTAAGTGGAGGTGGAACATCAGAGATTAGTAGGATTGCCTCCGTTGATTTGGATGCTGGAGTGGAGTGGGAGTATGTTATGATGGATCTTGTTGTGGGATTACCCAAGACTCGGAGGGGATATGATGGTTTGGGTAATCATGGTTGGGTGATGACTTGCTTCCTAGCTATTGATTTGTAGGATAGATTCTTTTGGATTGAGTAGTAGGATTATACTCTAGAGGGATTACCGGAATGGATGATGTATCTCTGAGTATGTTTTTGGATGGAGATCAGTGATTTCATGTCATGGTTTTGATTATGGTTACAGCAGACTTTGGATTAGGAGTTTCACTTTAGTATAGATTTTCATCTCAGACTGATGGATAGTTTGAGCGCCCTATACAGATGTTGGAGGATCTTATGATAGTGGATTTTGGATTTCAGAGGTAGTTGGTTCGCCCACAGTTGGTTAGGAAATAGTGTGGAAGTAGCGAGAGTAGGGTGAGTTCATAGCTCACAGATTCATCGCTATTCACTTGGAGGCGGATCATCATGGTGGGAGTTTTGTTCATTTTACTTGGATCATACTCTTGAGTGTGGATCCCTGAGTTGACCAGTAAATTTGGGGACCAAATTTTTATTAGTGGGGGAGAATGTAAGATACCATAAATTTAAATAACAAATGTTATTGGACAAAAAATCGTATTGGATTTTTCTGGAATTTTTAGAAATTTTTCGGGATTTAAACGGGCTCCGTATGATCCGTTTTGAGAGGATGGATTCCGGGTACAGAGGGGGTCTGTTTGGAACACCATTTAAGTGGGAGTTGATTAAGGAGAAAACTTTGAGTTTAATTAAATTAAACCTAAGTGTTTAATTAAGCCCTAATTCCTATTCTCTTTTCATTCCCCGATTTCCTCCTCCTACACGCGATTTTCCTTTCTCCCGAGCCCTCTCTCGCGATTTCTTCTCGCACGATCGTCGGTCGCCATGGACTCACCGTCGGCGACGATCCCCTCCTCCAGCGTGCCTCGGCTGAGCTTTCCTCCTCTCCGTCTCTCTCTCGTGCCGCTGTGATCCGCTTCTCCCCGACGCTTCTCCCTTTCTCTCTCGCGTAGATGATCGGGCGTCGACGGAGGGCGAGTTTTCCCCGGCGATCTCGTCCTCACCACATCGCCTGAAGAAGAGTCACCGGATCGCGAAGATACTGAAGTTGTCCAGATCGCCTCTGGTTGAGCGATCGTCTCTTTGGCTGTTTGTTGCGCGAAATCAAAGGAATACTGTTCTAGGGCACAACGAGGGCCCTGATTTGCGTCGTCCCGGATTAATCGAGCGCTTTTTGCTTTCCTCCTTGATCTGTTCACTGGAGGGCATTGCCGATCATCACCAGCCGAGGTGGATCGCACGACATCGGTTGTAGGTGATCAATTAAGGTAAGGCTTTGTTTGGAGATGCTGTGAATTCAAGAATTCTTGTAAATTGGGTTTGTTTGTGGTATTCTTTCTGATTTGGACTAGAAGGAAGCTTTGGATTCACATACTGGTGGAATGTTCCTTACCGTCCGCTGCCCTCTCCAATTCTTGCGGCTGGGTTTTTTGGTAGCTGTTGGGAGAAGAGGTGGTAAGGGGCTGTTGAGGTGAGTTTGGTATTGTGGATTATGGCTTCAGCAATCCTTTGCTGTATAATAGATTTTCTGGATTGATTCTTGGAGAGATAAGTGTGTGTAATGCTCTCGTAGTTTATGGACAGGGGATCAAGGTGCTGGCAGCTGTTGAATACACTGCCAAACCTCAAGGTAAATGACTTCCATTGAGGTGTTTTTGTTGGATTCAGTAGTACGTTGCTTAATCTGGTTTTTACAGGTTGATAGGGTTTGTTTTGCTTAGATATATTAGCAAGTATTGTTGAGTCCATGTGGATATTAGATTAGGGATTTGGGGTTGGAAACTATGGATACGAGTGAGAATCTAGAGGTGAATCATGTTGGAGTTTGTGATTGATTGAGGTTTGTATTGGGTTGGTATTTGTGGATATAGTGATTGGTTAATATAGATTGTTATGTAATCATTCTTTGGACTATTGGATTGATTGTTGGTTGGGTTATTAGATGTGATGGCTTGGTTAGTTGTTGATGATGATAGGGTGTGATGTGGATTGGAGGAATTATTGTAGTTGGATTAATCGAGGTGGATGAACTATGTGGATTAGATTCATTTGTGTTTTTGGAGATTAGTTTGCATTTCGGTGATGAATGTGGGTAAGTTGTTCTGATGGATTCAAGGATAACCTATTCTAATTGGGTTGTACGATTAAGGATTGTTTGGAGGATTAATCAGGGATCATATTTGATTAGAGTGATCCTATTGGGTTAGGAATTTTATTTAGCTATTTAATTCATATTAAATTAGCTAAATAAAATATATATATATTGATCGCAGGACTTGGATTTGGGACGAGCGTCTCGACGCGGGATTACTTGGCACGATCTACACTTTAAGGCGGGTATTTCTTCCATGGCCTCTATGTAGATTTTCTTGTACTTAGTGCATGGTTATTATTGGATGAATTAGGCTGCTTTATCTTATATCATGATCGGTTGCTATTTTTCCTGCATGATACTTATGCTTGACCCTTGTGATGATATGTTTAATTCATATACAGTCTACACTCTTGATATCTACTCTGTTGTGATTACATGTGTAGAGTATGTCTTATAGGGATTCTTGGGTTGTTGGTATTACCATGCTGATTGGGTACATAATGTGGATTGTATGTAGCTTGGTATGTGTTTTAGGAGTCATCATGTTGACCCTACATTTGCATGTTGTATGTACACACGTGTTTGGTTATGTACTTTTGGAGGAGTTATGTTGATTGTATGTTTGTGGTTTATACACGTGTCTGATGTATTTATTATTGGAGGATACATGTTGATTGTATTTACGATCTGTGCATATGTGTCCAGGGGGATTATTGGAGATTTTTGGTTGATTATACGTGTGTAGTTGTGTACATGTGTTCGGTAGGATGTGTGGATTTATCATGACGATTATATTCATGTTGTGGAGTGCTTATATGGAGTTAGAGTTTGCATGGATGATGACGGTGTCTGTATCATGATTATATATATATATCATGTTCATCATTCATTGCATACTGACGACTATTGTCTCCCTTGTGGTGAGAGAGTTGTCGGTTGTTTATAGCTGCCCATTCGGCCACTGTTGGAGAGTGGTAGCTAGGAGTGGAGCTAGTCCTGTCGTGCTCATTCAGCCGCTCAGTGTTCTGTCAGCCTCGACCACTCTGGAGGAGTGGGTCTTGAGGGTACAGTAGTCAGAGGGCTTGAGTTGTGAGTGGTCAGGGACCCTTAGCTATGTAGTTATATAACTACTTAGCTGACCGTCCGCTTCGACCGCCTATAGCGGTGCATGTACTGGAGGCTAGTACGGTTTGTCACGGACCCAAGCCTCTCGGCCATACAGGGGTCGTGGTGTCTAGAGAGGTGGCGGGGGTGACCATGGAGCATGCATGCACATTTGCATTTGATGCACGGTGCATCGTTGGAGATATATTTGCATACATGCCTAGTAGATACTAGTTGCATGTGTTTGTGGTATGTTGCATTTGTTTGCGATATGATTGTTGCATATGGTTGTCATGTTGCATACATGTCATTTATTTTACATGTATATGCAGTCGTACTTATATTGCACAGGTGTCACGGGTATATCTGTTGCAGATCCGGTGAGTTTACTGATCATTGTACCATGTGTCAATTCCAGATTGGGTATGTATTTACCATTATGTCAGCAGCGGTTTGTGCAGTTTGTAGGTTAGTTATGATTATGTCTGGTTATTACGTCAGGTAAGTTCAGATGCATTGATTATGATAGTATGATCATGTTCTTTATTCCCTACTGAGACTGTATACTTTTGATCTCCATGTTACCTATACTCACCACCGCATGTACACATTTATGTTTTCAGGTAGCTTGTAGATGGTTGGTGTCGCTCGGAGTATCCTGTCTGCCGGGTCCTACGTCGCATCCGAAGACCGTGCTTATTTTCTTTTGTATATTCTTTTCTTATTTTTGGCATTGTATTTGTGTATAGCCATGTGGCTATCCTATGGTTTTGGTGTTGTATTTGTGTTTAAGCCAGGCCGGCATGCATTGTATTTATTTGTGTTGTGTGGGCTTTCCGTCATTTTTCCGCTGTGTTTTGGTACGGCCGTGTGGGCTGTTTTATATATAACTGCGTGGTTGTGATTGTTTCATTCCAGCCGTGTGGGCTGTTATTATAACTGTGTGATTGTGTATATAAATATTCCAGCCGCATGTGGCTGATGTATTTTGCTTGTAGTGATGCTTCAGATTGTCACCGGTACAGGGGAGATGCTGTCGGATTTTTGTCTGGCAGAGACTCCTTTGGGGGCGTGACATGACATGTGCATAATCTATTTGAAAACCAAACACACAGAGGCAAACCCTAGCTCTGATACCAATTGTTGGTTAGTCCTAGGAAGATCGTACTGGTTCCACTGTACAAAAATTTTGTACAAGTGTTGAACCTTTCCTAAACAACCTATTGTGTTCTTTAGAAATTAAATTAGGAATCACAAACAGAACTTAACATTATTGATTCCAAATTTAACTTATCTATTCTTAATGGTTTAGACTTGAATCGCAAGCGAAACTTAACACTATTGATCCGAATCAACCTATGTTACAAATTTAATTAAATATCGATTTTGGAAATTGGTTCCCAGGACAAACATGGTGAGGCACATGGCCTTCTTGGGTATGAGAGCATCCACCACTGCCTCGACCAAACCTTTTAACGAAATTAAATATTTAATTTCCTAAAATAACATTAGGTTTAACCAAAAAGAACAATCGAATCACAAATTTGAAAAACAAAAAAAAAACACAAACTCGAAACAAATTCGAAACTCTAGAATCATATGCCTCTTATGTTTGGTATTTCCAAAAATAACTATACAAAGAAAACTAGTATGATGCGGAAAACAATTACTAGTTATACCTTTCTTTGTAAGCAAATAACCTCTTGATCTTCTACCATATTCCTCTTCTAATCTCGGACGTTGTATGGGCAACAATCTTGCGAGATGAGAACCACCCAAGCCCTTCTTCTCCAAGCAAGTTTCAGCCACCACAAAAACTCCAAGAGATGTGAGGTTCGGCCACCACCACCAAGTTCCAAGGGATGCTAGAAACAAAGCCTCCTTTCTCTCCTTCTTCTCCTAGCTAGAACCGGCCACCATGGACTCCTCTTGTGTTGATGCCGCTGGTCACAAAGGAGGAAGAGAAGAGAAGGAGAAGAGGCTCTAGGGCCGGCCACCACTAAGGAAGAGAGGGAGGAAAAATAGAATAGCGTTGTTCGCCATGAACGCACCCCTACCCCCTCTTTTATAATCCTTGGTCTTGGCAAATAAGGAAAATTTAAATAAAAACTTCCTTATTACTTTTCCATGAAGAGGAAAATTTAATTAATTAAAATTAAAATCCTTTTCTTAAACCATATGGTCGCCTACTTTAAAAGCTTCCAAAACTAGGTAAGTTTTAAACATAATTAAAACTCCCTTATTTATTTCCAAAAATTTTAAAATTAAAATTTCTCTAATAATTTATCACTTTATGGTGGGTTATAAAAGGAAATTTTATAAATTAAAATCTTTCTTTTAAACATGTGGATGATTTCCAAAAAGGAAACTTATCTCTAAAATTAAAATCTCCTTTCAATCTACAAATAAGGAAAGATATTTATTCTTTTCTTAATCTTTTGTAGAAACTTATAAAAGGAAATATTTAATTTTTAAACTCTCTTTTAAATCATGAACATGGTTACAAAAAAGGAAAATTTTCTTAAAATTAAAATCCACCTTTCAATCTACAAATAAGGAAAGATTTCAAATCTTTTCTTAATCTTTTGTAAAAAGCTATTAAAGGAAAGATTTAAATTTTAAACTATTTTTTAAAACCATGTTATCCACATAAGAAAAAATTTAAATAAAATCCCTTTTATATTATATGTGGCCGCCCACACCTAGCTTGGACTCCAAGCTAGGGTCGACCACTAATCTTGGGTCAATCCTTGAGTCTTGGCCGGCCCTAGCTTGGGTTCCAAGCTAGTTTGGCCGGCGACCAAAGAGTGGGTAAGATGGTGGGTATAGGTGGGTATAATTTTCTGTATACAAGAGGCTACGATAGGGACCAAGAGGAGGAATTGGTTTTGGCCTCCCAATGAAATTAAGCTTCCCGTGTTCGCCCCGAACACACAACTTAATTTCATCAATAATAATTCATACCACTAAAGAATTATTATTGAACTACCGCACCAATCCCAAATTACATTTTGAGCTCCTTCTTATTATGAGTGTGTTAGTCTCCCTGTGTTTAAGATGTCGGATGTCCACTAATTAATTGAGTTACTGACAACTCATTTTAATTAATATCTCAGTCCAAGAGTAGTACCACTCAACCTTATCGTCATGTTGGACTAAGTCCACCTGCAGGTTTTAACATGACAATCCTTATGAGCTTCTCTTGGGGACATTATCAACCTAGATTACTAGGTCATAGTTTCCTTCTATAATCAACTACATACACTATAAGTAATATCATTTCCCAACTTATTGGGCCTTTTGATTTATCAAGCTAAATCTCACCCTTTGATAAGTTAAAGAAATGAATACTAAATATATATGCTTGTTATTATATTAGGATTAAGAGCACACACTTCAAAAATAACTAAGGACTTGTTCTTTTATGAAGTAAGTATAAAAAGAACTTTCCTTAAATGATCCTGCTCAATACACTTAGAGTGTACTAGTGTAATTTATTAGTCAAGATAAACTAATACCTAATTACACTACAACTATTCCTGTAACGCCCCAAATTTCCTCAATTAAAGTCCTAAAAGTAATTTAAAAATATTTAAAAATGCTATAGAAATATTCTAGGGATTTTTAATAATTTTTAGAGTATTTTTATGTAATTTTTGGAGGTCGTTTGATATTTTTACTAAACGAAAGAAGTTTCGACAAAAAAATGTCCAAGCCGAGAATCGAACCCGAGACCTCCGGCCGAACCAAGTTTAAGCGAGTCTAGCTGACCAAGTGTGCAAGCATTCGTTGCTGATTAAAGAAAGCATGAAATGTATTTAAGTAGTAGAAGTTGATAACAGGAAATAATAGGAAGAAAAAGGTTGCAGCCGAGATTTGAACCCACGAGCCAAGCCTTAAGCAACGCGCGGCTGACCAACTGTTCCAGCGGGCATTACAAATTAAAGAAGGAGAAAAATCTATTTAAGCAGTAGTTAAAGAATAAGAGATAAATTGGAATAAAAAGGCTTCGGCTGAGGAATCGAACCCGTGACCCCTGATTTTAGCAAAGCGCGACTGACCAAGTGTTCCAGCGAGCGATGTTGATTAAAAGAAGGAACAAAATTTATTTGAGTAGTAATTAATAAATAGGAAATAAATAGGAGAAAAAGGGTTCGGCTGAGGAATCGAACCGGCAACCTCTAACAGGGGCAAATCCGGCGGACCAAGAATGCATAGGGACAAATCTGTTTAGAAAAGTTAGAAAAATTTATTTAAGGAGTTAACAGAAATATTAAGTTATAAAAAGGGATAAGTTGATGCTCTGTATTCCCGTGACATAAACCATTCTCTCCTTCTCTTCTGCGTACGACAGCGGAGCTCGAGCAGAAAACAAAAAGGAGTTAGGGCATCGTCTCCGGCGGCCGGCCAAGGTCCTAGAAGCCCTTCTTGTTCGGTTGTGAGTCCAAGAAGCAAGGAAAGTGCTTCCTCACCTGTAGTAGAGTAGTTTCGGATTCATGTGTTCTTGATTTCCGACGCATGCCGCAAAGATTAATGATTTTGAAGAGTTCCTGCCGTGAGTTTCATAAAGAAGATGAGAAGAGGTTTTAATTAATTTGAATATGTGGTTTAGTTTATTCCTTATTGTTTGATTGGTGCTGCTACCATGAAACTAAATTTAGTTCATTTAGATTTGGAAAGGAGTAAATTGTTTTGTTATGCAGTGAGCATGAGACAGATATCATATTGATTAATTTATGGGAAGAGAATGCATAAATTTAAGGGAATATTAGATTCAGAAAAGATGATGATCAAATGTTGATGACGTAAATTAAGGATGGAAACCTTACTTTCATATTTTTGATGGTTTAGCATTGGAAGATCCAATTAGATCTCTAGTAGCTTAATTATATTTGCAGATTTTAATTAAGTTTATAGTGCAGATTTTTTGTGGAATTTATAGTGTAGATTTTAATTATGTCTATAGTGCAGATTTTAATTAAGCTTATAGTGCAAATTTTTATGTAAGCTTATAGTGCATATTTTAATTACGCCTATAGTGCAGATTTTAATTAAGTTTATAGTGCAGATTTTTTGTGGAACTTGTAGTGCAGATTTTTGGTGGAATTTATAGTGCAGATTTTTGGTGGAACTTGTAGTGCGGATTTTTGGTGGAACTTATAGTGCAGTTTTTAAAGAAAAAGATTATAGTGCAGTTTGGTTAAGTATTATAGTGCAGAATTTATGTTTGCATAGTATGCAGAAATAGTGTAGCATAGAATGCAGAATCTTGATAAATATAGTATGCAGAATTTTGATTAGCATAGTATGCA
Organism: Zingiber officinale; assembly: GCF_018446385.1. Lineage (NCBI taxonomy): Eukaryota > Viridiplantae > Streptophyta > Magnoliopsida > Zingiberales > Zingiberaceae > Zingiber > Zingiber officinale. The sequence continues at coordinate 33,330,068 of NC_055999.1, read as the reverse complement.
GATTTTTGTTTATGCATTTCAAAGTTAGAATTTGTTTAAACATTTCAGTTTTTAAAGAAGCATTCTTTTATTAGAGGTATTAACAAGTATAAGAAAGATAAAGAAAAGAAAGAAAAAGACCAAGTCCTTAAGTAGATCCCAAAGTCAAGACTTTAGGGATTTTTGGCACACAAAGTGCTTGTTAAAATGCTGAGGCATTATATATTAGAAGTATTAAAAGATAATAAGTATTTTACTTTTATCAGTGGTACTGTGCTGGACTCTCAGTTGTCCTTGGGTTGGGCTCTCATAGTCGTCCCTAGGTTTAGATAACCTAGTATGCTAGACTCTCAGTTGTCCTTGGGCTGGGCTCCCATAGTCGTCCCTAGGTTTAGATAATCTAGTAAACCCTACTAGATTCGGGACCAGCTATCTCGGGTCTAGTTATTGATGCGCGAATAGCAAGTACAGTTGCCGGGCCCAAGAAGAAAGTTGATTATTATTTTGAAGTATTAAAGTATAAGTTTTAAACAAGTGAAATAAAAGAATAAATTTTTAAGCAAGTGAAATAAGATTCAGAAAGTGTTTAAAATTCAACAAGTTTTAGTTTTCCTTATGCTAGCATCTTATTCTGATTAGCTTTACATGTTTAGCATTTTAGTATGTTTCTTTTGCTTGTAGATGAGCATGAGTAGTTTTCCTTTTGAGCATTCAGCTTTTAGATTTAGTATATTCACATGCATATACGAGTTTTGTGAGTTAGATAGCGCTTACTAAGCAATTTTGCTTATAGATGCATTTTCCTCTTACTGCATATAAAGGAAGGCGACAAGGAGGTGCGGATGGATGTGTGATGCCTGGACTATAGAAGCCTTGGGATTTAGCATAAGAATTTATTAAAATTGTCATGTATTTAGAATTTCGCTATTAGTTAAGATAAGTTAGTAGTTCAGTAGCGCTCCGCCCTCACAGTCTAGTAGTGAGGAGGGTGGGGTGTTACAGTTGGTATCAGAGCAGTTCCTATTCTCCAGCATCACACATCAGCACCAACCTTGCTGTCTTCAAGTAAGAAGGTATTTAAATTTTTTTTTTTGTATGCTTTCTTTATTCTTTACAGTAAAGAGAAATCCTTAGAAGTATTAGATTATATGTACAGAATAGGGAGATGTTTAGAATGCTTATAAAGTTAAGAATTCTGCTTAGTTTCTTTCTACATAACTAGATGTCAAGAAGAGGACATCCTCGTACCGCTTGTACTGAGGACCGAGTACAGGAGAACAAAAAGGACAGAGAAGTTATGGGTGATAGTGGATAGGAAAGTTAAGAGACTAAGGAACGAAGAAGTACCATTAGTGAAAGTCATTTAGAACCAGAAGCATGAGGAAGTTACTTAGGAGTGTGAGGACAGTATGAGACAGAAATATCCAGAATTATTCTAAGTTCGAGGATGAACTTTTTATAAGGTAGGGAGAATTGTAACGCCCTAAATTTCCTCAATTAGAGTCCTAAAAGTAATTTAAAAATATTTAAAAATGCTATAGAAATATTCTAGGGATTTTTAAAAATTTTTACAATATTTTTATGTAATTTTTGGAGGTCGTTTGGTATTTTTACTAAACGAAAGAAGTTTCGACAAAAAAATGTCCAAGCCGAGAATTAAACCCGAGACCTCCGGCCGAACCAAGCTTTAAGCAAGTCCGGCTGACCAAGTGTGCAAGCAGTCATTACTAATTAAAAGAAGTATGAAATGTATTTAAGTAGTAGAAGTTGATAACAGGAAATAATAGGAAGAAAAAGGTTGCAGCCGAGATTTGAACCCATGAGCCAAGCCTTAAGCAACGCGCGGCTGACCAATTGTTCCAGCGGGCATTACAGATTAAAGAAGGAGAAAAATCTATTTAAGCAGTAGTTAAAAAATAAGAGATAAATTGGAATAAAAAGGCTTCGGCTGAGGAATCGAACCCGCGACCCCTGATTTTAGCAAAGCGCAGCAAACCAAGTGTTCCAGCGAGCGATTTTAATTAAAAGAAGGAACAAAATTTATTTAAGTAGTAATTAATAAATAGGAAATAAATAGGAGAAAAATGGTTCGGTTGAGGAATCGAACCCGCAACCTCTGACCGGGGGCAAATCCGGTGGACTAAGAATGCAAACGGACAAATCTGTTTAGAAAAGTTAGAAAAATTTATTTAAGGAGTTAACAGAAATATTAAGTTATAAAAAGGGATAAGTTGATGCTCTATATTCCCGTGACCTAAACCATTCTCTCCTTCTCTTCTGCATACGACGGCGGAGCTCGAGCAGAAAACAAAAAGGAGTTAGGGCATCGTCTCCGGCGGCCGACCAAGGTCCTAGAAGCCCTTCTTGTTCGGTTGTGAGTCCAAGAAGCAAGGTAAGTACTTCCTCACCTGCAGTAGAGTAGTTTCGGATTCATGTGTTCTTGATTTCCGACGCATGCCGCAAAGATTAATGATTTTGAAGAGTTCTTGCCGTGAGTTTCATAAAGAAGATGAGAAGATGTTTTAATTAATTTGAATATGTGGTTTAGTTTATGGTTTAGTTTCGGATTCATGTGTTCTTGATTTCCGACGCATGCCGCAAAGATTAATGATTTTGAAGAGTTCTTGCCGTGAGTTTCATAAAGAAGATGAGAAGATGTTTTAATTAATTTGAATATGTGGTTTAGTTTATTCCTTATTGTTTGATTGGTGCTGCTACCATGAAACTAAATTTAGTTCATTTAGATTTGGAAAGGAGTAAATTGTTTTATTATGCAGTGAGCATGAGACAGATATTATATTGATTAATTTATGGGAAGAGAATGCATAAATTTAAGGGAATATTAGATTCAGAAAAGATGATGATCAAATGTTGATGACGTAAATTAAGGATGGAAACCTTACTTTCAGATTTTTGATGGTTTAGCATTGGAAGATCCAATTAGATCTCTAGTAGCTTAATTATATTTGCAGATTTTAATTAAGTTTATAGTGCAGATTTTTGGTGGAATTTATAGTGCAGAATTTAATTAAGCCTATAGTGCAGATTTTATTTAAGCTTATAGTGCAGATTTTTATGTAAGCTTATAGTGCAGATTTTAATTACGCCTATAGTGCAGATTTTAATTAAGTTTATAGTGCAGATTTTTGGTGGAACTTGTAGTGCAGATTTTTGGTGGAATTTATAGTGCAGATTTTTGGAGGAACGTGTAGTGCGGATTTTTGGTGGAACTTGTAGTGCAGTTTTAAAGAAAAAGATTATAGTGCAGTTTGGTTAAGTATTATAGTGCAGAATTTATATTTGCATAGTATGCAGAAATAGTGTAGCATAGAATGCAGAATCTTGATAAATATAGTATGCAGAATTTTGATTAGCATAGTATGCAGATTTTTGTTTATGCATTTCAAAGTTAGAATTTGTTTAAACATTTCAGTTTTTAAAGAAGCATTCTTTATTAGAGGTATTAACAAGTATAAGAAAGATAAAGAAAAGAAAGAAAAAGACCAAGGCCTTAAGTAGATCCCAAAGTCAAGACTTGAGGGATTTTTGGCACACAAGGTGCATGTTAAAATGCCGAGGCATTATATATTAGAAGTATTAAAAGATAACAAGTATTTTACTTTTATCAGTGGCACTGTGCTGGACTCTCAGTTGTCCTTGGGTTGGGCTCCCATAGTCGTCCCTAGGTTTAGATAACCTAGTATGCTGGACTCTTAGTTGTCCTTGGGCTGGGCTCCCATAGTCGTCCCTAGGTTTAGATAATCTAGTAAACCCTAATAGATTCGGGACCAGCTATCTCGGGTCTAGTTATTGATGCGCGTATAGCAAGTATAGTTGTCGGACCCAAGAAGAAAGTTGATTATTATTTTGAAGTATTAAAGTATAAGTTTTATACAAGTCAAATAAAAGAATAAGTTTTTAAGCAAGTGAAATAAGATTCAGAAAGTGTTTAAAATTTAGCAAGTTTTAGTTTTCCTTATGCTAGCATATTATCTGATTATCTTTACATGTTTAGGATTTCAGTATGTTTCTTTTGCTTGTAGATGAGCATGAGTAGTTTTTCTTTTGTGCATTCAGCTTTTTGATTTAGTATATTCACATGCATATTCGAGTTTTGTGAGTTAGATAGCGATTATTAAGCAATTTTGCTTATAGATGCATTTTCCTCTTACTGCAGATAAAGGAAGGTGACAAGGAGGTGCGGATGGATGTGTGATGCCTGGACTATAGAAGCCTTGGGATTTAGCATAAGAATTTATTAAAATTGTCATGTATTTAGAATTCCGCTATTAGTTAAGATAAGTTAGTAGTCCAGTAGCGCTCCGCCCTCACAGTCTAGTAGTGAGGAGGGTGGAGTGTTACAATTCCAATGGTTTGTTCCTTTCCATCTTAGTCGTGAGCTACTATTTATAATTTATAAAGAACCGATAACACGATCTCCTGTGTGTGACACCTCACACCGTGTTATCTACTATATAAATTAATTGAACGACTACATTCAGTATATATAAATGTAGATACTTGACCAATGTGATTCTTATTTCTAAATAAATGTTTATACAAAAGCTAGGTTTTTATTATACACTCTAACAAGCTGACGGGCTCAGTGCGTCTAAGGGACGAGGTGATACAGAAAAGTACACGGGAGGACAAGAAGGAGGCGCACAGCATTTTTGAGGGATGAGGAGTAGAGCAGAAGATTTCTTGAAGGCTGGAAGTTGAGTTTGGGTGAGCCCTATTTTAGATGGTCGAGATCACCCAAGCGAGCGGATCGGAGTGGAATACCTAGACCTGGTCTGGGCGCCCAGAACCAAAAGTTAGCCATTTGCAACGTGGCACATTCCACTACGTCGAGGATAAACTTTTATCCCATTCTAGGCACCTTGAACCCTTCCAAGCACCCCGAGCAGGGCTATAAAAGTAGCCCTACTCCCAGAAGCTAAACACAACAAGAAAAAGAGAGAAGCAACACTTGTAAATGATTCAGTTTTAGTTTACCTTTCTATTTGTGAGATTTAACTACTATATAAGGCTTGTCTGCCCAGAGGAGAATTTTAGTGAGCTTTACATCTTCATTGAATTTACAACCTCCTGGGGCCCTGACGGTCCGGGCACCCGGAGCATGAATTTTATCCGGATTATGATCATCATGATCCGTTTTGATGGGGATAAAGTTTTATCCCTCTAGAGGTGCCTAGATCCCTTCCAGGTGCCCCAAGTAGGGCTATAAATATAGTCCTAGTCTGAATGGTTTAGAACAACACTTGAGAACACTTGTAAACGATTTCTTTTGTCTAGCTTCGTATTTTGAGTACTTCAACTGCTGTAAGAGGCTTCTTCGCCAAAAGGAGACATTAGTGTGTTTTCCACTTCCTTGGATTAACAACCTCCACGGTTATAACCAAGTAATTCATTGTGTCTCTTTCTTTTTAATCAGTCTTTTATATTTTATTTAAGTGTTGATTTTGTTAAAGCTATAAAGTTTGGGAAAGGATTTTCATTTTTCTTTGCATATAGCTATTCACCGGCTCTAGCTAGCCACTAAGGGTCCTAACAAGTGGTATCAGAGCCAGGACGCCTCAGAAGGACTAATTGCTGACTGAAACAATGAGACGATGGCCGGTGCAAGCATTCATCTATCAAAATTCAAGGGAGAGTTTGTGCAATGGAAACGCCAAATGGAGTTATTTTTTAAAATGGATTTTGAGATTCTGTTAATCATGAAATATGGATTTGTAGCCCCCAAGGACCAACATGGAGCTTGAAAGAAAGAGTGTTTATGGACGAAGAAAGAACAAGCTGATTTCATGGCGAATGGTAAAGCAGAGTTTCATCTGCTGAGCATCCCTCTGCCCCTGGAGGTCAATCGAATCGATAGCTACAACTCCACCAAAGAGCTCTGGGAGAAGTTCTTGGAACTCCTTGAAGGCACTTCGTAGGAAGATGTAAAGCTCAATAAAATTCTCCTCTGGGCGGAGAAGCCCTTAGAGTAGTTAAATCTCACTACTAGAAAGCTAAACTGAAACTAAATCAATTATAAGTGTTGTTTCTCTTTTTCATATTATGTTAAGCTTCTGGGAGTAGGGCTGCTTTTATAGCCCTATTTGAGGCATCTAGAAGGGTTCCAGGAGTATAGAATGAGATAAATGTTTATCCTAGACGCAGCGAGATGCACCATGTCATATATGGCTATCTTCCAGTTGACTTTTTGATCTGGTTCTTCTGCTCTGGTCTTGCTTGTTTGGGTGATCTCGGCCATCTGGAATATGGCTCACCCGAACCTAACTTCTGACCTTAGAGCAATCTTCTACTCCAGCTTCTCGTCCCTTAGAAACGTCGTGCACCTCCTTCTCATCCGCCAACTCACACTTTCATAGCACCTCGTACCTTAAATGCTTAGAGGTTGTTGGCTCTCTTCTGTGTCATCCTTCTCACTAGCTGCCTCTTTCGCTCAACTCCTGTGCTCCTAAGTTCCTGCACACTAAGACACAGGGTTAAAAATCAACAGGACCTAACCTGACTTGGTTGATCACATCAAAACTACCTTAGGGTACTAATAATCACCCCTTTTTGATGTGATCAAACCTAAGTTAGGATAAAATAGAAGTTATAATGTTTGTAAAAAAAATTACAAGTACAAAAATTCAGTACAAATTAAAACTGTACTACCCTCCTCCTAGATTTAATCTTACTACTCCCCCTTTTGATCACATTTAAAAGTGGGGTGCATTAAACATATTACTTGGAAGGTCTAAAAAGTCTAAGGAAAAAATAAAAAATATGAAAAGTTAAGTGTCAACAATTTTTACTAAAAGAAAAGTTTAATAAAATCTTTAGCAAGGGTTAAAATAAATTTCATAGCAAGTTCATAAAAACTTTAAAGTTAAAAAAAATTTGCATTTTGATCACTAGTTCATAAAAATTTAAAAAGATTGTTTAAATTAATCTTTAAAAAAAACTTCAACAAATTAGAATAAATTTTTCTAACAAAAATTTAAAGTATTAGCTAAATGCTTCATAGTAAGTCAATTAAACATTCACTTCAGTAATTGGCTTCTAGGCTGTGGCGAGGCACAAGGCCTTCTTGGTTATTGGAGCATCAACCACTTCTAAACATAGTCTCTTAAAGAATTTACACATTTAACTTTTTCTCTGAAAGCCCTAAGAAAGTAATTAATCAAAATATGATTTTGGAACCCAAAATAGGTTCCTTCTTATAGGATTAATCAAAAGTTTCTTAGTAATGTATCTTTAGGATATTTTCCTAATTTGGCCCTTTTGGTATTTACAATAGAAGTTTAAATTATTATATCTCCAACTATTTTGATTATTTGAGCATGCATGATTTTTTAAATATTCTATTTCAATTTTTAATTTGTCATTTTCAATTTTTAAATTATCAAACAAATCTAAGGGACATGCATTGGCTAATTATCTTTTTTAGTCTATATCTTCTTTTTCTAATTTTACTAAATCCTTAGAAAGAATCTTAATAAATTGAAATGACATTTCAAGAGATAAGGCACGTACCTGACTTAACTCATATTCTGATGCTCCTCCTTCATCATAGCTTTCCTCTGATGATCCCCCCCCCCTTCATTGATGCTCATCTCTGAGCTAGTTTGGTCTTCCTTTTGATGGTTTGCCATTAGGGCTAGTCCGGCATAGGCTTCGATTTCATATTTGGGGGACAATGATTCATCCCATTGTTGGTTGCTACTCGGAAAACCTATAGATTCCACTGTACAAAAATTTTGTACAAAGGTCTGAACCTTTTCCTAGCTACCATGTGTTCTTTTAAATTAAATTTTGGATCGCCTGCGGAACTTAACACGTTTGATCCAAAACTTAATCTATTTGTTCTTTTAGGTTTTGACTTGGATCTCCTGCAGAACTTAACACGTTCAACCCAAGTCTCCTTAAGTTATTAATTCCATTAAATATTAATTTCCATAAAAGGTTCCCAGTACTGATGTGGCGAGGCACATGGCCTTCTTGGATATGGGAGCAACTACCACCGACTAGACAAAACCTTTAATAGAAAGCTAATATTTAATTTCCTAAAATAACTTTAGGTTAACCAAAGAGAACAATCAAATCACAAGGAAAAGAAAGAAACAAAAGAACACAACTTCGAAAAAACATATTCGAAATTCTAGAACGTAAGCCACTTGTATTTGGTATTATTTCCATAAATAACTAGCATGATGCGGAAATAAAATTTACTAGTTATACCTTGTAGAAAAACCTCTTGATCTTCTACCGTATTCCTCTTCTAACCTCGGACGTTGTGTGGGCAACGATCTTCCGAGACGAGAAACCACCAATCACCTTCTTCTCCTCCTAGCTAGGTTCGGCCAACAAAGAGGAAGCTTCACCAAGGAAGAAAAACAAAATACTAACCAAGCTCCAAGAGATGCTAGCTTTCTCTCCTTCTTCTTCTTCTTCTCCGAGTAGTATCCGGCCACCACAAGAGCTCCAATAGAAGGGTAGGGTTCGGCCACCACAAGAGGAAGAGAGGGAGAGGTTGGCCGGCCACACCAAGGAACAAAAGAGGGAGAGGAATAATAGATGTTATGTCTTGTGAAGGCACCCTCACCCCTTCTTTTATATTCCTTGGCCTAGGCAAATTAGGAAATTTAATTACAATAAATTTTCCTTAATTTCCTTGACATGATTTAATTGAGAGAAATAAAATAAAATTTCCCCAATTAATTTCAAGTGGCCGGCCACATTATTGGAAAACAAAAGAGGACAAGTTTTAATCAACAATTAAAACTTCCTAATTTGTTTCCGGAAATTTAAAAAAAAAAATTTCTCTTTAAAATCTCTTCATGGTTGATAAAAGGAAATTTCTATAATTTTAATTTTATCAACATGTGAATAATTTTTAAAGAAAAAATAAAACATCTCTCCAATCTACAAATAAGGAAAGAGATCTAATCTCTTTCTTTAATCTTTTGTAGATCTTTTACAAGAGAGATATTTTAATTTTAATTCTCTTTAAAATATATCTTCCACATAATAATAAAAATTAAAATTAAATTTCTTTTTTAATTTATTTTGGCCGGCCCTACTAGCTTGGGTTCAAGCTAGGGCCGGCCACCCAATCTCATACCTAGGCCCTAGCTTGATCCCAAGCTAGCTTGGCCGGCCCATATTGAGTGGGTATAGAAGGTGGGTATAGGTGGGTATAGAACTCTATAAATAAGAGGCTACGATAGGGACCGAGAGGAGGAATTGGTTTTGGTCTCCCGATAAAATTAAGTGTTCGCTCGAACACACAACTTAATTTTATCAATGATAATTCATTCCACTAGAGAACTATCATTGAACTACCGCACCAATCCCAAATTACATTTTGGGCTCCTTCTTATTATGAGTGTGTTAGTCTCCGTGTTTAAGATATCAAATGTCCACTAATTAAGTGAGTTCTTGACAACTCATTTAATTAATATCTAAGTCCAAGAGTAGTACCACTCAACCTTATTATCATGTCGGACTAAGTCCACCTGCAGGGTTTAACATGACAATCTTTATGAGCTCCTCTTGAGGACATTATCAACCTAGTATCTCTAGGACACAGTTTCCTTCTATAATCAACAACACACACTATAAGTGATACCATTTCCCAACTTATCGGGTTTATTGATTCAACGAACTAAATCTCACCCATTGATAAATTAAAGAAATAAATATCAAATATATGTGCTTGTTATTACATTAGGATTAAGAGCACACACTTCCATAATAACCGAGGTCTTTGTTTCTTTATAAAGTCAGTATAAAAGAAACGACCTCAATTGGTCCTACTCAATACACTTTGAGTGTACTAGTGTAATTATATAGTCAAGATAAACTAATACCTAATTACACTACGACCTTCCAATGGTTTGTTCCTTTCCATCATGGTCGTGAGCTACTGTTTATAATTTATAAGGTACTGATAACATGATCCTCTGTGTGTGACACCACACACCATGTTATCTACAATATAAATTAATTGAACAACTACATTTATCATAAATGTAGACATTTGACCAATGTGATTCTTATTTCTAGATAAATGTTTATACCAAAAGCTAGACTTTTAGTATACACTCCAACACCACTTATACTAAAGACTAAGCTGCTATATCTGCTGCCATACATCTGATTCCTAACCCTTCAACATGCCCATCAAAAGCTCTTGCCTTAAGGACCTCAGTGGAAGGATTAATAGGTCATCACCTGATGCAATCTAGGCGGCAACAACTTCTCCTCGTTTATACGATTTCTCGTATTGGGTGGTACTTGCGCTCTATTGTGTTTACTTGCCTTATAGACTTATGGTTTCTTCAAGTTTGCTACTGCACCAACATTATTACAATAAATTGTAATAATTTTTGGACAAACCAGAAATCATATCTAAGTCTATCTTGAGGTTATTGAGTCATACAGATTTTAATGGCTACCTCAGAGGCTTGCCATATACTAAGCTTCTATGGTGGAGTCCAGAAAAACACCTATGCTTATCACTCTTCCATAGTTATGACTTTACCTCCTAAAATAAACACAAAACCCTGAGGTTGACTTATTATTGTCCCTATCCGATTGGAGGTCAAAATCCATACAACCCATAGGAACCAAATTAACTGCCTTGTAAGCTAGCATATAATCTTTAGTGCCTCTAAGATACTTTAATATATGCTTTACTGCAGTCCAATGTCCTTGTCTAGGGTTACTTTGATATCTGCTAACTATGCTCTTGGCAAAACAGATTTCTGATCTCGTGCATAGCATACATTAGGTTGTCTAACTGCCGAAGCATAAAGAACTGCCTACATGTCCTCAATCTCCTTTAATGTCATCGGAGACATCTCTTTAGATAAAGACACTCCATGCTTAAAAGGTAAGAAACCTTTTGAGGAGTTTTGCATGCTTAAAACGAGAAAGGATTTTTCCGATGTATCAAGCTTGGAATAAATATATTTTTTCTTGTGATCCCTTATTACTTTGATCTTAAAAAATATATACATTCTCCCAAGTCCTTTATATCGAATTATTTGGACAACCATACCCCTACTTCTGACAACATTTTGATATTGTTTCCAACTACCAAAAATGTTATCTACGTATAGTACAAGAAATACCACAACGTTTCCATCACATCTTTTGTATACACAAAACTTTATCCGTTTACTCAATAAATCCATAGGTGTGGATTACTTTGATAAACTGGATGTTCCAAGACCTTGAAGCTTTGCATCAGTCCATAGACTGATTGAGCTTGCACACAAGATGCTCTTAGCACTTTGCAATGAACCCTTCTGGTTGCTTTATATGGATGCTTTCTTCAAGACTTCCATTAAGGAATGCTGTCTTGACATCCACTTGCCAAATAGATAAAAGAATCCGGATAGACTTAAGCATGGCTACCAGTGAAAAAGGTTTCCTTTTTCATCAAGCCTTGCTTTGAAGGTTTCTACCTTCCTGTCTATCCCTCTTTTTCTATTATAGACCTTTTACACCCAAAGGCTTTTACACCACTTGGTGGTTCTACAAGCTTCCAGATTTTATTAGAATACATATATTCTAATTCTATTATTCATTACTCTTTGCCAAGATGCTTCATATTTATCTTGGAGTGCTTCGTCATATGTCCGGAGATCAGGTTCATGTCCTTCAGGGATCGAGTTCAAAAACTCTCCCAAAACATTAATCTTTTAAGGTTGCTTTAACAACCCTCCCACTACGACAAGGCATCTTCTGCAATTGTGTATCATTTGTGATACGTGTTGCAGTTTTCTTGTGGTATCTCATCTTGTACAGTTGGTACTAGATTAGACATGTCTTTTATTATTTTCTTAAGAACAAATTTACTTATGAGCACGTGGTTCATTATATAGTCCTTTTCTAAAAATCAGTCATTGATGTTATCAATGACCTTCTGATTTCTAAGCCTATAAACCTACTTTTGTTTATCTAGGATAACTTACAAACAAGTGAACTCCTATCCAACTTATCATTATCTCTTTTTAACATATATGTTGGATTACCTGAATCCGAATATGCTTCAAAATAGGCTTACGCCTATTCAGCAATTCTATATGAGTAGAGAGTTATGACTTGGAAGGCACTATGTTCACTTTCATTTTCAGAGTTTATCCTTAAAACAAATTTGGTAATTTTCTGAATAACTCATCATCTATCTAATTATTTCATAAGAGTTCTTTACCTTCTTTCTACTACACCATTCTGTTGGGGTGTACCAGATGCAGTTAGTTGGGATCAACTTCTGATAAGTGACTCCTAAAATCTCTCAAGAGGTACTTGCCACTACGATCTTCCATAGTGACTTTTTACTTTATTTCTCCACATCAACCTTGTACTCTTTGAACTAATCAAAGTACTTAGTCTTGCGGTACATTAAGTAAATTTATTTGTATCTTGAATAGTTGTCTATAAATTAGACAAAATATTCAATACTACCTCTTGTCTGGATAGTCATAGGATCACACAAATCAGAATGAACCGATTTCAACATATCTTTGACTCTATACCCCTTGGACTTAAAAGCTTCTTGGTTATTTTTCTTCCAAGTAAGACTCGCAGGTTGGAAAGATTTCCACTACCAATGAACCCAAAAGTTCATTAGCTACCAATGAATCCTACTCAAGTATAACCTAGCTTTATATGCCAAAGATATAATTGGTTCATTTCCGAAGGTTGCTTTCTCTTAAAATTAGAAGATGTGTTACTAATTTCCATTTGTTGCATCGTGGGAGTTATTGGATTATAAATTGTCAACCATCATACCAGAATAGATAACTTTCCTATTTTTCTTGATAACAACTTTGTTATCAAAATAGACACAATATCTATAATAGTTTAGAAACTGAAATCAGGTTCTTTCTAAACTTGGTACGTAAAGACAATTACTTAAAATCCATATTTTATTCTTATCAAAGGATAAACATCTTCCACTGCAACTTTTACAGTAGTGCCCATGTGGACGGTGATTTACCTTTCATTTAGTTGTCGGGTTTCCTGGAACCCTGCAATGAATTGCAGACATGATTAATGGCATCTTGTATCTACACTCCAGGTTCTAGTAGATAATACCACTGGACATGTTTCAACTAATGAATTAAATACATCTAAATTGTTCTTAGTTCTAAGAAGACAGTCTACCTTAATGTCCAAGTCCTATTTCCAATCATTACAATTGGGACTAATAAGTTTTTTTCTATAGTATGACTACTAGGGATTGACTAACATCCTAAGAATCACAAAAATATTTGGTCAAGATCAACTCCTTAAAATCTCCATGAATTTTGTGTATACAAAATCGAAGAGGAGATTTTATTCATTAATTTTATTATCTCGTCAACTTTACTTTATGATGAATAAAATTAATAGTTGATCTTTCTTTGATCAAATATTTGGTCAAAACTCTTTGAATTTAAAATAAAATATTGATTCCTCAAACAATATTATTTAAATTCACCAACACCTCAAACACCGTGAATTTTGCATGCCACGTTAGTGTGGACGTATACAAATTCAACATTTGTAAAAGGAGGGTTTTACCCATTAACTATCTTGTCAACGTATCTTTATGACAAATAAAATTATCTCAAACACCGTTAATTTTGTATGCCACGTTAGTGTGGACGTATACAAAATCAATCATTTGTAAGAGGGGTTTTAACCCTTTAATTTTATTATCTTGTCAACCTAGTTTTATGACAAATTAATAGTTGGTTTCATTTGGTCACACAAATAATAGCGTTGACTCGATGGGAGGATACTATTAGATGTGTCTAAGTGTATACCATTACTTGACACTAAGTCCATTAATAAGATTATGCCCCTTCCGTTGTGGAAGATCACACGCTCTTAATTAACTTCCTATAGTCATCCAAAAATGGAAGTCTGTTCTAGTGATCCACAAACAAGCTCATCCGTTATGGAGGAAGGCACTCAGAGCCAACGAGCAAGCTTGTTTGCATCACTTACAAACCAGTAATGGAGACCATGGGATTTATTTAAAATCCTCTCCCACTTAGTTATTTATAAGCGAGGAATTTTAACTATGCTAGCCTACTAGTCATGTATACTAACATGCACACAGACAATATAAAAGCAATAAATAGAAAATCTAATTTTCAACTATTATGACTTTTATCTCTAGTTGTCCTCCGTGTGTTGTCATCCCAAGCTGCTGCCATATTTGGCCACCGCCACCGGGTCTAGCTGTCGCATCCATCTTGCTACTAGTTCCGCTGCGCCTCTGGTCCTTAGAAGGTTCCACGCTTTGCAAGATTCGATCCGCGACATAAATAGAATTTTACATTTTTGATCCTATATTTCATAAAAGGAATGTACATGTATCTAGATCAAAAATAAAATCCTAATAAAACTAAATACAGCTCCTGCTGTATTTTAATACAATCATGCACACACATATAAATTGCCCTTGACATGTCCAAGGGTCCAATCACACACATAATTAACTAAAAGCCATAATAGTTGGATCCTGCATCCACAAAGTTAGCATATCCTACTATTATCCTGCCTAAATTATGTATGACATGTGCATAATTAAACTAAATACCAAATACACAGAGGCAAAACCCTAGCTCTGATACCAATTGTTGGTTGCTACTCAGAAAACCTAGAGGTTCCACTGTACAAAAATTTTGTACAAAGGTCTGAATCTTTTCCTAGCTACCATGTGTTCTTTTAAATTAAATTTTGGATCGCCTGCGGAACTTAACACGTTTGATCCAAAACTTAATCTATTTGTTCTTTTAGGTTTTGACTTGGATCTCCTGCGGAACTTAACACGTTCAACCCAAGTCTCCTTAAGTTATTAATTCCATTAAATATTAATTTCCATAAAAGGTTCACTGGCGTGGCGAGGCACATGGCCTTCTTGGATATGGGAGCAACCACCACCGACTAGACAAAACCTTTAATAGAAAGCTAATATTTAATTTCCTAAAATAACTTTAGGTTAACCAAAGAGAGCAATCAAATCACAAGGAAAAGAAAGAAACAAAAGAACACAACTTCGAAAAAACATATTCGAAATTCTAGAACGTAAGCCACTTGTATTTGGTATTATTTCCATAAATAACTAGCATGATGCGGAAATAAAATTTACTAGTTATACCTTGTAGAAAAACCTCTTGATCTTCGTATTCCTCTTCTAACCTCGGACGTTGTGTGGGCAACGATCTTCCGAGACGAGAAACCACCAATCACCTTCTTCTCCTCCTAGCTAGGTTCGCCAACAAAGAGGAAGCTTCACCAAGGAAGAAAAACAAAATACTAACCAAGCTCCAAGAGATGCTAGCTTTCTCTCCTTCTTCTTCTTCTTCTCGAGTAGTATCCGGCCACCACAAGAGCTCCAATAGAAGGGTGGGTTCGGCCACCACAAGAGGAAGAGAGGAGAGGTTGGCCGACCACACCAAGGAACAAAAGAGGGAGAGGAATAATAGATGTTATGTCTTGTGAAGGCACCTCACCCCTTCTTTTATATTCCTTGGCCTAGGCAAATTAGGAAATTTAATTACAATAAATTTTCCTTAATTTCCTTGACATGATTTAATTGAGAGAAATAAAATAAAATTTCCCAATTAATTTCAAGTGGCCGGCCACATTATTGGAAAACAAAGAGGACAAGTTTTAATCAACAATTAAAACTTCCTAATTTGTTTCCGGAAATTTTAAAAATAAAATTTCTCTTTAAAATCTCTTCATGGTTGATAAAAGAAAATTTCTATAATTTTAATTTTATCAACATGTGAATAATTTTAAAGAAAAATAAAACATCTCTCAATCTACAAATAAGGAAAGAGATCTAATCTCTTTCTTTAATCTTTTGTAGATCTTTTACAAGAGAGATATTTTAATTTTAATTCTCTTTAAAATATATCTTCCACATAATAATAAAATTAAAATTAAATTTCTTTTTAATTTATTTTGGTCGGCCCTACTAGCTTGGGTTCAAGCTAGGGCCACCCAATAATATACCTAGGCCGGCCCAGCCCCTATTGGGTGGGTATAGAAGGTGGGTATAGGTGGGTATAGAACTCTATAAATAAGAGGCTACGATAGGGACCGAGAGGAGGAATTGGTTTTGGTCTCCGATAAAATTAAGCATCCCGTCCTAACACACAACTTAATTTTATCAATGATAATTCATTCCACTAGAGAACTATCATTGAACTACGCAATCCCAAATTACATTTTTTGGGCTCCTTCTTATTATGAGTGTGTTAGTCTCCCTGTGTTTAAGATATCAAATGTCCACTAATTAAGTGAGTTACTGACAACTCATTTAATTAATATCTAAGTCCAAGAGTAGTACCACTCAACCTTATTATCATGTCGGACTAAGTCTACCTGCAGGGTTTAACATGACAATCTTTATGAGCTCCTCTTGAGGACATTATCAACCTAGTATCTCTAGGACACAGTTTCCTTCTATAATCAACAACACACACTATAAGTGATACCATTTCCCAACTTTTCGAGTTTATTGATTCAACGAACTAAATCTCACCCATTGATAAATTAAAGAATAAATATCAAATATATGTGCTTGTTATTACATTAGGATTAAGAGCACACACTTCCATAATAACTGAGGTCTTTGTTTCTTTATAAAGTCAGTATAAAAGAAACGACCTCAATTGGTCCTACTCAATACACTTTGAGTGTACTAGTGTAATTATATAGTCAAGATAAACTAATACCTAATTACACTACGACCTTCCAATGGTTTGTTCCTTTCCATCATGGTCGTGAGCTACTGTTTATAATTTATAAGGTACTGATAACATGATCTTCTGTGTGTGACACCACACACCATGTCATCTACAATATAAATTAATTGAACAACTACATTTATCATAAATGTAGAAATTTGACCAATGTGATTCTTATTTCTAGATAAATGTTTATACCAAAAGCTAGGCTTTTAGTATACACTCCAACACCCATGTGGCTTTTAGATTATGCTTAGGTCGAGCTAGCTTCTTATTCTTTTCCTTGTCCTTGTTCTTCAATTTTGTGCAGTCATCCTTGATGTGCCCTTCTTCATTATAGTTGTAGCATTGGACCTTCCTTTTGTTTTGATAATACTTTCTCATTTGTTATTTAAATTTATTAGCTTTAATAAATTTAGTAAACTTTCTTACTAGTAGTGACGCTTCATTTTCATCAATCGATGCTTCAGAGTTTGGATCTTCCTTCTTAGCTTTTAAGGCAAGATTGTTGTTCAACTTTTTAATTTCTTTAGAATCTATACATCGATTTTCATGAAGTTCGAAAGTAAAAAAACAAATTCTCTAGTGTACTTATCTCAAAGTTCATAGAAATATAGTATGCTTCTACTAAGGATGACCATTCTGGAGTTCTTGGGAAGGCGTTGAGTGCATAATGGATTGAATCTCGGTTTGTTATCGATTCTTCGAAATTGTTAAGCTGTGTGATGAGTTCTTTGATCCGTGCTTAGAGTTGCACTACCTTTTCTCCATTGTTCATCCGCAGGTCGGTTAGCTGGGTTCGAAGGATGTCTCTCCTTGCTAACTATGCTTCCAAAGTACCTTCATGGAGTTCTAGGAACTTCTCCCAGAGCTCTTTAGTGGAGTCGTAGTTGCTGATTCGATTGACCTCTTGGGGTGGAAGGACGCTCAGCAGATGGAACTCTGCTTTGCCATTCACCACAAAATTGGCTTTTTCTTTCTTGGTCAATAAACACTCTTCCGTTCCAGCTACATGTTGGTCCTTGGAGGCTATAAAATAATATTTTATGATTAACAGAATCTTAAAATCCATTTTAAAAAATACCTCCATTCGGCGTTTCAATTGCACAAAGGAAATGCCAAGGTAGTTTTTGTGGTGACAAAGAAATAAATTAAATTATCAACACTTGAATAAAATAATTAAAAGAATAAAAGAGACAAGGCACAAAGAAATTACTTGGTTACAACTGGGGAGGTTGTTAATCCAAGGAAGATATAAAGCTCACTAAAATTCTCCTCTGGGCGGAGAAGCCTCTTATAGCAGTTAAATCTCACAACTAGAAAGATAAACTGAAACTAAATCAATTACAAGTGTTGTTTCTCTCTTTTTCTTGTTGTGTTTAGCTTTGGGGAGCAGGGTTATTCATCCCCCCTCTAGCCAGCCCCCAAGGGTCCTAACACTTTGATTTTTCTAACCTGTGAATAACTTTGTTTCACAATGAAATACCAAGCTGTACTCTACCATGTTTTGATTGCATCAGTTTATTTGCATCTAATTATTTTTGTCTGAGCAACATTTTCTAAAGTTTCAAACTTGCTTCCAATTTCAGATTCCTTAGCCCTCTATTGTTTCCGATAATATCTGTCTCAATTCTTGAGACATAGCTATTAGTATTAGCCCTAGTACCAATTATGCGATGATTGTAAAGAGCTCATTTTGTATCATATTTCATTATTAATAAAAAGGTAAAGTTGTTATTTTATTTATTTCAGATCAGTGTCGATTGAATAAGAATAATAATGCCCTTGGGTAGTAGGTTCATATCTATAGCATATCAATTAGTTGAATTGATAGTGAGATATTGTAGATATACATAGAACACTACTCTTAACTCTTCATAGTCAAGCATTAATATACAAGGATAATATTAATGCGTTGAGACTAGCATGCAGGTCAACAGATGACTTAATCTCATAAGTTATGGATATAAGATATCAGGTTGCTACATGAGTATATATTAGAGAATATATACTGAATGACCCACCATGAGAATGTTTCATGGATCGTTATATGAGTGTCATAAACATTCTCATGTGCCTATTGGTATGAATAGTTCTTAGACCTGAAGTCACCACGGTTCCCTACATAAGGAGTTGTGTACTTTGGTATCGGCAAACGTCACCTGTAACAAGGTGGATAATAAAGTCGATCACTGGGTATGCAATGAATTATGTGGAGGGATGTGAGTGATGTAGATGGAATTTATCCCTTCCATATGATGGAAGCGATATCTATGGGCCCTTTGATTAGTCGGACACAAGAAAACATGGTCATACTCAAATAAGTCAATATGAGATATTGAGTTTATTTTATTGAGTGTGTCTACTTCGAGATCAAGAAACACAAAGGTTGATAATAAGAGAACAC
Organism: Zingiber officinale; assembly: GCF_018446385.1. Classification (NCBI taxonomy): domain Eukaryota; kingdom Viridiplantae; phylum Streptophyta; class Magnoliopsida; order Zingiberales; family Zingiberaceae; genus Zingiber; species Zingiber officinale. The sequence goes on along the minus strand of NC_055999.1, from coordinate 33,310,922 downwards.
GGTCAATGCCTCATTCATCAATCTAGATATCAAGGATAGAGGGACCAAGTTATACAAATAATAGCCACGGACAGGTTAGGTCGGATCTCGATTTTCTCATCACTTGGGTAGTAATGATCCCTTGCTAGATGTCACTCATTACTTATGTATCTAAATGTTGATTTGGGAATATTGCCAATGTTATGAGAACCTATTGGGTCGCACACAAAGAATAATTAGATTTGGAGATGAGTTCATATGATGAATCATTGGATTAAGTCTAATCCGAATTGAACTTATTGAGTTTAACACAATTGGATCTAATTATTGGATTAAGTCCAATTCAAACTAGACTCAAGGAGTTAATTCAAATTAATGAAATGTGATTCATTGAATTTGAAATTGCATGAGATTAATTGAGTAAGACTCGATTAAATTAGACTTGAGTTAGACTTAAGTGAATTAGACTAGAGTTAGACTCAAGTGAGGATTAATGGAAATATTCATTGAATTTCAAAATTCAATGAATCATTTACTTCAATTTTTGAAATTGAATTTAAAATGAGGAGTTTCAAGTGTGGTCCTTAATGGAGTGTAAATGCACATTAAGGCTCATTAATTGAATTAATGCTCATTAAGTGTTTTCATTGGATGAAAATACTTAAGCATTTTTCTTTTTAATTCTAGCCATTATCTTCACTCTCTCCTTCCTCTCCTCTTCTCTTGGCCAAAATCCCTTTCTCTAGGTTGCTAGCAAAACCTTAGGTGGTTTCCTTCTCCTACTTGTGAGACAAATGAAGGCAAGACTTGTTCGTGTGGATACCATAGAGGTGTGAATGTGTGATCGTACTGTAATCCAAGCTGTCTGGAGTCTGTGTGCGTGCACCAAAGGTATAACCTTTTTCATGCTCATTTAGAAAAATTAGTATATTTTTCTTTCCATTCGCATGGATCTCTTGGAGGAACTAGATGGTTTTTGCTGCACATAAGTGTGTTTAGTGATCACAATAACATTCATGTGGGACAAGATCCATATTATACCTCATCTTGAGTTAGCTTTGGCTAATCGCCCAAGACTCGTATAATGTAGGTAGGCGTCATATACCAATTACATCAAATGCAACTCTTGTATAGCTAGATGAACAATACTATTTGTTCATTTGCCCATCTTATGAAATTCGTATTATAGCTCATCTTGAGTTATCTTTAGCTAATCACCCAAGATTAGTACAATTTGAATTCCATCTTATGGGATATGCCTCTAAGCACTCAATATAAATGAGACAACTTAGTTAAGTCGAACCCAAGTTTAATCGTCAGACATCACAATTATCCTGTCGCACTCTAGCAAGATAAATTGAGTCACTTTACTTTGTTAAACCTAACTACAATTGATCGAGCTAGAAGTGAGTATTAAACTTTGGTATGACTAAACTAAGTTTTCTCATTTAGATTGAGAGCTTATAGGTACATCCCATAAGATGGAATTCAAATTGTACTAATCTTAGGCAATTAGCCAAAGCTAACTCAAGATGAGCTATAATATGAATTTCATAAGATGGGCAAATGAACAAATAGTATTGTTCATCTAGCTATACAAGAGTTGTATTTGATGAAATTGGTATATGATGCCTACCTACATTATACGAGTCTTGGATGATTAACCAAAGCTAACTCAAGATGAGGTATAATATGGATCTTGTCGCACATGAATGTTATTGTGATCGGATTTGAAGCTAGTAGTGTGAGTAAAACCACAACCATGACTCACTCCTACCAAGATTTATAATTTTGTGGGAAAATCATTTAATTAATGGCCTAATTAAATGATCGATATATGATACTAAGTCCTGCATTATGTTGTTGTAGATTACTATGTCATCAAATATGTCGAACACTCTCTCTCTACGATCTGTCCTTGATAAGGACAAGCTCAATGGAGCTAACTTTCTCGACTGTTACTGAAACTTGAGAATTATTCTTAAGCAAGAACGGAAATTGTACATCCTTGAGCAGCCTATTCCTGAAGCACCCCCGCTACTGCCACAAGAACTGATAGGTGATGCTTACAAAAAGCATCAAGATGATACATTAGATGTATCATGCCTTATGCTCGCCACCATGAACTCTGAGCTTTAGAAGGAATATGAGAACATGGATGTTTATGTTATGGTTGAACACCTTAGACAACTATATCAAGGACAAGCAAAGCATGAGAGATTTGAGATCTCTAAAGTGTTGTTTCAATGCATAATGCAAGAAGGAAGTCCCGTAGGGCCATATGTACTTAAAATGATTGGGTATGTAGAAAACCTACAGCGATTGTGATTTCCACTAGGCCAAGAATTAGCCATTGATCTTATCTTGCAATCATTGCCCGATAGCTATAGTCAATTTGTCATGAACTACAACATAAATGAAATTGACAAACCACTGCCTGAGATGTTTAGCATGTTGAGAACTGCTGAAATCAACCTTAAGAAGTCAAAGCCTAGTACCATTTTGATGGTCACTACAAGAAAATTAGGATTCTACAACACTTAAAAGACAACGTTTTTTAAAAAAAGCGTTGTCTTTTTTTTTAACAATGCTTTTAGTGAAAACCGTTGTGTATTTCTTTATTTTCATATTAATTGACAACGCTTTTTTTAAAACCATTGTATATTAGTGATTTTTATGGGTCAAAGACAATGTTTTTTAAAAAGTGTTGTCTATTGCCAAGTCCTTATCTAAATCTAGATTAATATAAACCGTTGGATCAAGTAAGGAGCCGAAAACCATAGTTTCACACGCCCACCCTCCTGAACCCTTCTCCCAACTCCTCCTCTCACACCCTAGTTCTCATCTAAATCTCACACCGACCTTCTCCATCCAACTCCTCCTCTCAAGCGGTTGATCCCATGCTGAGGCGATCGACCATGACAGATCGATCCCACCGCACCTACCTCTTCCCCTCCCTCTCCTCCCTCCCCTCCCGCCTTTGGGCTCTTCTTCTGCGCTCAATCTCCAACAGATTCTTTTCCGCAGGGATTCCGCAGCTGGCAGGATTTTAGAGTATGAGATTATTTTTCTATGGTGTTGTTTGTTCCAGCTCTTTGATTTCCGGTAGAATGCAGAGGATCTAATTGTTCTGTCACTTTGGTTCTTTTGATTTTCTAGTTTATTGTTTCTTTGTCTGATTTTGACTTGAGGGGAGCACTCTCCGGATGATTCTGTAAGGTGCATTACCCGAGGGTTTCTTTGTTTTTATAAATAATCTGAAAGTCTCCTTCTTGGAGACAAAACTATTTATAAACGAGGTGGAGATGATTCCATCGCGAAATGAAATTTTGTTCACAATTCCATTCATTAGGATCAACCTTTTTTTGATGTTCTTTTCTATCCTTTATTGCCCTTCTAACAATGAAAAGCTGAGACTTGTATAAATTATCTCTTAAGTAGGATATTTTTTTCAGTTTAGGATCGTCTTCCATTGTAATTTGATTCTGCCTGTCATTTCACTGTTCTACAATCATTATTTGAATTGCCTTTTAGATGATATTATTCAAGAACAATGCAAAATTTGTTCCTTGTGGTATTAGTTTGGAATTCACAATAGAGAATTTACCCCTACACCAAAACCATTGAGTGACGACGAAGTTTTTGAAAGAATTAATTGTCATTGGGGAAAAATCAGTGGGAATATTCAGTCAAAGAAGAATGATGTAAAATCATGCTGGAAAAAGAAATCAATATTCTTTGAACTTCAGTATTGGAAACATCTACACGCTCGACATGTTCTTGATGTGATGCATATTGAAAAGAATGTCTGTGAAAGTCTCATCGGTACGTTACTTGATATTTCAGGAAAAACAATGGATGGAGTAGCATCAAGATTATACCTTTTGGAAATGAATGTGAGGATAGATTTGGCACCAAGGATGGGGGAGAAGAGAACATTTTTGCTAGCAGCCTGTTATACACTTAGTAAGGATGAGAAAAGAAAGATTTTGAATTCTTTGTTTGGAATACAACTTTCGACATGTTACTTATCTAATTTTAAAAATCTTATGTCGATGAAAAATTTAAAACTTATTGGCCTTAAGTCACATGACAACCATACTTTAATGCAACAATTGCTTCCAATGGTCATCCGTCGTGTCTTGCCCAAACATGTCAGACACACTATCACTCGATTGTGTTTCTTCTCAATGGTTTATGCAATAAAGTGATAGATGTCTCAAAGTTGGATGATATGCAAAGAGAGATTGTGACGATATTATGTTTACTTGAAAAGTATTTTCCCCCATCATTTTTTGATATAATGATTCATTTAACTGCTCATCTTGTACGAGAGGTGAAATTATGTGGACCAGTTTGGTATAGGTACATGTACCCATTTGAAAAATACATGAAGATTTTGAAAGGTTATGTGAAAAATTGTAATTGGCTTGAAGGGTGTATAGCTGAATGTTATATTGTTGAAGAGGCTATTGAATTTTGCTCAGATTTTCTTTGTAGTGTGCACACAATTGCGATACAATTAAGTCATCGACAAATTGAACTTACTAAGCCATTATTGGATGTTGTGGTGCACTCCACTAGTCACGATGAGTTGCAGCAAGCACATCGTTACGTATTGGCAAATGATGCGGAGATTGATTTCTATATCGAGTAATTTTTCCAACTTATTAATACTTTCATTTGGTTAGCTTACATTCTATTGGTTTATTTATTCCTAATAATTTTATTAGGGAACACATGGCATATTTGAATGCAAGATTTCGTCAAAGGGCTAAGTCCAAGAAGTGGTTACAAGATGAGCATAACCGAACGCTTACTACTTGGTTACATGATCGTGTAAGTTCCTTTAGTATTACGTATTGGCATACATTCATTATCATATTTATGCATAATTAACAATTTATCACATAAAAAATATAGGTTGCACGTGTAGACCATTCCACTCATCAAGTATCAGAAAGATTGAAATGGATAGTGCGCGGACCTAACAAGCAAATCTTAAAGTACTCTAGTTATTTGATTGATGGGGTTACTTATGTTACAAAAGAGCGTGATGATATACGAGTTGTACAAAACTCCGGAGTTAGCTTAGTCGCAAAGATAATGCAAGTTGCTAGTGCAAAGGGTAAAAAACATATTGTGTCAGATATGGTTTTTTATGGAGTTATAGAAGAAATATGAGTAGTTGATTACACCAAATTTCAAATTCCAATGTTCAAATGTAATTGAGTGGAGAATAATAATGGTATTAAAGTTGATAATCTTGGTTTCACATTGGTAAACTTCAATCGAATTGGATTCAAATCCGACTCTAGTTAAGCAAAGCAAGTATTTTACATCCAAGATCAAGAAGATCCTTTATGGAGTGTTGTACTTGCAACTCCAAGCAGAGAGTACTTTGAATACATAAATGGTACAGAGTTTGAAGAAACTGCAATCCAGTATAAATGTTTTAGCAGAGGGTTACCACCAATGGATGTTGACGCAGAAGATGATAATGAACCACCATGCATTCGGGATGACTGTGATGGGAATTGAGTTGACAATATTTAACTGCTAAACTTTTTACTTTTCAAGATAAGTTTGTAAATAATTTAAATTGATATGTTATTTACCTTTGAAGAATGATATGTTGTGGACAATAATGAAATGTTTTGTTTCTCATGTTGTGGACAATATTGATATGTTGTTAGTTTTTATCACTTTGTCTATTTACTTTTTCTATGATTATTTTTATAATGTTGTTGTGATCAGCAGAAGGTGTGCACTCCATGGAAGCCTCTTTTAAGCCTGCAAAAAAAGGTAAGGGTAAGGAAAAATTTGCAACTCCAGCCACTACCGAGAGTTGGGATGTTAACACAGAATTGGATTCTACAAACACCCAAAACAAAAGAATGTCTAGAGGTCGTACACACCTAGATAAGCTAGCTAAGCAGAGGATTCAAGGAGTTAGAAAGGATGTTGCATTCAATAAACTTTGACAGCCAATAGGAGAAGTAGCTATTACAATGCAAAGTTATATTGGTGTGCTGGCTCGAGAAAAGGTTCAAATTAGTTACAAGACTTGGAAATATGTTCCAAGTGTTAGCTAGAGCCCTAGAGCCAATCATTTAATGATTGTATTTTAGACTTATTGTATCATATTCTATATAAATAAAGGCATTTGTTTTTGGTTATTATACTTACTTGTATTGGTGCCAAATAAACTAAGTATAATAACGTCCTTGAGTAGAAGGTTCTTACCTATATCAATCGATTAGTTGAATCGATAGTGAGATGATATAGGGAACACTGCTCTTAATCATTCCTAGTCGAGTATTAACATTCAGGGACAATGTTAACGCAATAAGACTAGCATGTAGGTCAACTAGATGACTTGATCTCACAAGTCATGGATATAGAGATATCAAGTTGACACATGGGTATGCATTGGAGAATGTATACTGAATGACCCGCCATGAGAAAGTATCATGGATCGTTATATGAGTGTCATATACTTTCTCATGTGGCTATTAGTATGACTACTAATCCTTAGACCTGAAGTCACCATGGATCCCTACATAAGGAGTTATGTACTTTAGTTTCTTCAAACGTCACCCGTAACTGGGTGGACTATAAAGGCGAATACTGGGTATGTAACAAATTATGTGGAGGGATGTGAGTGATGTAGATGGGATCTATCCCTCCTATATGACAGGAGAGACATCGGTATTCTTGATAGAGTGAGGCCACGAAGTGCATGGCCATGCCCAAATGAGTCAATATGGGATATTGAGCTCATTTGATATAGTGAGTCTACTTGGAGTTCAAGATTTAGATTGGTCAGAGGATGACACGGTCTATGCCTCACATTGATCAATCTAGATGTCTAGGATAGAAGGACACTTGTCATATTTTGTGAGGAGTCACAATTAGTAGTCACAAGGTGATGTCGGATCTCGACATTCTTGTAACTTGGGTAGTAATGATGTGTTGCTAGATACCGCTCATTACTTATGCTCCTAAATGGGTTTAGGGCATTGCCAATGTTACAAGAACTTATAGGGTCACACACTAAGGACAATTAGATGGAGATTAGGTTCATATGATGAACCAAGAGGATTAGATTCATTTGATGAATCAAATTGGATTAAGAGTAATCCTAATTGGGCTAACTTGAGTTGGACTCAAGTTGATTCATGTGTTCAATGAGTCTAATTTAGATTATGACTCATTAAATCAATTTAATTTAATGAATTAGATTCATTATATATTAAATTAGCTTGAATCAAATGGTTAGATTAGATCAACCATGGAAGAGATTTGGTCAAGTTTGACTTGACTTGAGAGGAAGATTAAAAGTCTAGTTTGACTTGACTTTATGCCACCTCATTGGTGAGTTGGCATTGATGTGGACTAATGATGTTACTCCACATCATCATCATGGTTGCCACCTCATGGGAGTTACTAGTGAGTGTCACCTCATGGAGGTTACATTCTCTCCTTGATGACAACTTAATGCATTAATGAGGGGAGTTACACATGAGAAAGGTGGCCGGCCACATTTTGAATGGGGTGTGAATTGATTTGATTATTCATTCTAGTGTGGAATTTTGTATCTTCTTCCTCTCAAGCTCTCCCTCTCCTCCTTCCTTGGCCGAACCACATAGGTGCTAGCACACCTTGGTTTTTGGTCACCTCCACCTAGTGTGTTCGTGTGGATACGTGTAGAGAGTTGTCTACATTGACAACTTCGAGATCCGGCGTACCGAGGACGAGCGGGATACGCAAAAGGGCACGCAACAAGGGTAAAGATCTTCATCATGTAGATCTAGAAGTTTTGTAACTCGTACTCATATGTTTTCGAATTTTTCTTCGCACGAGATCTGTTGGCTAGGGTGATTCGGGGTTTCCGTGACGCGAAAAAGCGGTTTTCGCGGCCCGAAAAACCCAACAGTGGTATCAGAGCCACATGCGAAGCTTATATGAGTTTAATTTGATTTTTATGAAAAATTAAAGCTTCTGTACATTTCTGTAAATTTATGGTTTTTATAGTTTTAAGAGTAATTTTTCTCGTAGAAGCGAAGCACAAGTGTTTATACACTTGTAGGCTTCGACTACCGAGAAGTTTTTTCTGAAACGGCATCGTTTTGACCCAAATCTTTTTGGGACAGCGGGATAAGGCGCTCTTGGATCGCTTAGGAGCAACTCGCGATGGTTAGATCGCGGGTAGGGGTACTGCCCCTAACCCCGCAAGGGGATTTGCTCCGCGATTGCGCCCGAAATCGCTAATCGGGACCGCCGGGAAAAATTTATTCATAAAATCTGTAAAATTATGAAAAATTACAGAAATATATAATTTTGAATTATATATTAATTTTGTGATAGTCATGGCCCAAACGACCCAAATTAGATTTGGAAATGTGTTGTAATTCATAATACGACCTGCGTGCCGTTATGTGATGTGTGTGCTGTATTTTATTTTATTTTATTTTTATTCGCGACCTGTGCGTCGTGCCTTCCTTGATTATATTCTTGTTGTAAATTAGATTTAGACTTGAATATAACTCGAGTTTCAAAATTGTAATGTACAAAATTGGAGCGGTGGAAGGTCCACTCAAGACGGAGTTACGAGGAAGACGCGAGCAGCACAAGGTGGTCAAAAGGAAGGCGCTTGAGAAGTTGACCTTAGGTTGACCATCCGATCTTCTCATTGGCTTGAGAAGATCGTAGTAGGGGCCATGACATAATCACAAAATTTAACTAATTACTTGTGTATGTGATGCATGTTTAATTAAGTAATTAATTAGTGCCTAGCGATTAGATTAGATCTAAATCGTGCACATGATGCACCCCACGATTAGATTAGATCTAAATCAAGTATTTGATATGCATCATCGTTTAGATTAGATCTAAATCACATCAACTCGTAATGCCTACCATGCCGTGATACCTACCACTACCTCGATCGCATGTAGTTGTTGAATCTGCAAAAGCAGAGCAACACATACTATCTTGGTTGGGTACGGAGGGACAATCTTGGTCCCGCCTATCAACGCATGGGTGAGTACAACTCAATTAGATTGAGTATTCCTAGTTAACTCGGTTGGATCGAGTGTAACTATAGGCATTCTTCCAACGGTTGGAAAGTTAGGTCAAAATCACATATATATTAACTCTCGGGCGTATTAGCCAAAGCTAACTTGAGTTTTAATATAAATGCATATTTTGATTCTATAAACAAGAGTTGCATAGAGATGTAATTGGTAATCGTTACCTACCGATCATACTAAGTCTTGGGCATATTAGCCAAAGCTAACTCAAGGGTTAGTATGATGTGGATCTTGTCCCACATGAATTATAGAATTCAGTGGGAGCATCATTTAGTTAAAGGCCTAATTAAATGATTAAGAATATGATATTTATTTCTGCTTTTATTTCTGTTGTAGATTACCATGACGTCGAATACGAACACATTCTCCCTGCGATCTGTCCTTAAGAAGGGCAAGCTCAACGGAGCAAATTTCCTGGACTGGTACAGGAACCTGAGAATAGTTCTCACCCAAGAACGTAAACTGTACGTTCTGGAGCAGCCCATTCCGGAGGCTCCTCCTGCCACTGCCCCGCGAGCTAATCGAGATACTTTCAAGAAGCATCAAGATGACGCATTAGATGTGTCTTGTCTAATGCTCGCGACCATGAACTCTGAGCTTCAGAAGCAACACGAGTTAATGGGCGCTTACGATATGTTGAACATCTTCGTCAGCTATATCAAGGACAAGCGAGGCATGAGAGATTTGAGATCTCAAGGGCACTGTTTCAGTGCAAGATGTCAGACGGGGCTCCCGTAGGCCCATATGTACTCAAAATGATTGGGTACATAGAGAACCTACAAAGGTTGGGGTTCCCTCTTGGCCAAGAGCTGGCTACTGACCTAATCTTGCAATCCTTGCTGGATAGCTACAGTCAATTCGTTCTAAACTACAATATGAATGAAATTGACAAGCCACTGCCCGAGCTGCTTAGCATGTTAAGAACTGCTGAGCTAAACCTTAAGAAGGCTAAGCCCAACACTGTTCTGATGGTTCAGAAACATAAGGGCAAGGGCAAGCCCAAAGGCAAGGGAAAGTCCCAAGCCAAGGGCAAAGGCAAGGCACTGAAGCCTAAAGGAGGGGTCGCCAAGGATGCTACCTGCTTCCACTGCGGTCAGACCGGGCACTGGAAGAGGAACTACAAGGTATACTTGGAGGATCTTAAGAAGAAGCGAAGTGAGACTTCAACTTTAGGTATATATGTTATAGAAGTCAATCTATCTATTTCTACATCATGGGTATTAGATACTGGATGTGCTTCTCACATTTGTACTGATGTGCAGGCACTGAGAAATAGCAGGGCATTGACAAAGGGCGAGGTGGACCTGCGAGTAGGCAATGGAGCACGGGTTGCTGCTGTTGTTGTAGGGACTTACTGTCTATCTCTGCCCTCTGGGCTTGTACTAGGGTTAGTCGATTGTTGTTATGTGTCTGCATTAACTAAGAACATTATATCAGTTTCTTGTTTGGACAAGAAAGGTTTCTCGTTTACTATTAAGAATAAATGTTGTTCAGTGTATTTAAACGATATGTTCTATTATAGTGCACCTCTGATAAACGGACTCTATATTCTAGACCTAGAGAGCCCTATCTATAACGTAAATACCAAGAGGTTCAAGTAAAATGACATGAACCAAACCTACCTCTGGCACTGTCGCTTAGGTCATATAAATGACAAGCGCTTATCCCAGCTCTATAAGGATGATTTGTTGGACTCATTTGATCTTGAATCATATGAGATATGCGAGTCATGCCTATGAGGCAAGAAGACCAAGACTCCCTTTAGTGGGCACAGCGAGAGAGCAACTGGTTTGTTAGGACTCATACATAGTGATGTATGTGGCCCTTTCAATGTTGCTGCTAGAGGCGGTTATAGATACTTCATCACATTTACTGATGACTTCAGTAGATATGGTTATGTGTACTTGATGACACATAAGTCTGAATCCTTTGAAAAGTTCAAAAATTCAAGAATGAAGTACAGAACCAGCTTGGCAAGAGTATTAAGATACTTCTATCCGATCGAGGTGGACAATACCTTAGCCATGAGTTCCGTGACTATCTAGTTGAGTGTGGGATTCTATCCCAACTCACTCCTCCTTGAACACCACAGTGGAATGGTGTATTTAAAAAGAGGAATCGTACCCTATTAGATATGGTATGATCTATGATGAGTCACACAGATCTTCCGACATAATTTTGGGCTATGCTCTAGACACGGCAGCTTTTATACTCAACCGAGTTCCATCCAAGGCCGTGATAAAGACACCATATAGGATATGGACTGGGAGAGATGCCCAGGTGTCTTTCATGAGGATTTGGGGTTGTGAGGCTTACGTTCGACGTCAAGTCTCAGACAAATTAGGACCCAAATCCGACAAGTGATTTTTCATTGGATATCCCAAGGAAACTAAGGGATATTACTTCTACATTCCCAGTCAACACAAGGTAGTTGTGGCAAAGACTGGGGTCTTTCTAGAAAGGGACTTTGTTTCTAGAAAGACTAGTGGGAGCGCGTTCGATCTTGAAGAAGTTTAAGATGCGAACAATAGCACTGATGCCTCGATGGAAATTGAACTGGAACCACAAAGTGTTGTGGATGATGTTGTTCCACAAGGAGTTGAGGAACAACAACCAGTTCAAGTAGACATACCTCTTCGTAGGTCTGATAGGGTACGTCGTCAGCCTGAGAGATACTCATTTCTCTTGTTTGACCATGAAGACGTTATGCTCATAGAGGATGAGCCTATCACCTATCAGGAAGCTGTGATGAGACCAGATTCCAAGAAATGGCTAGAGGCCATGAGATCCGAAATGGAATCCATGTACACCAACCAAGTATGGACTTTGGTTGATCCACCTGAAGGGGTAAAACACATTGGGTGTAAGTGGGTCTTTAAGAGAAAGACTAACATGGGTGGACTTATCTATAAGGGTCACTTGGTAGCTAAAGGTTTCAAGCAGATTCATGGTATTGACTATGATGAAACTTTTTCTCCAGTAGCGATGTTTAAGTCCATTCGGATCATGCTTGCTATTGCAGCTTACCACGATTACGAGATCTGGCAGATGGACGTCAAAACCACATTTCTGAATGGAAACCTACTCGAGGATGTGTACATGACACAACCTGAGGGTTTTGTAGATCCAAAGCATACTAGCAGAGTATGCAAGCTGCGTAGGTCCATTTATGGACTAAAGCAAGCTTCTTGGAGTTGGAATCTTCGATTCGATGATGCAATCAAACAGTTTGGTTTCATCAAGAACGAAGATGAGCCTTGTGTCTACAAGAAGGTTGTAGGGGATATGGTTGTCTTCCTCATATTGTATGTGGATGACATACTACTCATTGGGAAGGACATCCCTATGCTTTAGTCTGTCAAGACCTGGCTAGGGAGTTGCTTCTCAATGAAGGACTTAGGTGAGGCATCCCGCATTTTAGGGATACAGATCTATAGAGATAGATCTAAGAGATTGCTTGGCCTAAGTCAGAGTACATATATTGACAAGGTACTCCTTCGGTTTGTCATGCAGAACTCCAAGAAGGGATTTCTACCGATGTCACATGGCGTGAGTCTTTCGAAGACTCAAGGTCCCTCTTCTAGAGAGGAGATAGACCGCATGGATCAGATCCCTTATGCCTCAGTCATAGGCTCTATCATGTACGCTATGCTATGTACTCGTCCTGATGTCTCGTATGCTTTGAGCATGACGAGCAGATACCAGTCAGATCCAGGTGAAAGTCACTGAATAGCGGTCAAGAATATTCTTAAGTACTTAAGAAGTACTAAAGAATATTTCTTGATATATGGAGGCAATGATGAGCTAGCTGTAAAGGGTTACAGTGATGCTAGCTTCCAGACCAAGAAGGACGATTATAGATCACAGTCAGGGTTCGTGTTCTGCATAAATGGTGGTGCTGTTAGCTGGAAGAGTTCTACAACAGAAGCCGAGTATATTGCTGCATCAGAGGCAGCAAAGGAGGCAGTTTGGATCCGCAAGTTCATCATTGAACTTGGGGTGGTTCCTAGCATAGCTGATCCCATTGAGCTCTATTGTGACAACAATGGAGCTATAGCACAGGCGAAGGAACCTCGCTCACACCAGCGGACCAAACACATACTACGGCGCTTCCATCTCATTCGAGAGATCATCGAGAGAGGAGATGTGAAGATTTCAGAGTACCCAGAGGCTAACATCGCAGATCCCTTGACCAAGGCTTTGGCACAGAGGAAGCATGATGGTCACACTAGGTCATTGGGGCTTAGAGCCTACACTGATTGTCACTAGTGCTAGTGGGAGATTGTTAGCTAGAGCCCTAGAGCCAATCATTTGATGATTGTATTTTGGACTTATTGCATCATATTCTATATAAATAAAGGCATTTGTTTTTGGTTATTATACTTACTTGTATTGGTGCCAAATAAACTAAGTATAATAACGTCCTTGAGTAGAAGGTTCTTACCTATATCAATCGATTAGTTGAATCGATAGTGAGATGATATAGGGAACACTGCTCTTAATCATTCCTAGTCGAGTATGAACATTCAGGAACAATGTTAATGCAATAAGACTAGCATGTAGGTCAACTAGATAACTTGATCTCACAAGTCATGGATATAGAGATATCAAGTTGACACATGGGTATGCATTGGAGAATGTATACTGAATGACCCGCCATGAGAAAGTATCATGGATCGTTATATGAGTATCATATACTTTCTCATGTGGCTATTAGTATGACTACTAGTCCTTAGACCTGAAGTCACCATGGATCCCTACATAAGGAGTTATGTACTTTAGTTTCGTCAAACGTCACCCGTAACTGGGTGGACTATAAAGGCGAATACTGGGTATGTAACAAATTATGTGGAGGGATGTGAGTGATGTAGATGGGATCTATCCCTCCTATATGACAGGAGAGACATCGGTATTCTTGATAGAGTGAGACCACGAAGTGTATGGCCATGCCCAAATGAGTCAATATGGGATATTGAGCTCATTTGATATAGTGAGTCTACTTGGAGTTCAAGATTTAGATTGGTCAGAGGATGACACGGTCTATGTCTCACATTGATCAATCTGGATGTCTAGGATAGAAGGACACTTGTCATATTTTGTGAGGAGTCACAATTAGTAGTCACAAGGTGATGTCGGATCTCGACATTCTAGTAACTTGGGTAGTAATGATGTGTTGCTATATACCGCTCATTACTTATGCTCCTAAATGGGTTTAGGGCATTACCAACGTTACAAGAACTTATAGGGTCACACACTAAGGACAATTAGATGGAGATTAGGTTCATATGATGAACCAAGAGGATTAGATTCATTTGATGAATCAAATTGGATTAAGAGTAATCCTAATTGGGCTAACTTGAGTTGGACTCAAGTTGATTCATGTGTTCAATGAGTCTAATTTAGATTATGACTCATTAAATCAATTTAATTTAATGAATTAGATTCATTATATATTAAATTGGCTTGAATCAAATGGTTAGATTAGATCAACCATGGAAGAGATTTGGTCAAGTTTGACTTGACTTGAGAGGAAGATTAAAAGTCTAGTTTGACTTGACTTTATGCCACCTCATTGGTGAGTTGGCATTGATGTGGACTAATGATGTTACTCCACATCATCATCATGGTTGCCACCTCATGGGAGTTACTAGTGAGTGTCACCTCATGGAGGTTACATTCTCTCCTTGATGACAACTTAATGCATTAATGAGGGGAGTTACACATGAGAAAGGTGGCCGGCCACATTTTGAATGGGGTGTGAATTGATTTGATTATTCATTCAAGTGTGGAATTTTGTATCTTCTTCCTCTCAAGCTCTCCCTCTCCTCCTTCCTTGGCCGAACCACATAGGTGCTAGCACACCTTGGTTTTTGGTCACCTCCACCTAGTGTGTTCGTGTGGATACGTGTAGAGAGTTGTCTACATTGACAACTTCGAGATCCGGCGTACCGAGGACGAGCGGGATACGCAACAAGGGTAAAGATCTTCATCATGTAGATCTAGAAGTTTTGTAACTCGTACTCGTATGTTTTCAAATTTTTCTTCGCACGAGATCTGTTGGCTAGGGTAATTCGGGGTTTCCGCGACGCGAAAAAGCGATTTTCGTGGCCCGAAAAACCCAACACCAAGTGATGTTAAAGAACTTATATGGGAATCAGTTAATATAAGTAAATTAGCATGTTTTATCACTTTGTCTATTTACTTTTTCTATGATTATTTTTATAATGTTGTTGTGATCAGCAGAAGGTGTGGACTCCATGGAAGCCTCTAGAAAGCCTGCAAAAAAAGATAAGGAAAAAATTGCAACTCCAGTCACTACCAAGAGTTGGGATGGTAACATAGAGTTGGATTCTACAAACACCCAAACCACAAGAATGTCTAGAGGTCGTACACACCTAGATAAGCTAGCTAAGCAAAGGATTCAAGGAGTTAGAAAGGATGTTGCATTCAATAAACTTGGATAGCCAATAGGAGAAGTAGCTATTGCAATGCAAAGTTATATTGGTGTGCTGGCTCGAGAAAAGGTTCAAATTAGTTACAAGACTTGGAAATATGTTCCAAGTGATGTTAAAGAACTGATCTGGGAATCAGTTAATGTAAGTAAATTAGCATGTTTTATCACTTTGTCTATTTACTTTTTCTATGATTATTTTTATAATGTTGTTGTGATCAGCAGAAGGTGTGGACTCTATGGAAGCCTCTAGAAAGCCTGCAAAAAAAGGTAAGGGTAAGGAAAAAATTGCAACTCCAGCCACTACCGAGAGTTGGGATGGTAACATAGAGTTGGATTCTACAAACACCCAAACAACAAGAATATCTAGAGGTCGTACACACCTAGATAAGCTAGCTAAGCAAAGGATTCAAGGAGTTAGAAAGGATGTTGCATTTAATAAACTTGGATAGCCAATAGGAGAAGCAGCTATTGCAATGCAAAGTTATATTGGTGTGATGGCTCAAGAAAAGGTTCAAATTAGTTACAAGACTTGGAAATATCTTCCAAGTGATGTTAAAGAACTGATCTGGGAATCAGTTAATGTAAGTAAATTAGCATGTTTTATCGATTTTTATAATATATTGACTGTTTGTATTAATTTTTTTAAACATATTTCCATTTTTGTGATTTACAGTTGATGTACAATGATGACCCAAAGTGGAAGAATGATTGTTTGAAATCAGCAAACAATAAGTGGCATCAATACAAAAGTTATCTCACTAAGATGTTCATTTTAAGTAAGCTTGATAAACCTGAGGAGTTGGATGAGCCTCCTACTGACGATGGTATTAGAAGAGATACTTGGAGGTCATTTGTGATTAGTCGCATGTCTAACGACTTCATGGTAAGATTTGTAATTTATTCTTTTAAAACTAGTTTATTTATATTCAAGTTTAACAACACATGTATCCTCACTAACTAGAAACTAAGTGATCAACAAAAAGAAAGAAGAAAACAACACATGTATCCTCATCGACTTTCACATAAAGGATATGCACGATTTGCGGAAGAAATAGTAAGTATCTTTTTAGCATATTTTCTTATGAACCCTCCAATTTATTCACATAAAATTATTTGAATTTTCACTGTGCTAGTGGGATCACTGATTGTGTCTTACTATTTTCCCATATTCCCTACAATTTGGTGGCATTTCACTATCAATGTTGTTGCTTAGACGCAAGTTCTATGCAGTAGACGCAAGTTCTATGCAGGAGCAAACCACCTTTGGTACCGCATACTCAGCACCTGAGTCTGAAACTGAGTATGCAGCGGGCTGGCTTGTTGCTGCAAGTTGTTGATAGTTAGTGATACATTTGGTACCCCATGCCTTAAAGCTTTTCCTTGATTTCCCATTTCATTTAATTATTGTACCTCTACGAGATGTGCTGCTTCAGTTGGCTCTAATCCTGATCACATTCCTGATTGTTCTAGTGCTGCAATTTGATGACCAATTCCTGCGAGTGTGTTTCATTTAATGACTAATTTTATGCATTTAAGTGTTATTGGAATTTTCTTGTTGTAGGCTACTAAATTATGTGATGATGATGACATTAATAGAGCTATTATGTGGAAGAAAGGACGAGTCACCAAAGAAGATGGCTTTGTAGGAGAGGATTTGATAAAAAAAAGTACAACAGATTGTAAGAAAAATAACAATACATAAAAGTACCAATTTTATTGAACTGATAACTGTTTTAGTAATAATGGTTTTTAATGTGCCTGACAAGATGGTTACATTCAACAAAAGAGGGAGGGTAAGTTGAAAATTGAAGGAACCAAAGAGGATATACTTACCAAAGCACTTTACACTGAAGAATATAATGGTCGTATGAGGGGTATTGGAGGTCATATCACTCCAACAATATATTTCAATTCTAGTAGAACATGGAAGCATGCTGATGTAATCACTGAGCATAAAAGGGAGCTGATGGAGGCGAGGAAGAAAATTTTAGAACAAGATGCACGTATACAAAACCTTGAAGGAATGGTGGATAAAAAGGGTGCAAGCGACAATTCGATTGATGAAAAAGGCAGTTGCTTAGTAAAGTTGCAACCCATGATTGAAGATGACATGAAGAACGATGATGATGACCTACAAATTTTGTGCCAAGCTGATGCTTTGCAGGTATAACACTAGTTGCATTTATATTAATTGTGACCTATAGATTTTGTGACCTACAACTTTTACATTTTAGGGAAAACCAGTTGCATTGACATTGGAATCTAGCACAAATATTGTTGCACATGGTACAATTGTTTGTGGCAATGTATCTGATAAAATGCTCCATGGTGTTCCATTTCCTAATAATTGCATGCGAGTCTCCATTGATGAAACAGTATAAAAATAAGCACCTTTGCCATATCCAATTCCAAGTGAATCTGAAGTAATTGGTGATGCTGTAGGAACCATTTGTTAGATTTTATTTCAAATTAAATTGTCACTTTTTTTATTAATCATTCTATCTAACTGTCATCATTTGAAATTATTAAAAGCCTCAAAGGAAGAAGCTTGAAGAACCAAAAAAGAAACATACTTTGTCAACAAGTGCCCCAAGAGCATTACATATGTTATATTGTTATAGTAAGCGTGCTTTAGATGATGGCAGATATATATCAGTGAGTTTAGATTATGACGTGTTTGATGATGATTATGAACTTGTTCTGCACCTTGAGGACATCATTCCTTTGTATCATTTGGAGCCCCTTTCAGCCAATTGTGTAGTTGGCTACATATGGTAAGTGTTTAGATTTAGCAATTTAAATATAATTTTAGCAGGGTTATTGTAATATATGATAATCATCCATTTTGTGAATAACTTTCATTTTTCAATCTACCTCTTCGTTTTATTATGTTTGCAATGGCAGACATCCTTATAAAAAAATGCTGAAAGATAACAAGAAAGAGAAATTCAGATTTGTGAATCCACATAAAATCCCATATATGGCAAACACTGCACATGACAAAAAAGGTAAGCTTGAAAGGCTAAACCAAAGGGCAAGTCATTTGGCAGGCAGGCTAAGTGGTGCATCTGTAGATCAACTAGTATTGGTGCCATGTAATATCTGGTAAGTAAGAATTAAAACATCACTTTCAATTGTTGTCTTTTGATAAGTTATTGAATTATATGCACTAATTATGTGTTTGATGCATAGTTTCCATTGGATTCTCACTGTCATTGACCCTTACAATGAAGTTATTTATTTGTTGGATTCTCTAAGGCACCGCATTCATGATGAGGATTGGAAATATATAGTGGAAATGTGAGTTCATATTTCTTTTTTATTAAGCATTTATGTCAATACAAAACTCATATATAAAAAAATCATTAACGTATGAAGGGCCTTAAGATTGTTTAATTCAAACAAGGGAAGGAAAGGTAGACCAAAGGCTATGTTGGTAATAGTAAAGGTATGTGTAATTATATATAACATATATTTTAATGTGTATGTTTATCATTAATAATTTGTTTCTAATTACCATAGGCTCCTCGACAACAAGATTCCAAACAATGTGGTTACTATGTGATGCGATTTATGTGACAAATTGTTGAAGAAGTTGAAATTATCGAAAGAGATTCACTATGATCTATAGTAATGTTTACTTGCTTATGTCTCAAATTATTTGAAATAAACTATTTAAAATTTTCAAAGGTAATGTTGATTTTTTTTTCTCATTAATGTTCACAGTTCACACGAGCAGAGTATTCTCGAGAAGAAATTGATGAGGTGTGATCGGAGTTGGCAGAATGTATACAAGATCATATTTATGAGTAGGTGCGTTCAAGTTCATGTAAGTTCATTACCTTATTTTAGCTAAAGTTTATGTAAGTTCATTATCTTTAGCAAGAAGCAACTTTTTGCTTCTTTGGAATCCATTTTCAGCTTTGAGATGCAATCTACCCTTATTTGTTATTCTCAGTTTAATCTGTGATAAAGAGTCTTCTTGGTCAATCAATACATTTCTTATAATTCATTAACTGAATTACATAAACTGACCATAGGAGTTACATACCTCAGATTCATCTTCCAGCTCAAAATTGCTAAAGTTGTTAATTTAGTATATATCTTTATTTCTAGTATTAGTATAATGTTCAACTGCTTTTTAAAAGAGATGTGCTCCCGTGAGATGTAATTGCCGGTAAATAAAATATTAAATTATACTAGAACACTAGATATTGCTTCAAGAAACTGAATGGTTTAGTTAATGCGAGTGACCAAATCCTGCTAACTGTGTGGATGTTTGTTTAGCGTTGCATGGTGAAGGTTCTTATTATTTGTTTGAATAGTTATTTATGGTTCTTTAATACACTGTGATGTAGACCTTTGTTTGGCGTTGCATGCTGATGTTTGTTTGCCATTGCATGCTGAGGCTGCCAAGCCTAAAACACTGTGATTTAGACCTTTGTTGCTTATTATTTTGTTGTCATTTAACTGTCTACTTCCGATTTTGTTTGGATATCCTTTTTAACATTGCATGACATCATTTTGTTTATTTTTGCAGGTTTGATGCTATTATACAGTTCGCTGGACTAAAAGCTATTGGTGAAAGTTCATTTAGGAATACTCTTATTTGTCTAAACCCCTACTACACTTCGCTGGACATAGTTTATAATTACTTTTTCTTTATCTTGCAGTGAGAGTCTTCAATATTACTTTTTCTTTAAACTGCTCCAGTTAGTGGTATCCTTTTGACTTCCTAGTAAAATATATTTGATTTGTGAGCAATAGTTTCTCCAGCTTATTAATTTTCACTACTACTTATTAGTGGCTTCTTATCAATCCTAGTGGCTAGTTGCTTGGATGTAGATGCTCCAGTTCTAATTAACACAATGACACTCTAGTATGGATAAGTTCTATTTTGTACACAATCTAATTATCATTGGTGACTAGTCACTTAGGTGGGAGATGCTCCAGTTCGTACACTCTAGATCATTTTTTTCCTACTTGGCTCAAGCCACATCAGCAGTAGTTAAAAAATTACATGGGCAACAATTAAATAGTAGCTCAGATACATTGGAGTACTTTTTTGTCTTCAGTTTGTTGCCCTTAATTCATGCTAAGTCATTATGGGTTCGGTCATCGACATTGTGATGAATGGCAGAATATTAAGTCTATTCTGCAAGCTTTCTTTGCAAATATTCTGCAAGCTTTCTGTAAGATTTTTGCAAGCTTTATGTAAGATTTTGGCAAGCTTTAAGTCTATCAAGCATGTTAAACTAAAAATTCTACAAGCATTCTTTAGGAAGTTGGCAATTTTCTGATAGATCGAGTAGTGCGATAGAGGGGGGGTGAATATCGTGTCTTTTTAAAACTATTCTTTATCTTTTAAAGTCAGAATTAAGCAGTGGAAAATAAAGAGAGACAAAAGCGTTTACTTCGTTCGGAGCCTAGCTCGACTCCTACTCGAAGGCCCGCGGTCATTGACTGCAATGATGGGCAAAGCACTATAATCCTTCTTTCCGAAATCCTAAGAAAGAAGTGAATCGTACAATTACAAATATGTAAGATAGTAACACTCCTACTATCTTACAGAAATTAAGTATAGTACTAAAAAATATATACTGACAATAAAAGTAGTAAATCGTAGCTTGGTCGACACTATTGGATGAAGTCGCTTGCAAACTTGATGACGACGTGTATCGTGAGTAGCTTGCAGAAGAGCACAAGAGTTGATCAGAAAATTCTCTACGGCCTCTGACTTCGAGCCTCAATTTATAGGTATGATGGATGTTCGGTCGACCGATCCCTCTGTTCGGTCGACCGAACCAGCTCCGATCCCTTCCAGTTGGAGTTTGACGCTGGCTCGATATTCTGCATTAACTGGCCTTCAATGGTTTGGTCGACCGATCATGCCTTTTGGTCGACCGAACAAGCTTTTTCCTTGTTCGTTGAAATCAGCCGAGATCTTTATTTATTGCAGCATTAATATTGATTGGATCGGTCGACCGGTCCTCTGGTTCGGTCGACCGATAAGCCTTTTTTTTCCTTTCTTGCTGATCGCTGCTGATGATCTGTCCTTTGTTGAGTCACCCTGGTTCGGTCGACCAATTTTACTTTTCGGTCGACCGATCATGCTTTGACTGGATTCTGGTCTAATCTGTTCTGAATTGAATTACTGCTTTGAGTTTGCTTTGTTCGGTCGACCGAACCACTGGTTCAGTTGACTGATCCAATCAAACCTACAGCACAGTGTTACGAAAAAACTTTCCAGCAAAACAGATGTTAGAGCAATAATATAAAGCAGGAATAAAGTGTAAGACAGTAGAACTGTCTTGATCTCAACTTTGAAAGCTTCCCGGTTTCTTCAGTTGGCTCAGCGACCAAAGGTTGTTCCCTTCAGGAACCCGACCTCACTATCGCTCCTCCAGTTTGTTTACCTCAACCTACTTGCCAAACTTTGAACCTCCAGATCTAGTTTGGACTTTTCACTCAGCCTTGATCGACTCGCCATGACTTTTCCCTTGATCTTAGGTCCTCCAGACCTCTCGATCACACTGCCAAGCTTCAGGTCCCCTAGACCTTCTTGGACTTGCACCTGGGTTCCACGATCTGCTAAGATTTCTTCTGCCTAGTCTTCAACTAGGTCTTTCTCGATTGAGTAAACATCCTGCACACTCAGTCAACTTGTTAGATCATAACAAGACTTAACTTGAACCTTTGACAACATCAAAACTCAGGTTTGATTTTGGTGCAACTTGCACCAACAATCTCCCCCTTTTTGATGTTTGGCAACCAAGATTCAAAGTTAAGTTAAAAATATGCAACAAATAAATAAACAAACAATTTGGCTTTTCTCCCCTTGAGTCAAACAACTCCCCCTGAATTCACTATTTCTCCCCCTTTGACACACATCAAAAATAAGGGAAGACATAAGAACCAAGTAAAAGGAAGTGCGAATTAGGAAAACCTAAAAGATCGTAAAGTATAGAAGGAATATAGTTAATCTTTTTGTTTGTAAATTAAATATTCAAGGCATAGAAATTTAAGTTTTACAGAATTTTTTAATAATTAAAGTTCTAAAATTATAAAAGAAGTTTTCTAAGGTTCAAAAATTTCTTTGATAGAATTTTCAAAAGCCCTTTTGAACACATTTAAAAGATTCAAAAATAAAAATGAATTTTTAAAATATTGAAGAATTTTCAAAAAGTAATTTTGAACATTTTTATATGTCTTGAAAAGTTTGCTAAGTGTTAATAATATTGAACACGTTTAAAATATATGAATTTTTTTTTACTAAGGTTCATATTTTGAAAGAATTTTCGAAAGCCCTTTTGAATTTTTATGAAGTAAAAATTTAAAACAAATTTTCAAAACTAATTTTTAAAAGTCTAAATAATTGTAAACATTTTCGAAAGAAAAAGAAAAAATTTCAAAAAGAATCCAAGAAAGATGAAACAGAATTTTGAAACTAGCTCCTCCTAAAATTAATATTTATCCTAAAAGTCCAAGTATAGTTAGGTAAACTAAGGAAAAGAGGTCCTTATGATGAAATGTCCAATCTTTTTTCAAAGCTAACTATCATAAGATAGTAGCTATTTGTAAAATATCAAATCAAATAATAATTAAATAATAAGGTTTACTAGGCTAATAGCTTTAAGGGATTTTTTAGAAATTTTTTTTAAAATTTTCTAGGATTTAATTGGAGCTCGTATGACGTATTTAGATGTGATGCATTAATGGGTCCGAGAAAAGTTTGTTTGGAATACCTGGAGGTGGGAGTTGATTGAGAACTAATCTAGGGCTTAATAAAAAAATAACTAAGTTTATAATTCCACTCTTTTCTATTTTACCCGTGCCCTAGTTCCCCGTTCACCCGCCGACTGCCCTCCTCTCCGCGTGACCGCTGCCTCCGCATGACTGTCTCCACCGCTGCACCTCCCTCTCCCTCTCCCTCGAGTGAGATCCCACACACCGCCGGCTCTCCTCCGCACGCGAGCAGCAGAGCCGCCGACCCTCTACTTTCCGAGTTGTTCCCTTGCTGTCTCCACCACAGACGCCGCCGACCACCTCTACTCGACGCCGACCCCAGCGAGCCCTAGCTCCACCAGCATCCTTCGGCCACGAGCTACGGGTAGCAGACCTTCCCTCTCCTCCTCGCACGAGCCCCGCACAGCTGGTGATCTCTTCTCCCTCGAGCCATCACGCCGACGATCTCTCCCTCGTAGGTATGGATGAGTGTTTCATTTGGTAAGCTAGCATAAGGATTCAGGTGTTGCCCTATTCGACGCTAGGGTTTCTTTTGCTCGAGTTTTATAAATTTTTGGGGAATTTGCACAGATTTAATGGGATGTCATCGGTTTTGTGTGGTTCTAAGCTGAGGATGATCTATCTTGAAGAATGGTGAGGGGTTTGATTTCTCCGTATCGTGAAATTTCCTTTAGATTTCTGGAATCAGGTTGGGAGTTTAGGATAGAGCCGGGTCACGCACAGGATTTCCTTGTTGAAATGAATTCTGATTTCAATTTGGTGGAGGAGTTGAATGAATTGCGATTGATTTCTTCCTTGATGCTTTTGCTTTCATTGGTGATGCTTCTAGGTCCCGCACTGGATTTAGGGTTTACAATTGGACTTGTCTTTTTGTTCGGTTTCTTCTTGATGGATTTGGTGTTGGTGTAGATTTGGTGGGTCATTTATACTTCCTTAGTATGTTGTAATTCTGCATGAGGAATACTAGGTAAGGGTAGTTAGGGCTTGCTGCTTATAGTATTAATTGCTACTCTAATCTGAATTGATGCTCTGTTATGGGATAGGTTATTTCTCCAACTTCTGTAATCCATTCTCTACTTTGCTAATTATGGGTTAGGCTTGTATACGTTAGTTTCCTTAAATGCTAGTTTAAATTCTGTGATTCAGTCTCTACCTTTAGTGATTCTGGTTCCTCTTGGGATATATTTAGATGGTGTGGATTTTAATTAAGAATTTATTGGTTGGATTAATCGAGGTAAACCGACGATTAGTGTTGATTAATAATCATTGTGATGGAGAGTGACCTTATCAGTTTTGGGAACTAGGTTTAGTTAGTTGATGTATAACATGATTAGCTAAACTGTACATCATGTGATTTGCAGGATTTTGATTCGAGACAAGCATCTCGATGTGGGATTAATTAGCACGGTCTACGTATAAAGGCGGATACTTCTTACTTTGTCTCTTTAGTTCTTTGAACTTGGTGCATGAGCTATTTTTGGATAAGGACCGTTTTACCTTGACTCCACTCTTATTTTCTTGCACTTGATACTTCCATTCAAACCTTTGAGTTATTCATTTCTATATCCATATAATCTCTTGTTGTCATCTATTATATTTAGTAGATACTGGATACCATGTTTGCATGTTTTGATTGTTGTTTAGTTCTGTTTTGTGTTGAGCATGCTGACTTCATGTAGCATACCTGATTCTTGTTTATATATATATATATATATATATGATGACTGTTACATTTGGTGCATCATATCATGGCAGACATGTCAATGACCAATTCTCCCTTGCGGTCGAGAGAGTCGTTGACCAGGGCTGCATCCTCGGCCACTCGATAGAGAGGTAGCTAGAGATGATGTCGCTTGTCTTATCGTGCCGCACTCGGCCACTTGCAGTTGGTGGTAGTTGGAGTTGCGAGTAGCAGGGTGTAACACCCATAGGATCCCTAGTAATTTTATATAAATTATTGCATGATTAAAATAGGCTTTATGTAGACTTTTCAAAAATAAAGAGCAAAAAGAATCAAAAAGAGGCATGACCAAGGTTTGAACCTTGAACCTCTTGGTAAGTGGTTGTAGGTGATAACCAGTATCCCTAGCAGGGGTGTGCTGTTAGAAAGAGAAGGGAGATTGTAGTTAAGGGTGGTGAAAGTGAAGGTCCCTTCACTTAGAAGGAAAAGTTTGAGTTTCCTTCTTCCTTCCCAATGAAAAGATGGTTTTGCCTTCTTCCTTCATTTAGCATAAATAAGAGAAAGGAAAGGAAAATTTCATTTTTTTTTCTTCTTCCTTCCTCCTTCTCCTTCCTCCACCGAAAATTCAAGCTTTTCTTCCCTCATTGCCGAAATCAAGCTAAGAGCCTTCTTCCTAGAAAAACTTCTCAAGCAAGGGTACTCTTCCTTAGTAAACCAAGCGAAAGGATGTAAGTATTCCCCTCACCTGCAGTACAAGTAGCTTACGTTTGCTTCTATGTTTAAATGTTACTTGAAAAACCTAGGGTCTTGCCTTTAGGTTTCGGCCAAGATAAGGATAAGAGATTATCTATGGTTGTTAAAAGTTTCATGCTACTTGTTGCCTAAGAAGTGTAGAAACACCTCCTTTAGGTTTCGGCCAAGGATAGATAAAAGGTTTAGAGAAAAGTTTTGAAACCTAACTATGCTTGTTCATGATTTCTTATGAAGTACGATCTCCTAAATGATGTTAGTTTAAGTTTTCATGCTATATGTTACTTGAAAAGTTAGAAACATCTCCTTAGGGTTTCAGCCAAGGATAGATAATAGGTTTAGAGAAAAGTTTTGAAACCTAACTATGCCTGTTCATGATTTCTTATGAAGTATGATCTCCTAAATGATGTTAGTTTAAGTTTTCATGCTATATGTTACTTGAAAAGTTAGAAACATCTCCTTTAGGTTTTGGCCAAGGATAGATAATAGGTTTAGAGAAAAGTTTTAAAACCTAACTATGCTTGTTCATGATTTCTTATGATGTATAATCTCCTAAATGATGTTAGTTTAAGTTTTCATGCCATATGTTACTTGAAAAGCTAGAACCATGACATGTAGGTTTCGGCCAAGAATAGATAAAAAGGTTTAGAGAAAAGTTTTGAAACATAGCTATGCTTGTTTATGACTTCTTATGATGTATGATCTCCTAGATGATGTTAGTTTAAGTTTTCATGCCATATGTTACTTGAAAAGCTAGAACCATGACATGTAGGTTTCGACCAAGAATAGATAAAAAGGTTTAGAGAAAAATTTTGAAACCTAACTATGCTTGTTCATGATTTCTTATGATGTATGATCTTCCATATGATGTGGTTTAAGTTCTTCATGCTTATGTTGCTTAAAGACCTAGAGCCATGACATATAGGTTTCGGCCAAACCAAGGAACTAGGGTTTGTTGGAGTGTATACTGAAAGCCTAAGCTTTGTAAACATTCATTATGAATAAAGAATCACATTTGGTCAAATTGTCTACATTTTTTTGTAGTTGTTCATATAATTTATATTGTAGATAACATAGTATGTGGTGTCACATGCAGAAGATGATGTTATCAGTACCTTATAAATTATAAACAGTAGCTCACGACTAAAATGGAAAGGAACAAACCATTAGAAGGTCGTAGTGTAATTAGGTATTAGTTTATCTTGACTATATAATTACACTAGTACACTCAGAGTGTATTGAGTAGGACCATTTGAGGTCGTTTCTTTTATACTGACTTTATAAAGGAACAAAGACCTCGGTTATTATGGAAGTATGTGATCTTAATCCTAATATAATAACAAGCACATATATTTGATATTTATTTCTTTAATTTATCAATGGGTGAGATTTAGTTCGATGGATCAATAAGCCCGATAAGTTGGAAAATGATATCACTTATAGTGTGTGTTGTTGATTATAGAAGGAAACTGTGTCCTAGAGATACTAGGTTGATAATATCCCCAAGAGGAGCTCATAAGGATTGTCATGTTAAACCCTGCAGGTGGACTTAGTCCGACATGACGATAAGGTTGAGTGATACTTCTCTTGGACTTAGATATTAATTAAATGAGTTGTCAGTAACTCACTTAATTAGTGTACATTCGATATCCTAAACACAGGGAGATT
Organism: Zingiber officinale; assembly: GCF_018446385.1. Lineage (NCBI taxonomy): Eukaryota > Viridiplantae > Streptophyta > Magnoliopsida > Zingiberales > Zingiberaceae > Zingiber > Zingiber officinale. The sequence continues at coordinate 33,283,549 of NC_055999.1, read as the reverse complement.
AACACACTCATAATAAGAAGGAGCCCAAAAATGTAATTTGAGATTGGTGCGGTAGTTCAATAATAATTCTCTAGTGTAATGAATTATTATTGATAAAATTAAGTTGTGTGTTCGGGGCGAACACGGGATGCTTAATTTTATCGGGAGACCAAAACCAATTCCTCCTCTCGGTCCCTATCGTAGCCTCTTATTTATAGAGTACTATACCCACTATACCCATTCATACTCACAGTAGGCGAGCTAGCTTGGGAACGAGCTAAGTAGGCCTAGTATAAATTGGGTGGTAGGCCTAGCAGACCCAGCTAGTGGGGCGACAATTAAATATAAAGGAATTTTAATTTTAGTTTTTATTATGTGGAAGAAATAATTTATTAAAGAGAATTAAAATTAAAATATCTCTCTTAAAATGATCTACAAAGATTAAAGGAAGAGATTAGATCTCTTTCCTTATTTGTAGATTGATGAGATATTTTATTTTCTCTTTAAAATTATTCACGTGTTGATAAAATTAAAATTATAGAAATTTCCTTTATCAACCATGAAGAGATTTTAGAGAAATTTTATTTTTAAAATTTTGGAAACAAATTAGGAAGTTTTAATTGTTGATTGAAACTTGTCCGATTTGTTCTTCATGATATGGCCGCCACTTGAATTTAATTGGGAAATTTTATTTTATTTTCTTAATTAAATCATGTCAAGAAATTAAGGAAATTTTATTGTAATTAAATTTCCTAATTTACCAAGGAATATAAAAGAAGGGGTGAGGTGCCTTCATGAGACATGATCTCTATTATTTCTCTCTCTCTTTTCCTTGGTGTTGTGGTAAGCCATCATCATCTCCCTCTCTTCCTCTTGTGGTGGCCGAACCTTTCTCTTCCGTTGGAGCTCTTGTGGTGGCGGATACTACTTGGAGAAGAAGAAGAAGGAGAGAAAGCTAGCGTCTCTTGGAGCTTGGTTGGTGTTTGATCTTCTTCCTTGGTGAAGCTTCTTGATTGTGGCCGAACCTAGGAGAGAAGAAGAAGGTGGTTTGGTGGTTTCTCATCTTGGAAGATCGTTGCCCATCCGAGGTTAGAAGAGGAATCGGTAGAAGATCAAGAGGTTTTCTAAGAGGTATAACTAGTAATTTTTCTTTCAGCATCATACTAGTTATTTATGGAAATAATACCAAATACAAGTACGTTCTAGAATTTTGAATATGTTTTTCGATGTTGTGTTCTTTTGTTTTTTCTTTTCCTTGTGATTTGATTGTTCTCTTCGGTTAACCTAAAGTTATTTTAGGAAATTAAATATTAGATTTCTATAAAAGGTTTTGTCTAGTCGGTGGTGGTTGCTCCCATATCCAAGAAGGCCATGTGTCTCGCCACGTCAGTACTGGGAACCCATTATGGAAATTAATATTTAATGGAATTAATAACTTAAGGTGATTTGGGTCGAACGTGTTAAGTTCCGCAGGAGATCCAAGTCAAAACCTAAAAGAACAAATAGATTAAGTTTTGGATCAAACGTGTTAAGTTCCGTAGGCGATCCAAAATTTAATTTAAAAGAACACATGGTAGCTAGGAAAAGGTTCAGACCTTTGTACAAAATTTTTGTACAGTGGAACCTATAGGTTTCCGAGTAGCAACCAACAATTGGTATCAGAGTTAGGGTTTTGCCTCTGTGTATTTGGTATTAGTGTAATACCCTAGTTTTGAGATTCTGGTTAAATATGACTTAAAAGGTTAGATTGTACTATCCATATCACCAATGTGCACCTTCCTTTTCGGAAGCCCAAACTTAAGAACTCCAAAGTTAAGCGTGCTTGACTTGGAGAAATCTGAGGATGGGTGACCTCCTGGGAAGTTTTCCAGGGTGCGTGCGAGTGAGGACAAATCACGCTGAAAGGACCTCCGGTGGTCTGTGGAGCTAGTCGTCAACCCGATGGGCAACTGTGGTGGCGTTCCCGGTTCGGTTCGGTGGGGCCCGCCCGGGCCGGGGCGTTACATATGGTATCAGAGCAGGTATACGATACTTGCTATGTGTTTTGGATTTTCGAGATTTATCTGATATCAATTTATTTGGTATCAGAGATCGGCTTACGAGTTTTATTTCTCGTGTTTCGGATTTCATGTTTTAGTCTTCTCGATGTGACTTTTTGGATTTTGGGACTTGGCAGAAGGGACATCTCCAAGCTATAGGAGGTATGTTGGTATATGTTATCCTACCTTTTTGATTAGTTTATGCCCTGTTCATTATTACAGTCTATGACATGTATTAGCACTCTTTACTAGTACCTGTCTGGTTGTTGTAGCATATATTATATGTGATGGGTTAGCCACTGATCGTGATTGACCTTAATAGAGATTAAGGATTATAAGCTTTGGTGATTTTACATATTATACCCTAGTAGCTTTAGCTTCTGTTACTACTATTTGGTTAGCAGATTGAGGCAAATACCAGCCTCTTTATTAGTTATGTAGTGGATAGTATTTACCTATTTATGTTGACCTAGCCAGTAGTATATCATGTTATCTTAGTAATTTCATCAGTAAATATTGATTTACTCTTGTTAGATCAGTTAGTAGGAGTCTGATTTACACTTATTGATTTGGGTAGTCGTATATTGATATACCTTAGTTGCTTGTGGAGGATTAAGGTATTCTTGATTAGTTAGAAGATGATTGATTTAGTTTTGTTGGTTTGATCAGTAGAGGACAATTATACTCTATTTTTAGAGACTCGAATCTTTTGATTTTTCGTACTTAGTTGGATATTATGAGCACATTGGAGTACATGACTGTTACTGACGTGGGAAAAGACTGAATTAGTAGTATACCATTGTCGATTTGTGTCAGTCTATAGAGGATCGATGTATCCTATTCCATGTGGACTTTAATTTTTGACTGTATGTATCTAGTGGGATAACTTAGAAGGTGACCCTACCGTTTCAGAATGTCAGGTTGATTGGGTCAAATATGTTGATTATCCCTAGCTTTGTTTCGTGTACATATGATTGTAATGAGTTATAGGAGTTCTCTGATGGTTAGTTCATTTGCAGGAAGTGTGAGTATTCACATCTAGATATGGTTATTGTATGTTCCTTATGGATTATAGCTTCTTAGTTAGCTGTACGTGTCTGATTGACATATTGGAGGTATCTTGTTGATTATGTGTGATTTGTGAATGCACCTGGGTTTAGTATGTCTTATTGGAAGTATATGTTGATTATACTCTTGGCATATGTGTATATTTGTCATGTGAGTATTGTTTGAGGGGTATTGTTGATTTTACCTACGATGATATATGCACACGGGTTCGGTATACATTGTTGGAGGTATCACGGTGATTTATACCTATGATGTGAGTATTTTTGGTGTGTACTAATTGGAGGATTATGTCGATCATACATATGTTGTGTGTGCACGTGTGTCAGATGTATGGTTGGTAGCATCATGATGATTCTACCTATGTAAAATGTAGAATATTAAATGTCTACATTATGATATTGGTTGTATTACCTTGTCAACTAATTCTCTCATTAGTGGGTGACCGACCCACTAGGAGGATGATAGAGTTGACTATAGATTTGATTTGCTTACTGGGTGGTTATACCCTAGGCGTACCCACAGTGATCTGTGGTAGAGGATCTCGTGCAGTCTCTAGCTAGATAGTTAGGTGCTTTGGGCACTTATGTATTGTTGTGGTAGAGTGTAGCTCCCACGTGTTATGGATCGTTATAGCTTCCACATATTACGGATCGCTTGTGGCGGAGTATTCTCCCGTATTGATTATAGATACATATTTCGGATTATTTGTAGTGGAGTGTTACTCCCACATATGGAGGATTTCTTGTGGTAGAGCGTTGCTCCCACACTGGAGGATCTTTTCCTAGGTGATTTATATTGTGGGTGATCGGATTCCTGATTTATTGTTGAGGATCTTATGGTTAGGAATGCCTGTGATACAGACATGATGTGTCTTAGTGTTACCATTAGAGATTGCGGAGCCTTAGATGTTTTCAGAGATTTGATGATTTTAGTATTTCCAGGATGTTTGGATCGGTTTCCATTGTCTTGTTGACGATGTTGTGATCTATTTCGGATCCGCGGTGAGACACGCACACCATTTTGCATAGTTCTAGAGATGTTTCGACGAAAACATCTACATATGAAGATCAGTAGTGCATATTTTGGTTGTCTTCTGTGAGATGTTTGAGACACACGGTCACTAGTAGGAGTATACCGTGGTTACACAGGAGATAGAGGTTGTTATCGTTGGGAGTAGTTGTAGTCTATAAAGGAGACTCGCAACTTCCTTGGTTTGGATCGATATGACAAATGATTCGTTGGGTTTCACGCTTGACCAGGAAAAGCGTGAAGTTTACGTGGTTCGAGGATTACGAGACCAGCTTTTAGGAGCTGAGGCGGAGACTAGTGTCGGCTCCGATTTTGGTTTACCTTTCTGGAGAGGACAGATATGTCCTCTACACCGACGCACCTATTCAGGGTTTGAGCACTGTTCTGATGCAGCACGATAGAGTAGTCTCCTATGCTTCTCGACAGTTGTAGGAGCATGAGTAGAACTACCCAGTATATGACTTGTGGCTGGCCGTCATTATTTTTGTGCCTTGAAGATTTGGCAGCCTTATCTATACGGTGTTACATTCGAGATTCTCACGGACCATAAGAGTCTCAAATATTTGTTCACTTAGAAAGGAATCTAATCTCCGACAGGGAAGATGGATGGAGTTTCTGAAGGATTTTGATTGTACCATTAGCTATCACCCAGGAAAAGCTAATGTGGTTGCCGATGCACTTAGCAGGAAGTCCAGAGGGACTTTAGCTTGCCACCGAGTTGTGGTCACAGACTGAGCAAGGTATTCTTGTTACCATGGTTGCTTAGTCGTCGATCAGGACGAGGATTCGAGAGCCCTAGGCTGCTGATCAGTATTTGCAGTTTATTTACAGCCGAAATTTCGATCGATGTTGCGGGTTATTGCGGCGGATAGCCGGGTGCGAGCCGAGTTCACACGAGACGAGGAGGGTGTTATACACTTCCGAGGCGATTATGCGTACTTCAGTCTCATCCGGTCTTATAGGAGTTACTTAGGAGGCTCATCGTTCATGATTTCTGTCCACCCAGGCGGTACTCGTGTGTACTAAGATTTGAGGTGTTTCTTTTGGTGGAGCGACATGAATGGAGACATCGCGGATTTTGTAGCTAGATGTCTTGTATGTCAGCAAGAGAAGGCTGAGCACCGAGATCTATCGATTTATTTCGATGATTCCTATTTCCGAGTGGAAATGAGAATATATTACTATGGACTTTGTGGTGAGTTTGCCGAGGACACGACGAGACCATGACGCGATTTGGGTAATCTTTGATCGATTACCCAAATCGCGCACGTTTTAGCTAATTGGAGAACAGATTTCTGGATCGATTGGTAGATCTGTTTTCAGGGAGATCATCGATTACATGGTGTTTCTTTGACTATCATTTCGAATAGAGACCGAATCACGTCTCGTTTTTGAGTCTGCGCGAGCTTTGGGCACGACTCTGTTTGATCTGATTTTCCGTCCTCGAGACGGATGGATAGTCACGTGGACCATTCGGACTCAAGAGGACTTCTTGAGGTCTTGTGTAATGGATTTTGGAGGCGGTTGGGAGGATCGTTTGCCATTGGTGAGTTAACCTGTGATGGTTTGCGTTCGACTATCCAAATGCCACTGTTGAAATGTTGTATGGTAGGCCTTGTCGGACCCACCCTCTCGGATGAGGTTGGGGAGGCCGATTGTTGGGACCTCATGGGAGCCCGGCGAGGCGAGTTAGTCCGTGCAGGCGGAGAATGTCGGGCGTAAGGCGCCGGAAGAGTTGTGCTGACCGGAGTCGGAGACTCTTAGAGTTCTCCATTTGCGATCATGTATTTCTACGAGTTTCACCCACGATAGAGGTGAAGAGATTTGACCTCAGAGGTAAACTAGCTGTGCGATATATTGGACCTTTCCAGAGCTTGGAGAGGTTTGGAGCAGTAGCTTACCAGCTGATACTACCACCGTCCAGAGTAGGCGTTCATGACGTCACTTATGAGGAGATTCAGGTACGGATTTTGGACCGGAAGGAGCGTTAGTTGCGAAACAAGACTATTCGGCTGGTTTAAGTCGGATGACAGCATCATATAGACGAGGAGGCAACTTGGGAGCTCGAGGATATTATGCGAGCACGATACCCCATCTTTTCACTTGAGGTATGTGATTTGTTTACCGTTCAGCATTTATGCTTTATATCTGTTGTTGATACTTGCTGATGGTAGATAATGAAATTTGGGGACCAAATTTTTATTAGTGGGGGAGAATGTAAAATATCGGAAAAAATGTCGGATAACGATAGGGGAATTTTCCAGAATTTTTAGGAATTTTCTGGAAATTTTTCGGAGCACGTACGCTGGGTTTTGAGGGGACGAATTTATGGGTACGAATAAAGCCTGTTGAGGATACCCGTTTAAGTGAGGAAAAGTTTTATTATAAATACATTTTCTTTGTTTTTCTTATTTTCCCTAAACGCTTTTTCCTTTCCCTAAACCCGCGCCCCTTTTTTTTTTTTTTCCTCACCGATCCGTGCCCTACGGCGCCGCCGTCGCCCAACCGGCGCCGCAAACCCACTGCCACCCTCTCCTCTTCCGACGCCGACGACGCCACTGTCGCTGCCCTCTCCGGCCTCTCCTTCCGTGTGCCCTAGATTCCGAGCCCACCGGACGGCGCCACCACATGAGGCCGAAGGGAGCAACGCTGACACCTTTACCGTCGCTTCTCTACAGTGCCGACCATACCCTGTGCTCTAGCCGTCTCCTGCATGCTTACTGGCTTCTGATGCAGCCACTGCTTGGCATCGTCGTCACCGGAAGAGAGTAGTCTCAAGCTTCCATCGGGACCAAAAGGTAGAGATTTTTCCAAATTGAGTCACTGTATACACTCATCTGTTCATATTGTCTACCAACAGGAAGGCAACTGGGAATCAAAGTGCATTATGTCAAATTCTGCCATTCTAAGCATATAGTGCTAGTGCATTGATCCGTGTTTGCTTCTGAAGAATTGTTAGACTCTTGGTCTATATGTTAGTTTGCATTAGCAATTGGTTGAAGCATCATATTGTTTCCTTTTTGGATCTGGGCAGTGAAGAGGTGTTCGACAAGAGCTGTTGTGTTTCCAGCAGCAGTTACATTCTTCCAGTAGCCTCTCCTTTCCGGCAGCAATTCTTTTTGGGCCGAGGATTAAGCTAAGAAGTAAGGTAAGGATTTGGTGTATGGATTGAGTTGGCACGCTCTTGATACATGTTGTTTTAGGTATGAATTGATATATATATAATTGGATTTGGATTTAGGTTAGTTTCTCGGGGATATGATTTAGCTAATTAATTTATATGTAATTAGCTAAATCCATATATCTTGTTGTTACAGGACTATGATTCGAGATTTGGACGTTGGATTCGATTCGATCTATATTGGAGGCGGGTACCTCTTGACTTATCTTTTTATGATATTGTCTTTAGATATGCATAGTATTTTATAACTACAAGCAATGAACATGTTTGTCTTTGGTATGTCATTGTTTGATATCCATAGCATGTTAGGTTTATCGCCTGTGACGTATCCGTGCTTATATCATATGATTTATTGCCATGAGTTTTGTATTACCATGAGTATCTTAGTTTCTAGAATAAGTGACATACCATGTTTTACTGAGGTTAGGACTAGGTTACGGACTTTTGGTTTCGGTCATGTGTATCGAGATTATCTGATACTTAGGTTTTATCTGTGACCGACTTGTGTACCTCTATTTGTATATCATATATGATTCGTGTACCTAGACCTTGATTCTTGATATATGCATATTGTTGGTACATATGTTATGGAAGGAGATATGTTTAGGATCTAGGTTCTTATACCATAGAGGACCTGTATGCCCTAGATCCGTGGATTTGACCTACTGATCCTGTGGTACCCACATTATGTATATATGGATTTTTCTTGATCGGGATATTCCATACTTATTATGTTCGGGACGTAGGGTTATTGATATTCTATCGACTGTGTACTCTAGATCTTGGTATGTGACCATCGCTTTTATATACCCATTTTGTATGTATGGATATGGTTATGTTGATCGGTTTTTGCCATGCTTAGTGTCATGCATCGTGATTGCATCTTGTCGATAATCGACTCCGTTGTTGTTGAGCACATCGCGATTCGTGGATCTGCACCACCACTCGTGGGTTAGTGGTCGATTCGAGGCGTATGTGTTCTGGCGAGGACTTTGTTTAGCTACGTTGGTCATTCGTGGGTAGTGTGACCTGGCGTGTTAAGCGAGGATTCCTCCGTCGTGATGTCGGGAGTTGAGGCGTTGAGCTCCCGTTTATGATTTGGGGTCGCGGGGCGGAGTACTCAAAGATCCCGTCCGCTCGGTCATATCGGAGAGCGATGGACGACAGTGTCTGGTTGTCCCTACCCCCGCTCGGTCTCACCGTTTATGTGTGAGATGGTAGTAGCGTCGGGGTGACGAGGCCGCGTCGTTGCATCATATCGTTGATCGTTTATATTTTATGATTGTGTTTCTGCGTTTGGTTCTTTGCGTTTGGTTGAATCGTACTTTTGACTGCGCATATCGGATTATTGACACTTCGGTTTGCGACTTCTTTTTATGCGGATAGGAGTTCTGGTGATCTGACTTCCTCGATTACCTTCGACTGCGTATTCCTATATATGATTAGGAAGTTGTATTCCATGTTTGTTCTATTAGATATATCTTACTACTCATATCCATTGGTATTCACTGAGTTGTTGAACTCACCCCGTTGACACTATCTTTACCAGGTTATTTATGGTGTCGCTTGGAGCATCCTGTCTGCTGGTCCCCACGTCACATCAGAAGACTTATCGGTTTCACGTATGTTTTGCTTGTTTTATGTATCAGTTTGTTTAGCTCTGTACTCTGGTTTATTTTTGGAGAGTTGATGTTGTTATGTGGTGTTTTGCATTTGTTATTGGTTGTGTAAGCCTAGCCGGCTAGCAGTTTTGTGTTTTGGTTTTTGGTACAGCCGAGTGGGCTGCTTTATTATTAACTGCGTGGTGTTTGCTTTCTTTTATTGTATTATTCCAGCCGCATGTGGCTGAGGTATATAGTGCTTGTAGAAAAGTTTCAGATTTGTCCGCCGTACAGGGGAGATGCTGCCGAAATTTCTTCGGACAGAGACTCCTCTGGGGCGTGACAATTTAGTGGTATCAGAGCAACCTTGCGACCGTGAGTGCGCCTGTGGCAGGAGCACCCAGGGCACTACCTAGCGAGGGAGATTCTGGGATTTGTTTGTGGTGTGATTCTTGGTTACACAACGAGGACGTTGTGTCTTTAAGTGGGGGTGATTGTAATACCTTAGTTTTGAGATTCTGGTTAAATATGACTTAAAAGGTTAGATTGTACTATCCATATCACCAAGGTGCACCTTCCTTTTCGGAAGCCCAAACTTAAGAACTCCAAAGTTAAGCGTGCTTGGCTTGGAGAAATCTGAGGATGGGTGACCTCCTGGGAAGTTTTCCAGGGTGCGTGCGAGTGAGGACAAATCACGCTGAAAGGACCTCCGGTGGTCTGTGGAGCTAGTCGTCAACCCGATGGGCAACTGTGGTGGCGTTCCCGGTTCGGTTCGGTGGGGCCCGCCCGGGCCGGGGCGTTACAATTAGGTTAATTAAGCACATGTCATACATAATTTAGGCAGGTTAATAGTAGGATGTGCTAAGTTTGTGGATGCAGGATCCAACTATTATGGCTTTTAGTTATTATGTGTGTGATTGGACCCTTGGACATGTCAAGGGCATTTATATGTGTGTGCATGATTGTATTAAAATACAGCAGGAGCTGTATTTAGTTTTATTAGGATTTTATTTTTGATCTAGATACATGTACATTCCTTTTATGGAATATAGGATCAAAATGTAAAATTCTATGTAGCGAATCTTGCAAAGCGTGGAACCTTCTAAGGACCAGAGGCGCAGCGGAACAAGGAGCAAGATGGATGCGACAGCTAGACCCGGTAGCGGTGGCCAAATATGGCGGCGACTTGGGATGACAACACACGGAGGACAACTAGAGATAAAAGCCATAATAGTTGAAAATTAGATTTTCTATTTATTGCTTTTATATTGTCCTATATATATGCGTGTTAGTTTACAAGTTTAGTAGGCTAACATAGTTAAAATTCTCATTTATAAATAACTAAGTGGGAGAGGATTTTTAAGTAAATCCCGTGGTCTCCATTACTTGGTTTGTAAGTGATGCAAACAAGCTTGCGCGGCTCCGAGTGCCTTCCTCCATATCGGATAAGCTTGTTTGCGGATCACTAGAGCAGACTTCCATTTTGGATGACTATAGGAAGTTAATTAAGGCGTGTGATCTTCCCCACCGGAAGGGCATAATCTTATTAATGGACTTGGTGTCAAGTAATGGTATACACTTGACACATCGATATCCTCCCCATCGGAGTCACCGCTATTATTTGTGTGACGAATAATACCAACTATTAATTTTATTTGTCAAAGTTAGGTTGACAAGATAATATAATCGATGGGTTAAAACCCTCCTTTTACGAATGTTGAATTTGTATCGTCCACACTAACGTGACATACAAAATTCACGGTGTTATGAGTGTTGGTTAATTTAAAATAGTATTGTTTGAGGAATCGATATTATTCTAAATTTAGAGTTCGACCAAAAGTTATTTGTGATTCTTAGAATGACTTTCAACCCATTGTCCATCATACTTGATAGAATAGACTTACTGGACCTAATTACATAGATTTAAAAGAAACTTAGACATTGTTCTTATCTCTGAAAGCTATAAATTTATCTGGTTGAGCAGTGCCCTGAAGCACCTCTTGGTGAATCTACCCAAGAGGAGATTGAATATCATAGGAAATGGGTAAGCGGATGAGATGGCGGCGGTGTTACATTTGGCTTGATGTCGAATGTATTCAACATCGATCAGATTTACCAACAACCTATGATATTATGAACAATCTCGAGGAACTCTTTAGTCGTCGGGATAGGGCTCTAGGCAAGAAGCCATGAGAAAGATAATGGCGGCCACCAGCGAGAGGGTACTCCTGTGAGGATCGTATCCTAAAGATGATGGCTTATCCGAACGAGATACAGATCCTTGGAGGAGAAATTGATGGGAAACCCGGATCGATATGATTCTCCAAACGCTACTTAGTTTCCGCTTGAACTATAATATGAATAAGAGGATTTATTCATTAAGCGGAACTCTTGTAACTTCAAGAAGGATTATTTCAATCACGATGCTTAAATTCACTATCTTTGAAAATGGTTACCTTACAAGAGAGGAAAGAAGAAGAAAGCAGATGATTCGAAAGAAAGTGAATAAATCTCAGTGTACGGGTTAAAAGTTGGAGTGAAGAAGTCGAAGGGAAAATGCTTCATCTATTGGAAAGTGGACTATCCTCGTAGGAACCAAAACAATGGTATATCTCATGCTCTAGTTGGTGAAACATGTTTAGCGGTGTTATCTACCAAGACTGGTGTGTGAATCGGAGCCACCGATCATGTCTGCAATTCTGCGGGGTTCGAGAAAGCGACTATATGAAGGAGAGATTACCGTTTACATGGGTAATACAGTGGTGGCAGCTGTTGCAGTGGGAGACGTCTACTTATCTTTTAGTAGAAATAGAAATTTGATTTTAAGAAATTGTCTTTATGTACCCAGTTTTAGAAAGAATTTAATTTCAGTTTCTAAATTATTTTTAGATGGATATTCAGTTTCCTTTGGTAACGATGTAGTTATTAAAAGAAATAAAGTGATTATCTATTCTGGTGCATTAGTTGGCAATTTGTATACTTTAAATCCAATTTCTTCCACAAAGCAAAACATGGAAATTTATAACTCATCTTCTAATTCTAATAAGAGAAAAGAACCTTCAGAAATGAACCAAGCATATCTTTGGCATCTAAGGCTTGGTCATATTAACTTAAGTAGGATTCAGAGGCTTATAGCCGATGGACTTTTGTGTTCATTTGAGTTGGAAAATTTTTCAACTTATGAATCTTGCTTAGAAGGTAAAATGACCAAGAGGCCGTTCAAGGCCAAGGGGTATAGAGTCAAAGAAGTGTTAGAATTGGTTCACTCTGATTTGTGTGGTCCTATGTCTGTCCAGGCAAGAGGAGGTTTTGAATATTTTGTCTCTTTCATAGATGATTATTCAAGATACGGATATATTTACCTAATGCGCCGCAAGTCCGAGTGTTTTGATAAGTTCAAAGAATGCAAGACTGATGTGGAAAAACGATTAGGTAAAAGTATCAAGACACTACGATCTGATCGTGGTGGCGAATACCTCTTAGGAGAGTTTAGGAATTACTTATCAGAAGTCGGGATTCAATCCCAATTGTCTGCACCTGGAACACCCCAACAGAATGGTGTAGCGGAACGAAGGAATAGGACTCTTATGGAGATGGTTAGATCAATGATGAGTTATTCGGAATTACTAAATTCATTTTGGGGATATGCTCTGGAAACGTATCGTTCGAACTTAGTACCTTCTAAATCGGTTTCTTCTACTCCCGTAGAATTGTGGAATGGGTGAAAACCCAGTCTAAGACATATTCGGTTGGGGTAGTCCAGACACGTGCTAAAATCGAGATCTTGATAAGTTAGAATCTCGTATAAAAGTTCGCGTGTTTGTGGGATATCCCAGACGAAAGGAGGTTTATTTTATAGTCTAAAGACGGAAGGTCATTGTTAGCACCAATGCCAGTTTTATAAGAAGACTATATAATGGATCACAAGCCCAGTAGTAAAGTTGTTTTAGAAGAACTTGAGAGGACACGTCTACTTCAGTACCAACAGTACAAGATGAAGTACCACAAGAGACCGCAACACGTGTCACACATGATACACAACCACAGACAGTGCCTCGTCGTAGTGGGAGGGTTGTGAGGCGACTGAGAGATTCATGTTTTGGGAGAGTCTTCGGACTTGATCCCGGGTAAACATGAACCTGATCCACGAACATATGACGAAGCACTCCAAGATATAGATGCGGCATCTTGGCAAAAGGCAATGAATTCGAAATAGTCTATGTACTCTAATAAGGTCGGGAGCTTGTAGAACCACGATGGTGTAAAAGCCGTTGGATGCAAGTGGATCTACAAAAGGAAAAGAGGAACGACGGAAGGTAGAAACCTTCAAAGCTAGGCTTGTTGCGAAAGGGTACACTCGGAAAGAGGAATCGATTATGAGAAACCTTTTCACCGGTAGTCATGCTTAAGTCTATCCGGATACTCTTATCCATTCGCTCATATGGATTATGAGATTTGGCAAATGGATGTCAAGACGACTTTCCTTAATGGAAGTCTTGAAGAGAACATCCATATGCAACCGGAAGGGTTCATTGAAAAAGCAAAGAGCATCTAGTGTGCAAGCTCAGTCCATTTATGGAGTGAAGCAAGCTTCAATGTCTTGGAATATCGGTTTAATGAAGTAATCCGATCTATGGATTTATTCAGTGTTAGGATGAGTCTTGTGTATACAAGAAGTGTAAGCGTGGTGGTATTTCTTGTACTATCGTAGATGATATTTTGTTAATTGGCAACAATGTTAAGGTATTATCGCGTAAGGGTATGGTTGTCCAAACAATTTGATATGAAGGACTTAGAAGAGTGTGCACACATTCTTGGGATCAAAGTGATAAGGGATCGCGAAAAGAATGTTGTGTCATCCCTGAGCTTCGTATATAGATACATTCCTTGCTCGTTTTAGTACGCAGGATTCGAAAGGTTTTTACCTTGTAGACATGAAGTAGCTCTATCTAAAGGATGTCTCGAAGGCGTCGAAAGAGATAGAGGAGATGAAGCAGTTCCTTATGCTTGGTGTAGGAAGCCTAATGTATGCAATCTATCACGAGACACGATATACATTTTCTTGGTAGGCGTGGCGTGAATATCGAGTAACCTGACAAGGACATTGTGCGGTAAAGCATATATTAAAGTACACGAGAAGGACTAGAGATTATATGCTAGTTTACCAAGCGGACGATCCGCTCCTGGGTTACACGGATTGATTTTCAATCGGATAGGGACAACATAAGTCTACATCGGGCTATGTGTTTACTTTAGGAGGTGGAGCCATTTCATGGAGGAGTGTTAAGCGAAATCGTTTGGACTCAACCATGGAAGTCGAGTATGTAGCAGCTCTGAGGCGGTTAAAGCGGTATGGCTCGGGAACTTTCTAATGGACATAGATGTGATTCTGGTTTGCCCAAATCATCACAATTTATTGTGATAATAGTATGCTGATTCTGAACTCGAAGGAACCACGAGCCCAAAGGAGTAAACATATAAGGCAAGTACCACGTCGAGATATCGTGAAGCGAGGAGAAGTTGTCATCGCCAAGATTACATCAGCGGATAACCTAGCAGATCCTTTCACTAAGGCCCTTCCGGCGAAAGCTTTCGATCGGCATGTGGAGGGAATGAGAATCAAATGTATGGTAGAAGATATGACAGCTTAGTCATTAGTATAAGTGGGAGATTGTTGGAGTGTATACTGAAAGCCTAAGCTTTGTAAACATTCATTATGAATAAAGAATCACATTTGGTCAAATTGTCTACATTTGTTTGTAGTTGTTCATATAATTTATATTGTAGATAACATAGTATGTGGTGTCACATGCAGAAGATGATGGTATCAGTACCTTATAAATTATAAACAGTAGCTCACGACTAAAATAGAAAGGAACAAACCATTAGAAGGTCGTAGTGTAATTAGATATTAGTTTATCTTGACTATATAATTACAATAGTACACTCAGAGTGTATTGATTAGGACCATTTGAGTTTGTTTCTTTTATACTGACTTTATAAAGGAACAAAGTCCTCGGTTATTATGGAAGTATGTGATCTTAATCCTAATATAATAACAAGCACATATATTTGATATTTATTTCTTTAATTTATCAATGGGTGAGATTTAGTTCGATGAATCAATAAGCCCGATAAGTTGGGAAATGATATCACTTATAGTGTGTGTTGTTGATTATAGAAGGAAACTGTGTCCTAGAGATACTAGATTGATAATGTCCCCAAGAGGAGCTCATAAGGATTGTCATGTTAAACCCTGCAGGTGGACTTAGTCCGACATGACGATAAGGTTGAGTGGTACTACTCTTGGACTTAGATATTAATTAAATGATTTGTCAGTAACTCACTTAATTAGTGGACATTCGATATCTTAAACACAGGGAGACTAACACACTCATAATAAGAAGGAGCCCAAAAATGTAATTTGGGATTGGTGCGGTAGTTCAATAATAATTCTCTAGTGGAATGAATTATTATTGATAAAATTAAGTTGTGTGTTCGTGGCGAACACGGGATGCTTAATTTTATCGGGAGACCAAAACCAATTCCTCCTCTCGGTCCCTATCGTAGCCTCTTATTTATAGAGTACTATACCCACCTATACCCACCTTCTATACTCAATGGGGCGGGCCAAGCTAGCTTGGGAACAAGCTAGGGCCGGTCTAGGTATGGGTGGTAGGCCCTAGCTTGAACCCAAGCTAGTGGGGGCCGGCCAAATTAAATTATAAAGGAATTTTAATTTTAGTTTTTATTATGTGGAAGAAATAATTTATTAAAGAGAATTAAAATTAAAATATCTCTCTTAAAAAAGATCTACAAAAGATTAAAGAAAGAGATTAGATCTCTTTCCTTATTTGTAGATTGATGAGATATTTTATTTTCTCTTTAAAATTATTCACATATTGATAAAATTAAAATTATAGAAATTTCCTTTTATCAACCATGAAGAGATTTTTGAAGAGAAATTTTATTTTTTAAAATTTTCGGAAACAAATTAGGAAGTTTTAATTGTTGATTGAAACTTGTCCAATTTGTTCTTCATGATATGGCCGACCACTTGAATTTAATTGGGGAAATTTTATTTTATTTTTCTTAATTAAATCATGTCAAGGAAATTAAGGAAATTTTATTGTAATTAAATTTCCTAATTTGCCTAGGCCAAGGAATATAAAAGAAGGGGTGAGGTGCCTTCGAGACACAATCTCTATTATTTTCTCCCTTTTTTCTTGTGGCCGGCCATCATCATCTCCCTCTCTTCCTCTTGTGGTGGCGAACCTCTCTCTTCCATTGGAGCTCTTGTGGTGGCGGATACTACTTGGAGAAGAAGAAGAGAGAAAGCTAGCATCTCTTGGAGTTTGGTTGGTGTTTGATCTTCTTCCTTGGTGAAGCTTCTTGATTGTGGCCAAACCTAGCTAGGAGAAGAAGAAGGTGGTTGGTGGTTTCTCATCTTGGAAGATCGTTGCCCACACGACGTCCAATAGAAGAGGAATACGGTAGAAGATCAAGAGGTTTTCTACAAGGTATAACTAGTAATTTTTCTTTCCGCATCATACTAGTTATTTATGGAAATAATACCAAATACAAGAGGCTTACGTTCTAGAATTTCGAATATGTTTTTCGATGTTGTGTTCTTTTATTTTTTCTTTTCCTTGTGATTTGATTATTCTCTTCGGTTAACCTAAAGTTATTTTAGGAAATTAAATATTAGATTTTTATAAAAGGTTTTGTCTAGTCGGTGGTGGTTGCTCCCATATCCAAGAAGGTTATGTGCCTCGCCACGTCAGTACTGGGAACCGATTATGGAAATTAATATTTAATGGAATTAATAACTTAAGGTGATTTGGGTCGAATGTGTTAAGTTCCGCAGGAGATCCAAGTCAAAACCTAAAAGAACAAATAGATTAAGTTTTGGATCAAACGTGTTAAGTTCCGCAGGCGATCCAAAATTTAATTTAAAAGAACACATGGTAGCTAGGAAAAGGTTCAGACCTTTGTACAAAATTTTTGTACAGTGGAACCTATAGGTTTCCGAGTAGCAACCAACAGGGTTTGTGTTTGCTAAAAATCACGCATGTGGTGCTATGTATCATGAAACATTAGATAATTGAGCCATGTTTAAATGTTGCTTGAAAAACCTAGAACCATGACATGTAGGTTTCGGCCAAAACCAAGAAAACTAGGGTTTATGTTGCTAAAGATTCCTATGTTATGATAAGTACCATGTGTTACTAATGTGATGCTTTCCTTGTTTAAAATGTTGCTTAAGATTCAAGACCATAACCCTTGCAAGTTTCGGTCAAGTCATGATTAGGGTTTGTAGAAAGTTCTAAGAAAAAAAAAAGAGGATTCCAACTATGCATGATAATGACTCTCTATGATATGCTATATGAAATGTGAACTTCATGATTACCATGTTATGTTTATGCAAGACATATGTATGATGATATGCTATAAGAGTTGCTTTCCTATAAGTTGCGATCAAGAGCACTCTTCATGATATGACAAGAACATGCTATGCTCCATGATATGACAAGAACATGATATACCTTATGACATGACAAGAACATGCTATGCTTTATGATATGACAAGAACATGCTATTTGACTTTTGTATTGGCTTGTACTGGACCCTAAGAATGGTCCATGGGATGGGCTCCTAAGTTGCCCCTAGGTCGATGGTCAATGAAATGGGCCCAGTAAGGGATGAGCTCCTAAGTTGCCCCTATGTTGATGGTCAAAGAAATGGGCCTAGTTCCTAATAGGTTCGAGATTAGCTACCTCGGATTTATTTAGGATGCGCGTAAATTTATGTATGTGGTTCAAAGTCGGGCCCTCATGTTGAGATTATGTTTAAGTACCTATGTAATATATGTTTTCAAAGGAACATCTTGCATATATGCATTATCATAAGTTTTCAAAAGAACATCATGCCTATAAGCATGCTTTATGGTTTTCTTTATGCTCTTATATACTATGTTTTCATACTCTCTTGAGTGATGTCTAAAATGCCTATATGAACATGCTATATGTTTTTCTTTATGCTCTTATATACTATGTTTTTTATACTCTCTTGAGTGATGCCTAAAATGCCTATATGAACATGCTATATAATTTTCTTTATGCTTTCATACACTATGTTTCCATACTCCCTTGAGCTATGTCTAAAATGCCTAGATGAACATGCTATTACTTTATGCTTATGCTCTCACATGCAATGTTTATTGTCCATGTTTTTATGTTCTTTTCCTTTCACGTTATGATTCATGGTTTTGTGAGTAGGAAAGGGATCTTACTAAGCCTATGTGCTTATAGTTTAATTTTCTTGTACTGCAGAAAAGGGTAAAGAATGGATAAACTAAGGGGAGTAGCAGGAAGGGCAAGTGCGTGTGTGACAGTGGCATGGTGGAAGTGATCTGTCTATGTTTTCAAGACTTATATATGTTTTAGACTTTTGCATGTGAACTTATACTATTTCCTATTGCATGAAACTTTGTTAGTTATCATGAACTCTAGAGAATAATATCCATGTTAGTTTCATATTGGACACTTTATGCTCTAGTTAAAAAAGCATGTATTATGTTTCAAGGGGTAGATATCAAGTCACGTTATGGACTCTAGAATGTCCACATGTTTGATATGTTACAAGATGATATTGTTCTCCAGATTTTGTTGTTAACATGCATATGATTTGTTGGGATTTTCGGGCAGCAAAAATCACATTTTCGCGTTGCGGAAACCCCGAATCTCCCATGCCACCGGATCCGTGCGAAATTTATAAAACAAAATTTCATGTACGAGTTTACTAAAGCCTAGTTCTACACTAGGAGAAGGAATTTACCCTCGACGCGATGCCCTTCGCAATCCCGCTTGTCCAACGGTTCGTCGGATCTCGAGATCGTCAAGCGTACGATCCTCTAGAAGTATCCACATGAACAAACTAGGTGGAGAAGACCAAACGAAGGTGTGCTAGCACCTTATGTGGTTTGGCCAAGGAGGAGGAGAGGGAGAGGAGAATGAGAGCAAGGAAGAAGATGAGAGTTACACATAAAATGAAAACTCACACAAGAGCATAACGTGGCCGGCCACATAATGGCTTGTAACCCCCTTCTCATTTAATGTGGAGGTCATTAAAGAGGAGATTTGTAACCTCCATGAGGTGGTACACACATGTGCCAATTAGGATGATGTGGCACATCATCATTAGTCCTCCTAATGCCAACTCACAAATGAGGTGACAAATAGTCAAGTCAAACTTGACTCTTCCTCTTCCTCTCAAGTCAAGTCAAATTTGACATTATAACTCCCATGGTTGATCAAATCCAACCATTTGATTCAAGCCAATTTAATATAATGGATCTAATTCATTTAATTAAATTGATTCAATCAGTCATAATCTAAATTAGACTCATTGAACACATGAATCAAATTGAGTCCAACTCAATTAGCCCAATTAGGATTACTCTTAATCCAATTTGATTCATCACATGAATCTAATCCTCTTGGTTCATCATATGAACCTAATCTCCATCTAATTGTCCTTTGTGTGTGACCCTATAGATTCTTATAACGTTGGCAATTCTCCTAAACCCATTTAGAAGAATAAGTAATGAGCGGTATCTAGCAACACATCATTACTATCCAAATTATAAGAATGTTGAGATCCAACATCACCTTGTGACTAGTAATTGTGACTCCTCACAATATATGACAAGTGTCCTTCTATCCTAGACATCTAGATTGATCAATATGAGACATAAACCGTGTCATCCTCTAATCAATCTAAATCTTGAACTCCAAGTAGACTCACTCAATCAAATGAGCTCAATATCTAATATTGACTCATTTGGGTATGGCCATGCACTTCGTGGTCTCACTCTATCAAGAATATCGATGTTGCACCCGTCATATAGGAGGGATAGATCCCATCTACATCACTCACATCCCTCTGCATAATTCGTTACATACCCAGTAATCACCTTTATAGTTCACCCAGTTACGGGTGATGTTTGACGAAGCCAAAGTACGTAACTCCTTATGTAGGGATCCATGGTGACTTTAGGTCTAAGGACTAGTAGTCATACTAATAGCCACATGAGAAAGTATATGACACTCATATAACGATCCATGATACTTTCTCATGGCGGGTCATTCAGTATACATTCTCCAATGCATACCCATGTGTCAACTTGATGTCTCCATATCCATGACTTGTGAGATCAAGTCATCGAGTTGACCTACATGCTTGTCTCGTTGCATTAACATTGTCCTTGAATTTTAATACTCGACTAGAAATGATTAAGAGTAGTGTTCCCTATATCATCTCACTATCGATTCAACCAATTGATTGATATAGGTAAGAACCTTCTACTCAAGGACGCTACTATACTTAGTTATTTGACATCAATACAAGTAAGTATAATAATCAAAACAAATGCCTTTATTAATATACAAGAATATAATACAATGAGTCCATACAACAATCATCAAATGATTGGCTCTAGGGCTCTAACTAACAATCTCCCACTAGCACTAGTGTCAATCAGTGTAGGCTCTAAGCCCCAATGACCTAGTGTGACCATCATGTTTTCTCTGTGCCAAAGACTTGGTCAAGGGATCTGCGATGTTAGCCTCTGTAGGTACTCTGCAAATCTTCACATCTTCTCTCTCGATAATCTCTCGAATGAGATGGAAACGCCGTAGTATGTGTTTTGTTCGCTGATGTGAGCGAGGTTCCTTAGCCTGTGCTATAGCTTTATTGTTGTCACAATAGAGCTCAATAGGGTCAGCGATACTAGGAACTACCCCAAGTTCAGAGATGAATTTGCGGATCCAAATTGCCTCCTTTGTTGCTTATGATGCAGCAATATACTCGGCCTCTGTTGTAGAATCAGCGACTGTGTCCTGCTTCGAACTCTTCCAGCTCACAGCACCACCATTTATGTAAAACACGAACCCTGACTGCGATCGATAATCATCTTGATCAGTCTGGAAGCTGGCATCACTGTAACCCTTTACAGCTAGCTCATCATTGCCTCCATATATCAAGAAATATTCTTTAGTCCTTCTTAAGTACTCAAGAATATTCTTGACCGCTATTCAGTGACTTTCACCTGGATCTGACTGGTATCTGCTCGTCATGCTCAAAGCATACGAGACATCAGGATGAGTACATAACATGATGTACATGATAGATCCTATGGCTGAAGCATAAGGGATCAGATCCATGCGTGTTGGGTTTTTCGGGCCGCGAAAATTATTTTTCGCGTCGCGGAAACCCCGAATCACCCATGCCACTGGATCTAGTGCGAAGAAAAACTTTTGAAAATACGAATATGAGTTTCAAACTATGATCTACAGTAGATCTACAAAGGAAAAACATTTTATACCTTTGAAGCGTGCCCTCGCAAATCCCGCTCGTCCAACGGTATGCCGGATCTCGAAGTTGTCAATGTAGACAACTCTCTAGTGATATCCACACGAATAAGAAGTGTTCTCTAACACTCAAGGATGGAGAAGAGAGAACCACAAGTGTGCTAGCACTCTCTAGGGCTCTCGGGTAGGATTGGAAGAAGAAGAAAGGTAAAGAAGAGAACACACTCCTCTAAAATCTCTATGTGACTTTCACTAACCTTTCTTCTTGGATTAGATTTACTCTCCTTTCTTCTCCCTTGCTTGAAACCCATGACCAAGAGAAGAGAAGGAGCAAGAAGAGAGCTTAGGAGGAGGAAGATCACTTGAATGAGAGTTACACTTGCAAAATGAAACTCTTTTCATCTAATTAAGTGGTTTGTAACCTCCATGGGATACCAAAGGTCACAACTCTTGGTAACTCCCATGAGGTGTCACTACACTTAAATAACCATGATGATGTGGAGCATCATCATTGGTCCACTTAATGCCAACTCACCAATGAGGTGGCATAAAGTCAAGTCAAACTTGACTCTTCATCTTCCTCTCAAGTCAAGTCAAACTTGACTTAATCTCTCTCATGGTTGATCTAATCCAACCATTTAATTTAAGCCAATTTAATATAATGAATCTAATTCATTTAATTATATTGATTCAATGAGTCATAATCTAAATTAGACTCATTGAACACATGAATCAACTTGAGTCCAACTCAATTAGCCCAATTAGGATTACTCTTAATCCAATTTGATTCAACAAATGAATCTAATCCTCTTGGTTCATCATATGAACCTAATCTCCATCCACTTGTTCTTTGTGTGTGACCCAATAGGTTCTTGTAACGTTGGCAATGCCCCTAAACTCATTTAGAAACATAAGTAATGAGCGGTATCTAGCAATACATCATTACTACCCAAGTTACAAGAATGTTGAGATCCAACATCACCTTGTGACTACTAATTGTGACTCCTCACAATATATGACAAGTGTCCTTCTATCCTAGACATCTAGATTGATCAATGTGAGGCATACACCGTGTCATCCTCTAATCAATCTAAATCTTGAACTCCAAGTAGACTCACTCAATCAAATGAGCTCAACATCTCATATTGACTCATTTGGGCATGACCATGCACTTAGTGGTCTCACTCTATCAAGAATAATGATGTCTCTCCCGTCATATAGGAGGGATAGATCCCATCTACATCACTCACATCCCTCTGCATAATTTGTTACATACCCAGTAATCGCCTTTATAGTCCACCCAGTTACGGGTGACGTTTGACGAATCCATAGTATGTAACTCATTATGTAGGGAACCATGGTGATTTCAGGTCCAACGACTAATAGTAATACTAATAGCCACATGAGAAAGTATATGACACTCATATAACGATCCATGATACTTTTTCATGGCGGGTCATTTAGTATACATTCTCCAATGCATACCCATGTGCCACCGCCACACACATCTTCGTTGCCCCTCCTGCTGCTCCTTTAACTCATCCTGCTTTTTCCTTTATCTGTGGTACAAGGAATGTAAGCTATGAGCACTCATGGCTCAGTAAGTTCCTTTCCTACTCACTAAAACAAAAAATCAGCACATAATCAAGAATGTATCAACAAGTCATAATCTCAACTAATAATGGCATAACCTAGCATTCTATTCAAGCATATCATGCATCATAATATAATCACCACTAGTCATGGCATATCAAACATCATCATGGCCGAAACATATACCTAGTGCATTGCATAAAACATAGCTAGACATGGCATAACAACCAAGTATCATGGTATATCAAAGCATGGCCGAAACATGTATATCAAAGCATCATAACTATGGCCGAACATGTACATCAAGGCATCATCATACCCATGGCCGAAATCTATATATCAAGCATCAACATATCCATGGCCGAAATATGTCTATAAGGTATAGCATGAACATAACATAATCATACCTTATCATGGCATATCATAATCAAGAGCATAGCATGAAACATAGCATAATCATAAGATGTATGCAATATGATTTTGGAAAACATGTATCCGAAAAACATGTGTATGTCTCATGATCTTTAAAACCATTTTCTTTTACATATATATACTTGAAAGTAATCTCAACATAAGGGGGATCCCGGCTATGTACCACTTACATATTGCGCGCAACCTTGTAGGTCCAAGGTAGCAAGTCTTGAACCCTACGAGGCAAACATACTAGGCCCTTAGTCCTAGGGGCACTTAGGAGCCCATCCCTAACGAGGTCCTTAGTCCCCGGGGCACTTATGGAGCCCACCCTTGGTACAAGCCACTCACACATAAAGTAAAGTACATGTCATACATATCATGTATCATAAAAGCATGCATCACTTAGGCACACATCATATCATAAAGGTATGCATCACTTAGGCATACATCATGTCATAAAAGTATGCATCACTTAGGCATACATCATATCATAAGCTATGCATCACTTAGGCATACATCACATCATAAAAGGCATGCATCACTTAGGCATACATCATGTCATAACAATATGCATCACTTAGGCATAGATCATAAAAACATGCATATCTTAAGCATAAAACATATCATCAAGCATGCATGATTTAACCACATAGCATATCATGAAAGCTTGCATATTTTAAGCACTAAACATAGCATTAAAGCATGCATAATTTAACCACATATCATAACATAAGCATGTATATTTTTAGCACAAAGCATATCATATCATAAAAGCATGCATATCATATCATAAGTCATAAATCACAAGCATACATATTAAGCATAAGGGTGTATCTTGTGATTATCCTATCATAGGAAACATGGTATCATATTCATCTTGGTTCTAAGCTTCCTAAACCCTTGTGGCCGAAACCCCTTTAGAGCTTAATTTAGGTTAAACACAACATCCAAGCATGTGGCACCTAAATTATCATCATAACATTTTCATAGGAAGTATTATAAACATGATTAACTTAGTTTCTAAGTTCTTCAAGTCCCTAATTTCATGTGGCCGAAACCTTAAGGTGTGAAACAAGGTTCCATATGACATAAAAGCATGGACAACTTTAAATCATATTTATAACATTTTTACCAAGGAACAAGGTAAACACAATTGACACATTTGAATTAGTTCCTAAGTTCTTTAAGCCCTTAACATATGTCATGGCCGAAATTTAACAAGTTCTCATTAGGGCTACAAACAAGCATACAAGCATGTGAACTTGGACTAACTTTATGTATAAATTCATACAAGGCATCATACAATAGTTATGGCCGAAAACATACCCTAGCATCATTTTAGGTCATAAAACAACATATAGCAATTGAACCTTGAGTTTCTACTTATCATATTTCATGTAGAGTGACATGAGCATATTTAATTTAAGTCTTAGGGTCCCTAGGGCATCTAAACCTTCATGGCCGAGACTTACAATGGTCCATTTAGGTCATGGAAAAATTATACAAGCATGTGACACATGCAATAGGTTATCATATTTTCATAAGAAGCATTTTAACACCTTTGGTTTAAATTCTAAGGCCTCTAGGTCATTTAAACCCTACTTGGCCGAAACTCATCAGTGTTTAAACTTGCTCCAAATAACATAAAAACATATGAAGTCATACGAGTTTCATAGCATATGTAAAGACAAGGATAATGAGTATACATATGAATTGTGTCTTAGGCTTTCTAGATTTCTTTTTCTCTTTTTCTTTTATTTTTTTCTTATGGCCGAAACCTACCATTCTTTAGCTAGGTTTTTAAGTGGCCTAAAGCATGAAAAAACCTAAGTAAGTTTCATGGCAAAAGTTACTAAGAAACATATATACAAATTGGTTCATGAATAAGCTAGGACCCCTTGTGGTCATACATGTTATATGTCATACAACTAATTTTTCTACACCCTAATTAAGCATGAGGGCATTAAACAACTTTCATATCTAAACAGCACAGAGGTCTTGAGCATATTAAAATTTTGTTTAAGCTTTTCTAAGCTATCCATCTCATCATGGCCGAAAAACCCTAAGAAGGAGTTCATGAAATTCTAGCAATATTCAAGCATACAAATCCTTTAAGATCTTTGTATTCTATCACATGAGCATGGTTATGTAAATTTAAATGTCTTCCTAACCCTAAACCATTTCTTGACCGAATCATATGAGTGGGTTTTCTTTTAGTTTCAAATATCTTCTAAGGAAGAAAAACTAAAATCTTCTCTTTATATATTCTCTTTTAAGTTAAGGAGGAAGAGGTAGCAAACTTAGTTTTTGCTTTCCTTCTCCCTTAGTTTTTTTTTCTATTTTATTTTTATTTTTATTTATTTATTTATCCTCATCATTCATGGTGAAATAAGGGGGAATGAATCCCCTTAATTCCTCTTTAAGTTTTCGGCAAAATCAAAGATGAAGAGGGAGAGGAAGGGAGGAAGGCAAGTTGCCTTTCTCTTGCTCTTTTCTTGTTTCCTTTTGGCTAGCTTTTACTCTCATCTTTATCATAAGTTTCCCTCCTTTGCTATCAACATATTATTCCTATCCCAACTGGTTATTACCTATTAATTTTATGAAATATAATATAAGAGGTTCAAGGTTCAATCCTTGACCTCTCCCTATTTTTATTTCCTTTTTGGTTCAACTCACTTCCTATTATTTTCTGAGGCAAAATCCCACATTCATATATTTATCTTACAAGCTTAGTGGGTATTACAGTACCCCGTACCTCATAAAAAGTTCGTCCTCGAACTTTAAAATAGCTCCGGGTACTTTTGTTTCATATCGTCCTCGCGTTCCCAGGTGGCTTCTTCGAATCGTTGATTCTGCCACAAGACCTTTACTAAGGGTATTTCTTTGTTCCTTAATCTCTTGATTTCTCGGTCCTGAATCTGGATAGGTTTACTTTCGTAACTTAAGTCCTCCTGAACATGTACCGACAGCGGCTCAATTACTTGATCTGTGCTGGGAATACACTTCTTGAGCATCGATACATGGAACACATTGTGAATGGCTGCCATGTCTGGAGGTAGTTCTAGTCTATATGCGACTTGGCCCACCCTCTCTAAAATCCGGTACGGTCCTACGTATCGGGGGCTTAACTTGCTCCTCTTTCCGAACCTCATTATCCCTTTCATGGGGGATACTTTAAGGAATACCAAGTCTCCGATATTGAATTCTAGCGGCCTGCGCCGTTTATCGGCATAATTCTTCTGCCGACTCTGAGCAGTTTCTATTCGTTGACGGATCTTTTGTATAGCTCGGGTGGTGTCATCAATAAGTTCCGTTCGGAACCCCATTTCCTTCTTTTCACCACTTTCATACCAGCATATAGGAGATCTACACTTCCTCCCATATAGAGCTTCGTAAGGTGTCATTCCAATAGTAGCTTGGTAGCTATTATTGTAGGCGAATTCTGCCAGGTATAAATATCGGCACCAGCTCCCCTTGAAGTCCAGGGCACAAGCTCTTAACATATCTTCCAATATTTGATTTACTCTTTCAGTCTGCCCATCAGTCTGTGGGTGGAATGCTGTGCTAAACAACAACTTTGTGCCGAGGGCCTTCTGAACGCACTCCCAAAAGTGCGAGACAAAACGTCCGTCTCTATCAGAAATAATGGTCTTAGGGATACCATGTAATCTGACGATTTCCTTAACATATAGTTGAGCTAGTTGTTCAGTTGAATAAGTCATCTTGATCGCCAAAAAGTGTGCAGACTTCGTCAGTCTGTCCACGATCACCCATATAGCATCATACCCGTTTGTCGTCTTGGGTAGACCTGAAATGAAATCCATGGAGATTTCTTCCCATTTCCATTCTGGAACTTGGACAAGTTGTAATAATCCGCCGGGTCTCTGGTGTTCAGCTTTTACCCTTTGGCACGTCAGACAAGTATTGACGTACTGAGCCACTTCTCTTTTCATACCGGACCACCAAAATTTCTTTTTCAGGTCCTGGTACATCTTAGTGGAACCCGGGTGCATTGCATAAGGCGTTGTATGGGCTTCTTCTAGTATCTTCTTTCACAACTCTGGATCCTCTGGAATACATAATCGATCCCTGAGGTATAATATTCCATCGTCTGCGATACGGAACCCGTCATTCTTTCCTTCTGCGGTCTCTTGTTTAATTCTTTGAAGGCTCGGGTCCCTGGTTTGCTTCTCTAACATGTTCTCGAATAACGTCGGTGTTATGGTGAGGGTAGAGAGTTGTCCGGACATGGTTTCAACTAATGGATACGAGACATGTTTCAGTTTCTCGATGGATTCCCTCATCAGTTTGCTTTCAGCATCGAATAAAAATTCTAGTATACTAACTGAAATTAGATAGCTAACCTGTGACAGCAGTAGAGGCGTTCACCACGCCGTCCTGAGCGAGAGAGTAGACTCTGGCATTGGTCATAGTGGGAGGGGCCTCCAATCTTCCTTGGCTGATTGAAGTCCCTTCTATGGCAGCTTGCATCTGGTGAAGCTGCGCGGGGGCACTCCTGTTCTGGAAATTCTGCGAAGGTAGTGCCTGAGACTGAGTAGGGCAATTTCTCGCCAAATGACCTTCCCCTCCGTAGTTGTAGCACTTTCTGGTGCTCAGACGACATACTCCAGAATGCATCTTCCCACATGTGGCACACTGAGGGTACTTGGTCTGCTTATTGGCCGGACCACCTTTCATTTTATTCCACTGTTTCCTCTTTCCACTTGAGTTTCCTTTCCAGTCAGTTCTGGTACTGTGCGATTTTTGTCCTCCGGTCAGTGCTTGGTTCTTGCCCTTATTCATTGCTTCCTGATAGTGCTCGGTAATCAGGGCGCTGCTGACTAGCTCCTCTGCAGTCTGCGGTCTATTAACTCCGCCGGCTACGTTCAGAGCTATCTCGGGTCGGAGCATCTTTAACATTAACCGGACCCTTTCTTTTTCAGTACGGACCAGTTCTGGGCACAATCGAGCTAAGCGGTTGAACCTCTTGACGGCTTCATTGACTGACAGATCACCTTGCCGGAACTCAGTGAACTCGTCATAGTGCTTGTTGGTCACTTGCATATGGAAAAATTCCTCTAAGAACTCTGTCTCAAAATCTGTCCACTGCATTTGGTTTATTTGCCTTTTCGCCTTTACTCTGTCCCACCACATCCGGGCATCTCCGGTAAGACAGAACGACGCGCATTTGACCTTCTCGTGTTCAGGCCAATCCAATAGTTCCATTATGTTCTCCACGGTTTTGAGCCAGACTTGCGCATCTCATGGTTCACAGTTTCCCGAGAATGCTTCCGGCTTAAGCCTTTGCCACTGAAGTAGATAGGCCTCTTGTCGGACCATCGGAGTAGGGGCTGCCGGGGGCACTGGTGCGGCTGTAGGTACAACAGGTAGTGGATTCACCGGTGGGGTAACTGGGTTTCCTTGCTGACCCATTAAGGTAGTGATCAGCTGTTGTTGTTCTGCGATCTGATGCTGGAGGTCTGCGACTACCTGCGTCGGATCTGGTGGAGTCACTGTCCCTCCGGTTCGGGCATTGCGTGTCCTAACCATGTTTATCTAAAAGAAATAGACTAGTGTAAGTGGTTATCGATTTTAGCCAATCTAACGTACTGGTTTGTTTTTATTTATTTGTTATGGTATTATTCCTAACCTACCAATATGTAATCCTAATCTAATTTATAACTAAAAGTATAGAATAAAGCATCAAACATAAGCAAGTAAAACATGAACTAAAGCATAAACAACATAAGGAAAAATAAGGAATATAATGACAAACAATGTAACATAAGGAAATAAAGCATAAGTAATGTAGTAAAGAAAATAAAGCATAAGCATATGACAAGAAAATCAAACATAAACATATAACAAATAAATTTAACATAAACATTCTTACTTGGAGCGGCAGGTAGGAGGCTTGATGTGTGTGTAGTGAGCTGGCAATAACTTTGGCTCTGATACCAACCAGTAACGCCCGCCCTCCCTGCTAACCCTAAGGGGCGGGGCTACGATACTCTACGTACGTATTACAGCGGAAGACTTGAAAATTATTTTTCTTAGCTTATTTCAAACCGAACTACACTAACATGGTTTCATAACATGATAACAAAATCAATAAAAACTTAACATCAAGTCACCAATAGTGTATTACATTTCACAAAACCAAAGCATAGTTCTTAAAGGTTTTAAAGCAGGTTCTTAATTAGTTGCCTAGCCACCGCCACACACATCTTCGTTGCCCCTCCTGCTACTCCTTTAACTCATCCAGCTTTTTCCTTTTTCTGTGGTACAAGAAATGTAAGCTATGAGCACTCATGGCTCAGTAAGTTCCTTTCCTACTCACTAAAACCAAAAATCAGCACATAATCAAGAATGTATCAACAAGTCATAATCTCAACTAATCATGGCATAACCTAGCATTCTATTCAAGCATATCATGCATCATAATATAATCACCACTAGTCATGGCATATCAAACATCATCATGGCCGAAACATATACCTAGTGCATTGCATAAAACATAGCTAGACATGGCATAACAACCAAGTATCATGGTATATCAAAGCATGACCGAAACATGTATATCAAAGCATCATAACTATGGCCGAACATGTACATCAAGGCATCATCATATCCATGGCCGAAATCTATATATCAAGCATCAACATATCCATGGCCGAAACATGTCTATAAGGTATAGCATGAACATAACATAATCATACCTTATCATGACATATCATAATCAAGAGCATAGCATGAAACATAGCATAATCATAACGTGTATGCAATATGATTTTGGAAAACATGTATCCGATAAACATGTGTATGTCTCATGATCTTTAAAACCATTTTCTTTTACATATATACTTGAAAAAAATCTCAACATAAGGGGGGATCCCGGCTATGTACCACTTACATATTGCGCGCAACCTTGTAGGTCCAAGGTAGCAAGTCTTGAACCCTACGAGGCAAACATACTAGGCCCTTAGTCCTAGGGGCACTTAGGAGCCCATCCCTAACGAGGTCCTTAGTCCCCGGGGCGCTTATGGAGCCCACCCTTGGTACAAGCCACTCACACATAAAGTAAAGTATATGTCATACATATCATGTATCATAAAAGCATGCATCACTTAGGCACACATCATATCATAAAGGTATGCATCACTTAGGCATACATCATGTCCTAAAAGTATGCATCACTTAGGCATACATCATATAATAAGGTATGCATCACTTAGGCATACATCATGTCATAAAGGTATGCATCACTTAGGCATACATCACATCATAAAAGGCATGAATCACTTAGGCATACATCATGTCATAACAATATGCATCACTTAGGCATAGATCATAAAAACATGCATATCTTAAGCATAAAGCATATCATCAAGCATGCATGATTTAACCACATAGCATATCATGAAAGCATGCATATTTTAAGCACTAATCATAGCATTAAAGCATGCATAATTTAACCACATATCATAACATAAGCATGCATATTTTTAGCACAAAGCATATCATATCATAAAAGCATGCATATCATATCATAAGTCATAAATCACAAGCATACATATTAAGCATAAGGGTGTATCTTGTGATTATCCTATCATAGGAAACATGGTATCATATTCATCTTGGTTCTAAACTTCCTAAACCCTTGTGGCCGAAACCCCTTTAGAGCTTAATTTAGGTTAAACACAACATCCAAGCATGTGGCACCTAAATTATTATCATAACATTTTCATAGGAAGCATTATAAACATGACTAACTTAGTTTCTAAGTTCTTCAAGTCCCTAATTTTATGTGGCCGAAACCTTAAGGTGTGAAACAAGGTTCCATATGACATAAAAACATGGACAACTTTAAATCATATTTATAACATTTTTACCAAGGAACAAGGTAACACATTTGACACATTTGAATTAGTTCCTAAGTTCTTTAAGCCCTTAACATATGTCATGGCCGAAATTTAACAAGTTCTCATTAGGGCTACAAACAAGCATACAAGCATGTGAACTTGGACTAACCTTATGTATAAATTCATACAAGGCATCATACAATAGTTATGGCCGAAAACATACCCTAGCATCATTTTAGGTCATAAAACAACATATAGCAATTGAACCTTGGCTTTCTACTTACCATATTTCATGTAGAGTGACATGAGCATATTTAATTTAAGTCTTAGGGTCCCTAGGGTATCTAAACCTTCATGGCCGAGACTTACAATGGTCCATTTAGGTCATGGAAAAATTATACAAGCATGTGACACAAGCAATATGTTATCATATTTTCATAAGAAGCATTTTAACACCTTTGGTTTAAATTCTAAGGCCTCTAGGTCATTTAAACCCTACTTGGCCGAAACTCATCAGTGTTTAAACTTGCTCCAAATAACATAAAAACATATGAAGTCATACGAGTTTCATAGCATATGTAAAGACAAGCATAATGAGTATACATATGAATTGTGTCTTAGGCTTTCTAGGTTTCTTTTTCTCTTTTTCTTTTATTTTTTTCTCATGGCCGAAACCTACCATTCTTTAGCTAGGTTCTTAAGTGGCCTAAAGCATGAAAAAACCTAAGTAAGTTTCATGGCAAAAGTTACTAAGAAACATATATACAAATTGGTTCATGAATAAGCTAGGACCCCTTGTGGTCATATATGTTATATGTCATGCAATTAATTTTTCTACACCCTAATTAAGCATGAGGGCATTAAACAACTTTCATATCTAAACAGTACAGAGGTCTTGAGCATATTAAAATTTTGTTTAAGCTTTTCTAAGCTATCCATCTCATCATGGCCGAAAAACCCTAAGAAGGAGTTCATGAAATTCTAGCAATATTCAAGCATACAAATCCTTTAAGATCTTTGTATTCTATCACATGAGCATGGTTATTTAAATTTAAAGGTCTTCCTAACCCTAAACCCTTTCTTGACCGAATCATATGAGTGGGTTTTCTTTTAGTTTCAAATATCTTCTAAGGAAGAAAAACTAATACGTGATCCTTAATATTTCATAGGGAGAACCTTGTACTAGTTGGGTAAAACAATAAATTTCCCTAGCCTCTTAAGAATATTTTTGGCCAAAATTCTAGGGTTCAGTACTCCTCTGATCAAGCATCATATAGGTATAAAAGCATGAAGAAGAACCCCTCTACATAGCATAGAAAAATCTATCATGTAGTGAAGACTAGTTTAAACATCATTAGATTTTTGAAAGCCCTTCTTGGCCGAATTTTCTCAAACTTGTTTCTAGGTTTTAAAATCTTCATAAAATCCGAAAAACACTTAAAACGCCTTGTACCATAGGTGAGGGGAAGCTTACCTCCTTTTCGCTTGTGGATCTAAGGTATGGTGAAGAAGAAGTAGTCTCTTCTTCTAGTTCCTTTCCCTTGATTCCTTTGCTAAGTCCTCCTTGTATCTTAGGCTTTCTTAGGGAAAAACTTGGCTTTGGGGCCGAAGATGGAGGAGAGGGGACTGTGGTGTTCTCGGTGAGGGAGAGGGTGAATGAGAGAAATGAGAGAAAGAAATAAAATCTTCTCTTTACATATTCTCTTTTAAGTTAAGGAGGAAGAGGTAGCAAACTTAGTTTTTGCTTTCCTTCTCCCTTAGTTTTTTTTTCTATTTTATTTTTATTTTTATTTATTTATTTATCCTCATCATTCATGGTGAAATAAGGGTGAATGAATCCCCTTAATTTCTCTTTAAGTTTTCGGCAAAATCAAAGAGGAAGAGGGAGAGGAAGGGAGGAAGACAAGTTGCCTTTCTCTTGCTCTTTTCTTGTTTCCTTTTGGCTAGCTTTTACTCTCATCTTTATCATAAGTTTCCCTCCTTTGCTATCAACTGGTTATTACCCATTAATTCTATGAAATATAATATAAGAGGTTCAAGGTTCAATCCTTGACCTCTCCCTATTTTTATTTCTTTTTATTTCCTTTTTGGTTCAACTCACTTCCTATTATTTTCTGAGGCAAAATCCCACATTCATATATTTATCTTACAAGCTTAGTGGGTATTACATTCATTGAGTCAATTTATATTACTCGAACTTTAAAGTAGCTCCGGGTACTTTTGTTTCATATCGTCCTCGCGTTCCCAGGTGGCTTCTTCGAATCGTTGATTCCGCCACAAGACCTTTACTAAGGGTATTTCTTTGTTCCTTAATCTCTTGATTTCTCGGTCCTGAATCTGGATAGGTTTACTTTCGTAACTTAAGTCCTCCTGAACCTGTACCGACAGCGGCTCAATTACTTGATCTGTGCTGGGAATACACTTCTTGAGCATCGATACATGGAACACATTGTGAATGGCTGCCATGTCTGGAGGTAGTTCTAGTCTATATGCGACTTGGCCCACCCTCTCTAAAATCCGGTACGGTCCTACGTATCAGGGGCTTAACTTGCTCCTCTTTCCGAACCTCATTATCCCTTTCATGAGGGATACTTTAAGGAATACCAAGTCTCCGATGTTGAATTCTAGCGGCCTGCGCCGTTTATCGGCATAATTCTTCTGTCGACTCTGAGCAGTTTCTATTCGTTGACGGATCTTTTGTATAGCTGGGTGGTGTCATCAATAAGTTCCGTTCGGAACCCCATTTCCTTCTTTTCACCACTTTCATACCAACATATAGGAGATCTACACTTCCTCCCATATAGAGCTTCGTAAGGTGTCATTTCAATAGTAGCTTGGTAGCTATTATTGTAGGCGAATTCTGCCAGGTATAAATATCGGCACCAGCTCCCCTTGAAGTCCAGGGCACAAGCTCTTAACATATCCTCCAATATTTGATTTACTCTTTCAGTCTGCCCATCAGTCTGTGGGTGGAAGGCTGTGCTAAACAACAACTTCGTGCCGAGGGCCTTCTGAACACACTCCCAAAAGTGCGAGACAAAACGTCCATCTCTATCAGAAATAATGGTCTTAGGGATACCATGTAATCTGACGATTTCCTTAACATATATCTGAGCTAGTTGTTCAGTTGAATAAGTCATCTTGATCGCCAAAAAGTGTGCAGACTTCGTCAGTCTGTCCGCGATCACCCATATAGCATCATACCCGTTTGTTGTCTTGGGTAGACCTGAAATGAAATCCATGGAGATTTCTTCCCATTTCCATTCTGGAATTTGGACAGGTTGTAATAATCCGCCGGGTCTCTGGTGTTCAGCTTTTACCCTTTGGCACGTCAGACAAGTACTTCTCTTTTCATACCAGACCACCAAAATTTTTTTTTCAGGTCCTGGTACATCTTAGTGGAACCCGGGTGCATTGCATAAGGCGTTGTATGGGCTTCTTCCAGTATCTTCTTTCGCAACTCTGGATCCTCTGGAATACATAATCGATCCCTGAGGTATAATATTCCATCGTCTGCGATACGGAACCCGTCACTCTTTCCTTCTGCGGTCTCTTGTTTAATTCTTTGAAGGCTCGGGTCCCTGGTTTGCTTCTCTAACATGTTCTCGAATAACGTCGGTGTTATGGTGAGGGTAGAGAGTTGTCCGGACATGGTTTCAACTAATGGATATGAAACATGTTTCAGTTTCTCGATGGATTCCCTTATTAGTTCGCTTTCAGCATTGAATAAAATTCTAGCATACTAACTGAAATTAGATATCTGACCTGTGACGATAGTAGAGGCGTTCGCCACATCATCCTGAGCGAGAGAGTAGACTCTGGCATTGGTCATAGTGGGAGGGGCCTCCAATCTTCCTTGGCTGATTGAAGTCCCTGCTATGGCAGCTTGCATCTGGTGAAGCTGTGCGGGGGCACTCCTGTTCTGGAAGTTCTGCGAAGGTGGTGCTTGAGACTGAGTAGGGCAATTTCTCGCCAAATGACCTTCCCCTCCGCAGTTGTAGCACTTTTTGGTGCTCAGAAGACATACTCCAGAATGCATCTTCCCACATGTGGCACACTGAGGGTACTTAGTCTGCTTATTGGCCGGACCACCTTTTGTTTTATTCCACTGTTTCCTCTTTCCACCTGAGTTTCCTTTCCAGTCAGTTCTGGTACTGTGCGATTTTTGTCCTCCGGTCAGTGCTTGGTTCTTGCCCTTATTCATTGCTTCCTGATAGTGCTCGGTAATCAGGGCGCTGCTGACCAGCTCCTCTGCAGTCTGCGGTCTATTAACTCCGCCGGCTACGTTCAGAGCTATCTCGGGTCGGAGCATCTTTAACATCAACCGGACCCTTTCTTTTTCAGTACGGACTAGTTCTGGGCACAATCGAGCTAAGCGGTTGAACCTCTTGACGGCTTCATTGACTGACAGATCACCTTGCCGGAACTCAGTGAACTCGTCATAGTGCTTGTTGGTCACTTGCATATGGAAAAATTACTCTAAGAACTCTGTCTCAAAATCTGTCCACTGCATTTGGTTTATTTGCCTTTTCGCCTTTACTCTGTCCCACCACATCCGGGCATCTCCGGTAAGACAGAACGACGCGCATTTGACCTTCTCGTGTTCAGGCCAATCCAATAGTTCCATTATGTTCTCCACGGTTTTGAGCCAGGCTTGCGCATCCCATGGTTCACAGTTTCCCGAGAATGCTTCCGGCTTAAGCCTTTGCCACTGAAGTAGATAGGCCTCTTGTCGGACCATCGGAGTAGGGGCTGCCGGGGGCACTGGTGCGGCTGTAGGTACAACAGGTAGTCGATTCACCGGTGGGGTAGTGATTAGCTGTTGTGGTTCTGCGATCTGATGCTGGAGGTCTGCGACTACCTGCGTCAGATCTGGTGGAGTCACTGTCCCTCCGGTTCGGGCATTGCGTGTCCTAACCATGTTTATCTAAAAGAAATAGACTAGTGTAAGTGGTTATCGATTTTAGCCAATCTAACGTACTGGTTTGTTTTTATTTATTTGTTATGGTATTATTCCTAACCTACCAATATGTAATCCTAATCTAATTTATAACTAAAAGTATAGAATAAAGCATCAAACATAAGCAAGTAAAACATGAACTAAAGCATAAACAACATAAGGATAAATAAGGAATATAATGACAAATAATGTAACATAAGGAAATAAAGCATAAGTAATGTAGTAAAGAAAATAAAGCATAAGCATATGACAAGAAAATCAAATATAAACATATAACAAATAAATTTAACATAAACATTCTTACTTGGAGCGGCAGGTAGGAGGCTTGATGTGTGTGTAGTGAGCTGGCAATAACTTTGGCTCTGATACCAACCTGTAACGCCCGCCCTCCCTGCTAACCCTAAGGGACGGGGCTACGATACTCTAAGTACGTATTACAGCGGAAGACTAAAAAAAATTATTTTTTCTTAACTTATTTCAAACCGAACTACACTAACATGATTTCATAACATGATAACAAAATCAATAAAAACTTAACATCAAGTCACCAATAGTGTATTACATTTCACAAAACCAAAGCATAGTTCTTAAAGGTTTTAAAGCAGGTTCTTAATTAGTTGCCTAGCCACCGTCACACACATTTTCGTTGCCCCTCCTGCTGCTCCTTTAACTCATCCAGCTTTTTCCTTTATCTGTGGTACAAGGAATGTAAGTTATGAGCACTCATGGCTCAGTAAGTTCCTTTCCTACTCACTAAAACCAAAAATCAGCACATAATCAAGAATGTATCAACAAGTCATAATCTCAACTAATCATGGCATAACCTAGCATTCTATTCAAGCATATCATGCATCATAATATAATCACCACTAGTCATGGCATATCAAACATCATCATGGCCGAAACATATACCTAGTGCATTGCATAAAACATAGCTAGATATGGCATAACAACCAAGTATCATGGTATATCAAAGCATGGCCGAAACATGTATATCAAAGCATCATAACTATGGCCGAACATGTACATCAAGGCATCATCATATCCATGGCCGAAATCTATATATCAAGCATCAACATATCCATGGCCGAAACATGTCTATAAGGTATAGCATGAACATAACATAATCATACCTTATCATGGCATATCATAATCAAGAGAATAGCATGAAACATAGCATAATCATAAGGTGTATGCAATATGATTTTGGAAAACATGTATCCGAAAAACATGTGTATGTCTCATGATCTTTAAAACCATTTTCTTTTACATATATATACTTGAAAGTAATCTCAACATAAGGGGGATCCCGACTATGTACCACTTACATATTGCGCGCAACCTTGTAGGTCCAAGGTAGCAAGTCTTGAACCCTACGAGGCAAACATACTAGGCCCTTAGTCCTAGGGGCACTTAGGAGCCCATCCCTAACGAGGTCCTTAGTCCCCGGGGCGCTTATGCAGCCCACCCTTGGTACAAGCCACTCACACATAAAGTAAAGTATATGTCATACATATCATGTATCATAAAAGCATGCATCACTTAGGCACACATCATATCATAAAGGTATGCATCACTTAGGCACACATCATGTCATAAAAGTATGCCTCACTTAGGCATACATCATGTCATAAAAGTATGCATCACTTAGGCATACATCATATCATAAGGTATGCATCACTTAGGCATACATCATGTCATAAAGGTATGCATCACTTAGGCATACATCACATCATAAAAGGCAGGCATCACTTAGGCATACATCATGTCATAACAATATGCATCACTTAGGCATAGATCATAAAAACATGCATATCTTAAGCATAAAGCATATCATCAAGCATGCATGATTTAACCACATAGCATATCATGAAAGCATGCATATTTTAAGCACTAAACATAGCATTAAAGCATGCATAATTTAACCACATATCATAACATAAGCATGCATATTTTTAGCACAAAGCATATCATATCATAAAAGCATGCATATCCTATCATAAGTCATAAATCACAAGTATACATATTAAGCATAAGGGTGTATCTTGTGATTATCCTATCATAGGAAACATGATATCATATTCATCTTGGTTCTAAGCTTCCTAAACCCTTGTGGCCGAAACCCCTTTAGAGCTTAATTTAGGTTAAACACAACATCCAAGCATGTGGCACCTAAATTATTATCATAACATTTTCATAGGAAGCATTATAAACATGACTAACTTAGTTTCTAAGTTCTTCAAGTCCCTAATTTTATGTGGCCGAAACCTTAGGGTGTGAAACAAGGTTCCATATGACATAAAAACATGGACCACTTTAAATCATATTTATAACATTTTTACCAAGGAACAAGGTAAACACATTTGACACATTTGAATTAGTTCCTAAGTTCTTTAAGCCCTTAACATATGTCATGGCCGAAATTTAACAAGTTCTCATTAGAGCTACAAACAAGCATACAAGCATGTGAACTTGGACTAACCTTATGTATAAATTCATACAAGGCATCATACAATAGTTATGGCCGAAAACATACCCTAGCATCATTTTAGGTCATAAAACAACATATAGCAATTGAACCTTGGCTTTCTACTTACCATATTTCATGTAGAGTGACATGAGCATATTTAATTTAAGTCTTAGGGTCCCTAGGGTATCTAAACCTTCATGGCCGAGACTTACAATGGTCCATTTAGGTCATGGAAAAATTATACAAGCATGTGACACAAGCAATAGGTTATCATATTTTCATAAGAAGCATTTTAACACCTTTGGTTTAAATTCTAAGGCCTCTAGGTCATTTAAACCCTACTTGGCCGAAACTCATCAGTGTTTAAACTTGCTCCAAATAACATAAAAACATATGAAGTCATACGAGTTTCATAGCATATGTAAAGACAAGCATAATGAGTATACATATGAATTGTGTCTTAGGCTTTCTAGGTTTCTTTTTCTCTTTTTCTTTTATTTTTTTCTCATGGCCGAAACCTACCATTCTTTAGCTAGGTTCTTAAGTGGCCTAAAGCATGAAAAAACCTAAGTAAGTTTCATGGCAAAAGTTACTAAGAAACATATATACAAATTGGTTCATGAATAAGCTAGGACCCCTTGTGGTCATACATGTTATATGTCATGCAATTAATTTTTCTACACCCTAATTAAGCATGAGGGCATTAAACAACTTTCATATCTAAACAGCACAGAGGTCTTGAGCATATTAAAATTTTGTTTAAGCTTTTCTAAGCTATCCATCTCATCATGGTCGAAAAACCCTAAGAAGGAGTTCATGAAATTCTAGCAATATTCAAGCATACAAATCCTTTAAGATCTTTGTATTCTATCACATGAGCATGGTTATTTAAATTTAAAGGTCTTCCTAACCCTAAACCCTTTCTTGACCGAATCATATGAGTGGGTTTTCTTTTAGTTTCAAATATCTTCTAAGGAAGAAAAACTAATACGTGATCCTTA
This sequence comes from Zingiber officinale, assembly GCF_018446385.1. NCBI lineage: Eukaryota > Viridiplantae > Streptophyta > Magnoliopsida > Zingiberales > Zingiberaceae > Zingiber > Zingiber officinale. The sequence goes on along the minus strand of NC_055999.1, from coordinate 33,243,981 downwards.
ATATTTCATAGGGAGAACCTTGTACTAGTTGGGTAAAACAATAAATTTCCCTAGCCTCTTAAGAATATTTTTGGCCGAAATTCTAGGGTTCAGTACTCCTCTGATCAAGCATCATATAGGTATAAAAGCATGAAGAAGAACCCCTCTACATAGCATAGAAAAATCTATCATGTAGTGAACACTAGTTTAAACATCATTAGATTTTTGAAAGCCCTTCTTGACCGAATTTTCTCAAACTTGTTTCTAGGTTTTAAAATCTTCATAAAATCTGAAAAACACTTAAAATGCCTTGTACCATAGGTGAGGGGAAGCTTACCTCCTTTTCGCTTGTGGATCTAAGGTATGGTGAAGAAGAAGTAGTCTCTTCTTCTAGTTCCTTTCCCTTGATTCCTTTGCTAAGTCCTCCTTGTATCTTAGGCTTTCTTAGGGAAAAACTTGGCTTTGGGGCCGAAGATGGAGGAGAGGGGACTGTGGTGTTCTCGGTGAGGGAGAGGGTGAATGAGAGAAATGAGAGAAAGAAATAAAATCTTCTCTTTACATATTCTCTTTTAAGTTAAGGAGGAAGAGGTAGCAAACTTAGTTTTTGCTTTCCTTCTCCCTTAGTTTTTTTTTTCTATTTTATTTTTATTTTTATTTATTTATTTATCCTCATCATTCATACTGAAATAAGGGGGAATGAATCCCCTTAATTCCTCTTTAAGTTTTCGGCAAAATCAAAGAGGAAGAGGGAGAGGAAGGGAGGAAGGCAAGTTGCCTTTCTCTTGCTCTTTTCTTGTTTCCTTTTGGCTAGCTTTTACTCTCATCTTTATCATAAGTTTCCCTCCTTTGCTATCAACATATTATTCCTATCCCAACTGGTTATTACCCATTAATTCTATGAAATATAATATAAGAGGTTCAAGGTTCAATCCTTGACCTCTCCCTATTTTTATTTCTTTTTATTTCCTTATTGGTTCAACTCACTTCCTATTATTTTCTAAGGTAAAATCCCACATTCATATATTTATCTTACAAGCTTAGTGGGTATTACAAATCACCTTTATGGTCCAACCAGTTACGGGCGACGTTTGACGAAACCAAAGTACATAACTCCTTATGTAGGGAACCATGGTGACTTCAGGTCTAAGGACTAGTACTCATACTAATAGCCACATGAGAAAGTATATGACACTCATATAACGATCCATGATACTTTCTCATGGCGGGTCATTCAGTATACATTCTCCAATGCATACCCATGTGTCAACTTGATATCTCTATATCCATGACTTGTGAGATCAAGTCATCTAGTTGACCTACATGCTAGTCTTATTGCATTAACATTGTCCCTGAATGTTAATACTCGACTAGGAATGATTAAGAGTCGTGTTCCCTGTTAGTTAGAGCCCTAGAGCCAATCATTTGATGATTGTATGGACTCATATATGTCATATTCATGTATATATATTAAGGCATTTGGTTTTTGGTTATTATGCTTATTTGTATTAGTGCCAGATAAAATAAGTATAGTAACGTCCTAGAGTAGAAAGGTTCTTACCTATATCAATCGATTGGTTGAATCGATAGTGAGATGATATAGGGAACACTACTCTAAATCATTCCTAGTCGAGTATTAACATTCAGGGACAATGTTAATACAATAAGACTAGCATGTAGGTCAGCTCGATGACTCGATCTCACAAGTCATGGATATAGAGATATCAAGCTGACACATGGGTATGCATTAGAGAATGTATACTGAATGACCCGCTATGAGAAATTATCATGGATCGTTATATGAGTGTCATATACTTTCTCATGTGGCTATTAGTATGACTATTAGTCGTTTGACCTGAAGTCACCATGGATCCCTACATAAGGAGTTATGTACTTTGGTTTCGTCAAACGTCACCCGTAACAGGGTGGACTATAAAGGCGATTACTGGGTATGTAATAAATTATGCAGAGGGATGTGAGTGATGTAGATGGGATCTATCCCTCCCATATGACGGGAGGGACATCAATATTCTTGATAGAGTTAGACCACGAAGTTCATGGCCATGCCCAAATGAGTCAACATGAGATGAGCTCAAGTGAGTCTACTTGGAGTTCAAGATTTTGATTGATTAGAGGATGACACGGTCTATGCCTCACATTGATCAGTATAGATGTCAAGGATAGAAAGACATTTGTCACATATTTTGTGAGGAGTCACAATTGGTAGTCACAAGGTGATGTCGGATCTCGACATTCTTGTAACTTGGGTAGTAATGATGTGTTGCTAGATACCGCTCATTACTTATGCTCCTAAATGGGTTTAGGGCATTGCCAACGTTACAAGAATCTATAGGGTCACACACTAAGGATAATTAGATGGAGATTTGGTTCATATGATGAACCAAGAGAATTAGATTCATTTGATGAATCATATTGGATTAAGAGTAATCCAAATTGGGCTAATTGAGTTGGACTCAAGTTGATTCATGTATTTAATGAGTCTAATTTAGATTATGACTCATTAAATCAACTTAATTTAATGAATTAGATTCATTATATTAAGTTGGCTTGAATCATATGGTTGGATTAGATCAACCATGAGAGAGATTTGATCATGTTTGACTTGATTTGAGAGGAAGAGAAAAAGTCATGTTTGACTTGACTTTTTGCCACATCACTAGTGAGTTGGCAAGATGTGGACCAATAGGATTGCTCCACATCATCAATGTGTGCCACCTCATAGAGGTTACAAGCTTCCATAGCATTTAATGTGGCCGGCCCACATTAAATGAGGAGGTTACACTTGTTGCCATGTCATTTAGTGAGGTGGCAAGATGTGGACCAATAGTATTGATCCACATCATCCTAGAGTGCCACCTCATGGGGGTTACAACTCTTAATGGTCTACACATTAATTGGAATTAATGTGGGGGGTTTTACACCTCCTAGAGTGGCCGGCCACTTGATGGCTAAGGGGTTTTTTGATTTTCCTCTCATTGATTCATTCACTCTTCTTCTCCCTTGGGTGCTCACTCTTCTCCTTCTCCCATTCCTTGGCCGAACACTCCATTGGTGCTAGCACACCTTGTGTTTTGGTCATCTCCTTCTACTTGTGTCCGTGTGGATACATATAGAGGTTGTCTACTTTGACAATTAGAGATCCGGCGACATCTTGGACAAGCGGGAACGCGAAGGGCTTCGCTACAAGGGTAATGATCTTAACTTTAGTGTAGATCTAAAGTTTTTACAAACTCGTAAAAGAAAAGGTTTTTCGATAATTTTGTTTACGAATCTTTGCACGAGATCCATGGCTTTGGGTGACTCGGGGTTTCCGCGACGCGAAAAAGCGGTTTTCGCGGCCCGAAGAACCCAACAATGGTATCAGAGCCACGTGCAAAGACTTGTACGAGTTCGTTTGTATTTTTATGAAAAATATACCTTCTGTGATTTTCTGTAAAAATTGAGTTTTTAGAGTTTTTATGAGTAATTTTTCCGTAGAAGCGAAGCACGGCTTCGGCTACCGGAAAGTTTTCTTTTAAACGGCTTCGTTTTGCCCCAAATCCGTTTGGGACAGCGAGGTCGGGTGCCATTAGATCGCAAAGGAGCAACTCACGATGGTTAGATCGTGGGTAGGGGCATTGCCCCTAATCCCGCAAGGGAATTTGCTTAGCGATTGCACCTGAAATCGCTAAAAACGAACCCGCCGAGAAGATTTTTTTCCGAAACGGCAATGTCTCGACCCAAATCGTTTTGGGACAGCGGGTTTAGGCGCTGTTGGATCGCAAAGGAACCCTCGCGATGGTTAGATCGCGGGTAGGGGCGCTGCCCCTGGCCCCGCAAGGGGATCCGTTCCGCGATTGCGCCCGAAACCGCCGGGAAATTTTACTCATAAAAATTGTAAAAATTATTTTTAAAATTACAGAAAAATTATGAAAAATATATAATTTTGAATTATATATTAATTTGTGATAGTGATGGCCCAAAATACCCAATAAGATTGGATTTATGTTGTAATTCATAATACGGCCTGCGTGCCGTCATATGATTGTGTGTGCTGTATTTTTATTTTTTTTCCATGGCCTGCGCATCGTGCCTTTCTCTTATTCTGGTTGTAAATTAGATTTAGACTCGAATGTAACTCGAGTTTCAAATTGTAATGTACAAATTGGAGCGGTGGAGGGTCCACACGAGACGGAGTTCCGAGGCGGGCACGAGCAACACAAGGTGGTCAAAGGGAGGAGCTTGGAGAAGCTGTTGACCCTAGGTTGACCATTCGATCTTCTCATTGGCTTGAGAAGATCGTAGTAGGGCCATGACTAAATCACAAATAGATTAATTAATTAATTGTTATGTATCTGATGCATGTTTAATAATTAATTAATTAATTAGTGACTTAACGATTAGATTAGATCTAAGTCGTACACATGATGCACTCTTGCGATTAGATTAGATCTAAGTCGTGCACAAGATGCATCCTTCTCGATTAGATTAGATCTAGATCGAACCAACTCTAAATGCCTAACCGTGTCGTGATACCTATCACTACCTCGATCACATGTATTGTTGAATCTACCAAAGCAGAGCAATACATATTATCTTGGTAGGGTACGGAGGGACAATCTTGGTCCCGCCTATCAACGCATGGGTGAATACAAACTCAATTAGATTGAGTATTCCTAGTTACTCGGTTGGATCGAGTCAACTATAGGCATTCTTCCAATAGTTGGAAAGGTAGGACAAAATCACGTTTATATTAACTCTCGGGCGTATTAGCCAAAGCTAACTCGAGTTTTAATATAAATGCGGATATTGATTCTATAAACAAGAGTTGCATAGAGATGTAATTGGTAATCGTTACCTACCAATCATACTAAGCCTTGGGCGTATTAGCCAAAGCTAACTCAAGGGTTAATATGATGTGAATCTTGTCCCACAAGAATTATAGAATTCAGTGGGAGCATCTTTTAATTAAAGGCCTAATTAAATGATTTTTAAAGAATATGATATTTATTTCTGCAAATTTTCTGTTGTAGATAACCATGACGTCGAACACGAATTCCTTCTCCCTGCGATCTGTCCTTGAGAAGGACAAGCGCAACGGAGCGAATTTCCTGGACTGGTACAGGAACTTGAGAATAGTTCTCACTCAGGAACGTAGAGCAGCCCATTCCGGAGGCTCCTCCTGCCACTGCCACGCGAGCTGACCGGGATGCTTACAAGAAGCATCAAGATGATGCATTAGATGTGTCCTGTCTAATGCTCGCGACCATGAACTCAGAGCTTCAGAAGCAACATGAGTTGATGGGTGCTTACGATATGGTTGAACATCTGCGTCAACTATATCAGGGACAAGTGAGGCATGAGAGATTTGAGATCTCAAAGGCACTGTTTCAGTGCAAGATGTCAGACGGGGCTCCCGTAGGTCCTTATGTACTCAAGATGATTGGGTACATAGAGAACCTACAAAGACTGGGGTTCCCACTTGGCCAAGAGCTGGCCACTGACTTGATCTTGCAGTCCTTGCCAGATAGCTATAGTCAATTCGTTCTGAACTATAACATGAACGAGATTGACAAGCCACTGCCCGAGCTACTTAGTATGTTACGAACTGCTGAGATTAACCTTAAGAAGGTTAAGCCCATTCTGATGGTCCAGAAGCACAAGGGCAAGGGCAAGCCCAAAGGTAAGGGAAAGTCCCAAACCAAGGGCAAAGGCAAGGCACTGAAGCCTAAAGGAGGGGTCGCCAGGTCAGACCGGGCACTGGAAGAGGAACTGCAAGGTATACTTGGAGGATCTTAAGAAGAAGCGAAGTGAGACTTCCACTTCAGGTATATATGTTATAGAAGTCAATCTATCTATTTCTACATCTTGGGTATTAGATACTGGATGTGCTTCTCACATTTATATTGATGTGCAGGCGTTGAGAAATAGCAGGACATTGACAAAGGGCGAGGTGGACCTACGAGTAGGCAATGGAGCACGGGTTACTGCTGTTGCTGTAGGGATTTACTTTCTATCTCTGCCCTCTGGGCTTGTACTAGAGTTAGTCGATTGTTGTTATATGCCTGCATTAACTAAGAACATAGTTTCAGTTTCTTGTTTAGACAAGAAAGGATACTCTTTTATAATAAAAGACAAATGTTGTTATGTTTATTTAAAAGATATGTTCTATGGTAGTGCACCTCTGATAAACGGACTCTACATTCAAGACCTTGAGAGCCCTATCTATAACATAAATACCAAGAGGATCAAGTCGACTGACTTGAACCAAACCTATCTCTGGCATTGTCGCTTAGGTCATATAAATGACAAGCGCTTATCCCAGCTCCATAAGGATAGTTTGCTGGACTCATTTGATTTTGAATCATATGAGATATGCGAGTCATGCCTATGAGGCAAGATGACCAAGACTCCCTTTAGTGGGCACAGCGAGAGAGCGACTGATCTGTTAGGACTCATACATAGTGATGTATGTGGCCCTTTCAATGTCGCTTCTAGAGGTGGTTATAGGTACTTCATCACGTTTACTGATGACGTCAGTAGATACGGTTATGTGTACTTGATGACACATAAGTCCGAATCCTTTGAAAAGTTCAAAGAATTCAAGAATGAAGTACAGAATCAGCTTGGCAAGAGTATTAAAATACTTCGATCAGATCGAGGTGGTGAATATTTAAGCCATGAGTTTCGTGACTACCTAGCTGAGTGTGGGATTCTATCCCAACTCACTCCTCCTGGAACACCACAGTGGAATGGTGTATCCGAAAGGAGGAATCGTACCCTATTAGATATAGTACGATCTATGATGAGTCACACAGATCTTCCGACATATCTATGGGGATATGCTCTAGATACGGCATCTTTCATTCTCAACCGAGTTCCATCCATGGCCGTGATAAAGACACCATATAGGATATGGACTGAGAGAGAAGCCCAAGTGTCTTTCATGAGGATTTGGGGCTGAGAGGCTTACGTACGACGTCAAGTCTCAGACAAATTAGGACCCAAATCCGACAAGTGCTATTTCATTGGATATCCCAAGGAAACTAAGGGATATTACTTCTACATTCCCAGTCAGCATAAGGTAGTTGTGGCAAAGACTGGGATTTTTCTAGAAAGGGACTTTGTTTCTAGAAAGACTAGTGGGAGCGCGTTCTATCTTGAAGAAGTTCAAGATGCGAACAATAGCACTAATGCCTCGATGGAAATTGAACTGGAACCACAAAGTGTTGTGGATGATGTTGTTCCACAAAGAGTTAAGGAACAACAACCAGTTCAAGTAGACATACCTCTTCGCAGGTCTGATAGGGTACGTCGTCAGCCTGAGAGATACTCATTTCTCTTGTCTGATCATGATGACATTGTGTTCATAGAGGATGAGCCCACCACCTATCAGGAAGCTGTGATGAAACCAGATTCCGAGCGGAGCTGGAATCTTCGATTCGATGATGCGATCAAACAGTTTGGTTTCATCAAGAACGAAGATGAGCCTTGTGTCTACAAGAAAGTTGTAGAAAACATAGTTGTCTTCCTCATATTGTATGTGGATGACATACTACTCATTGGGAAGGACATCCCTATGCTTCAGGCTGTCAAGACCTGGCTAGGGAGTTGCTTCTCAATGAAGGACTTAGGTGAGGCATCCCGCATTCTTGGGATACAGATCTATAGAGATAGATCTAAGAGATTGCTTGGCCTAAGTCGGAGTACATACATTGATGAGGTACTCCTACGGTTTGCCATGCAGAACTCCAAGAATCGATGTCACATGGCGTGAGTCTTTCGAAGACTCAAGGTCCCTCTTCTAGAGAGTAGAGAGACCGCATGGATCAGATCCCTTATGCCTCAGCCATAGGATCGATCATGTACGCCATGCTATGTACTCGACCTGATGTCTCGTATGCTTTGAGCATGACGAGCAGATACCAGTCAGATCTAGGTGAAAGTCACTAGATAGCGGTCAAGAATATTCTTAAGTACTTAAGAAGGACTAAAAAATATTTCTTGATATATGGAGGCAATGATAAGCTAGATGTAAAGGGTTACAGTGATGCTAGCTTCCAGACCGATCAGGATGATTAAAGATCACAGTTGAGGTTCGTGTTTTGCTTGAATGTAGTGCTATGAGCTGGCAGAGTTCACAGCAATTCTATAACGTTTCCATCTCATTCGAGAGATTATCGATAGAGGAGTTGTGAAGATTTGCAGAGTATCTACAGAGGCTAACATCGCAGATCCCTTGACCAAGGCTTTGGCACAGAGGAAGCATGATGGTCACACTAGAGCCTGTATTGATTGGCACTAGTGCTAGTGGGAGATTGTTAGTTAGAGCCCTAGAGCCAATCATTTGATGATTGTATGGACTCATGTATGTCATATTCATGTATATATATTAAGACATTTGGTTTTTGGTTATTATGCTTATTTGTATTAGTGCCAGATAAAATAAGTATAGTAACGTCCTAGAGTAGAAAGGTTCTTACCTATATCAATCGATTGGTTGAATCGATAGTGAGATGATATAGGGAACACTACTCTAAATCATTCCTAGTCGAGTATTAACATTCAGGGACAATGTTAATACAATAAGACTAGCATGTAGGTCAGCTCGATGACTTGATCTCACAAGTCATGGATATAGAGATATCAAGCTGACACATGGGTATGCATTAGAGAATGTATACTGAATGACCCGCCATGAGAAAGTATCATGGATTGTTATATGAGTGTCATATACTTTCTCATGTGGCTATTAGTATGACTATTAGTCCTTTGACCTGAAGTCACCATGGATCCCTACATAAGGAGTTATGTACTTTGGTTTCGTCAAACGTCACCCGTAACAGGGTGGACTATAAAGGCGATTACTGGGTATGTAATAAATTATGCAGAGGGATGTGAGTGATGTAGATGGGATCTATCCCTCCCATATGATGGGAGCGACATCAATATTCTTGATAGAGTTAGACCACGAAGTGCATGACCATGCCCAAATGAGTCAACATGAGATGTTGAGCTCATTTGATCGAGTGAGTCTACTTGGAGTTCAAGATTTAGATTGATTAGAGGATGACACGGTCTATGCCTCACATTGATCAATCTAGATGTCAAGGATAGAAGGACATTTGTCACATATTTTGTGAGGAGTCACAATTGGTAGTCACAAGGTGATGTCGGATCTCGACATTCTTGTAACTTGGGTAGTAATGATGTGTTGCTAGATACCGCTCATTACTTATGCTCCTAAATGGGTTTAGGGCATTGCCAACATTACAAGAACCTATAGGGTCACACACTAAGGACAATTAGATGGAGATTTGGTTCATATGATGAACCAAGAGAATTAGATTCATTTGATGAATCATATTGGATTAATAGTAATCCAAATTGGGCTAATTGAGTTGGACTCAAGTTGATTCATATATTTAATGAGTCTAATTTAGATTATGACTCATTAAATCAACTTAATTTAATGAATTAGATTCATTATATTAAGTTGGCTTGAATCATAAGGTTGGATTAGATCAACCATGAGAGAGATTTGATCAAGTTTGACTTGATTTGAGAGGAAGAGAAAAAGTCATGTTTGACTTGACTTTTTGCCACATCACTAGTGAGTTGGCAAGATGTGGACCAATAGGATTGCTCCACATCATCAATGTGTGCCACCTCATGGAGGTTACAAGCTTCCATAGCATTTAATGAGGCCGGCCCACATTAAATGAGGAGGTTACACTTGTTACCATGTCATTTAGTGAGGTGGCAAGATGTGGACCAATAGTGTTGATCCACATCACCCTAGAGTGCCACCTCATGGGGGTTACAACTCTTAATGGTCTCCACATTAATTGGAATTAATGTGGGGGGTTTTACACCTCCTAGAGTGGCCGGCCACTTGATGGCTAAGGGGTTTTTTGATTTTCCTCTCATTGATTCATTCACTCTTCTTCTCCCTTGGGTGCTCACTCTTCTCCTTCTCCCATTCCTTGGCCGAACACTCCATTGGTGCTAGCACACCTTGTGTTTTGGTCATCTCCTTCTACTTGTGTCCGTGTGGATACATATAGAGGTTGTCTACTTTGACAACTAGAGATCCGACGACATCTTGGACAAGCGGGAACGCGAAGGGCTTCGCTACAAGGGTAATGATCTTAACTTTAGTGTAGATCTAAAGTTTTTACAAACTCGTACAAGAAAAGGTTTTTCGATAATTTTGTTTACGAATCTTTGCACGAGATCCATGTCTTTGGGTGACTCGGGGTTTCCGCGACGCGAAAAAGTAGTTTTCGCGGCCCGAAGAACCCAACATTCCCTATATCATCTCACTATCGGTTCAACTAACCGATTGATATAGGTGAGAACCGTCAACTCAAGGACATTATTATACTTAGTTTATTTGGCACCAATACAAGTAAGTATAATAACCAAAAACCAAATGCCTTTATTTATATAGAATATGATACAACAAGTCCAAAATACAATTATCAAATGATTGGCTCTAGGGCTCTAGCTAACAATGCGGTCTCTCTCCTCTCTAGAACAGGGACTTTGAGTCTTCGAAAGACTCACGCCATGTGACATCGGCAGAAATCCCTTTTGGATTTCTGCATGGCAAACCGTAGGAGTACCTTGTCAATATATGCACTCTGACTTAGGCCAAGCAATCTCTTAGATCTATCTCTATAGATCTGTATGCCTAGAATGAGAGATGCTTCACCTAAGTCCTTCATTGAGAAACAACTCCCTAGCTAGGTCTTGACCGACTGAAGCAAAGGGATGTCTTTACCAATGAGTAGTATGCCATCCACATACAATATGAGGAAGACAACTATGTCCCCTACAACCTTCTTGTAGACACAAGGTTCATCTTTATTCTTGATGAAACCAAACTGTTTGAATGCATCATCGAATCGAAGATTCCAGCTCCGAGAAGCTTGCTTTAGTCCATAAATAGACCTATGCAGCTTGCATACTCTGCTAGTATGCTGTGGATCTACAAAACCCTCAGGTTGTGTCATGTACACATCCTCGAGCAGGTTTCCATTCAGAAACGCGGTTATGACATCCATCTGCCATATCTCATAGTCATGGAATGCTGCAATAGCAAGCATGATCCGAATGGACTTAAACATCGCTACTGGAAAAAAGGTTTTATCATAGTCAATACCATGAATTTTCTTGAAACCTTTAGCTACCAAGAGACCCTTATAAATAAGTCCATCCATGTCAGTCTTTCTCTTAAAGACCCACTTACACCCAATGGGTTTGACCCCTTCAGGTGGATCAACCAAAGTCCATACTTGGTTAGCGTACATGGATTCCATCTCGGATCTCATGGCCTCTAGCCATTTCTCAGAATCTGGTCTCATCACAGCTTCCTGATAGGAGGTGGGCTCATCCTCAATGAGCACAATGTCATCATGATCAGACAAGAGAAATGAATATCTCTCAGGCTGACGACGTACCCTATCAGACCTGCGAAGAGGTATGTCTACTTGAACTGGTTGTTGTTCCTCAACTCCTTGTGGAACAACATCATCCACAACACTTTGTGGTTCCAGTTCAACTTCCATCGAGACTTCAGTGCTATTGTTCGCATCTTGAACTTCTTCAAGATCGAACGTACTCCCACTAGTCTTTCTAGAAACAAAGTCCTTTTCTAGAATGACCCCAGTCTTTGTAACAACTACCCTATGCTGACTGGGAATGTAGAAGTAATATCCCTTAGTTTTCTTGGGATATCCAATAAAATAGCACTTGTCGAATTTGAGTCCTAATTTGTCTGAGACTTAACGTCTAACGTAAGCCTCACAACCCCAAATCCTTATAAAAGACACCTGGGCATCTCTCCCAGTCCATATCCTATATGGTGTCTTTATCACGGCCTTGGATGGAACTCGGTTGAGTATAAAAGCTGCTGTATCTAGAGCATAGCCCCGAAGGAATGTCGGAAGATCTGTGTGACTCATCATAGATCGTACCATATCTAATAGGGTACGATTCCTTCTTTCGGATACACCATTCCACTGTGGTGTTCTAGGAGGAGTGAGTTGGGATAGAATCCCACAATCAGCTAGATAGTCACGAAACTCATGGCTAAGTATTCTCCACCTCGATCTGATCGAAGTATCTTAATACTCTTGTCAAGCTGGTTTTGTACTTCATTCTTGAATTCTTTGAACTTTTCAAAGGATTCAGACTTATGTGTCATCAAGTACACATAACCATATCTACTGAAGTCATCAGTAAATGTAATGAAGTACCTGTAACCGCCTCTAGCAGCGACATTGAAAGGGCCACATACATCACTATGTATAAGTCCTAACAAATCAGTCGCTCTTTCGCTGTGCCCACTAAAGGGAGTCTTGGTCATCTTGCCTAGTAGGCATGACTCGCATGTCTCATAAGATTCAAAATCAAATGAGTCCAGCAAACCATCCTTATGGAGCTGGGATAAGCGCTTGTCATTTATATTACCTAAGCGACAGTGCCAGAGATAGGTTGGATTCAAGTCATTTGACTTGAACCTCTTGGTATTTATGTTATAGATAGGGATTTCAAGGTCTAGAATTGTAACACCCCTAGGATATCTAGCAAGATTATTTATTTTTACCATGGTTTAAATTAGGCATTATGTGTAAATTTGCAAAGAAATAAAAATAGAACCAAAAAGGAATGACCAAGGTTTGAACCTTGGATCTCTTACTAGATACATGTATGTGTTAACCAATAGACCAAGAGAAGATATTGTTAGAGAGAGAAGTGACAATATAGTTAAGAGTAAGAAAAGAGCTTCTTTCATTTAGAAGGAGAAGTTAGAGTTGCCTTCTTTCTCTCAAAAGAAAAGAGGACTCTTGCTTCCTCTTTTCATTAAGGGAGAAGTAAAGGAAAAGAGAAGGAAAAACCCATTTTTTCTTCCTCTTCTCATGTAGAATAAAAGGAGAAATTAAAGAAGAGAGTTCATTTTTTCTCTTCCTCCTCCCTCCTTCTCTTTACCGTGACCAAGAGTTTCTTCCCCTCACCATTGCCGAGCCCAAGCAAGAAGCTCTTCTCTAGGAAGGCTCCACAAGCAAGGTCTCTTCCATAAGAAAATCAAGCGAGGAGGTGATTATCCCCTCACTGCAGTACAAGTAGTTTTCGGTTTTCTTCGTACGTAAACGTTATTGAAACCTTAGAGATTTCTTTTTCAAGTTTCGGCCAAGTTAGATTTGTGGTCATTTAGGTTAACAAGGTTACAACTATGCTTCATGTTGGAAAAAAAAAAGAAGTCTAGAACCTCACTTTTAAAGTTTCGGCCAAGATCAAAAAGTAAGGTTTGGATCCAAGTTTTGTTTGGTAACAAGCTTGCCTATGTTTCCTTCATGATATAAGATCTTTTATATGTTGTTGGCTAAGCTTAATACTCCCTAGGATATTAAAAAGTTTAAGAACCCTAACCTAAAGTTTCGGCCAAGATGAGTTATAGGGTTTAGGGCAAGGCTTTTTTAAAAAAAAAAGAAACTTATTGTTTATGTTCCTAAACTTGTTAAACTTTCTTATATGTGGATAGCTTAGGTGTTCCATGCTCCATGTTGTAATAAGTTTGGAGAAAGTACTTTCAAGTTTCGGCCAAGGTTAGGAATGCAATTTAGGGCAAAGTTTTGTTAATGATAACATGTTGTTTATGCTCCTTCATGATGTATGAACCCTTGTGTATTAGTAGCCAAGATTTTTATGTTTCATGTTGTATGAAAAATATGGAAACCCTAGTCACATGTTTCGGCTAAGAATAGAAATGAAGTTTGGAGTAAGATTTTTTAAATGATGCTTGGTTAGGCTCCTTCATGATGCATGAACCCTTGTGTATTGGTAGCTTAGATTTTTATGCTTTATGTTGTATGAAAAATATGAAAATGCTAGTTGTAAGTTTCGGCCAAGAGAGTATAAGAGGACTAGGGCTAAAAATTTAGAACCTAAACATGCTTATTTGTGTTCATTCATGAAGTATGATACCTTGTATGTAGCTAGGTTAAGCCATTATGTTACATGTTGCACTAAAAGAATGGAAATCCTAATTGTAGGTTTCGGCCAAGGTAGAGTGTAATCTTAGAGTTAAAGTTTGTTTTAACCTAATTATGCTTGGTTATGGCTCTACATGTTGTGTGATCTTGTGTATAAGATTAGATACGTTTCCATGCTACATATTGTACAAATGAATGCTTAGAACCTCATCTTAAGGTTCGGCCAAGCAAGTATATGGGCTTAGAGCAAGATCTTGAAATTTAACCATGCTTGTTTATGCTTCTTTATGATGTATGCCTAATTATCTAGAGTGGGTTTAAGTTTCATGCTTTGTATGGTGGCCAATGTTTAGAATCCATGCTAGTAAGGTTTCGGCCAAGGTTGAAAGAATAGGATTGGGGAAAAGTTTTGAACCCAACTATGCATGCTTATGTTTTCTCATGGTGTATGGTCTTTGATATGTGATTAGTTAAGTTCCATGCTTCATGATATGATATGTTATGCCTTATGTTATGAGATAAACTATGTTCCATGATATGATATGCTATGCTCATGATATGATATACTAGGTTTATGATATAATATGTTATGCCTTATGTTATGAGATAAGCTATGTTCCATGATATGTTATGCTGTGCTCATGATATGCTATGCTCATGATATGATACGCTATGCTCATGATATGATATGCTATGCTTCATGATATGATATGCCATGCTCGATGTTATGAAGATCACATGTTATGTTTTATATTATGATACGAACATGTTATGTTTCATGATATATGTATGAAAGGCTTATGTAAGAAGAAAAGCCTAAGAGTTGCTTCCCTTAAGTTGGGATCAAGAGCACTCTTCATGGTATGGCAAAGAGATGCTTCCCTTAAGATGGGATCAAGAGCTCTCTTCATGATATGACAAGAAATTTTGACATCTATGATAAGCTATGATATGCATGATGACGTGATATGTATGACATGATATTTTATTTTATATGGCTTGTACCAAGGGTGGGCTCCATAAGCGCCCCGAGGTCGATGGTCTATGAAACGGGCCTCGTAAAAAGGAATGGGCTCCTTAGTACGCCCCTAGGTCGACGGACTATGAACGGACCTAGATCCCCAGTAGGTTCGGGGCTAGCTACCCTGTCCTAGGAATTGCGCGCATTTATGTATGTATGTGGTACAAGCCGGACCCTCATGATGATATTATGTTCAAGTATGTATATGATATGTTTTAAAAAGAGACATGATGCATATGTGCATTTCATGATACATTTTAAAAAATAATAATAATAAATAAATAATATACATCTTGCATCTACATGCACATATTTTATGAATTATGGTTTATGCAATATTATGAACAGGTATGAGTTATGATACATGCTTACATGATATGATATGTCTCATGATATGTGCTTACATGATATGATATGTTTCATGATATGCGCTCACATGCTATGTTATGCTATGTTATACTTCTTATATGAGATGACATGTTTACGTTATGTTCCCTCATGCTATGTTGTGATATGTTATGTTTCTTACATGATAAGATATGTTCTATGTTATGATTTCTCATGCCATGTTATGCTATGCTATGTTTCACATGCTATGTTGTGTTATGTGCTTTATGTTTTATGAGTAGGAAAGGAGCTCATTAAGCCTTTGGGCTTATAGTTTTTATGTTCCTTGTACTGCAGATAAAGGCAAAGAATGGATGAATTAAGGGGAGCAGCAGGAAGGGCAATGATGATGTGTGTGAAAGTGGCATGGTGGATAGATCGAATTAAATTTAAATTTATATTTGGTTAAATTGTGCATGTGAACTAAGTTTGAACTCTATGCTTATGTTCTTATGATAGATTGAGCTAGTATGTTATGCTCTTATAATATTTTACTCTTGTTAGAATGATCATGATATGGTAAAATGTTAAAAGTTATGATTCACATGCCATGGTTTAAGACAATCAAATGCATATGATAAAATTTTAGGTATGTCTTCCGCTACCATGAGTTCATATGCATTAGTATGTTAGGTGAATGTAAGTAACCCCGTCCCTCTAGGGCAATCAGAGTGTCCATGGAAGGGCGGGCATTACAAGAATGTAGAGTCCATTCATCAGAGGTGCACTACAATATAATATATCTTTTAAATAAATAGAACAACATTTTTCCTTTATTATAAAAGAGAAACCTTTCTTGTCCAAACAAGAAATTGAAATTATGTTCTTAGTTAAAGCAGGCACATAACAACATTCATCTAATTCTAATACAAGCCCAGAGGTTAGAGATAGATGATAAGTTCCTACAACAACAGCAGCAACCCGTGCTCCATTGCCTACTCGTAGGTCCACCTCGCCCTTTGTCAATGCCCTGCTATTTCTCAACGCCTGCACATTAGTACAAATGTGAGAAGCACATCCGGTATCTAATACCCATGATGAAAAAAATAGATAGATTGACTTCTATAACATATATACCTGTAGTGGAAGTCTCACTTCGCTTCTTCTTAAGAACTTCCTGGAACACCTTGCAGTTCCTCTTCCAGTGCCCGGTCTGACTGCAGTGGAAACAGGTAGCATCCTTGGCGACCCCTCCTTTAGGCTTCAGTGCCTTGCTTCTGCCCTTGGCTTGGGACTTTCCATTGCCTTTAGTCTTGCCCTTGCCCTTGTGTTTCTGAACCATCAGAATAGAGTGGGGCTTAACCTTCTTAAGGTTCAGCTCAGCAGTTCTTAACATGCTAAGTAGCTCGGGCAGTGGCTTGTCGATTTCGTTCATGTTGTAGTTTAGAACGAATTGACTATAGCTATCTGGCAAGGATTGCAAGATCAGGTCAGTAGCCAGCTCTTGGCCATGCGAGAATCCCAATCTCTGTAGGTTTTTTATGTACCCAATCATCTTGAGTACATATAGGCCTATGGGAGCCCCATCTGACATCTTGCACTGAAATAGTGCCCTTGAGATCTCAAATCTCTCGTGCCGTGCTTGTCCTTGATATAGTTGACGAAGATGTTCAACCATATCATAAGCACCCATTAACTCATGTTGCTTCTGAAGCTCAGAGTTTATGGTCACGAGCATTAGACATGATACATCTAATGCGTCATCTTGATGCTTCTTGTAAGCATCTTTGTCTGCTCGCGTGGCATTGGCAGGAGAAGCCTCCGGAATGGGCTGCTCCAGAACGTATAGTTTACGTTCTTGGGTGAGAACTATTCTCAAATTCCTGTACCAGTCAAGGAAATTTGCTCCGTTGAGCTTGTCCTTGTCAAGGATAGAACGCAGAGAGAAGGTGTTCGTGTTTGACGTCATGGTTATCTACAACAGAAAAATACAGAAAATAAATAAACATCATATTTTAGTAATCATTTAATTAGGTCTTTAATTAAATGATGCTACCACTGAATTCTATAATTTATGTGGGACAAGATCCACATCATACTAACTCTTGAGTTAGCTTTGGCTAAATCGCCCAAGATTTAGTATGATCGGTAGGTAATGATTTACCAATTACATCTCTATGCAACTCTTGTTTATAGGATCATTATCCGCAGTTATATTAAAACTTGAGTTAGCTTTGGCTAATACGCCCAAGAATTAATATAAATGTAATTTATGTTCTATCTTTCCAACCGTTGGAAGAATGCCTACAGTTAAACTCGATTTAACTAGTTGTACTCAATCAAATTGAGTCTGGACCAAGATTGTCCCTCCGTACCCTACCAAGATAATATGTGTTGCTTTGCTTTGGCAGATTCAACAACACATGTGATCGAGGTAGTGATAGGTATCACGGCATGGTAGACATTTTAGAGTTGACGCGATAGAGATCTAATCTAATCGTAGGGTGCATCTTGTACACGATTTAGATCTAATCTAATCGTTAAGGCGCTAATTAACTACTTTACTAGCATGCATCAAATACACACACACAAGCAATTAATTATACTATTTGTGATTAGTCATGACCCTACTACGATCTTCTTATGCTAATGAGAAGATCGGATGGTCAACCTAGGGTCAACAGCTTCTCAAGCTCCTCCCTTTGACCACCTTGTGTTGCTCGCGCCCTCCTTGTAACTCCGTCTCGAGTGGACCTTCCACGGCTCCAATTTTGTACATTATAATTTTGAAACTCGAGTTACATTTGAGTCTAAACCAATTTACAACAAGAATAAATGGAGAAAGGCACGACGCGCAGGTCGCGTATCAAGTATACAACACACACAATCATATGACGGCACGCATTTCGTATTATGAATTACAACATAAATTTACCAATCAAATTGGGTCTTTTGGGCCATGACCATCCCAAATTATACGTAATTCTAAATTATGTAATTTTCATAATTTTTTGTAATTTTAATACTATTGTTTACAATTTTTATGAGTAAAAATTTCCGGCGGTCCCGATTAGCGGTTTTCGGGCGCAATCGTGGAACGAATCCCCTTGCGGGGCGAGGGGTAGCACCCCTACCCACGATATAACCATCACGAGTGTTCCTAAGTGATCCTACAACGCCTTAGTCCGCTGTCCCAAAAGGATTTGGGGCGAAACCTTGCTGTTTTGAAAAAATCTTCTCGGTAGTCGAAGCCTACAAGTGTCTAAACACTTGTGCTTCGCTTCTACGAGAAAAATACTTATAAAAACCATAAAAAACCTAAATTTACAAGAAGTTACAGAACCTGCATTTTTCATAAAAATGCAAACTAAACTCGTACACGCTTCGCACGTGGCTCTGATACCACTGTTGGGATTTTCAGGCCGCAAAAACCGCTTTTTCGCGTTGCGGAAACCCCGAATCTCCCATGCCACTGGATCCGTGCGAAGTTTATAAAACTAAATTTCATGTACGAGTTTACTAAAGCCTAGATCTACACTAGGAGAAGGAATTTACCCTCGATACGATGCCCTTCGCAATCTCGCTCGTCCAATGGTTCGCCGGATCTCGAGATCGTCAAGCGTACGATCCTCTAGAAGTATCCACACAAACAAACTAGGTGGAGAAGACCAAACAAAGGTGTGCTAGCACCTTATGTGGTTCATCCAAGGAGGAGGAGAGGGAGAGGAGAATGAGAGCAAGGAATAAGATGAGAGTTACACACAAAATGAAAACTCACACAAGAGCATAATGTGGCTGGCCACATAATGGCTTGTAACCCCCTTCTCATTTAATGTGGAGGCCATTAAAGAGGAGATTTGTAACCTCCATGAGGTGGCACACACAAGTGCCAACTATGATGATGTGGCACATCATCATTAGTCCTCCTAATGCCAAATCACAAATGAGGTGGCAAATAGTCAAGTCAAACTTGACTCTTCCTCTTCCTCTCAAGTCAAGTCAAACATGACATTATAACTCCCATGGTTGTTCAAATCCAACCATTTGATTCAAACCAATTTAATATAATGGATCTAATTCATTTAATTAAATTGATTCAATGAGTCATAATTTAAATTAGACTCATTGAACACATGAATCAAATTGAGTTCAACTCAATTAGCACAATTAGGATTACTCTTAATCCAATTTGATTCATCACATGAATCTAATCCTCTTGGTTCATCATATGAACCTAATCTCCATCTAATTATCCTTTGTGTGTGACCCTATAGGTTCGTATAACATTGGCAATGCTCCTAAACCCATTTAGAAGCATAAGTAATGAGCGTTATTTAGCAACACATCATTACTACCCAAATTATAAGAATGATATCCAACATCACCTTGTGATTAGTAATTGTGACTCCTCACAATATATGACAAGTGTCCTTCTATCCTAGACATCTAGATTGATCAATATGAGGCATAGACCATGTCATCATCTAATCAATCTAAATCTTGAACTCCAAGTAGACTCACTCAATCAAATGAGCTCAATATCTCATATTGACTCATTTGGGCATGGCCATACACTTCGTGGTCTCACTCTATCAAGAATATCGATGTCGCTCCCGTCATATAGGAGGGATAGATCTCTTCTACATCACTCACATCCCTCTGCAAAATTCGTTACATACCTAGTAATTGCCTTTATAGTCCACCCAGTTACGGGTGACGTTTGACGAAGCCAAAGTACATAACTCCTTATGTAGGGATCCATGGTGACTTCAAGTCCAAGGACTAGTAGTCATACTAATAGTCACATGAGAAAGTATATGACACTCATATAACGATCCATGATACTTTCTCATGGCGGGTAATTCAGTATACATTCTACAATGCATACCCATGTGTCAACTTGATATCTCCATGTCCATGACTTGTGAGATCAAGTCATCGAGTTGACCTACATGCTAGTCTCGTTGCATTAACACTGTCTCTTAATATTAATACTCGACTAGGAATGATTAAGAGTAGTGTTCCCTATATCATCTCACTATCGATTCAACCAATCGATTGATATTGGTAAGAACCTTCTACTCAAGGATGCTACTATACTTAGTTATTTTGCACCAATACAAGTAAGTATAATAACCAAACAAATGCCTTTATTAATATATAAGAATATGATACTATGAGTCCATACAACAATCATCAAATGATTGACTCTAGGGCTCTAATTAACATGATTAAATGAAATAAAAAATTTTCTTCCGCTGCCATGACCCCATATGCATATGCATGTATGTATATAGCATTGGTAACGCCACCCCTTCTGAGCACGGGAAGGGCGAGCGTTTCACATCTCTTTTCATACCGGACCACCAGAATTTCTTTTTCAAATCTTGGTACATTTTGGTGGATCCCGGATGCATTGCATAGGGCATTGCGTGGACTTCTTCTAATATCTTCTTTCGCAACTCTGGGTCGTCGGGAACACATAAACGATCCTTGAGGTATAATATTCCACTGTCAGCGATACGGAATCCATCATTCTCTCCCTCTAATACTTCTTGCTTTATCTGCTGGATGCTTAGGTCACGAGTTTGCTTCTCCAATACATCATCGAACAACGTCGGTGCTATAGTCAGGATAGAGAGTTGTCCGGTCACATCTTCAGCCCCGTAGCACCAATTTTCCCTGGGTTCCCCAATGAACTCGAATATCGGTTCATCTTCAGGTCGGAAAATCACTTTTCTTTGACGGCACTCGATTGAAGCGCCATACTTGCTCAGGAAATCCATGCCCAATATACTATCATAATCTTGCCTGTCAAGCACTATCAGATCACAGTAGAGTTCTCTGTCCACGATTCTGATGGGTGCGGCTCGCAACATATGAGTAGATGGCATTACTTCTCCCGAAGGTAGGGTTGTTAAGAATTTGCCATTTAAAGCTTGTGGTGGTATCTCTAACTTCTTCATGAAGGGTGTAGAGACGAACGAGTGTGTTGCCCTAGTATCAAATAACACATTAGCATACTGACTGAAAATAGGCAGCTGACCTGTGACAACTGTAGAGGCACTCGCCACATCATCTTTGGTAAGAGAGAAAACCCTGGCGTTCGTCGTAGCTGGCGGGGCTTCCAATCTCCCTTGGCTAATCGGAGTTCCTTCAATGGCAGCTTGCATCAGGTGTAGCTGTGAGGGGGCACTCCTGTTCTAGTTATACTACTGGGATGGTGTTTGGGACTGGGTAGGGCAGCCTCTGGCCATATGTCATTCCCGTCCGCAACTGTAACACTTTCTCGTACCCTTGTGGCATACTCCGGAATGCTGCTTCCCACAAATGGTACACTGAGGGTACTTAGGTTGCTTATTTGTTGGTCCTCCTTTAGTGTTGTTCCATTGCTTCCTTTTTCCATTAGAGTTTCCTTTCCAGCTCGTTTTGGTACCCTGAGGTTTCTGTCCTTCCGTCTGTTAGGATGTATACTAAAAGCCTAGCTTTTGGTATAAACATTTATCGAGAAATAAGAATCACATTGGTCAAATGTCTACATTTATGATAAATGTAGTTGTTCAATTAATTTATATTGTAGATAACATGGTGTGTGGTGTCACACACAGATGATCATGTTATCAGTAATTTATAAATTAT
This sequence comes from Zingiber officinale, assembly GCF_018446385.1. Taxonomy (NCBI): domain Eukaryota; kingdom Viridiplantae; phylum Streptophyta; class Magnoliopsida; order Zingiberales; family Zingiberaceae; genus Zingiber; species Zingiber officinale. Next base: position 33,222,018 of record NC_055999.1, on the reverse strand, counting down.
AAACAGTAGCTCACGACCAAGATGGAAAGGAACAAATCATTGGAAGGTCGTAGTGTAATTAGGTATTAGTTTATCTTAACTATATAATTACACTAGTACACTTAGAGTGTATTGAGTAGGACCATTAGAGGTCGTTTCTTTTTATACTGACTTTATAAAAGAACAAAGATCTCAGTTATTATGGAAGTGTGTGCTCTTAATCCTAATATAATAACAAGCACATATATTTGATATTTATTTCTTTAATTTATCAATGAGTGAGATTTAGTTCGATAAATCAATAAGTCCGATAAGTTGGGAAATGATATCACTTATAGTGTGTGTTGTTGATTATAGAAGGAAACTTTGTCCTAGTAATCTAAGTTGAGAATGCCCCCAAGAGGAGCTCATAAGGATTGTCATGTTAAACCCTGCAGGTGGACTTAGTCCGACATGACGATAAGGTTGAGTGGTACTACTTTTGGACTAAGATATTAATTAAATGAGTTGTCAGTAACTCACTTAATTATTGGACATTCGATATCTTAAACACAGGGAGACTAACACACTCATAATAAGAAGGAGCCCAAAATATAATTTGGGATTGGTGCGATAGTTCAATAATAGTTCTTTAGTGGAATGAATTATTATTGATAAAATTAAGTAGTGTGTTTGGGGCGAACACGGGATGCTTAATTTTATCGGGAGACCAAAACCAATTCCTCCTCTCGGTCCCTATTGTAGCCTCTTGTATATAGAGATTTATACCCACCACATACCCACCTTCTTATCCAACCAATAGGGCCGGCCAAGACCAAGTGGATGAGCCAAGTTGGTGGCCAGCCAAAGCTTGGGTCCCAATCTTAGGTGGCCGGCCATAAAATATTAAAAAGGATTTTTATTAAAATTATTTCTTATGTGGATATCATGAAGAGAGTTTAAAATTAAAATATCCTTTTATAGCTTTCTACAAAAGATTAAGAGAAGAGATTAATCTCTTTCCTTATTTGTAGATTAAAAGGATGGTTTTAATTTTTTGGTAAAAACTTTCCTTATTTGTAAATCATCTACATGTTTAAAAGAGAGTTTAAAATTTGAAATCTTTCCTTATTTGTTGATTAAAAGGTGGATTTTAAATTTTAAGAAAACTTTCCTTTTTAATCATGTTCATGATTTAAAAGAGAGTTTAAAAATTAAATATTCTCTTTTATAAGTTTTTACAAAAGATTAAGAAAAGATTTGATATCTTTCCTTATTTGTAGATTAAAAGAGAATTTAATTTTTAGAGATAACTTTCTTTTTATCCACATGTTTAAAAGAAAGATTTTAATTTATTAAATTTACTTTTTATAAACTAATCATGAAGGGATAAAAATTATTGGAGAAATTTTTATAAATTTTCGGAAACAAATAAGGAAGTTTTAATTCTTGTTTAATTAAAACTCTCCTTGATTTGGGGAAATAAGTGGTCGGCCATGTTATAATGAAAAGAAAAATTATTTTTAATTTAATAAATTTTTCCTTTTCATGGCAAAAGAATTAAGGAAGTTTTTATTTAAATTTCCTTATTTGCCAAGATCAAGGATTATAAAAGAGGGGGTAGAGGAGGCTTCATGAAAAACGACTCTATTCTTTTTCTCCCTCTTTTCTTGCTTGGTGTGGCCGACCTCTTCCCTTTCTCTTCTCTCCATCTTTGTGGCCGAACCTCTCATCCTCCTTGGAGATCAAGTGGTGGCCGGAATTTAGCTTGGAGAAGAAGGAGAGAAAGCTTGCATCCCTTGGACCTTGGTTGGTGGAAAAAGATCTTCATCTTTTGGAAGCTTTGTGCTTGGCCGAAACATGAAGAAAGGAGAAGAAGGTGCTTTGGTGGTTTCTCATCTCGGAAGATCGTTGCCCACACAACGTCCGAGGTTAGAAGAGGAATACGGTAGAAGACCTAGAGGTTTTTGCTTGTAAAAGAAAAGGTATACTAGTATTTAATTTCCGCATCATACTAGTTTTATTTCTTTATAAAAATACCAAATACAAGAGGCATGCGATTCTAGTATTTCGAATTAGTTTTCGATCTTGTGTTCTTTTTATTTTTCTTTTCCTTGTGATTTGATTGTTTTTTTTGGTTGACCTAAAGTTATTTAAGGAAAATAAATATTAGCTTTCCTTAAAAGGCTTTGTCTAGGCGGTGGTGGTTGTTCCCATATCCAAGAAGGCCATGTGCCATGCCATGTAGTCCTAGAAGCCGATTTTGGAAATTAATATTTAATGGAATTAATAACCTAGGTGATTTGGATCGAACGTGTTAAGTTCCACAGGAGATCCAAGTCTAAACCTAAAAGAACAAATAAATTAAAGTTTGGATCAAACGTGTTAAGTTCCGCAGGCGATCCAAATTTAATTTAAAAGAACACATGGTAGCTAGGAAAAGGTTCAGACCTTTGTACAAAATTTTTGTACAGTGGAATCGTTAGGCTTTCCGAGTAACAACCAACAATTGGTATCAGAGCTAGGGTTTTGCCTCTGTGTATTTGGTATTAGTTTAATTATGCACATGTCATACATAATTTAGGCAGGTTAATAGTAGGATGTGCTAACTTTATGGATACAGGATCCAACTATTATGGCTTATAGTTATTATGTGTGTGATTGGACCCTTGGACATGTCAAGGGCATTTTATTGTGTGTGCATGATTGTATTATAAAATACAGCAGGAGCTGTATTTAGTTTTATTAAGATTTTATTTTTTTTTTGATCTAGTTACATGTACATTCCTTTTATGGAATATAGGATGGATGTATGTAAATTTTATTTTATGTTCGATCTAGTTTACATGTACATTCCTTCGAGGAATATAGGATCGAAAAATGTAAAATTCTATTTATGTCGCGGATCGAATCTTGCAAGGCGTGGAACCTTTTGAGGACCAAAGGCGCAGTGGAACAAGGAGCAAGATGGATGCGACAACTAGACCCGGTGGCGGTGGCCAAAGATGGCAGCAGCTAGGGTTGGTGACATACGGAGGACAGCAATAGATAAAAACCATAATAGTTGAAAATTAGTTTTTCTATTTATTGCTTTTTATGTTGTGTTGTGTGTGCTTGTTAGTATGCATGTTAAGTAGGCTAGCATTGTCAAAATTTCTCACTTTAAATAACTAAGTGGGAGAGGGATTTATTTTTAAATAAATTTCACGGTCTCCATTACTGGTTTATAAGTGATTCAACAAGCTTGCGCGTTGGCTTTGAGTGCCTTCCTCCATATCGGATGAGCTTGTTTGCGGATCACTAGATTAAACTTCCATTTTAGATGACTATAGGAAGTTAATTAAGAGCGTGTAATCTTCCCCATCGGAAGGGGCACAATCTTATTAATGGACTTAGTGTCAAGTAATGGTATACACTTAGGCACGTCTAATAGTATCCTCCCCATCGGAGTCACTACTATTATTTGTGTGACCAAAGAAAACCAACTATTAATTTGTCAAATAAATAGGTTGACAAGATAATAAAATTAAAAACTCCTCTTACAAATGTTTGATTTTGTATACGTCCATAGTATCGTGGCATACAAAATTCACGGTGTTTGAGGTAATTTTATTTTGTCATAAAGATTTATTGACAAGATAATTAATGGGTAAAACCCTCCTCTTACAAATGTTTAAATTTTGTATACGTCCACATTATCGCGGCATGCAAAATTCACGGTATTTGAGGTGTTGGTGAATTTAAATAATATTATTTGAGGAATCAATGTTATTTTAAATTCAAAAGTTTTGACCAAATATTTGATCAAAGACATATCAACTATTAATTTTATTCGTCATAAAGTAAAGTTGACAAGATAATAAAATTAATGGATAAAATCTCCTCTTTGATTTTGTATACGTCCACACTATCGTGGCATACAAAATTCATGGGAATTTTAAGGAGTTGATCTTGACCAAATATTTTTGTGACTCTTAGGATTTAAAATGTTTGTCAATCCCCTAGTTGTTATACTATAGAAAAGACTTAGTAGTCCCAATTGTAATGATTGGAAATAGGACTTGGACATTAAGGTAGACTGTCTTCTTAGAACTAAGAATAATTTAGTTGTATTTAATTCATTAGTTGAAACATGTCTAGTGGTGTTATCTACCAGAACCTGGAGTGTAAATACAGATGTCATTAATCATGTCTGCAATTCATTGCAGGGTTCCAGGAAACCCGACAACTAAATGAAAATAAAAACACCGTCCACATGGGCACTACTGCAAAAGTAGCAGCTGTTGCAGTGGGAGAGGTTTATTCTCTAATAGGAATAAAATATGGATTATTAGAAATTGTCTTTACATACTAAGTTTAGAAAGAACCTGATTTCAGTTTCTAAACTATTATAGAATAGATATTGTGTCTATTTTGATAACAAAGTTGTTATCAAGAAAAATACGGAAATTATCTATTCTGGTATGTTGGTTGACAATTTATAATCCAATAACTCCCACGATGCAACAAATGAAAATTAGTAACACATCTTCTAACTTTAAAAGAAAGCAACCTTCGGAAATGAACCAATTATATCTTTGGCATCTAAGGCTAGGTTATATTAACTTGAGTAGGATTCATTGGTAGCTAATGAACTTTTGGGTTCATTAGTAGTGGAAATATTTCCAACCTGCGAGTCTTACTTGGAAGGAAAAATAACCAAGAAGCTTTTAAGTCTAATGGGTATGGAGCCAAAGATATGTTGGAATTGGTTCATTCTGATTTGTGTGATCCTATGACTATCCAAGCAAGAGGTAGTATCAAATATTTCATCTATTTTATAGACAACTATTCAAGATACAAATACATTTACTTAATGTGCCACAAGACTAAGTACTTTGATTAGTTCAAAGAGTACAAGGTTGATGCGGAGAAACGTTAAAGTAAAAGTATCAAGTCACTATGGTAAGATCGTAGTGGCAAGTACCTCTTGGGATAATATAGGAGTTACTTATCAAAAGTAGGGATTCAATCCCAACTAACTGCACCTGGTACACCCCAACAGAATGATGTAGTAAAAAGAAGGTATAAGGCTCTTATGGAATAATTAGATCAATGATGAGTTATTACCAAATTTGTTTTAAGGATATACACTGGAAACGGAAGTGAACATAGTACCTTCTAAGTCAGAACTCTCTACTCCCATAGAATTACAGATTGGGTGTAAGTCTAGTCTGAAGTATATTCGGATTTGGGTGGTCTAGCACATGAGAGACACTGATAAAGTTGGACAGGAATTCACTTGTTTATGGAATATCCTAGAGAAATGAAAGTAGGTTTATAGTCTTAAAAATCAGAAGGTCATTATTAGCATCAATGACCGATTTTTAGAAAAGGACTATGTAATAAACCACGTGCCCATAAGTAAATTTGTTCTTAAGGAAATAATAAAGAACATGTCTAATCTAGTACCAACTGTACAAGATGAAATATCACAAGAAACTACAACACGTATCATAAATGATACACAGACAGTGGCTCATCGTAGTGGTAGGGTTGTCAAGCAAACCTAAAAAAATTCATGTTTTGGGAGAGTTTTTGGACTTGATCCCAAATGAACATGAGTCTAATCCCGGACATATGATGAAGCACTCCAAGATAAAGATGCAGCATCTAGGCAAAGAGCAATGAATACAAAATTAGAATATATGTATTCTAATAAAATCTGGAAGCTTGTAGAATCACCAGATGGTGTAAAAGCCATTGGGTAAAAATAGGTCTCTAATAGGAAAAGATGGATAGACAGGAAGGTGGAAACTTTCAAAGCAAGGCTTGATGAAAAAGGAAACTTTTTCACTGGTAGCCATGCTTAAGTCTATCTGGATTCTTTTATCTATTTGACAAGTGGATGTCAAGACAGCATTCCTTAATGGAAGTCTTGAAGAAAGCATCCATATAAAGTAACCAGAAGAGTTCATTGCAAAGGGAAAAGAGCATCTTGTGTGCAAGCTCAATCAGTCTATGGACTGAAGCAAAGCTTCAAGGTCTTGGAACATCCGGTTTATCAAAATAATCCAGACCTATAGATTTATTTAGTAACAGGATAAGTCTTGTGTATACAAAAAGTGTGATGGAAACGTGGTGGTATTTCTTGTACTATACGTAGGTAACATTTTTGGTAGTTGAAAACAATATCAAAATGTTGTCAGAAGTAAGGGTATGGTTGTCCAAACAATTCGATATGAAGGACTTGGGAGAATGTATATATTCTTGGGATCAAGGGATCGCAAGAAAAGAATATTTTACTTATCCCAAGCTTCATATATCGAAAAAAAATCCTTGCTTGTTTTAAGCATACAAAATTCCAAGAAAGGTTTCTTACCTTTTTAGCATGGAGTAACTTTATCTAAAGAAATGTCTCCGTAGACATAAAAGGAGATAGAGGAAATGAAGGCAGTTTTTTATGCTTCGGCTGTCGGAAGCCTAATGTATGCTATGCACGAGATCAGAAATCTGTTTTGCCAAGGGCATAGTTAGCATATATCAAAGTAATCCTGGACAAGGACATTGGACTGTAGTAAAGCATATATTGAAGTACCTTAGAGGCATTAGAGATTATATGCTAGCTTACAAGGCAGTTAATTTGGTCCTTGTGGGTTGCACAGATTTTGACTTCCAGTCGGATAGGGACAATAGTAAGTCAACCTCGGGGTTTTGTGTTTACTTTAGGAGGTAAAGTCATAACTATGGAAGAGTGATAAGCTTAGGTGTTTTTCTAGACTCCACCATAGAAGCTGAGTATATGGCAAACCTCTTAGGTAGTCATAAAAGCTGAATGACTCAATAACCTCAAGATAGACTTAGATATGATTTCTGGTTTGTCCAAATATTATTACAATTTATTGTAATAATAATGGTGCAGTAGCAAACTCGAAGAAACCATGAGTCTATAAGGCAAGTAACCACAATAGAGCGCAAGTACCACCCAATACGAGAAAATCGTATAAACGAGGAGAAGTTGTTGCTGCCTAGATTGCATCAGATGATAACCTATAGATCTTTTCACTAAGGCCCTTAAGGCAAGAGCTTTTGATGGGCATGTTGAAGGGTTGGGAATCAGATGTATGGCAGTAGATATGGCAGCTTAGTCTTTTAGTATAAGTGGGAGATTGTTAGGATGTATAGTAAAAGCCTAGCTTTTGGTATAAACATTTATCTAAAAATAAGAATCACATTGGTTAAATGTCTACATTTATGATAAATGTAGTTGTTCAATTAATTTATATTGTAGATAACATGGTGTGTGGTGTCACACACAGATGATCATGTTATCAGTACCTTATAAATTATAAACAGTAGCTCACGACCAAGATGGAAAGGAACAAATCATTGGAAGGTCATAGTGTAATTAGGTATTAGTTTATCTTAACTATATAATTACACTAGTACACTTAGAGTGTATTGAGTAGGACCATTAGAGGTCGTTTCTTTTTATACTGACTTTATAAAGGAATAAAGACCTCAGTTATTATGGAAGTGTGTGCTCTTAATCCTAATATAATAACAAGCACATATATTTGATATTTATTTCTTTAATTTATCAATGGGTGAGATTTAGTTCGATAAATTAATAAGCCCGATAAGTTGGGAAATGATATCACTTATAGTGTGTGTTGTTGATTATAGAAGGAAACTTTGTCCTAGTAATCTAAGTTGAGAATGCCCCCAAGAGGAGCTCATAAGGATTGTCATGTTAAACCCTGCAGGTGGACTTAGTCCGACATGACGATAAGGTTGAGTGGTACTACTTTTGGACTAAGATATTAATTAAATGAGTTGTCAGTAACTCACTTAATTATTGGACATTCGACATCTTAAACACAGGGAGACAACACACTCATAATAAGAAGGAGCCCAAAATGTAATTTGGGATTGGTGCGGTAGTTCAATAATAGTTCTCTAGTGGAATGAATTATTATTGATAAAATTAAGTTGTGTGTTCGGGGCGAACACGGGATGCTTAATTTTATCGGGAGACCAAAACCAATTCCTCCTCTCGGTCCCTATCGTAGCCTCTTGTATATAGAGATTTATACCCACCACATACCCACCTTCTTATCCATCCAATGGGGCCGGCCAAGCTAGCTTGGAACCCAAGCTAGGGCCTGCCAAGACCAAGTGGATGAGCCAAGTTGGTGGCCGGCCAAAGCTTGGGTCCCAAGCTTAGGTGGCCGACCACTAAAATATTAATAAGAATTTTTATTAAAATTATTTCTTATGTGGATATCATGAAGAGAGTTTAAAATTAAAATTTCCTTTTATAGCTTTCTACAAAAGATTAAGAGAAGAGATTAATCTCTTTCCTTATTTGTAGATTAAAAGGATGGTTTTAATTTTTTGGTAAAAACTTTCCTTATTTGTAAATCATTTACATATTTAAAAGAGAGTTTAAAATTTGAAATCTTTCCTTATTTGTTGATTAAAAGGTGGATTTTAAATTTTAAGTAAACTTTCCTTTTTAACCATGTTCATGATTTAAAAGAGAGTTTAAAAATTAAATATTCTCTTTTATAAGTTTTTACAAAAGATTAAGAAAAGATTTGATATCTTTCCTTATTTGTAGATTAAAAGAGATTTTAATTTTTAGAGATAACTTTCTTTTTATCCACATGTTTAAAAGAAAGATTTTAATTTATTAAATTTCCTTTTTATAAACTAATCATGAAGGGATAAAAATTATTGGAGAAATTTTTAAAAATTTTCGGAAACAAATTAGGAAGTTTTAATTCTTGTTTAATTAAAACTCTCCTTGATTTAGGGAAATAAGTGGCCGGCCATGTTATAATGAAAAGAAAAATTATTTTTAATTTAATAAATTTTTCCTTTTCAAGGCAAAAGAATTAAGGAAGTTTTTATTTAAATTTCCTTATTTGCCAAGATCAAGGATTATAAAAGAGGGGGTAGAGGAGGTTTTATGAAAAACGACTCTATTCTTTTTCTCCCTCTTTTCTTACTTGGTGTGGCCGGCCTCTTCCCTTTCTCTTCTCTCCATCTTTGTGGTCGAACCTCTCATCCTCCTTGGAGATCAAGTGGTGGCCGGAATTTAGCTTGGAGAAGAAGGAGAGAAAGCTTGCATCCCTTGGACCTTGGTTGGTGGAAAAAGATCTTCATCTGTTGGAAGCTTTGTGCTTGGCCGAAACTTGAAGAAAGGAGAAGAAGGTGCTTTGGTGGTTTCTCATCTCGGAAGATCGTTGCGCACACAACGTCCGAGGTTAGAAGAGGAATATGGTAGAAGACCTAGAGGTTTTTGCTTGTAAAAGAAAAGGTATACTAGTATTTAATTTCCGCATCATACTAGTTTTATTTCTTTGTAAAAATACCAAATACAAGAGGCATGCGATTCTAGTATTTCGAATTAGTTTTCGATCTTGTGTTCTTTTTATTTTTCTTTTCCTTGTGATTTGATTGTTTTTTTTTGTTGACCTAAAGTTATTTAAGGAAATTAAATATTAGTTTCCTTAAAGGGCTTTGTCTAGGCGGTGGTGGTTGTTCCCATATCCAAGAAGGCCATGTGCCTCGCCATGCAGTCCTGGAAGTCGATTTTGGAAATTAATATTTAATGGAATTAATAACCTAGGTGATATGGATCGAACGTGTTAAGTTCCGCAGGAGATCCAAGTCTAAACCAAAAAGAACAAATAAATTAAACTTTGGATCAAACGTGTTAAGTTCCACAGGCGATCCAAGTTTAATTTAAAAGAACATATGGTAGCTATGAAAAGGTTCAGACCTTAGTAAAAATTTTTTGTACATTGGAACTGTTAGGCTTTCCGAGTAGCAACCAACATCGTCTGTAGATGATTCTTATTCTCGTTCATCACCTTCTGATAATGATCGGTGATCAGGGCACTGCTGACCAGTTCTTCTGTAGTCTGCGGTCTATTAATTCCGCCGGCCACATTCAATGCTATCTCGAGTTAGAGCATTTTCAGCATCAGTCTAACCCTTTCTCTTTCCGTGCTGACTAACTCTGGGCAGAGGCGTGCAAGACGGTTGAAGCGCTTCACTGCTTCGTTCACTGATAAGTCACCTTGCCGGAACTCGGTGAACTCGTCGTAATGTTGGTTCGTTACTTGCATATGGAAGAATTCCTCGAAGAACTCTGCCTTGAAGTCTGTCCAGTTCATCAGATTAACTTGTCTCTTAGCCTTAACTCTTTCCCACCACATTCTTGCGTCTCCGGAAAAACAAAATGACACGCATTTGATCTTTTCGGATACGGGCCAGTCCAGCAATTCCACAATACTTTCCACCGTCTTGAACCAGGCTTTGGCGTCCCATGGCTCACAAGTACCCGAGAAGTTCTCCGGCTTCAGTCTTAGCCACTGTATCAAGTAGGTCTCCTGTCGGACCACTGGGGCAGGGGCAACCGGTGGTACTGGTGCAGCTATTGGTATGACGGGCACTGCATTCTGATTTGCTGGTGGGGTGACAGGGTTTCCTTGCTGATTCATTAGAGCAGTGATTACCTGTTGTTGTTCCGTGATCTGATGCTGGAGATCTGTGACTACCTGGGTCAGATCTGGTGGGGTCACTGTCTCATCGGCCCTGTTGTCGCGTTTTCTAGCCATATCTATTTTCATAAATAACAATAAGGCTAGCCTAAGTCTAGAGTCATCCCTACTTATATTCGTGCACATTAAATATCGCTTACCATACATAAAGGAAATCCATATTAATCATACTTAGGTTCATGGATACTAAAACATTTCCTATCATACATAAATAGACTAGAGTAAGTACAGAAAGTCTTACTTGGAGCGGCAGGATGGAGGCTTGATGTGTGTGTAGCGGGAAGGCTAACCTGTCTCTGATACTAACTTGTAACGCCCGCCCCTCCTGCTAGTAGGGCGGGGTTACTTTACTACTTGCGAAAACATACAAGCATATTAAAATTTCTTTCTAAAGTAAAACAGCGGAAGTATCATGAAGTTATGTGAAACATTAACATAAATAAACTTAGTTCATGTCAACATAAAAAAAAAATAACATAAGCAGGTCTTTTATTTGTCTTAGCCGAGCCACCACCACACACATCTCTTGCCTCTCCTGCGGCTCCCCTAGTTCATCCATTCTTTGCCTTTATCTGCGGTACAAGGAAAGTAAGCTATAAGCACACATGCTTAGTAAGATCCTTTCCTACTCACAAAAACCAGATATCATAGCATAATCACATAAGCATATAACAATGGAAACATAATCATCTAACATCATATTGTGAAAATATAACATTATAACATATCATCTCATAAAGAACATCATGCTATATCATATCATAAATCATAAGAACATCATGTCATATAAATCATAAGGGCATAGCATATCATAAAGAAATATCATGATGTATCATATCATCAATAAAAAAACATCATGTCATATAAATCATAAAAGCATATCATATCATAAATCATAATAGCATCATGTCATATAAATCATAAAGGCATAGCATATCATATCATAAATCATATCATGTAAGATGTCTTTTAAAACATGTGTTATATCATATGCAAGATGTCTTTAAACATATCATATAGTACTTGAACATAATATCATCATGAGGGCCCAACCTGTACCACATACATACATAAATGCGCGCAATCCCTAGGACAGGGTAGCTAGCCCCGAACCTACTAGGGAACTAGGTCCGTACTACGACCGTCGACCTAGGGGCGTACTAAGGAGCCCATCCCTTTTTACTAGACCCGTTCATAGTCTGTCGGCCTAGGGGCGCTTATGGAGCCCACCCTTGGTACAAGCCATACAAAGTAAAATAGCATATCATGGTTCATGTCATAACATAGCATATCATATCTTGTCATATCATGAAGAGTGCTCTTAGTCCCCAAGGGGAAGCAACTCTTAGGCCTTCACTTGTCATATCATAGAGAGTGCTCTTAATCCCAACAAATAGGGAAGCAACTCTTAGGCCTTTACTTATCATATCATAAAGCATGCATACTTGAGCACATAGCATATCATAAGAGACATTATCATGCATGGATCATAAGCATACATAAATGAGCATATTACTTGTCATATCATAAAGCATGCATACTTGAGCATATAGCACATCATAAGAGACATTATCATGCATGGTTCATAGGTATAAATGAACGCATCACCTATCATAGAAAAAACATAATCATGCATTGAATCATTAAATAACATCTCTTAATTCATAACGTAGCATGTGTGGCACATCTAGGCTTCTAATCCCATCATGGCCGAAAGTTCAAGAGTATGAACTTAAACTCTAAACAACATACAAGCATAAAAACTCATGTTAACTTCATATCATATCATAAGGAAAGTCATAAGCATGTTAACCCAATTTTTAAGCTTTCCTAGGTCTTGATCCTTATCATGGCCGAAAATTCATGAAGAAGGGAATTAAGCTCTAACAACATACAAGCATAAGAATCTCATGTTAACTTCATATCATATTATAAGGAAGGTCATAAGCATGTTAATCCAATTTTTAAGCTTTCCTAGGTCTTGATCCTTATCATGGCCGAAAGTTCATAAAGGAGGAAATAAGCTCTAAGCAACATACAAGCATAAATATCAAGCTAACTTCATATCATATCATAAGGAAAGTCATAAGCATGTTAATCCAATTTTTAAGCTTCCCTAGGTCTCTAATTCTTTCATGGCCGAAAGTCCATGAAGAAGGGAATTTAGCTCTAACAACATACAAGCATAAGAATCTCATGTTAACTTCATATCATATTATAAGGAAGGTCATAAGCATGTTAATCCAATTTTTAAGCTTTCCTAATCTTTTATTCACACTTGGCCGAAAGTTCAAGAGCATGGATCTAAGTTTTAGGTAAGCATACAAGCATAAGAAACATTCACTAACTTCTATACTAGGGTACATATCATAAGAACATAGTGAGCATGCTTAGTTGGCTTAAACTTTATCTAAAACCTTTGTTCAAGTTTTTGGCTGAAATTTCCAAAAAGTGATCCTAGGTTTTTAAAGCATTCTAACCTTATGGAAAACACGTAAACAACTTGTACCACAGGTGAGGGGATACTTACAAATTGTTGCTTGTTTTTCCTAAGGAAGATGGTACCCTTGTGAAGAGGAAGAAGAAACTTCTCTTCTTAGTTTTCTCCTTTCTTCTCTTGCTTGTAAGGAGTAGATCTTGAGGACTCCTTCTTGTGAATTTGTTTTTCTTAGCAAGAAGAAACTTAGCTTGGATTTTCTGAAATGAGAGAGGAAGAGGTTTAGGTCTCGGTGGAGAAGGAAGAAGGAGAAGGAAGGAGGAGGAAGAAGAAAAAGGAAGAATTAACCAACTTTCTTTCCCTTTTCTTCTCTCATTCCTATTTATTCCCAATGAGAATGAACATGTCCCCATTCATCCTCTTAACTCCTCTATCTCCTCACTCTCTTAATTCCCACGAAAATAGAGAAGGAGGAAGAAAGACAACTTGTCTTTAGCTTGCTTCTTTTCTTAACCAAGAGGAAGAGGAGGAAAGCTACTTGCTTTTCTCTTGTTCCTTTACTTAATTATATTCTTACTTTTAACTACTATTTCCATTCTTTTCTATTCATATATTATTCATTACTCTAGTGGTTACCATACACCAATTTAACTCTATCATTTATGGGAGGTTCAAGGTTCAAACCTTAACCTCTTTTTTTTTTTATTTCATTTTGGTTTCTAGTTCCATTTCTCTTCTTTTTTTTTATTTTATTCAAAAAGAAAAATACCCATAGGTATAGCTTATCATTTCGTGGGTGTTACAATGATATAGGGAATACTACTCTTAATCATTCCTAGTCGAGTATTAGCATTCAGGAACAATGTTAATGCGACGAGACTAGCATGTAGGTCAACTCGATGACTTGATCTCATAAGTCATGGATATAGAGATATCAAGTTGACACATAGGTATGCATTGGAGAATGTATACTGAATGACCCACTATGAGAAAGTATCATGGATCGTTATATGAGTGTCATATACTTTCTCATGTGGCTATTAGTATGACTACTAGTCCTTGGACCTGAAGTCACCATGGATCCCTACATAAGTAGTTACGTACTTTGGTTTCGTCAAACGTCACCCGTAACTGGGTGGACTATAAAAGCGATTACTGGGTATGTAATGAATTATGTAGAGGGATGTGAGTGATGTAGTTGAGCTCATTTGATTGAGTGAGTCTACTTGGAGTTCAAGATTTAGATTGATTAGAGGATGACACGGTCTATGTCTCACATTGATCAATCTAGATATCTAGGATAGAAGGACAATGTCATATATTGTGAGGAGTCACAATTAGTAGTCACAAGGTGATGTTGGATCTCAACATTCTTATAACTTGGGTAGTAATGATGTGCTGCTAGATACCGCTCATTACTTATGCTTCTAAATGGGTTTAGGAGCATTGCCAATGTTATAAGAACCTATAGGGTCACACACGAAGGATAATTAGATGGAGATTAGGTTCATATGATGAACCAAGAGGATTAGATTCATGTGATGAATCAAATTGGATTAAGAGTAATCCTAATTGAACTAATTGAGTTGGACTCAAGTTGATTCATGTGTTCAATGAGTCTAATTTTGATTATGACTCATTGAATCAATTTAATTAAATGAATTAGATTCATTATATTAAGTTGGTTTGAATCAAATGGTTAGATTAGATCAACCATGAGAGAGATTTGGTCAAGTTTGACTTGACTTGAGAAGGAAGATGAAAGGTCAAGTGTGACTTGACCATTTGCCACCTCATTTGTGAGTTGGCATTAAGTGGCCAATAATTGTGTTAAACATCATCATGTTTAGCACATGTGTGTGGCACCTCATGGAGGTTACAAATCCCCTCTTTAATGGCCACATTAAATCAGAATGGAGGTTACAACTCCAATAGGTGGCCGGCCACTTTTTTGAGTGAATGAGATTGATTTTTCCATTGAAGGCATTTCATTCAACTCATCTTCTTCCTTGCTCTCATTCTTCTGTCCCTCTCCTCTCTTGGCCGGACACTTCATAGGTGCTAGCACACCTTTTGTTTGGCCTCTCCACCTAGTTTGTTCGTGTGGATACTTCTAGAGGATCGTACGCTTGACGATCTCGAGCTCCGGCGAACCGTTGGACGAGCGAGATTGCGAAGGGCATCACATCGTGGGTAACTTCTTTCTCTAGTGTAGATCTAGGCTTTAGTAAACTCGTACTCAAAATTTTTTTGTTTAAAAACTTCGCACGGATCCGGTGGCATGGGAGATTGGGGGGTTCTACAACGCGAAAAAGAGGTTTTTGCGGCCCGAAAATCCCAAAAGTGGTATCAGAGCCACGTGCGAAGTCTTGTACGAGTTTAGTTTGCATTTTTATGAAAAATGTAGATTCTGTAACTTTTTGTAAATTTAGGTTTTTTATGGTTTTTATGAGTATTTTTCTCATAGAAGCGAAGCACAAGTGTTTAGACACTTGTAGGCTTCGACTACCGAGAAGATTTTTCCAAAACGGCAAGGTTTCGCCCCAAATCTTTTTGGGACAGCAGACTAAGGCACTGTAGGATCGCTTAGGAACACTCGCGATGGTTATATTGCGGGTAGGGGTGCTGCCCCTTGCCCCGCAAGGGGATTCGTTCCACGATTACGCCCGGAAGCCGCTAATCGGGACCGCCGGGAATTTTTTCTCGTAAAAATTGTAAAAAAAGTAGTATTAAAATTACAAAAAATTATGGAAATTACATAATTTAGAATTATGTATAATTTGTGATGGTCATGGCCCAAAAAGACCCAATTTGATTAGTATATTTGTGTTGTAATTCATAATACGGCCTGCGTGCCGTCATGTGATTGTGTGTGCTGTATACTTGATACGCGACTTGCGCGTCATGCCTTTCTCCATTTATTCTTTTTGTAAATTAGTTTAGACTCGAATGTAACTCAAGTTTCAAAATTGTAATGTACAAAATTGGAGCTGTGGAAGGTCCACTCGAGACGGAGTTACGAGGGGGGCGTGAGCAATACAAGGTGGTCAAAGGGAGCTTGAGAAGCTGTTGACCCTAGGTTGACCATCTGATCTTCTCATTGGCTTGAGAAGATCGTAGTAGGGCCATGACTAATCACAAATAGTATAATTAATTGCTTGTGTATGTGTATTTGATGCATGCTAGTAAAGTAGTTAATTAGCGCCTTAACGATTAGATTAGATCTAAATCGTGTACAAGATGCACCCTACGATTAGATTAGATTAGATCTCAATCGCGTCAACTCTAAAATGTCTACCATGCCGTGATACCTATCACTACCTCGATCACATGTGTTGTTGAATCTGCCAAAGCAGAGCAACACATATTATCTTGGTAGGGTACGGAGGGACAATCTTGGTCCCGCCTGTCAATGCATGGGTGAGTAGAGACTCAATTTGATTGAGTACAACTTGTTAAATCGAGTTTAACTGTAGGCATTCTTCCAACGGTGGGAAAGATAGGACATAAATCACATTTATATTAATTCTTGGGCATATTAGCCAAAGCTAACTCAAGTTTTAATATAACTGCGGATAATGATCCTATAAACAAGAGTTGCATAGAGATGTAATTGGTAAATCGTTACCTACCGATCATACTAAATCTTGGGCGTATTAGCCAAAGCTAACTCAAGGGTTAGTATGATGTGGATCTTGTTCCACTTGAATTATAGAATTTACTGGGAGCATCATTTAGTTAAAGGCCCAATTAAATGATTAAAAAGAATGTGATATTTACTTTCTGCTTTTATTTCTGTTGTAGATAACCATGACGTCAAATACAAACTCTTTCTCCCTGCGTTCTGTCCTTGAGAAGGACAAGCTCAACGGAGCAAATTTCCTGGACTGGTACAGGAACTTGAGAATAGTTCTCAACCAGGAACGTAAACTGTACGTTCTGGAGCAGCCCATTCCGGAGGCTCCTCCTGCCATTGCCATGCGAGTAGACAAAGATGCTTACAAGAAGCATCAAGATAACGCATTAGATGTGTCCTGTCTAATGCTCGCGACCATGAACTCTGAGCTTCAGAAGCAACACGAGTTGATGAGCGCTTACGATATGGTCGAACATCTTCGTCAACTGTATCAAGGACAAGCGAGGCACGAGAGATTTGAGATCTTAAGGGCACTATTTCAATGCAAGATGTCAGATGGGGCTCCCATAGGCCCATATGTACTCAAAATGATTGGGTACATAGAAAACCTACAGAGGTTGGGGTTCCCGCTTGGCCAAGGGCTGGCCACTGACCTGATGTTGTAATCCTTGCCGGATAGCTATAGTCAATTCGTTCTAAACTACAACATGAATGAAATTGACAAGCCACTGCCCGAGCTGCTTAGCATGTTATGAACTGCTGAGCTCAACCTTAAGAAGATTAAGCCCAACTCTGTTCTGATGGCTCAGAAACATAAGGGCAAGGCCAAGCCCAAAGGCAAGGGAAAGTCCAAAGCCAAGGGCAAAGGCAAGGCTCTGAAGCCTAAAGGAGGGGTCGCCAAGGATGCTACCTGCTTCCACTGCGGTCAGACCGAGCATTGGAAGAGGAACTGCAAGGTGTACCTGGAAGATCTTAAGAAGAAGCGAAGTGAGACTTCCACTTCAGGTATATATATTATAGAAGTCAATCTGTCTATTTCTTCATCATGGGTATTAGATTCCGGATGTGCTTCTCACATTTGTACTAATGTGCAGGCGTTGAGAAATAGCAGGGCATTGGCAAAGGACGAGGTGGACCTACGAGTAGACAATGGAGCACGGGTTGCTGCTGTTGCTGTAGGGACTTATTTTCTATGCCTGTCCTCTGGGCTTGTACTAGAGTTGGATGATTGTTGTTATGTGCCTGCTTTAACAAAGAACATAATTTCAGTTTCTTGTTTGGACAAGAAAGGTTTCTCTTTTATAATCAAGGACAAATGCTGTTTTGTTTATTTAAAAGATATGTTCTATTGTAGTGCACCTCTGATGAACAGACTCTACATTCTAGACCTTGAAAGCCCTATCTATAACATAAATACCAAGAGGTTCAAGTCAAATGACATGAACCAAACCTATCTCTGGCACTGTCGCTTAGGTCATATAAATGACAAGCGCTTATCCCAGCTCCATAAGGATGGTTTGCTCGACTCATTTGATTTTGAATCTTATGAGATGTGCGAGTCATGCCTACTAGGCAAGATGACCAAGACTCTCTTTAGTGGGCACAGTGAAAGAGCGACTAATTTGTTAGGACTTATACATAGTGATGTATGTGGCCCTTTCAATGTCGCTGCTAGAGGCAGTTATAGGTACTTCATCACATTTACTGATGACTTAAGTAGATATGGTTATGTGTACTTGATGACACATAAGTCTAAATCCTTTGAAAAGTTCAAAGAATTCAAGAATGAAGTTCAAAACCAGCTTGGCAAGAGTATTAAGATACTTCGATCAGATCTAGGTGGAGAATACCTTAGCCTTGAGTTTCGTGACTATCTAGCTGAGTGTGGGATTCTATCCCAACTCACTCCTCCTGGAACACCACAGTGGAATGGTGTATCCGAAAGGAGGAATCGTACCCTATTAGAAATGGTACAATCTATGATGGGTCACACAGATCTTCCGACATTCCTTTGGGGCTATACTCCAGATACAGCAGCTTTTATACTCAACCGAGTTCCATCCAAGGCCGTGATAAAGACACCATATAGGATATGGACTGGGAGAGATGCCCAGGTGTCTTTTATGAGAATTTGGGGTTGTGAGGCTTACGTTCAACATCAAGTCTCAGATAAATTAGGACCCAAATTCGACAAGTGCTATTTCATTGGATATCCCAAGGAAACGAAGCGATATTACTTCTACATTCCCAGTCAACACAAGGTAGTTGTGGCTAAGACTGGGGTCTTTCTAGAAAGGGACTTTGGGTCTAGAAAGACTAGTGGGAGTACGTTCGATCTTGAAGAGGTTAAAGATGCGAACAATAGCACTGAAGCCTCGATGGATGTTGAACTAGAACCACAAAGTGTTGTGGATGATGTTATTCAACAAGGAGTTGAAGAACAACAACCAGTTCAAGTAGACATACCTCTTCGCAGGTCTGATAGGGTACGTTGTCAGCCTGAGAGATACTCATTTCTCTTGTCTGACCATGATGACGTTGTGCTTATAGAGGATGAACCTACCACCTATCAGGAATTTGTGATGAGACCAGATTCCGAGAAATGGCTAGAGGCCATGAGATCCGAAATGGAATCCATGTACACCAACCAAGTATGGAATTTGGTTGATCCACCTGAAGGGGTAAAACTCATTGGGTGTAAGTGGGTCTTTAAGAGAAAGACTGACATGGATGGACTTATCTATAAGGGTCGCTTGGTAGCTAAAGGTTTCAAGTAGATTCATGGTATTGACTATGATGAAACCTTTTCTCCAGTAGCGATGTTTAAGCCCATTCGGATCATGCTTGCTATTGCAGCATACCATGATTATGAGATATGACATATGGATGTCAAAACCATGTTTCTGAATGGAAACCTGCTCGATGATGTCTACATGATACAACCTGAGGGTTTTGTAGATCCACAGCATACTAGCAGAGTATGCAAGCTGCATATGTCCATTTATGGACTAAAGCAAGCTTCTCGGAGCTGGAATCTTCGATTCGATGATGCAATCAAACAGTTTGATTTCATCAAGAATGAAGATGAACCTTATGTCTACAAGAAGGTTGTAGGGGACATAGTTGTCTTCCTCATATTGTATGTGGATGACATACTACTCATTGGGAAAGACATCCCTTTGCTACAGTCTGTCAAGACTTGGCTAGGGACATGTTTCTCAATGAAGGACTTAGGTGAGGCATCCCGCATTCTAGGGATACAGATCTATAGAGATAGATCTAAGAGATTGCTTGGCCTAAGTCAGAGTACATATATTGACAAGGTACTCCTTCGGTTTGCCATTCAGAACTCCAAGAAGAGATTTCTGCCGATGTCACATGGCGTGAGTCTTTCGAAGACACAAGGTCCCTCTTCTAGAGAGGAGAGAGACCACATGGATCAGATCCCTTATGCCTCAGCCATAGGATCTGTCATGTACGCCATGCTATGTACTCGACCTGATGTCTCGTATGCTTTGAGCATGACGAGCAGATATCAGTCAGATCCAGGTGAAAGTCACTAGATAGCGGTCAAGAATATTCTTAAGTACTTAATAAGGACTAAAGAATATTTCTTGATATATAGAGGCAATGATGAGCTAGCTGTAAAGGGTTACAGTGATGCCAACTTCCAGGCCGATTGGGATGATTATCGATCGCAGTCAGGGTTCGTGTTTTGCATAAATGGTGGTGCTGTGAGCTGGAAGAGTTCGAAGTAGGACACAGTAGCTTATTCTACGACAGAGGCCGAGTATATTGCTGCATCAGAAGCAGCAAAGGAGGTAGTTTGGATCCGCAAGTTCATTACCGAGCTTGGGGTGGTTCCTAGCATTGCTGACCCTATTGAGCTCTATTGTGACAAGAATGGAGCTATAGCACAGGCGAAGGAACCTCGCTCACACCAGCGGACCAAACACATACTACGGCGCTTACATCTCATTCGAGAGATTATCGAGAGAGGAGATGTGAAGATTTGCAGAGTACCTACAGAGGCTAACATCGCAGATCCCTTGACCAAGGCTTTGGCACATAGAAAGCATGATGGTCACACTAGGTCATTGGGGCTTAGAGCCTACACTGATTGGCACTAGTGCTAGTGGGAAATTGTTAGTTAGAGCCCTAGAGCCAATCATTTGAAGATTGTTGTATGGACTCATTGTATCATATTCTTATATATAAAGGCATTTGGTTTTTGGTTATTATGCTTACTTGTATTGGTGTCAAATAAACTAAGTATAATAGCATCCTTGAGTAGAGGGTTCTTACCTATATCAATCTGTTAGTTGAACCGATAGTGAGATGATATAGGGAACACTACTCTTAATCATTCCTAGTCGAGTATTAACATTCAGGGACAATGTTAATGCGACGAGACTAGCATGTAGGTCAATTCGATGACATGATCTCACAAGTCATGGATATAGAGATATCAAGTTGACACATGGGTATGCATTAAAGAATGTATATTGAATGACCCACCATGAGAAAGTATCATGGATGGTTATATGAGTGTCATATACTTTCTCATGTGGCTATTAGTATGACTACTAGTCCTTGGACCTGAAGTCACCATGGATCCCTACATAAGTAGTTACGTACTTTGGCTTCGTCAAACGTCACCCGTAACTGGGTGGACTATAAAGGCGATTACTGGGTATGTAACGAATTATGCAGAGGGATGTGAGTGATATAGATGGGATCTATCCCTCCTATATGACGGGAGTGACATCGATATTCTTGATAGAGTGAGATCACGAAGTGCATGGCCATGCCCAAATGAGTCAATATGAGATATTGAGCTCATTTGATTGAGTGAGTCTACTTGGAGTTCAAGATTTAGATTGATTAGAGGATGACACGATCTATGCCTCACATTGATCAATCTAGATGTCTAGGATAGAAGGACAATGTCATATATTGTGAGGAGTCACAATTAGTAGTCACAAGGTGATGTTGGATCTCAACATTCTAATAACTTGGGTAGTAATGATGTGTTGCTAGATACCGCTCATTACTTATGCTTCTAAATGGGTTTAAGAGCATTGCCAACGTTATAAGAACCTATAGGGTCACACACAAAGGACAATTAGATGGAGATTAGGTTCATATGATGAACCAAGAGGATTAGATTCATGTGATGAATCAAATTGGATTAAGAGTAATCCTAATTGAACTAATTGAGTTGGACTCAAGTTGATTCATGTGTTCAATGAGTCTAATTTTGATTATGACTTATTGAATCAATTTAATTAAATGAATTAGATTCATTATATTAAGTTGGTTTGAATCAAATGGTTAGATTAGATCAACCATGAGAGAGATTTGGTCAAGTTTGACTTGACTTGAGAAGGAAGATGAAAGGTCAAGTTTGACTTGACCATTTGCCACCTCATTTGTTGGTTGGCATTAAGTGGCCAATAATGGTGTTACACATCATCATGTTTAGCACATGTGTGTGCCACCTCATGGAGGTTACAAATCCCCTCTTTAATGGCCACATTAAATGAGAATGGAGGTTACAACTCCATTAGGTTGCCGGCCACTTTTGTGAGTGAATGAGATTGATTTTTTCATTCAAGGCATTTCATTGAACTCATCTTCTTCCTTGCTCTCATTCTTCTCTCCCTCTCCTCTCTTGGCCAAACACTTCATAGGTGCTAGCACACCTTTTGTTTGGCCTCTCCACCTAGTTTGTTCGTGTGGATACTTCTAGAGGATCGTACGCTTGACGATCTCGAGATCCGGCGAACCGTTGGACGAGCGGGATTGCGAAGGGCATCGCATCGAGGGTAACTTCCTTCTCTATTGTAGATCTAGGCTTTAGTAAACTCGTACTTGAAATTTTTTTGTTTATAAACTTCGCACGGATCCGGTGGCATGGGAGATTCGGGGTTTCCGCAACGCAAAAAAGCGGTTTTTGCGGCCCGAAAATCCCAACAGGCTAATCCTCTTCTTGTCTTGATTCTCCTTCTTGGTCATGTCATTTGGCAAGAGCAGTGTCTTCACTAATTCCTTGGTCGTGCCTTTAGGCATGGCCATCTTTTTGGAGCTTTTCTTTGCCATGCCTCAAGGGATGACCAGTTCCAATTTGACTCTGGAAATTTGTTGTTGCTTGTCCCCAAGACTTGGCCACTCCAATCGTTTGCTTTCGTGACCATGGGGGAGATATGGTTAGGTCATAGTCTTCTTAAAATGATCTTTTATGGATTTTGAATCCTTTTCCTCTCTGAATTGTCCCAGAAAAATGAATGTAGGATTGAAAATTGCAAGAGGGGGGGGGGGGTGAATAGCGCTAGTGGCTAATTCATTCGTTAAGAAATAATTGAGTAAACACGCAGCGGAATAAATAGAAATCAAACACAAACACCAAGATTTTTACTTGGTTCGGAGCCTGTGGTGACTCCTATTCCAAGGCCTGCATGTGAGAGTGCTTTTGATGGGAAATCACTAATCAATCATAAAATCTTTAAAAATTACAATAGATATATAATTTAAGTGTAGAAAAAGTATACCAACAACTAAGAATGAGAAATTTCGGGCTTCAGGTTATCGGAGCATGCTACGGTTTCTTTGGATCTTTTTTGAAGTGCACAGAAGAAGGATCAGGATTTTGTGTTATTCTTGTGTATTTGATCAAGACTAGCTTAAATAGCCTGCTGAAGGCACCATCAGCCTCCATGGAAGGTGCCTCCAACAAGGATTCTTATCCCCTACTGATAGGTGTCGATAACTCCCGCTGTCTGCGGTGTTTATTCACCCAAAGGCACCTTCAGTGTCCTTGGATGTCACCTTCCATCAGTTATCCAAGGCGCCTTCAGTTTCCATGGAAGGCGCCTTCTACCCTGCATCCTGCATAGCTAAGACAAGGGCCCGAGGAGCCTCCAACTGCCCCAGAGGCACCTCAGACACTGTTCATCCAAGCCAAACATGCCCAATTCATTTCTTGCAAAATACGTTATTCTAAGAAACCAACCATACCCTACAAAACAAAGTTAGCACAATATAGATATGAAAAATAAAGCATTTGACAGTCTTCGGGCTGTTCGATTCTGACTTTGAATTTTTCGGAAACACTAGGTTGAACCGACGTCTACTGTTCCTTCTTCTAGTAATGCATCCTCACCTACTTTACTCAGGAGAGTTTACCTATTGCTAGATTGATCCTCTAGACCAACAGGACTTTTGTTTAACGTCTGAAGCTACTGATCTTCATGCTGGATGTACGCTCTATGACACGCCCAGACTTCCACCTTGTTTGTGACACCAGGATTTCAACCTAGAGTCCTCAACTCTTGGATTTTACCCGAAGTCTCGACCCGCCAAGACTTTCTACCTAGGGTCACCACCCCCTAGGACCTAGGGCTACAGCCTTCTATGGTTTTCCACCTGTCTAGAATCCACTAGGACTTTTGCCTAAGAACACTTAGGACTTTCCTCCAAGCTCATTCAAACTTGTTAGGTCACAAGACAACTTAACTTTGGACCCTTTGACATATTCAAAATCCAAGTTCAATCATCAGATGCTTCCCACACCAATAATCTTCTCTTTTTTAATTATGGTAACACAGTTTAAAGTTAAGTAAAACATATCAATAAATAAAGGAATTTAAGCATGAGCATAAATACAATAATTTGTAAAAAAACTCCCTTCTGCTCCCCCTTTCATAAAAGTTATGTTAAAATTCTTAACTTTAACTTTTCTCTCCCCCTTTGACATAAATAAAAAATAATACTAAGTACAAAGAAGGTAGTTTTACATGTAAAGATAGGAAAAAAATATTTACTCTATTTAACTTTAAGCTCCCCCTAAAGGGTAGCACCTAAAAAACTTAGCTAATTTTTAAGCGTTTGAAAGTCATTCATTTTTTTTTTAAAAAAAATATTTAAAAAAAAACATAGCTTTTAAAAAGATTTTGATAAATCTTTAGCTTTAAAAATATTTTGATAAAGAGCTTATCTTTAAAAAATATTTTGATTAAAACTTAGCTTTAAAAATATTTTGATAAACACTTAGCTTTAAAAATATTTTAAAAACTTAGCTTTAAAAATATTTTCTTGTAAAAATACTTAGATAAGAAAATTATTTCTTTGAAAAAATACTTAAAAATTCTTTAGCAACTACTTAATTTCTGTCTTTTTAAAAAAAATAATTTATTTTTCTTTTCAAAAATAATTTTTAAAAAAATTGAAATTCCTCTTTCAGAAATATTTTGAACTTTTGAAAAGTTTAACATTAAAAAACAATGCTTTAACAAAAATAAAAATAAAAATTAATGTCTTAAATTTCTTTGAACTTCCTCTTAATTAATGTCAAAAAACTTTTTAGGGTCCTAGAGTCCAAGCATGTAAATCAAAAGCATAAAAGTTATTATTTATTTTCTTGATTTTTCATCTCACCCTTTTTAAGTTATCAAACATGTGAAACATATGAATTTGTGCAAGATGGAGGTAAGTTAATTTTGAAGTTGATTTTATTTATTATGATATTGAAAAATATTAAAAAATTTATGTTTGGATTCAAATTTGAAAAATTATTGACTTTTGAAAAGTATTTAAGTTTTAATTTTAAATTTTAAAAATACTGAATTTGAGATTTAAAATATAAGTTTAAATTTTCAATGAGTTTGAATTTAAATATTTTAAAATATGAGTTTAATCAGGTTTAAATATTTGACAATAATTAAAATTTTGAAGATTTTGAAAATATATAAAAATTAATTAAGTTTAAAATTATAAACTTACATATTAATTCTGATTTGAAAATTAATTATCATTTAAAATTAATTAAGATTATGAAAATCTAAGAATTAATAATTTTAAAATTAATTATGATTTGAAAATAATTAACATTTTAAAATTATGATTAAAAGTTTGAAATTAATTAAGATTAACATTTTGAAATTAAATATAATTGAAAGTGATTATGATTTTATAAATAATTATTATTTTGTAAATAATTATGATTTTGAAATTAATCTGGATTTTGTAAATATAAGATAATTATGATTATGTAAATAATTTTGTTAACTTAATTGAATTAATTTAAATTAATTTAGGTTTCGGTAACTACTATAAACGTATATCCATCTCACCCTTTTCTAGATTTTCATTCGGAAAACCTTAATAGTTTTGTGAGATGGTTAATTTAATCTTCAATTTAAATTACCATTTAAGGATTGATTTATATTTGAGGTAGACTAAGATTTTTCAGGTAGTCAATTAAATATTTATTTCAATGATTGACTTCCAGGCTGTGGCTAGGCACTTGGCTTTCTTGAGTATGAGATCATCAACCACTTCTAGACAAAGCTTTTCAACAAAATTAAATATTTAATTTCATTTTTGAAACTCCTCGGTCTAACTAGTCAAGTGTGAATCAAGCCTATGTCTTTATCTACCCTAGTCCAAGCATGTATAGTGAAAGCAGTAAAGCGAGTATCAAACAAATATATCTATCGATAAAAATGGTCTTTCTATCGGCTCCCTCTGGATCATAGCCTCGATAGGGTCTATCAAGGTAGTGGATTTGATCCTTGGAGACCCAATATTGACCAAGTCCTACTTGATTAATCAAGTTTGACTTGGGGACTCATGCTTGGAAGAATTTTCTATTTGATCAATTTACTAATGATAAGTAGGATCTAAATCTTTATTTGACCTTGTATCCAAGCTTAGTTCGATTGTATACGACCCTTTGTTTTCCAAGAATCAGATCAAGATTCTTAGAACCCAAAGTCAACAGTTTTAATGAGTCCTTGAGTTCTTTGACTTGAGTTTTCTAATTAGAATTTTCTTCCTGAGCTTGCTCAGTCAAAGAACTTAGATTAGTCTCCTCCTTAAGGATTGTTACCTCCTTTTGGAGTAACTTGACCTGGACATTGGATTTGGCCAATTTTTTTAATAAATATGAAACTAACTTTTGTAAATCATCTACGTTAGTACCAGAAATTAGAGAGATTACAATATGATTAGGCCCTTCATAAATGGATATGGATACGTGGCTTCTCTCGGACTCAGTTTTTTATTTGCTCTCGATATCATACTCGAACTCGGTTTCGACAATGTACGCTTGTACCGGTAGAGCAAGGAAGCTTCCTTGTTCGTGTTCTTCGTTGGAGTCTTCAGAGGACTCGGACCATGTTGCTTTCAAGGACTTCCTTCTTCGTTGCTTCTGGTTTGGACACTCTAGCTTGTAGTGTCCCTTCTGGTTGCAGTCGTAGCATGTAACTCCGGACTTGACCTTTGTATTCAATCACCTTTTTCTTTTTGCACATTTTCCCTACCAATTTTATGAGCTTGGCGATAATTTTGTTATCTTCTGAGTCTGATTCATCTTTAGACTTGGGTTTGGTTCGGTGCTTGATTTTTGATTCTCTCATTCTGCTTGTACCTACAATCAAAGCAATACCTTTCTCGTCCAGAGTAGTATTAGTTTGTTCATGGAGCTCGAAATCAAAAAAATAATTCATCTAATTTGATTAATGACAAATCCTTAGACACTTTGTAAGCATCTATTATGGATGCCCACAAGGTGTTCCTCGGAAATGCATACCTGATGATGTCACGATTTTCAACCCTATGTCCGATCGTGTGGAGTTCGTTCAGGAGATCTTATATGCGAGCATGAAGATGGCTCGCTAACTCACCTTCCTGTATTTTTATATTATATAATTTATTCAAAATTAAGTCTCGTTTGCTTACCTTTGTGTCGGAAGTGCCCTCGTGCAGCTTGATCAATTTTTCCCACAACTCCTTTGCACTATTGAAGGGACCAACCTGGTTCAACTCTTCTTTGCTTAGGCCACATTGGAGAGTGCATATTGCTTTTGCATTGGCTTCAATCTTCTTGCGGGTTGGTGCGCCCCATTTGTCGCAAGGGACGAGGACTCCATCTTCGGTGGGAAATGTGAATCCAGTTTGGATTATTATCCGCATTTCCACATGAGTCTTCAGATGGTACTCCATTCAGCCCTTCCGGTTGCCGAAGTCTTCGCCGAAGAAAAGAGGCGGGCGAGCAATGCTATAGCCTTCTTGAAGGGCCATTGAAATATAATCTCACACACAAGAAAAAATTACAAATGTTCCAAGACTTGGTCTTGGATTAGTAGTGCGGGAGAAAATAAAATGCTAATTTTATGAAAAGAAATAAAAAATAAAAAAATAATAAAAAAATAAAATAATAATTATAAAAATTGTTATTTCAAATTATGGTAAATGTGATATTTAACTAATACTAACTAATGGTAAAAATATGAAAATAACTTTTTCAAAAATAATTTTGAAGGGAAAAAACCAAAGGCGTAAGAATCTAATTTTTTAAAAAATGAATGAAAAATCAAACCTTACTCGAACGGTAGTTGTACCAATTCATAGCAGCCCCTCTCTGATACCAATTGTAGAATCGAAAAGTGCTACAGGGGGTGAATAGTGCTCGTGGCTAATTCATTTGTTTAGAAATAATCGAGTAAACATGCAGAGGAATAATTTTAATTAGAAATAATCGAGTAAAAAATTGTAAGAGGAGGTTTTACTCATTAATTTTATTATCTCTCAACCTAACTTTATGACAGATAAAATTAATAGTTGGTTTGTCTTCGGTCACACAAAATAATAGCAGTGACTCCAATGGGTAGGATACTATTAAATGCGCCTAAGTGTATACCATTACTTTATACTTAGTTCATTAATTAGGATTGTGCCCCTTCAAATGGAGAAGATCACACAAAACCAAATAATTTTCTATAATCATCCATAGAGGAAGTTTGATCTAGTGATCTGCAAACAAACTCATCCGATGTGGAGGAAGGCACTTAAAGCCAATGCACAAGTTTGAATGCATCACTTACAAACCAGTAATGGAGACTATGGAATTTAAATAAATAAATCCTCTCCCACTTAGGTATTTAAACGAGGAATTTTAACATGCACACATATCACACATGCACACAAAAGCATACACATAACAACAAATAAAAGGCAATAAATATGAAAAAATAATTTTCCAACTATTATGGCCTCATCCATAGCTGTCCTCCATATACCGCTTACCCTAGCCGCCGCCAACCCTGGCCGCCAGCCATAGGGTTTATGTCATTGCATCCTTCTTGCTTCCACTTCTACCTCACCTCCATTCCTCAAGGTAGCGCCACGCATAGCAAGGAGATGAGCCACAACAAAATAAAATTTTACATTTATCGATCCTATATTCCACGAAAGAATGTACATGTAATCTAGATCGAACAAAAATAAAAATTTACATTTATCGATCCTATATTCCACAAAGGAATGTACATGTAATATAGATAAAAATGTAAAAAAACTAATATAGCTCTTGTTATATTTAATAATTAAAATCATGCACACTTAAATGCCCTCGACATGCCCGAGGGTCCAAATCACATAAAAACACAATAAGTCATAATAGTTGGAACTAGGATGCTTGCAACCACAGAGTTAATCTATTTTGCTTATCATACTATTATCCTGGCTAAATTATATATGACTAGAGCATAATTTAACCGAAAACCAAACACACAGAGGCAGAAACCTTGCTCTGATACTAATTGTTGGTGCTCGGAATTCCGTTCTGTGTAAATCCCCAGTATAAAAATTTGTACAAGGACAGAACTATTCCTAGTAAACTATTTACTTGATTAGACATGTGTTTGATCAATCAAGCAAGTTCTTGATTGATCAAAACACACCTTGATCAAAGCACAAGATCGTAGCCTCTTGTGTTGGTATTTCAGGATCATACAAAGAAAACAAAACGAGTTGCACTACGGAATAAATAACTAGTTGTACTTTTCTTCATAGACAAAGACCTCTTGATCTTCTACTGTATTCCTCTCCTCTTCTTGGACATCGTGTGGGTGATGATCTACCAAGACAAACCACCTGAACCTTCTTTTGTTTCCAAGCCGCCTACCACCAAAAGATGCAAAGAAAAGGGGTGCCTCCTCCTTCTTCTTCTCCTTCAAACCGTCGGCCACCTAGGGTGGTTCTTCTCTTCTTCTTCTTCTCCTCCAAGCTCTGACCACCAAGGGAGATATGCATCGGCCCTAGAGGGAGGAAGGGGAGGAAGAGATGAGAAGGTGGGGTGCCGACCCTAGGAGGAAGAGAGGAGGTGAGCGCCGACCCTAGGGGGAAAAGAAAAGAGAGAAAAGAAGAGATGAGGTGCCGACCACAAGCAAGGGAAAACAACTCAAGAGATATTAGGTTATGGTGGCAAGGCCTCTTCCCTTTTTATAACCTTTGGCACTAGATAAAAGAGGAGAAATATTAATAGAATTTTTTGTTTCAAAAAAATCTCTAGGAAAGAATTAATATAATTCTTTTTTGAAAAATTTCTTAGGAAAGAATTAATATAATTCTTTTTAGAACATTTCTAAGAATGAATCAACATAATTGTTTTTAGAAAAATCTCTAATTCTGTTGAGAAAAAATCTCTCCTTTTTTTTTCTTTCTTTTCTTTTCTCTTCCTTTTCTTTTATTTTTCTTTTGGTTTGGTCGACCCCTTACTTGGGCACCAAGCAAGGCTTGGCCGACCCCTTTATTGGGTAGGAAAAAAAATCAAACGAGTGAATGCGAAGGTATGTAGAGGCTACAATAAGGACCGAGAGGATGATTTGATTTTGGCCTCCTGATGGACTTGAGCTTCCTGTGTTCAAACCGAACACTCAACTCAAGTTCATCAATAATAACTCATACCACTATAGAGTTATTATTGAACTACCGCACCAATCCCATATTACAATATGGGCTCCTTCTTATCATGAGTGCATTAATCTCCCTTTGTTTAAGATATCGTATGTCCGTTAATTAAATGAGTTACTGACAACTCAATTAATTAACATCTAGCTCCAAGAGTAGTACCACTCAACCTTATTATCATGTCGGACTAAGTCCACCTGCAGGGTTTACATGATAATCCTTATAAGCTTCTCAAGGGGAATCATCAACCTAAATAAACAGGACATAGTTTTCTTTTATAATCAACAACACGCCATATAAATGATACTATCTCCCAACTCATTGGGCCTATTGATTTAACGAATAAATCTCACCCATTGATAAGTCAAAGAAATAAATACTAAGTATACATGCTTGTTATTATATCAGGATTAAGAGAACGCACACCCATAATAACAGAGGTTCTGTTCTTTTATGTAGTTAGTATAAATCGAACAACCTCAAATGGTCATGCTCAATACATACATAGTGTACTAGTGTAATTTTATAGTTAAGACAGACTAATACCAAATTACACTACAACTGTTCCAATGGTTTATCCCTATCCATCTCGGCCGTGAGCTACTATTTATAATCTTTAAGGAACTGATAATATGATCTTCTGTGTGGCACCACACACCATGTTATCTATAATATAAATTAAATAGATAACTGCATTAACATATAAATATAAAATGCAACATTTGACTAAAGTGATCCTCATTTCAAACTATAAATGTTCATACAAAAAGCTAGGCTTTTAGTATACATTCTAACACTAGGATCCAGGGTTACCATCCCTAGAGTTTTCCACCTGCTTAGAATCCACTAGGAATTTTGTCTAAGAACACTTAGAACATTCCTACAAACTCATTCAAACTTGTTAGATCACAAGACAACTTAACTTTGGACCGTTTGACATAATAAAAACCTAAGTTCGATTGTCAGATGCTTCCCATGCCAACAAATAGATATCGAGCATATCTCTGGATGTAAAATAGTAATTATACTGAAATTAACATGATAAAGGGTGCAAAAGCTTACATCATAGGCATTAAATATAGAAAGATGTGAATTAAATAGTATAAAATAACATATATAACCTACACACATCATATCCCTAGACTAAACCTTTGCTTGACCTCAAGCAAACTCTGCAATCTAGATTAATGAGCTAATAATGAGAATACCTAATAATTCTATTCAGCTCTATCAAACTAGTGAAACTAATGAGCATAAACAAGAATGATTTACAAGAAAGCATTCAATTTTTCTCAAATAAGATTTTATAGTCTAGAAACATGTGTAAGAGTAATTGTATCACAATCCTTAGTGAATCAATTTAACTCTATTAAATAATTTCAATAATAGGCATGATCATAAATGGATTTAAATTAGCCTAAGAATGAGTTCTTTGTGCTCAGGGTAAATTGTGGCATAAATTTCTCAAGTATCAATTCCTAATCCTAGTCAAGTCGTCATTGAACTATCTTTTCTTTTTATTCCCAGTAGTAAACACTACTTAGTTCACCTATCTTAAATCTACCCAAGGTCTAATGAATGTGCTTAATATTAAGAGAAATCTCGTGTTTGTTTCCCTAGTAACCTAACTTGGTCTCAGAGGGGCAAACAACTAGTTTCCACTCATGACAACAAATTTTTCAATCCCTTATTTTAAGTACTCATTTTTTCTCAATGTCCTTTTTTTCCAAATGAACTTTAATGCTTCGAGAATCAATCTAGTGACCAAGATATAGTTAAGAAATTACCATGGAAATTTAAGTACTCATCAAGTCTAATGAATGATTACTATTTTTAAAATCTTCAACTATCAAAATAAGACAAATTGTAAAGAGATCCTTAAGCTAGACTAGAATCAAATCCTTTCAATGAAATACAATACTCATGTCCTGCTATTGAAGATAGAGAAAATTAGATCACTAAACATAATAGTGTTGGTGCAACGGAGGCCGGCAAGAGGGGGTGAATTGCTTCTAAACAAAATAAAGTATACCCTCCTCGGAGTTTTCAACTTAAAATAAAAAAATAGTAAATAATAACAAATAAATTAACAGAAATAAAAAATGAACTCAGCTATTTACTTGGTTACAACCCAAGGGGTTGTTAATCCAAGGCAGTAAGAAAAAGCGCACTGAAGAATCTCCTTCTCTGAAAGCGGAGAAGCCTTTTACACTTTGGAAGCTTAGAACTATTTCTAGAAAAGACTATACAGTTGATTGCTTGAGTTGTCAGTTATTTCCTAGCTCTAGGGGCCTTTATATAGCTCCTGGAAAGTCTATCCCGAGGGTCCAAGTTGCCTCAACAAGGTTCAAGGCACCTCCAACTCGGTGTAGCGGATAGAACTCTATCCGCTACGAACGATCAAATTTGACCAGGCTGAAGGTGCCTCAAAGAAAGTCTGAGGCGCATCAGACTGAGGCTTGAGGTGCCTCAGCTTGAGGCGCCTTCAACATTGGTTGAAGGCGCCTCAAGCAGTCTTCTCAGCTCCGTTTCTTCTTGCTTTGACTTTCGAAGCTCCGTTTGTTTGGGTGATTGAGGCCAACTGAAATAGGGCTCACCCAAACCCAATTTCCGGCCTTCTCCTCGAGCAGCCTTCCTCTCCGGCTTAACGTCCCTCGAACGCCGCATACATTTTCTCGCCCACCGGTGTACTCTTCCGCAGCTCTCTCGTCCTTCAGACGCACTGAGCCCGCCGGCTCCCTTCCCGTGCTGTCCTTCTCGCTAGCTGCATCTTCCGCTTGACTTCCTGCGCTCTTAAGTTCCTGCACACTCAGACACAGGGATCAAACACAAAGCAGGACCTAACCAACTTGGTTGATCACATCAAAACACCACGGGGTCCAACAATCTCCTCCTTTTTGATGTGCATCAACCCAAGTTCAAGTTAGGGTAAAATAGACAAGGAGTAATTTGTAAATGAAATTACTAAACTAAGATGTTAAGCATAAGTTTGCAATAAATAAAATTGCAACTACTTAATTAAGAGTTAACCAGAATTTTTCAAAAAAAATTCTCTCACCCTAAACTTGTACTTCTCTCGCCCCCTTTGATCACAACAAAAAAATGGGGTAATAATAAGAGAAAATGATTTTAAAAAATATCTAGCAAATTATAAGTTAGAAAAAATTACTGAGCAAGATGAATTTTCAAAATATCTAAGCAAAAATGATTTTTTTTTTTTTGGAATTTTCAAAAAAATTTCTAAGTAAGACTTTCAAGAAACATTTTTCTAGATAATTAAAAAAAAAATTAATGAATTTGTAAGGAAATGTTTAAAAACTTTTCAAAGTATTATTTAATTCTAATTTTAATACTTTTATCAGAAAGTTAATTAAACATTTTTATTTCAATATTTCGACTTCTAGGTCGTGGCGAGGCACTAGGCCTTTTTGGTTATTGGAGCAACAACCACTTCCTTAGACAAAGCTTCCATAAAGAAACTCAATATTTAATTTTCTCACTGTAAGCTTTTAACTAAAAGAGAAATTTAAACTAGCAAAGATTTTGGAACCCAATAAAGGTTCCTTCCTACAGGATTGGTCAAAAACTTAGGGGGTACATATCCTTTAGGTATTCTTCTAAGTTGGCCTTGATGTTTTCTTATATACCAGTTCAATTTTTCATAAATTCTTAATTTTAATTTTGGAAATTTATTTAAGCATGCATCATTATCTTTCAATTTCTCAATTTCAACTTTTAATTTTTCATTTTCTAATTTTAGATTATCATACATTTCTAGTGAACACGCTTTTGCTAGGTTCAATTTCAATTCAACATTTTCTTTTTCTAATTTGAATAAGTCTTTAGAAAGAGACTTAATAAAGCGAAAAGACTGAGTCGGGGTTAGATTCCGTACCTTACTTACCTGACTTGGTGAGGTTCCCCCTTCACTGCAGCTTTCCTCTTCTGATGTTCCTCCCCCTTCATCTATGCTCATCTCTGAGCTTGACTCTTCTTCCATCTGATGGTTAGCCAATAGCGCTAACCCCGAGAAGGCTTCGACGTCTGATTCGGAAGACGACGAATCTGACCAAGTGGCCTTCAGGTACTTGTGATTGGAGGATTCTTGCTTCTTGTACTTGACCTTTTCCTTTTCTTTCTGCTTGCTCTTTAATTTAGGACAGTCATCCTTGATGTGCCCTTCTTCGTTGCAGTTGTACCAACGAACCGTTCTTCTTTTTCACTCATGCTTCTGCGATCTAAATTTGTTAGATTTAAAAAACTTATTAAATCATCTTACCATTAATGCAGCTTCAGATTCATCGATCGAGGCTTCGAAGTTAGAATCGTTTGTTCTTGCCTTCAAGTCAATGTTCTGACTTGCTTTCTCCACTTTAATGGGCTCCGCAATCCGAGATTCGTGAATTTCAAATGTAGAAAATAAATTTTCTAAAGTACTTACCTCGAAGTCCTTAGAGATGTAGTACTCATCTACTAAGGAGGTCCACTCTGGAGTTCTGGGGAAGGTGTTGAGCGCGTACCGAATTGAGTCCCGATTTGTTACTTCTTCTCCAAGGTTGCTTAGTTGAGTTATTAACTCCTTAATCCTTGCTTGGAGTTACACTACCTTCTCGCCGTTGTTCATCCGAAGGTTCGTTAACTAGGTCCGGAGGATGTCACGCCTCGCTAGCTTAGCTTCCGAGTAGCTTCATGAAGCTCCAGGATTTTTTCCCAGAGGTCTTTCGCGGAGTCGTAGCTTCCGATTCGACTTACCTCTTGCGGTGGCAGCACACTAAGAAGGTGGAATTCTGCCTTTCCGTTGGGGACAAAATCGGCTTGCTCCTTCTTGCTCCACGTGTTTTCTTCTTTATCTTTTGGAACTGCATAGCCATATTTCATAATTAAGCAAATGTCAAATTCTGTCTTGAAAAATACCTCCATCCAGTGTTTCCACGTCGCGAAGTCTCCGTCGAACTTCGGGGGATGAATACTCGCTCTGGCCATCGTCTTGATCGTTGTGCTTCAGTCAGCGATTAGTCCTTCTGAGGCGGTCTGGCTCTGATACCAATTGTTGGTGCAACAGAGGCCGGCAAGAGAGGGGTGAATTGCTTCTAAAAAAATAAAGTATACCCTCCTCGGGGTAAAAGAAATAGTAAATAATAACAAATAAATTAACAGAAACAAAAAAGGAACTCAGCTATTTACTTGGTTACAACGCAGGGGGTTGTTAATCCAAGTCAGTAAGAAAAAGCGCACTGAAGAATCTCCTTCTCTGAAGGTGGAGAAGCCTTTTACACTTTGGAAGCTTAGAACTATTGCAAGGAAAGACTACACAGTTGATTGCTTGAGTTGTCGATTATTTCCTCCCTCCAGGGGCCTTTATATAGCTCCTGGAAAGTCTAACCCGAGGGTCCAAGGTGCCTCCAACAAGGTTCAAGGTGTTAGTTAGAGCCCTAGTGTCTATCATTTGATGATTGTATTATGGACTTGTTGTATCATATTCTTATATAAATAAAGATATTTGTTTTTGGTTATTATACTTACTTGTATTGTTGCTAAATAAACTAAGTATAATAGCGTCCTTGAGTAGAAGGTTCTCACCTATATCAATCGGTTAGTTGAACCGATAGTGAGATGATATAGGGAACACTACTCTTAATCATTCCTAGTCGAGTATTAACATTCAGGGACAATGTTAATGCAATAAGACTAGCTTGTAGGTCAACTCGATGACTTGATCTCATAAGTCATGGATATAGAGATATCAAGTTGACACATGGGTATGCATTGGAGAATGTATACTGAATGACCCGCCATGAGAAAGTATCATGGATCATTATATGAGTGTCATATGCTTTCTCATGTGGCTATTAGTATGACTACTAGTCCTTGGACCTGAAGTCACTATGGATCCCTACATAAGAAATTATGTACTTTGGTTTCGTCAAACGTCACCCGTAACTAGGTGGACTATAAAGGCGATTACTGGGTATGTAACGAATTATGCAGAGGGATGTGAGTGATGTAGATGGGATCTATCCCTCCTATATGAGGGGAGTGACATCGATATTCTTGATAGAGTGAGACCACAAAGTGCATGGCCATGCCCAAATGAGTCAATATGAGATATTGAGCTCATTTGATTTAGTGAGTCTGCTTGGAGATCAAGATTTAGATTGGTCAGAGGATGACACGGTCTATGCCACACATTGATCAATCTAGATATCTAGGATAGAAGAACACTTGTCATATATTGTGAGGAGTCACAATTAGTAGTCACAAGGTGATGTTAGATCTCAACATTCTTGTAACTAGGGTAGTAATGATGTGTTGCTAGATACCGCTCATTACTTATGCTCCTAAATGGGTTTAGGGGCATTGCCAACGTTACAATAACCTATAGGGTCACACACTAAGGACAATTAGATGAAAATTAGGTTCATATGATGAACCAAGAGGATTAGATTCATGTGATGAATCAAATTGGATTAAGAGTAATCCTAATTGGGCTAATTGAGTTGGACTCAAGTTGATTCATGTGTTCAATGAGTCTAATTTAGATTATGACTCATTGAATCAATTTAATTAAATGAATTAGATTCATTATATTAAATTGGCTTGAATTAGATGGTTGGATTAGATCAACCATGAGAGAGATTAAGTCAAGTTTGACTTGACTTGAGAGGAAGAGGAAGAGTCATGTTTGACTTGACTATTTGCCACCTCATTTGTGAGTTGGCATTAAGTGGCCAATAATGGTGTTACACATCATCATGTTTAGCACATGTGTGTGCCACCTCATGGAGGTTACAAATCTCTTTAATGGCCACATTAAATGAGAATGGGGGTTTCAATTCCCATTGTGGCCGGCCACTTATGGTGTTGAATGAGATTAAATGAATTGCTGGCACACCTTTGTTTAGTTTTTCTCCACCCATTTGTTCGTGTGGATACTTCTAGAGGATCGTACGCTTGACGATCTCGAGATCCGGCACTTCCTTGGACGAGCGGGATTCGTAAAGGGCACGCATCAAGGGTAAAAGGTTTTCTCCTTGTAAATCTAGTTTAGAACTAAGTCTAAGAAACTTGTACTCATAAATTTTTATTTTATTTTACTTCGCACGGATCCGGTGACGGGGATTTCGGGGTTTCCGCGACGCGAAAAAATGGTTTTCGTGGCCTGAAAAACCCAACACAAGGCGCCTCCAACTCGGTGTAGCGGATAAAACTCTATCCGCTGCGAACGGTCAAATTTGACCAGGCTGAAGGCGCCTCAAAGAAAGTCTGGGGTGCCTCAGTTCTTAAGGTACCTCAGACTGAGGCTTGAGACGCCTCAGCTTGTGGCGCCTTCAACATTGGTTGAAGGCGCCTCGAGCAGTCTTCTCAGCTCCATTTCTTCTTGCTTTGACTTCTGAGGCTCCGTTTATTTGGGTGATTGCGGCCAACTGAAATAGGGCTCATCCAAACTAAATTTCCGGCCTTCTCCTCGAGCAGCCTTCCTCTCCGACTTAACATCCCTCGAACGCAGCGCACGTTCTTCTTGCCCACCGGTGCACTCTTCCACAGCTCTCTCGTCCTTCGGACGCACCGAGCCCGTCGGCTCCTTTCTCGTGCCGTCCTTCTTGCTAGCTGAGTCTTCCGCTCAACTTCCTGCGCTCCTAAGCTCCTACACACTCGGACATAGGGATCAAGCACAAAGCAAGATCTAACCAACTTGGTTGATCACATCAAAACACCACGGGGTCCAACAAATAGCACTAATAACCTAATAACATGAATCTAAACGAAAATGTGCAAAATATTTTTTGTTATCAAACTAATGCTATGCTCATTTTGTTTCACTAGAGATAGAAAAAATAAATCACTACATATACTAGTACTAAAAAGTATAACTCATGACCTTTAGATAATGATCATGCTAGAAGTTTACTCTTGAACAAGTCAGTAGTAATAGTGGAGATAGTGTAACTCAAAATGCATCAAAACATGAGAGAAAACTAATTTAAGAAAATAAAGTACAACTAAACTAAGAAAGAAAAATGTAAAAACAAACTACAACTGTACATATATACAACCCCCCAGACTTGGACACTTTATTGCCCTCAATGAAACTAAAATTATGGGGGTAGGCAAGAGAAAAGGGGTGAAATGGAGAGGAGAAGAGGAAGAAAGAAACTTGATTGGGGGGGGGGGGGTGAATACTGTGCGGTGCTGTGCCCTAAGGCACAGACATGACTGGGATCTATATCCTAGCTATGTGCTTTGGCATAGCCCGTGACAAATGGCACGGGTTGTGCCTATTTTACACTGTAAAACATGAAGTTCCCCCTTTATGCCCATGCCTATAGGCACGGGCAAAGCATGTGCCCCTGCCATTTGGTACTAGCAGAGCCAATTAGGCTTTGGATTTGCTGTCAAGCCCTGCCTCAAGACACGGTCTGTTTGTTTATTGTAGGATGGCCTGTGCCAAATGGATGGGTACTTCCAAATCTCCTTTGTTGGCCAAAGGAAAGTCACAGAGCCAACGTCTTGGCCTCTCGGCCTTCATCGTGTATTCATCCAAGCCTGAAAATACAAAGAAGTAATTATCTGATTCAACACAATAAAAGTGAATGAAGAAATGAATTAAAGAAATCACTTGGGGTGCCTCCCAAGGAGTGCTCGTTTAAAGTCCCGAGCTTGACCTAATCCCAGCTCAATCTGGAGGATGTGGTTCAGTAAAATTTATTTCCTCAATTTTCACCTCCGGTATTCCCAAGAAATATCTTTTAAGTATCTGCCCATTGATTTTAATGGTTCCAATTTCTTGCTTCCAAATGTCTATAGTTCCAAATAAATAAACCTTTTCAATTCTAAAAGGTCCAGACCATCTTGACTTCAATTTTCCTAGAAATAAATTTAGTCTTGAATTAAACAGTAAGACTAAGTCTCCCTCTTGAATTTTTCTTTCTTGAATGTGTTTTTTATGCCATCTTTTGTTATTTCTTTATAGGACTTAGCATGTTCACAAGCATCCAACCTGAGCTTATCAAGTTCATTAAGTTGAAGCTTTCTTTTTTCTCCCGCCTCTTTCAAATTGATATTGAGCTTTTTAATTGCCCAGTAAGCTTTATGCTCTATCTTAATAGGGAGATGACAATATTTCCTATAAACCAGTCTAAAGGGTTGTTGGTTGCTACTCAGAATATCATACTGGTTCCACTGTACAAAAAATTTGTACAAGTGTCGAACCTTACGTAACAACCTATTGTGTTATTTAGAAATTAAACTTGGAATCACAAATAGAACTTAAAATTATTGATTCTAAGTTCAACTTATATGTTCTTAGAGGTTTAGACTTGGATCGCAAATGATGCTTAACATTATTAATCCAAATCTACCCATGTTACAAAGTTGATTGAATATTTATTTCAAAGATCGACTTCCAGGTTAAACATGGCAAGGCACTAGGCCTTCTTGTGTATGGGATCATCCACCACTTCCTAGACAGAGTCTTTCAATGAAATTCAATATTTAATCTCATTATAGTAACCCTAGGTTTAACCACTAAGAACAATCGAATTACAAGATCAAAAAACAAAAGAAACACAAAATCAAAGCATAAAATTGATTGCCTAAAATCGATAGCCTCTTGTGTTTGGTATTTCAAGATCCATACAAAGAAAACTAGAATGATGCGGAATAAGACAACTAGTTATACCTTTCTTAGTAGCTAAAGACCTCTTGATCTTCTGTTGTATTCCTCACCTCCTCTTGGACGTCGTGCGGGCGACGATCTACCAAGATGAATTCCACTAGGACCACTTCTTCTTCTCCAAGACTCTTGAGCCATCAAGGGATGCCAAAATAGGAAATTTCCTTCTCCTTCTTCTCCTTCAAGCAACCGACCACCAAGTGCTTCTCCTCTTCTTCTTCTTCCTCTCCAAGCAACCGGCCACAAGGATATAGCAACCCTTGATGTCGCAAGTCCTAAGGAAGCAAAAGAGGTGACAAGATGAAGGTGGTGCTGCCGGCCACAAGAAAGAAGACCGAAAGGGAGCATGGCCAACCACCAAGGAAATAGAGAGGGAATAAGAATAGGTTGTCTTATCTATGAGGCACCCTCTCCCCCTCTTTTATAATTCTTGGTCTTGGTAAAAAAGGAAAGTTTAATTAAAACTTCCTTGCTCCAAGCAAGGTTCTGTCTAGCCTATTACTTGGATAAGAATTGGACTTAGTGAATACAAGGTTTTATAGAGGCTACAACTGGGACTGAGAGGAGAAATTGGTTTTGGTCTCCCAATGAGCTTGAGCTTCCTGTGTTCGCCCCGAACACCCAACTCAAGTTCATCAATAATAACTCATACCACTAAAGAGTTATTATTGAACTACCGCACCAATCTCAAATTACATTATGACCTCCTTCTTATTATGAGTGCATTAATCTCCCTGTATTTAAGATATTGAATGCCCACTAATTAAATGAGTTACTAACAACTCATTCAATTAATATCTAACTCCAAGAGTAGTACCACTCAACTTCATTATCATGCTAGGTTAGGTCCACCTGCAGGGTTTACATGACAATCCTTATGAGCTCCTCAAGGGGACATCATCAACCTAGATTACTAGGACACAGTTTGATTTTATAATCAACAACACACCATATAAATAATATCATTTCCCAACTTATCGGGCCTATTGATTTAACGAACTAAATCACACCCTTTGATAAATTAAAGAAATAAATATTAAGTATACGTGCTTGTTATTATATCATGATTAAGAGTACGCACTTCTATAATAACAAAGGTTTTTATTCTTTTATGTAGTCAGTATAAAAAGAAACTACCTCAAATGACCCTGCTCAATACACTCATAGTGTACTAGTGTAATTTTATAATCAAGATAAACTAATACCAAATTACACTACAGCCACTTCAATGCTTTGTCCCATTCCATCTTGGTTGTGAGCTACTATTTATAATTTATAAGGAACAGAAAACAAGATCTACTGTGTGTCTCCTCACACCATGTTATCATCAATATAAATTAAATGAACAACTACACTTAGCAAAAATGTAGACATGTGACCAATGTGATTCTTATAAATGTTTATACAAAAGCTACGCTTTTAGTATAAATCCTAAAATCTCCCACTTATACTAAAAGATTATGCTGCCAATTATGCTGCCATACATCTGATTCCCATCCCCTCAACATGCCCATCAAAATCTCTTGCCTTAAGTGCCTTAGTGAAAAGATCTACGTTATCTACTGATGAAATCTTGGCGACAACAACTTCTCCTCATTATACGATATCTTGTATTGGGTGGTACTTGAGCTCTATATATTTACTTGTCTTATGGGCTCGTGGTTCCTTCGAGTTTGCTACTGCACCACTTATTATCTCAAAACACTATAATAATTTTGGGCAAACCAGGAATCACATCTAAGTCCATCATGATGTTTCTGAGCCATACGGCTTCTCTGGCTGCCTCAGAGGCTGCCATATACTCAGCTTCCATGGTGGAGTCAGAAATGCATTTCTGCTTAACACTCCTCCATTGTTATGGCTCCACTGTTAGAGTGTATACTAAAAGCCTAGCTTTTTGTATAACCATATATAAGAATCACATTGGTCAAATGTCCACATTCATGCTAAGTGTAGTTATCCATTTAATTTATATTGTAGATAACATGGTGTGAGAAGACACACAGAAGTTCATGTTATTAGTTCCTTATAAATTATAAACAGTTGCTCATGACCAAGATGGAATGAGACAAACCATTGGAGTGGTTGTAGTGTAATTAGGTATTAGTTTATCTTGACTAATAAATTACACTAGTACACTATGAGTGTATTGAGCAGGACCATTTGAGGAAGTTTCCTTTTATACTGACTATATAAAAGAACAATACCTCTGTTATTATGGAAGTGTGTACTCTTAATCATGATATAATAACAAGCACATATACTTAATATTTATTTCTTTAATTTATCAAAGGGTGCGATTAAGCTCATTAAATCAATAGGTTCAATAAGTTGGGAAATGATATTATTTATATGGTGTGTTATTGATTATAGAATGAAACTGTGTCTTAGTAATCTAGGTTAATGATGTCCCCTTGAGGAGCTCATAAGGCTTGTCATGTAAACCCTGCAGGCGGACTTAGTCCGACATGACGATAAGGTTGAGTGGTACTACTCTTGGAGTAAGATATTAATTAAGTGATTTGTCAGTAACTCATTTAATTAGTGGGCATTCGATATCTTAAACACAAGAAGATTAACACACTCATGATAAGAAGGAGCCCATATAATAATATGGGATTGGTGCGGTAGTTCAATAATAACTCTTTAGTGGAATGAGTTATTATTGATGAACTCGAGTTGGGTGTTCGGAGCGAACACGGGAAACTCAAGTTCATCGGAAGACCAAAACCAATTTATCCTCTAGGTCCCTATCGTAGCTTCTTAATTATAAAGTGTTATATCCACCCATACCCACCTTCTTACCCATCTTAAGGTGGTCAACCAAGCCAAGCTTGGAGCCGAAGCATGGGTCAACCAATATATTCCTTGGATGGATCAAGTAGGTGGTCGGCCCTAACATGGAGCCCAAGGTAGTGGCCGGCCCAATAAAAATAAAAGGGATTTTATTTTTTACAATCTTTCCTTATGTGGAAGTCATGATTTAAAAGAGAGTTTTAAATTAAAGGTATAACTAGTTATTAGTTTTCGCATCATTACTAGTTTATTCTTTTGTTTAGATCTTGAAATACCAAACACAAGAGGCTAACAATTCTAGGTTTCGGATTTATGTCTTGAATTTGTGTTTCTTTTGTTTTTCAATCTTGTGATTCGATTGTTCTTATTAGTTAAACCTAGGGTTACTATAAGGAAATTAAATATTGAATTTCGTTGAAGGCTTTGTCTAGGAAGTGGTGGATGGTCCCATACTCAAGAAGGCTTAGTGCCTCGCCATGTTTAACCTGGAATCTGATCTCTGAAATAAATATTTAATCGAATTTGTAACATGAGTGGATTTGGATCAATAATATTAAGCATCGTTTATGATCCAAGTCTAAACCACTAATAATAGATAAGTTAAATTTGGAATCAATAATGTTAAGTTCCGTTTGCGATTCCAAATATAATTTCTAAAGAACACAATAGGTTGTTAGGAAATGTTCAGGACTTGTACAAAATTTTTGTACAGGGGAACAAGTACGATATTATGAGTAGCAACCAACATCCACTTCCTAAAGTAAACAAAAAACCTCGAGGTTGACTTACTATTGTCCCTATCTGATTAGAAATCTGAATCCGTGTAACCCACAGGGAGCAAATCATCTGCTTTGTAATCTAGCATATAATCTCTAGTCCTTCTCAGGAACTTCAATATATACTTTACGACAGTCCAATGCCCTTGTCCTGGGTTACTTTGATATCTGCTAACCATGCCCATGGCAAAATAGATATCCGGTCTCGTACATAGCATCGCATACATTAGGCTTCCTACAACCGAAGCATAAGGAACCACCTTCATCTCCTCTATCTCCTTTGATGTCTTTAGGAGACATCTCTTTAGATACGGGTACTCTATGCCAAAAAGGTAGACAACCTTTATTGGAGTTTTGTA
This sequence comes from Zingiber officinale, assembly GCF_018446385.1. Lineage (NCBI taxonomy): Eukaryota > Viridiplantae > Streptophyta > Magnoliopsida > Zingiberales > Zingiberaceae > Zingiber > Zingiber officinale. Next base: position 33,178,077 of record NC_055999.1, on the reverse strand, counting down.
TGCTAAAATGAGCTAGGATAGTATTGATATATGAAGCTTGGGATAAGGACAATATCTTTTTCTTGCGATCCCTTATTATTTTGATCCCAAGAATATGTCCGCATTCTCCCAAGTCTTTCATATCAAATTACTTGGACAACCATACCCTTACTTCTGACAATACTTTGATATTGTTGCTAACTAACAAAATGTCATCTACATATAGTACAAGAAATATCATCACATTTCCATCACTCTTCTTGTATACACAAGACTCATCCGGACATTGAATGAATCCATAAGACTGGATAACTTCATTAAACCAGATGTTCCAAGAACTTGAAGCTTGCTTCAGTTCATAAATAGACCAATTGAGCTAACATACTAGATACTCTTTGCCCTTTGTAATAAACCCCTCTAATTGCTTCATATGAATGTTTTCTTTAAGACTTCCGTTAAGGAAATCTATCTTGATATCCATTTACCAAACCTCATAATGCATATGAGCAGCAATAGATAAGAGTATCCGGATAGACTTAAGCATAGCTATTTGCGAAAAGGTTTCCTCATAATCGATTCCCTCTTTCTGAGTATACCCTTCGCAACAAGCCTTGCTTTGATGGTTTCGACCTTCCCGTTTATCCCTCTTTTCCTTTTGTAGACCCATTTATACCCAATTTCTTTTACACCATTAGGTGGTTCTACAAGCTCCCAGACTTGATTAAAATACATAGATTCTATTTCAGAGTTCATTGCTTTTTGCCAAGATGCTGTATCTTAATCTTGGAGTGTTTTGTCATATGTCAGGGGATCAGGTTCATGTTCAATAGGGATCAAGTCTGAAGACTCTCCCAAAACATGAATCTCTCAGGTTGCCTAATAACCCTCACACAACGACGAGGCACTGTCTGTAATTGTGCATCATTAGTGACACGTGTTACAGTTTCTTGTGATATCTCATCTTGTACAGTTGGTACTAGTTTAGACGTGTCTTCTCTAATTTCCTTAAGAACAATTTTACTCATGGGCTTGTGGTTTATTACATAGTCCTCTTCTAAAAATCAGGCATTGGTGCTAACAATGACCTTCTGATTTTTAAGACTATAAACCTCCTTTCGTTTCTCTAGGATAACCCACAAACAAGTGAACTCCTGTTCATAAATCCAACTTATCAGTCTCTCCCTTCAGCATATGTGCTGGACTACGCCAAATTCGAATATGCTTCAGACTAGGCTTACGCCCATTCTACAATTCTATGGGAGTAGAGGGTTCTGACTTAGAATGTACTATGTTCACTTCCGTTTCTAGAGTATATCCTCAAAATGAATTTGATAATTCTGAATAACTCATCATTGATCTAAGTATTTTCATAAGAGTCCTATTCCTTCGTTACACCATCCTGTTGCGGTGTACCATGTGAAGACAATTAGGATTGAATCTCATCCTCTGATAAGTAACTCCTAAACTATCCTAAGAGGTATTTGCCACTATGATCAGACCATAGTATCTTGATACTTTTACCATGATGTTTTTTCACATCAGTCTTGTACTCTTTGAACTCATCAAAGCACTCATACTTACGACACATCAAGTAAATGTACCCATATCTTGAATAGTTGTCTATAAAAGAGATGAATATTCGAAACCACCTCTTGCCTGGATAGTCATAGGTTCACACAAATCAGAATTAACTAATTTCAACACGTCTTTGGCTTTATACCCCTTAGCCTTAAAAGGTCTCTTGGTTATTTTCTCTTCCAAGCGAGACTCGCAGGTTGGAAAGTTTTTCCACCACCAATGAACCTAAAAGTTCATCGGCTATTAACCTTTGAATCCTACTCAAGTTAACATGACCTACCCTTAGACGCCAAAGATATGTTTGGTTCATTTTTGAAGGTTGATTTCTCTTATTATAATTAGAAGATGTGTTATTAATTTCCATTTGTTGCATCATGGAAGTTATTGGATTTAGAGTATATAAATTACCAACCAATGTACCAGAACAAATAATTTCTCTATTCTTCTTGATAACAACTTTGTCATCAAAAGAAACAGAATATCCATCCTTAAATAGTTTAGAAACTGAAATCAAATTCTTTCTAAAAGTTGGTACATAAAGGTAATTTCTCAAAATCAATATTTTTATTACTATCAAAGAATAAACATCTCCCACAGCAACAACCACCACTTTCGTAGTATTGCCCATGTAAACAGTGATTTCTCCTTCATTTAGTCGTCAGATTTCTTTGAACCCCTGCAATGAATTGCAGACATGATCAGTGGCTCCCGTATCTACACACCAGGTATCGGTAGATAAAACCACTAAACATGTTTCAAGAACTAATGAATAAGATACACCTATATTGTTCTCATTTTTGAGAGGACATTCCACCTTAGTGTCCAAGTTTTATTTCCAATCATTATAATTGGAACTAGTAAGTCTATTTTCTAGTATAACTGCTAGGGAATTGAAAACCATTTGAAATCCTAAGAATCACAAAACATTTGGTCAAGACCAACACCTTAAAATCCCCGTGAATTTTGTATGCCACGTTAGTGTGGACGTATACAAATTCAATTATTTGTAAGAGGAGATTTTTGTTAGAGTTATATTAAAAGTCTAGCTTTTTGTATAAACATTTATAAGAATCACATTAGTCAAATGACTACATTTATGCTAAGTGTAGTTGCCCATTTAATTTATATTGTAGATAACATGGTGTGAGGAGACACACAAAAGTTTATGTTATCAGTTCCTTATAAATTATAAACAATTATTCACAACTAAGATGGAATGGGACAAACCATTGGAGTGGTTGTAGTGTAATTAGTTATTAGTTTATCTTGACTGATAAATTACACTAGTACACTATGTGTATTGAGCAGGATCATTTGAGATAGTATCTTTTTATACTGACTACATAAAAGAATAATACCTCTATTATTATGGAAGTGTGTACTCTTAATCATGATATAATAACAAACACATATACTTAATATTTATTTCTTTAATTTATCAAAGGGTGCGATTTAGCTCGTTAAATCAATAGGTCTGATAAGTCGGGAAATGATATTATTTATATGGCGTGTTGTTGATTATAGAATGAAACTGTGTCCTAGTAATCTAGGTTGATGATGTCCCCTTGAGGAGCTCATAAGGATTGTCATGTAAACCCTGCAGGTGGATTTAGTCCGACATGACAATAAGGTTGAGTGGTATTACTCTTGGAGTTAGATATTAATTTAGTGAGTTGTGAGTAACTCATTTAATTAGTGGACATTCGATTTCTTAAACACAGGGAGATTAACACACTCATGATAAGAAGGAGCCCATACAATAATATGGGATTGGTGTGGTAGTTCAATAATAACTCTTTACTGGTATGAGTTATTATTGATGAACTCGATTTGGGTGTTCGGGGCGAACACGGGAAGCTCAAGTTCATCGGGAGACCAAAACCAATTCCTCCTCTCGGTCCCTGTCATAGCTTCTTAATTATAAAGTCTTATATCCACCTAAAGCCCACCTTCTTACCCATCCTTAGGTGGCTGGCCAAGCCAAGCTTGAAGCCCAAGCAAGGGCCGGCCAAACCATGCCTTTGATGGGAATAAGATGTGTGCGGCCTAGCTTGGAGCCCAAGCTTAGGTGGCCAGCCACATAAAAAATAAAAGGGAGTTTATTTTTAAAAAAACCTTCCTTATACGGATGCCATGTTTTTAAAAGAGAGTTTTAAAAATTAAATCTTTCCTTTTATAGTTTCTATAAAGGATTAAGAGAAAGGTTTGATATCTTTCCTTATTTGTAGTTAAAAGGAAGATTTTAATTTTTGAAGAAAACTTTCCATAATTGTAATCATCCACATGTTTTAAAAGGGAGATTTTAATTTATAAAAGTTTTCTTTTATAACCAACCATGGAGGGAATTTAAAAGAGAACTTTTTTATTTTAAATATTTCCGGAAAGAAATAAGGAAGCTTTAATTTTATGTTTAAAACTTGCCTTGTTTAGTGCACATGATGTGGTCGACCATTGAAAGATTAAAAGGAAGTTTTAATTAAATTTTCATTTTTAGTCATTGGCAAGGAAAATAAGGAAGTTTTAATTATGTTTAAAATTTTCCTTATTTTCCAAGACCAAGGAATATAAAAGAGAGGGTAGAGGTGCCTCACCACATAACACACATCTATTATTCCTCTCTTCTTCTTCCAAGGTGGTGGTCGGCCCTCTTCTTCTCCTATTATTCTTCCTCGGTGGCCGGCGACATCTCATCTCTAGGGGTTTTTGGTTGCCGGATCTTGTTATAGGAAGAAGGAGAGATAGGAGGCATTGTTTCTTAGTATGTAACACCCGCGAAAGTTTTAGCTATACATGTGGGTATTTTCTTTTAGAATAAAAGGAAAAGGGAAATAGAACCAAAAAGAAATAAAAAGAGAGAGAAGTTAAGGCTTGAACCTTGAACCCCTCACAATAGATAAAGCTAAATTGGTGTATGATAACCAATAGAGTCATGAATTATAATGACCCGCCTCCTACTGGCTAGGCTGCGAGGCCGATCGCTACATTATGCTGTGCTAAATTACTATTGCGAAAAATCTGGATTGATTAAAATTTTACTAAACTAATTACTGTAAACTGAACTTAATATTCTAGGTGTACCTAAGAGTCGTACACATGCTAGGGGAGATATTCTATGCCTTTCGGATGTCCTGCTAGCTGTAATCAGGTATTTCAATCGATCCATGGATCGATTGGGCTGTCGGATCGATCCCGTGATCGACCCAGCTAGATACTGGCACGAAAGAAGGCTCTGGATCGGTCGGCTGACCGATCCAGAAGCTGTATCGCTTCTGTACGCGGCTGGATCGGTCTACCGACCAATCCAGGAGTACACGATCGGTCGGTAGACCGATCCAGTAGCTTATTGATTGGTCGGCTGACCGATCAATGAACCTCAGTACTCACTGTTCGCCTCTGGATCGGTCGGCTGACCAATCCATAAACTCTCTGTTCGCGCTTGGATCGGTCAGCTGACCTCTGATCGGTCTGTAGACCGATCTGGGTTCTGATTTCACCCTGAAACTCTGATTTCAGCACTCTGGAGTGCCAAAACTTCACACAACAATTCTAAAATCAATTGGAATATATTCTAGGAACTATTAACCAGCATTCTAACATAATTACTAACAAACTAAATAAATCTCCCATGGTTTAAACATTCTAAGGTCTAAAAATGCATGAAAGAAGAAATACTAAGAATTCAACTATTTAAGCTTGCTAAAACCCCTGAGGATCTTTTATTCCAGTTCCTGCCACACACACCATCTTTGCATTGAACTCCAGCTTCCTCTGCTAGTCCATTTTCCCTTTACCTTTATCTGCAGTATAAGGAAAGTAGAATCTGTAAGCTTAAAGCTTAGTAAGAAACCAACTACCTCACTAAAACTTGCAACGATGCAAACATGCTTTTAAAGAATGCTATTTGAAAACATGTACTGGCATGACATACTATGGTTGCAAGCATAAACTGAAATAACTGAACATGTAAGCTGAAACATGGCATAGCAAGCTAATCACATAGAACAATAATAGAGAACTAAGCTAACTGAAGCTAACCTGAAGCTGAAATCAAACTCAACTAACATAACTGATTTTATGAGTTTTGAAAACTAATAGCATAGTAGATCAAAATAATAATCATGTTGCTAATGGGCCCGACAACTGTACTTGCTGTGCGCGCATCCCTAACTAGACCCGGGTTTGCAAGTCCCGCATTTAGTAGGGTTTACTAGGTTATCTAAACCTAGGGACCGACTATGGGAGCCCAGCCCAATGGATATCTAATCCAGTACAGAGCCAACTGAAAAGTAAAATACTGAATATAGCTAAACTGTTCTAAATTGCTGTTTCTAGGTTATCTGAACCTAGAGCTAGGTTGTCTGAACCCAGAGGCGACTGTGGGAGCCCACCCATTGGACCGTAGTCCCATATAAGCTAGAATAAACTGATTTACTGATTTAGATGCTTCTAATGCATTCGACTGAGCTATTAAAATGCCTAGTTTGCATTTTTACTTAACTAGCTATTTTATCGAACACTTAGTATGCTTTAACTCTCCTCTCTATTAGGGAAACTACCTTTAGGCACCCGACAACATCAAAACCTCCAACTGAAGGGGGTAAAGACATGTCCGGCCCATCCGAAGGCACTCACTAAATCCCTAAACCTGCGAGGAGGGTTAATTTCACGCTATGCGTTGATAAAAATCTGCATATAGCTAAACTAATGCGTAGAAAACCCAAACGGAGCTACTTATACTGCAGGTGAGGGGTTTCTTACCTCGTACACTAATTTCCTTACAATTCTATTCGCTAGAATTCCGGTGGAGATGACTTCTCGACAATCTTCTCACGTCTACGTGTTCCTCTCGCGGAAGGAAGCGTCCTTGTGTCGGAGATGTCGCCGGAAGAAGCCTTTGGGACCCTAGGGATGGAATCCTAGGTATGCTGGTGGTTGGCGCCGAGAGAAGAAGAGGAAGGGAGAGGGGTGTTCGGCGTGAGGGTTTGGAGGGGAGGAGTTTGCCGAACCAAATTCTAAAATAAACCAAACCCAACCTAACTCTTCTATTTATATTAAGTGGATAATTGAACCCAACTCTAATATAAATATAATTGATTCCTCTTTCTTTCAGCACGGCCCTGTTGGGTTTACCGGTTACTAAGGCTAACTAAAAGTTATCGGATCCGAGAGGTTCCGGGTTCGATTCCCGCCTAAGCTATTTTGCGGTTCTAATTATTTTTGCTGCTTCCGCTACTCGGAAAATTCTGGAAAAATATCTAAAAATTCCAGAAAAATCATAGAATATTTATAATGCAGTTTCGAGAATTTTCGGGCGTTACATGAATGATATATGATTAGCAAAGAATGGAAATTTTTAGTTAAATGCAAGAGTATGATTAAGTAAGGAAGCAAGAAAATGTCAAGTAGCTTTCCTCCTCTCTCTCTTGGTTAAGAGAAGAAGCAAGCAAAAGACAAAAGACAAGTTGCCTTTTTCTTCTTTCTTCTTTCTATTTTCGTGAGAATGAATGAGGGTGAGGGAATAGAGGAATCAAGGGGATGAATTGGGACATTTTTTCCTTTTTCCTCATTGAGGATAAATAGGAATGAGAGAAGAGAAGGGAAAGAAAGGTTGGCTACTTCTTCCTCCTTCTTCTTCCTCCTCCTTCTTTCTCCTTCTTCCTCCTCCACCGAGACCTAAAACTCTCCCCTCTCCCATTTCCGAATCCCAAGTTAAGGTTTTCTCTCTAAGAAAACTAATTCACAAGAAGGAGTTCTCAAGATCTACTACTTACAAGCAAGAGAAGCAAAAAGGGAGAACTAGAAGGAGAAGTTTTCTTCTTCCTCTTCACAAGGGTACCTTCTTTTAAGAAAAAAAAACCAAGCAAGAGGAGGTAAGTATCCCCTCACCTGCGGTACAAGTAGTTCATGTGTTTTTCCATGAGTTTAGATTGCTGAAAAATCTAGGGTTGCTTCTTGAAACTTTCGGCCACCAAAGTATAAAAACTTAAGGAAGCTTAAGACCTAAACTAAACATGCTCACTACGTTTCTTATGATATGTACCCTATGATAGGAGAGTAGTTTAGTGTTCTTATGCTTGTACGTTGCTTAGAACTTAGATTCATATTCTTTAAACTTTCGGCCAAGGCATGAATAAAAGACCTAGGAAAGCTTAAGACCTAACTAAACATGCTCACGATGTCCCTTACGATATGTAACTTAGGATATGAGTTCTGTTTAGAATTCTAATGTTTTTTTTATGTTTCTTGAAATCTAGATCTATGCCTAGTAGGTTTTGGCATGATAGAAATGAAGGCCTAGGAGAGTTTAAAATTTAATCTATCATGCTCATGACTTTCTTTATGATATGGTATGAAGATTTCTTAGTGTTTTCATACTTGTATGTTGCTTGGAACCGAAATGCATGCCACTTTAGGGTTTTAGGGTTACGGCCATGATAGAAATGAAGGTCTAGGAGAGTTTAAAATTTAATCTATCATGCTCATGACTTTTCTTATGATATGGTATGAAGATTACTTAGTGTTTACATGCTCGCATGTTGCTTGCAACCTAGATGCATCCCACTTTAGGGTTTCGGCCATGATGAGATTAAGGGTTTAAGAAAGCTTAAAATCAAATCTAATATGCTCATGGTTTTCCTTATGATATGATATGAAGTTAGCTGGATATTCTTATGTTTGTATGTTGCTTAGACTTAGTTTCATGCTCCTTAAACATTCGGCCATAAAAAGATTAAAATACCTAGGAAGCTTAGAACCTAAACTAAACATGCTCATGATGGTCCCTATGGTATATAATATGAAGTTGGTTTAGGGTTCACATGCTTTTAAGTTACTAGTAACCTAGATTCATGCTTGGCAAGTTTCGGCCATAACAAGATTAAAAGACCTAGGAAGCTTAGAACCTAAACTAAACATGCTCATGATGTTCTTTATGATAAGTGCTATGAAGTTGGTTTAGGGTTCATATGCTTTTATGTTGCTTGTAGCCTAGGACAATACCTTGCATGTTTCGGCCACTCCATGGAATTAGGGTTAGAGACCCAATTATGATTTACTATGTGTCTCACATGCTATGATATGAATTAGGAGATGATAGTTAATGTTTTCCATGCATGATTATGTTTCCCTATGATATGTTATATGCTCATTTATGTATGCTTATGAATTATGCATGATAATGACTCTTATGATGGGCTATGCTCAAGTATGCATGTTTTATGATATGACAAGAAAAGGCCTAAGAGATGCTTCCCTATTAGTTAGGATTAAGAGAACTCTTTATGATATAACAAGTAAAGGCATAAGAGTTGCTTCCCTATTAGTTGGGACTAAGAGCACTCTTCATGATATGATAAGTAAATATGACATGCTACTTTACTTTTTATATGGCTTGTACCGTACCTTAGTGTCCAAGGGATGGGCTCCTTAGTTCGCCCCTAGGTCGATGATCGTAGTACGGACCTAGTTCCCTAGTAGGTTCGGGACTAGTACCCCGTCCTAGGGATTGCGCGCATTTATATTATGTGGTACATAGCCGGGGCCTCATGTTGAGATTATATTTAAGTATTATATGATATGTTTTTTTTAAAGACATCTTGCACATGACATGACGCATGTTTTTGAAAAACATCTTGCATATACTTTTATGATATGATATGACATGATGCTCTTTATGATATGATATGACATGATGCTCTTTTATGATATGATATGTTATGATATGATATGACATGATGCTCTTTCATGATATGATACGAATGACATGATACTCTTATATAAGATGATATGATAGGTTATGATGCTCTTTTACATGATATGATGTTTAGATGATTATGTCTCCATGTTATATGCTTATGTGATTATGCTATGATATATGTTTTTTTTTTATGAGTAGGAAAGGATCTTACTAAGCCTGTGTGCTTATAGTTTACTTTCCTTGTACCGCAGATAAAGGCAAAGGATGGATAAACTAAGGGAGCAGCAGGAGGGGCAAGAGATGTGTGTGGTGGTGGCTCGGCTAAGGAAAAAGACCTGCTTATGTTAATTTATGCTTGATATGAACTATGCATACCCTATGTTAGTGTTTTGCATGATTAATTAACACTTATTCATGCTTATGTTAGAAATTGATATCATGACTTCTTAAATTTAAAATTATGCTAAACATGCTCACATGATTATAGATGTTTAGATAATTAGTTATTTGTGTTTAAAAGAAAAGAAAAATATATAAATAAATACTTACGCCACTTTAGAAATAGATTAATATGCATGTATGTTCCTGTAACCCCATCATATGAGAAGGGCAGGCGTTACAAGTTGGTATCAGAGCGAGGTTAGCCTTCCCACTACACACACGTCAAGCCTCCATCCTGCCGCTCCAAGTAAGAATCTTTGTACTTACTCTATTTCTTTATGCATGATAAGAAATACTTTTAGTATGCATGAACATAAATATAACTGATACGAATTCCCTTTATGTACGATAAGCGATGTTTTAATATGCACGGATATAAGTAGAATGACCATGGAGTTATCCTAGCCTTATTATCATTTATGAAGATATATATGGCTAGAAGACGCGGTAACAGGACCGATGAGATAGTGACTCCACCGGATCTGACACATGTAGTCACAGACCTCCAGCGTCAGATCACGGAACAACAAAAAGTAATCACTGCTTTGATGAATCAGCAAGGAAACCCTGTCACCCCACCAGCAAATCAGAATACGTTGCCTGTCATACCTACAGCTGCACCAGTACCACCGGTAGCCCCTGTCCCAGTGGTCCGACATGAGACTTACTTAATACAGTGGCTAAGGCTGAAGCCGGAGAACTTCTCGGGTACTTGTGAGCCATGGCACGCCCAAGCCTGGTTTAAGATGGTGGAAAGTATAGTGGAACTACTGGACTGGCCCGTACCAGAAAAGATCAAGTGCGTGTCATTTTGCTGTTCTGGAGACGCAAGAATGTTGTGGGAAAGGGTTAAGATCAAGATACAAGTTAATTAGATGAACTGGGCGAACTTCGAAGAGGAGTTTTTCCATATACGGGTAACAAACCGGCATTACGATGAGTTCACCGAGTTCCGGCAAGGTGACTTATCAGTTAACGAAGCAGTGAAGCACTTCAACCGTCTTGCACGCCTCTGCCCAGAGTTGGTTAGCACGGAAAGAGAAAGGGTCAGACTGATGCTGAAGATGCTCCGACCCGAGATAGCTTTGAATGTGGCTGGCGAAATTAATAGACCGTAGACTACAGAAGAGCTGGTCAGCAGTGCCCTGATCACCGAACACTATCAGAAGGCGATGAACGAGAGTAAGAATCAAGCACAGACAGAAGGACAGAAACCTCAAGGTACCAGAGCAAGCTGGAAAGGAAACCCTAATGGAAAAAGAAAGCAATGGAACAACGCTAAAGGTGGTCCAGCGAATAAGTAACCTAAGTACCCTCAATGTACCACTTGTGGGAAGCAGCATTCCGGGGTATGCCACAAGGGTACGAAAAAGTGCTACAGTTGCGGATGGGAAGGACATATGGCCAGAGACTTCCCTATCCGGTTCCAGGCACCATCCCAGCAGTATAACCAGAACAGGAGTGACTCCTCACAGCTACACCAGATGCAAGCTGCCATAGAAGGGACTCAGATTAGCCAAGGGAGATTGGAAGCCCCGCCAGTTACGACAAATGCCAGGGTTTTCTCTCTCACCAAAGAAGATGTGGCGAGTGCTTCTACAGTTGTCACAGGTCAGCTACCTATTTTCAGTCAGTATGCTACTGTGTTATTTGATACTGGGGTGACACACTCGTTTGTCTCTACACCCTTCATGAGAAAGATAGACATGCCACCCCAAGCCTTAGATCGCAAGTGCTTAACGACCCTGCCTTCGGGAGAAGTGATGCCATCTAATCATATGTTGTGAGCCGTGCCTATCCAAATCGCAGACAGAGAACTCTACTGCGATCTGATAGTACTTGACATGCGGGATTTTGACATTATACTAGGCATGCATTTCCTGAGTAAGTACGGTGCTTCGATCGAGTGCCGTAAAAGAAAAGTGGTCTTATGACCTGAAGCTGAACCGATGTTTGAATTTTTTGGAGAACCAAGGAAGGAAACTGAGAGATTCTTATCAGCCATAAAGGCACAAAAGATGTTAGATAAGGGATTACTAGGTTTCTAGCACATGTGGTCGATACAAGTCAACCCGAGGACCAGAATCTAGAAGATGTCAGGGTGGTATGCAACTATCCGAAAGTGTTTCCCGATGAACTACCAGGGTTAGCCCCTGATAGAGAAATAGAATTCGAGATCGAATTGATTCCTAGTACTAAACCAATCTCTAAAGCACCTTATCGTATGGCGCCGGCTGAGTTGAAGGAACTTCAGGGACAACTACTAGAGTTACTCGACAAGAGACTTATTCGCCCTAGTCACTCTCCATGGGGAGCTCCAGTACTATTTGTGAAAAAGAAGGATGGGTCTATGTGAATGTGTATAGACTACCGAGCGCTGAATAATGTGACAATCAAGAACAGGTACCCTCTTCCACGGATCGACGACCTGTTCGACCAGTTAAAGGGTGCAACCGTCTTCTCTAAGATTGACCTAAGGTCCGGCTATCATCAAGTGAAATTAAAACAAGATGATATACCGAAGACGGCATTTCGAACAAGATACGGACACTATGAGTTCATAGTTATGCCCTTTGGAGTGACAAATGCTCCTGCTGTACATATGGATATGATGAATCAGGTATTTATGGCATATCTCGATAAATTTGTGATCGTCTTCATTGAGGATATTCTCATCTATTCAAGAACTCAAGAAGAGCATGCTGAACACCTGAATACCGTACTACAGATCCTTCAAGAGAAACAACTATATGCAAAGTTTTCCAACTGCGAGTTCTAGCTCGATCGAGTATCATTCTTGGGTCATGTTATCTCCAAGGATGGAGTAATGGTAGATCCGAACAAGATCGAAGCTGTAAGTAACTGGAATAGGCCAAAGAATGCCAGTGAAATCAGAAGTTTTCTCGGGCTAGCAGGCTACTACAGGAAGTTTGTAGAGGACTTCTCCAAAATTACAGCCCCTATGACAGTTCTCACCAAGAAGAACAAAAAGTATGAATGGACGGATGACTGCGAGAAGAGTTTCACAGAATTGAAAAGGAGACTGACCAGTGCTCCGATCCTTACTCTTCCGGAAAGTAACAAAGGCTTCGATATGTACAGCGATGCTTCCATATTAGGACTTGGAGCTGTACTCATACAAGACGGCAAGGTCATTGCCTACGCCTCTAGACAACTCAAAGAGAATGAAAGGAATTACCCCACTTATGACCTAGAACTAGCAGCCGTGGTCTTTGCTCTCAAAACATAGAGACATTATTTATATAGAGCCAGTGTAAGATTTATACCGACCACCAGAGTCTGAAATATTTCTTCACACAGAAAGACCTGAATATGCGACAACGCAGATGGCTCGAGCTAGTCAAGGACTATGACTGCGAGATCTTTTATCATCCAGGAAAAGCGAACAAAGTGGCTGATGCACTCAGCAGGAAGTCCTGTGCCACCTGATGTCGCTATTCTAAGTTCAAGGATGAACTTTCTATGAGGTATGGGGTACTGTAACACCCGCAAAATTTTTAGCTATACATGTGGATATTCTCTTAGTGAATAAAAGGAAAAGGGAAATAGAACCAAAAAGAAATAAAAAGAGAGAGAAGTTAAGGCTTGAACCTTGAACCCCTCACAATAGATAAAGCTAAATTGGTGTATGATAACCAATAGAGTCATGAATGATATATGATTAGCAAAGAATGGAAATTTGTAGTTAAAAGCAAGAGTATGATTAAGTAAGGAAGCAAGAAAATGTCAAGTAGCTTTCCTCCTCTTTCTCTTGTTAAGAGAAGAAGTAAGCAAAAGACAAAAGACAAGTTGCCTTTTTCTTCTTTCTTCTTTCTATTTTCGTGAGAATGAATGAGGGTGAGGGAATATAGGAATCAAGGGGATGAATTGGGACATTTTTTCCTTTTTCCTCATTGAGGATAAATAGTAATGAGAGAAGAGAAGGGAAAGAAATGTTGGCTACTTCTTCCTCCTTCTTCTTCTCTCCTCCTTCTTTCTCCTTCTTCCTCCTCCACCGAGACCTAAAACTCTCCCCTCTCCCATTCCGAATCCCAAGCTAAGGTTTTCTCCCTAAGAAAACTAATTCACAAGGAGTCCTCAAGATCTACTCCTTACAAGCAAGAGAAGCAAAAAGGGAGAACTAGAAGGAGAAGCTTTCTTCTTCCTCTTCACAAGGGTACCTTCTTTTAAGAAAAAAAAAAACCAAGCAAGAGGAGGTAAGTATCCCCTCACCTGCGGTACAAGTAGTTCATGTGTTTTTCCATGAGTTTAGATTGTTGAAAAATCAAGGGTTACTTCTTGAAACTTTCGGCCACCAAAGTATAAAAACTTAAGGAAGCTTAAGACCTAAACTAAACATGCTCACTACGTTTCTTATGATATGTACCCTATGATAGGAGAGTAGTTTAGTGTTCTTATGCTTGTATGTTGCTTAGAACTTAGATTCATATTCTTTAAACTTTCGGCCAAGGCATGAATAAAAGACCTAGGAAAGCTTAAGACCTAACTAAACATGCTCACGATGTCCCTTACGATATGTAACATAGGATATGAGTTCTGTTTAGAATTCTAATGTTTTTTTTATGTTGCTTGAAATCTAGATCTATGTCTAGTAGGTTTTAGCCATGATAGAAATGAAGGCCTAGGAGAGTTTAAAATTTAATCTATCATGCTCATGACTTTCTTTATGATATGGTATGAAGATTTCTTAGTGTTTTCATACTTGTATGTTGCTTGTAACCTAAATGCATGCCACTTTAGGGTTTTAGGGTTTCGTCCATGATAGAAATGAAGGTCTAGGAGAGTTTAAAATTTAATCTTTCATGGTCATGACTTTTCTTATGATATGGTATGAAGATTACTTAGTGTTTTCATGCTAGCATGTTGCTTGGAACCTAGATGCATCCCACTTTAGGGGTTCGGCCATGATGAGATTAAGGGTCTAAGAAAGCTTAAATTTAAATCTAACATGCTCATGGTTTTCCTTATGATATGATATGAAGTTAGCTTGATATTCTTATGCTTGTATGTTGCATAGACTTAGTTTCATGCTCCTTAAACATTCGGCCATAACAAGTTTAAAATACCTAGGAAGCTTAGAACCTAAACTAAACATGCTCATGATGGTCCCTATGGTATATGATATGAAGTTGGTTTAGGGTTCACATGCTTTTAAGTTACTAGTAACCTAGATTCATGCTTGGCACGTTTCGGCCATAACAAGATTAAAAGACCTAGGAAGCTTAGAACCTAAACTAAACATGCTCATGATGTTCTTTATGATAAGTGCTATGAAGTTGGTTTAGGGTTCATATGCTTTTATGTTGCTTGTAGCCTAGGACAATACCTTGCATGTTTCAGCCATGGAATTAGGGTTAGAGACCCAATTATGATTTACTATGTGTCTCAAATGCTATGATATGAATTAGGAGATGATAGTTAATGTTTTCCATGCATTATTATGTTTCCCTATGATATGTTATATGCTCATTTATGTATGCTTATGAATCATGCATGATAATGACTCTTATGATGAGCTATATGCTCAAGTATGCATGCTTTATGATATGACAAGAAAAAGCCTAAGAGATGCTTCCTTATTAGTTGGGATTAAGAGCACTCTTTTTGATATGACAAGTAAAGGCCTAAGAGTTGCTTCCCTATTAGTTGGGACTAAGAGCACTGTTCATAATATGATAAGTAAATATGACATGCTACTTTACTTTTTATATGGCTTGTACCGGACCTTAGTGTCCAAGGGATGGGCTCCTTAGTTCTCCCCTAGGTAGACGGTCATAGTACGAACCTAGTTCCCTAGTAGGTTTGGGACTAGCTACCCCGTCCTAGGGATTGCGCGCATTTATGTTATGTGGTACATAGCCGGACCCTCATGTTGAGATTATATTTAAGTATTATATGATATGTTTTTTTTAAAAGATATCTTGCACATGACATGATGCATGTTTTTGAAAGACATCTTGCATATACTTTTATGATATGATATATTATGTTATGATATGACATGATGCTCTTTTATGATATGATATGTTATGATATGATATGATATGATGCTCTTTTATGATATGATATGTTATGATATGATATGACATGATGCTCTTTTATGATATGATACGTTATGATATGATATGACATGATGCTCTTTCGTGATATGATACGTATGACATGATACTCTTATATAAGATTATATGATAGGTTATGATGCTCTTTTACATGATATGATGTTTAGATGATTATGTCTCCATGCTATATACTTATGTGATTATGCTATGATATATGTTTTTTTTTTGTGAGTAGGAAAGAATCTTATTATGTCTGTGTGCTTATAGTTTACTTTCCTTGTACCGCAGATAAAGGTAAAGGATGGATAAACTAAGGGAGCAGTAGGAGGGGCAAGAGATGTGTGTGGTGGTGACTCGACTAAGGAAAAAGACCTGCTTATGTTAATTTATGCTTGATATGAACTATGCCTACTCTATGTTAATGTTTTGCATGATTTCTTAACACTTATTCATGCTTATGTTAGAAATTGATATAATGACTTCTTAAATTTAAAATTATGCTAAACATGCTCACATGATTATAGATGTTTAGATAATTAGTTATTTGTGTTTAAAAGAAAATAAAAATATATAAATAAATACTTCCGCTGCTTTAGAAATAGATTATTATGCATGTATGTTCCCGTAACCCCGTCATATGAGAAGGGCGGGCGTTACATAGTATCCCTTGGAGCTTGGTTGGTGGCCGAAGTTCTTCTTCTCTAGGAGATTGTGTTGGAATGTATACTAAAAGCCTAGCCTTTGTATAAACATTTAAAAATCACATTGTTCAATATCTACATGCTAAGTGTAGTTGTTCAATTAATTTGTATTGTAGATAACATTGTATGTGGTGTCACACATAGAAGATCATATTATCAGTTCCTTATAAATTATAAATAATAGCTCACGACTAAGATGGATAGGAATAAATCATTGGAATAGTTGTAGTGTAATTTGGTATTAATTTATCTTAACTATAAAATTACACTAGTGCACTCTGAGTGTATTGAGCAGGATCATTTAAGGTAAGTTCTTTTATACTGACTTAATAAAAGAACAAGACCTTAGTTATTATGGAAGTGTGTGCTCTTAATCCTAATGTAATAACAAGCACATATATTTAGTATTTATTTCTTTGACTTATCAAAGAGTGAGATTTAGTTTAATAAATCAATAGACCCGATAAGTTGGAAAATGATATTACTTATAGTGTGTGTTGTTGATTATAGAAGGAAACCGTGTCCTAGTAATCTAGGTTGATAATGTCCCCAGAGGAGCTCATAAGGATTGTCATGTTAAACCCTGTAGGTGGACTTAGTCCGACACGATAATAAAGTTGAGTGGTACTACTCTTGGACTAAGATATTAATTAAAGTGAGTTGTCAGTAACTTAATTAATTAGTGGGCATCCGACATCTTAAACACAGGGAGATTAACACACTTATAATAAGAAAGTGTCCAAAATGTAATTTGGGATTGGTGAGGTAGTTCAATAATAATTCTTTAGTGGTATGAATAATTATTGATGAAATTAAGTTGGGTGTTCGAGGTGAACACGGGAAGGTTAATTTCATCGGGAGACCAAAACCAATTCCTCCTCTTGGTCCCTATCGTAGTCTCTTATTTATAAAGTTTTATACCCACCTATACCCACCTTCTTACCCAACCTTAGGTGGCCGGCCAAGCAAGCTTGGAATCCAAGCTTGGGCCGGCCAAGCCATAGGTTGAGTCAAGTATAGGTGGCCAGCCCTAGCTTGGAGCCCAAGCTTGGTGTGGCTGGACATGTAATGAATAAAAGTGAATTTATTTAAAATCTTTCCATATGTAGATACCATGGTTTTAAAAGAGTGTTTAAAATTTAAATATTTCCTTTTATAGCTTTCTACAAAAGATTAAGTGAAAGGTTTTATATCTTTCCTTATTTGTAGTTAAAAGGAAGATTTTAATTTTTGATAAAACTTTCCTTTTTTGTAACCATCTTGATGATATAAAAGAGACTTTTAAAATTAAATCTTTCCTATTATAGTTTCTATAAAATATTAAGAACAGATTTGATGTCTTTCCTTATTTATAGATTGAGAGGAAGATTTTAATTTTAAAGATAACTTTCCTTTTTGGAAATCATCCACATGTTTTAATAGAGAGATTTTAATTTATAAAATTTATTTTTATAACCAACCATGAAGGGAAAAATTATTAGAAAAATTTTAATTTTAAAATTTTCTGGAAACAAATAAGGAAGTTTTAATTTTGTGTTTAAAACTTGCTTTATTTGGAGCACATGAGGTGGTCGGCCATAGCATGGGTTAAAAGGAATTTTCAATTGAATTTTCCTTATTAACCAATGGCAAGGAATATAAGGAGATTTTAGTTATAATTAAATTTCCTTATATGCCAAGACCAAGGAATATAAAAAAGGGGGTAGAGGTGCCTTCACCTCATAACATATCTTCTATAGTTTCTCCTCTCTTCCTTGGTGTGTGTTCAGCCCTATTCTTCTCCTCTTCTCTTATTCTTTAGTGGTCGGTGCATCCCCCTCTTGGAGTTCTTGTTGGTGGCCGGTTCTTGCTAGGAGAAGAAGGAGAGAAAGGAGGCTTTGCTCTTGCATCCCTTGGAGTTTGGTTGGTAGCTAAGACTTGCTTTTGCTTGGAGAAGGTTACTTGGCCGAAACTCGGAAGAAGGAAGAAGGAGGCTTGGTGGATTCTCATCTCGGTAGATCGTTGCCCACACAACGTCTAAGATAAGAAGAGGAATACGATTGAAGATCAAGAGGTTGTTGCTTACAAAGAAAGGTATAACTAGTAATTATTTTCCGCACCATACTAGTTTTCTTTGTATGAATTCCAAACACAAGAGGCTAGTGATTATATGTTTTAAATTTGTGATTCGAGTTTGTGTTTTTTTTTTTTTTTCAAATCTATGATTCGATTGTTCCTTTTGGTTAAACCTAGGGTTACTAAAAGTAAATTAAATATTAAATTTCTTTAAAAGGCTTTGTGTAGGCGGTGGTGGATGATCCCATACCCAAGAAGGCCTATTACCTCGCCATGCGGTCCTGGAAGACAATTTTAGAAATTAATATTTATTTGAATTTGTAACATGGGTGGATTTGGATCAATAATGTTAAGTATCGTTTGCGATCTAAGTATAAATCACTAAGAACAGATAAATTAAATTTGGAATCAATAATGTTAAGTTCTGTTTGTGATTCCTAATTTAATTTCTAAAGAACACAATAGGTTGTTAGTAAAGGTTCAGGACTTGTACAAAATTTTTGTATAGGAGAACCAGTATGATATTCCGCATAGCAACCAACAGATTGTTGGTGGCCGAAACTTGCAAGGAGAAGAAGGAGGCTTGGGTGGATTCTCATCTTGGTAGATCGTCTCCCACACGACGTCTGAGATACGAAGAGGAATATGACAGAAGATCGTGAGGTTTATAAGCTACAAAAGGTATAACTAGTTTTTGTTTCCGCATCATAACTAGTTCATCTTTTGTATGGATTTTGAAATACAAACACAAGATGCTAACGATTCTAGGTAATTGAATTTATCTTTCGATTTTATGTTTCTTTTGTTTTTCGATCTTGTGATTTGATTGTTTTTAATGGTTAAACCTAGGGTTATTATAACGAGATTAAATATCGAATTTCATTGAAAGGGTTTGTCTAGGAAGTGGTGGATGATCCCATACCCAAGAAGGCCTAGTATATCGCCATGTTTAACCTGGAAGTCGTTCCTTGAAATAAATATTTAATCAACTTTGTAACATGGGTAGATTTGGATTAATAATGGTAAGCATCGTTTGCGATCCAAGTCTAAACCTCTAAGAATAGATAAGTTAAATTTGGAATCAATAATGTTAAGTTCTATTTGTGATTCGAAATTTAATTTCTAAATAACACAATAGGTTGTTAGGAAAGGTTCGGGACTTATACAAAATTTTTGTACAAGGGTACCAGTACGATATTCTAGTAGCAACCAACAATTGGTATCAGAGCAAGGACTTTGCCTCTATGTGTTTGGTTTTTAGTTTAATTATGTATATGTCATACATAATTTAGGCATGATAATAGTAGGATATGCAAATAAATTAACTCTATGGTTGCAGGTATCCTAGATCCAACTATTATGGCCCTAATGTGGTTGTGTGCGATTGGACCCTCGGACATCTCGAGTGCATTTTATGTTTATTTGCATGATTGTAATATTAAATACAGCAGGAGCTGTATTAGTTATTAGGATTTTATATTATTATTGGATCTAGATTATATGTACATTCCTTCATGGAATATAGGATTGATAAATGTAAAATTCTATTTTTGTCATGGATCGTATACTTGCGAGGTGTGGTGCTATTGGAGGACCAGAGGTGCAGCGAAAAAGGAAGCTCGATGGACACGACGACATGAGCCCTAGGACTGGCGGCTAGAGTTGACGACTGCTAGGGTTGGCGACACACGAAGAATAGTGATGGAAGAGGCCATAATAGTTGGAAATTTATTTTTTAATATTTATTGCTTTTATTTGCTGTGTGTATGTGTGCTTGCATGATAAAATTCCTCATTTTAAATAACTAAGTGGGAGAGGGATTTTAAATAAATTCCATGGTCTCCATTACTAGTTTGTAAGTGATGCAAACGAACTTGTGTGTTGGCTCTGAGTGCCTTCCTCCACAACGGATGAGTTTGTTTGCGGATCACTAAATCAAACTTCCTTATTGGATGATTATAGGAAATTATTTAGGATGTGTGTGATCTTCTCCAATTGAAGGGGCACAATTCTATTTAATGCACTTAGTATCAAGTAATGGTATACACTTAGGCACATTTAATATTCCATCGGAGTCACTGCTATTACTTGTGTGACCAAAGGAATACCAACTATTAATTTGTCATAAAGCTAGGTAAACCCCTCTCTTACAAATGTTTGAATTTGTATACGTCCACACTAATGTGACATACAAAATTCATGGTGTTTGAGGTAATTTAAGGTTGACAAGATAATTAATGGTTAAGACCCTCCTCTTACAAATGTTTGAATTTGTATACATCCATACTAACGTCGCATACAAAATTCATAGTGTTTGAGGTGTTATTGAATTTAAATGATATTGTTTTGAGGAATTAATATTATTTTAAATTCTAATGTTTTGACCAAATATTTGATCGATGGAAGACCAACTGTTAATTTTATTTGTAATAAAGATAGGTTGACAAGATAATAAAATTAATAAAATCTCCTCTTACAAATGTTTGAATTTGGATACGTCCACACTAACGTGGCATACAAAATTCACGTGGATTTTGAAGTGATGATCTTGACCAAATATTTTTGTGATTCTTAGAATTTCAAATGTTTTTCAATCACCTAGCTGTTATACTATAAAATAGACTTAGTAGTCACAATTATAATGATTGGAAATAAAACTTCGACACTAAGGTGGGCTATCCTCTTACAAATGAGAACAATTGTAACACCCACGAAATTATAAGATAAGGATATGGGTATCATTTTTCTTTTGAAGCATAGAAATAAAAAGAATAGAGAAAAAGGGAAAATAGAAACCAAAAATAGAATAAGAAGAGGTGAGGTCAAGGATTGAACCTTGAACCTCCCATAAATAATGGAGATAAATTGATGTACGATGACCACTAGAATAATGAGTAATATATGGATAGGAAGGGATGAAAATTTAGTTAAAGATGAGAAGAAAATAAAAGAAAACTAAGCAAAAGAGCAAGAGAAAACCAAGTTGCTTACCTTCTCTTCCTCTTGGTTAAGAAAAGAAACAAGCAAAAGATGAATTGCCTACTTCCCTTCCTCTCTCTATTTTCATGGGAATTAAAGGAGTGAGGGAAAAGAGGAGTTGAGGGAATGAATGAAGACATGCTTCATTTACATAGGAATAAATTGGATTGGGAGAAGAAAAAACAAGAGATTAAATCTTTTTCTTCCTCCTTCCTTCTCCTTCTTCATTCTCACCGAAACCAAGAGCCCTTCCCTCTCCTTATTCCGAAAGCTAAGCTAAGTTCCTCTACAATAAAACTAAATTTAGAGAAGAAGCCTTCAAGATCCATCCCTCCCAAGCAAGAGAAGCAAAAGGAGGTACAAGAAGAAGAAGCTCTCTTCTTCCTTGGCACTTAGGATTCCTTTTTTCTTTAAGAAAAACCACAAGCGAAAGGATGTAAGTTTCCCTCACCTGTGGTACAATAGCTTTTTTATTTTTTTTATGAGATTTGGTTGCCTAAAAACCTAGGATACCTTTATGAAATTTTCGGCCAAGACAAGACTAAAAAGAAGGACCTAGGAAATGTAAAGACCTAAATTTTGGCATGATCAATATGTTTCTTGTAACATATAAATTATGGTAGGGATTTATCTAATGTTCATATGCTAGAATGTTTGGTTAGAACTTAGAGTCATACCCCTAGACTCTCGGCCAAACATGAATAAAGGAAATAGGTAAGTTAAGACCCAAACCAAGCATGTTTCTTATTTTTTATGATACGTGCCTCATGATGAGGAAGTTGTTAACATGATATGCTCATGCCTATATGATGATTAAACTTCATTCCATGCTTATATGTATTCGGCCATGATAGGATTAGGGGCCTAGAAAAATTGTTAAACCTAAACTAATCATGCCATGATCCTCCTTAAGACATGTTATGAAATTAATATGACATGCTCATGTTGTTCCTTGAAATAATTGCTATGAAATTTGTTTAGGGTTCCCATGCTTTTATGACACCTGAACCCTAGCTTTAAGTCTTACAAGTCTCGGCCACAACATGTTTAAGGGCCTAGGAAACTTAGAATCTAACCTAATTATGCTCATGTTGTTCCTTGAAATAATTGCTATGAAATTTGTTTAGGGTTCCCATGCTTTTATGACACTTGAACCCTAGCTTTAAGTCTTACAAGTCTCGGCCACAACATGTTTAAGGGCCTAGGAAACTTAGAATCTAACCTAATTATGCTCATGTTGTTCCTTGAAATAATTGCTATGAAATTTGTTTAGGGTTCTCATGCTTTTATGACACTTAAACCCTAGATTCAAGACTTACAAGTTTCGGCCACAACATATTTTAAGGGCCTAGGAAACTTAGAACCCAACCTAATTATTCTCATGATGTTCCTTATAATAATTGCTATGAAATTGGTTTAGGGTTTCCATGCTTTTATGACACTTAAAACCTAGTTACAAGCCTTAAGGGTTTCGGCCACAACAAGTTTAAGGGCCTAGGAAACTTGGAACCTAACCTAATTATGCTCATGATGTTCTTTGTAATATTTGCTACGAAATTGGTTTAGGGATTCACATGATTGAATGATGATTTTAACTCAATGTAATGCATGATAAGATTCGGCCATGATAAGTGTATAAGCTTAAGAAACCTAGAACCCTACCTAAACATGCTCATGATGTTTCCTTATGGTATATGATATGATATTGGTTTAGGGTTCACATGCTTGTATGTGTTGTTTTTACCTAAATCCCAACAATATGTTTTGGCCACTATATGACATTAGGGTTAGAAATCTAAATATGATTCCCATGTATCTCACATGCAATGCTTTATGATGTGGTAAGAGCTTGCTATGCTTCTATGTTTAATTATGTACACTTATGACCTATGCATGATGGTAATCCTTATGCTATACTGTGTGTTATTATGATGAGCTGTGTGCCAAAATTATGCATGCTATTTATGATGAGCTGTGTGCCCAAATTATGCATGCTATTTATGATGAGCTGTGTGCCCAAATTATGCATGCTATATATGATGAGCTGTGTGCCCAAACTATGCATGTATTTATGATGTGCCATGTGCCCAAAGTTTACATGCCATTATGATGAGCTGTGTGCCCAAATTCTGTATGGTATGATATGATAAGAAATACGATGTGCATGAAATATTAAGAACCATGATATGTATGACATGCTACTTTACTTTATATGGCTTGTACCAAGGGTGGGCTACATAAGCGCCCCGGGGTCAATGGACTAAGAAACGGGCCGCGTTAGGGATGGGCTCCTAAGTGCCCCTAGGTCGATGGACTAAGAAACGGGCCTAGTATGTATGCCTTGTAGGGTTCAAGACTTGCTACCTTGGACCTACACAGGACGTGCGCATTTATGTATGTGATACAAGCCGGGGCCCTAATCATGTTATGATTATGTTTAAGTATGTATGTAATAAGTTTTCAAAGGACATGTTGCATATATTTTTGCATGAATCATGTTTTTGAAAGTCATCTCGCATAATGCTTTATGATTATGTTACGATATACCATGATGCTTATGATTATGACATGTTATGTTAGGATGCACTTTATGATTATGTTATGATATGCTATGATCATGATTATGTTATGCTAGGATGCCCTTTATGATTATATCATGATATGCCATAATGCTTATGATTATGTTATGTTATGCTAGGATGAACTTTATGATCATGTTATGATATGCTATGATTATGATTATGTTATGCTAGGATGCATGTTATGATATACCATGATACCTTACGATTATGTTATGATATGATGCTTCTATACATGATATGATGAGTTGTCTTTATGCTGTATGACTTGGAGATTTAGTTATGTTATACGATTTTTATGAGTAGGAAAGGATCTTACTGAGCCTTGTGTGCTCACAGCTTACTTTCCTTGTACCACAGATAAGGGCAAAGAATGGATGTACTAAGGGAGCAGCAGGAGGGGGCAAGAATGACGTGTGTAGTAGTGACTCGGCTAAAAAGAAAGACCTGCTTCTAGTTAATAAGAATTATGTTTATGTCATTCTTTTATGACTCCATGACATTTCATCATGCTCTTTAGTATTATGATTTAAATTTATGTTAAGCATGTTATGCGACTCATATGATAGATAGTTAGTGATGATGATTTGCAAAGTAAAGAAAAAGTTTTAAAGAAAAAATTATACTATAGATAAGACTTCCGCTGTTTTAAGAAGAAAAGATAAGTAACCCCCGTCACCTTAAGCAAGAAGGGGTGAGGCGTTACAGTTTGGTATCAGAGCTAGTTTTAGCCTTTTCACTACACACATGTCAAGCCTCCATCCTGCCGCTTCAAGTAAGAATCTATATGCTTAAATTAATTCTTCTATGATGCTTTAATGTTATGCATATTTACTTAGTTTTTTTTTTTATGATGATAAGTCACAGTTCTAGATTAGGTATGCATGATGGTAGGATAAGAATAATAACGATCTTATGTAGCCTGGATAGAAATAACGATAATTTATTGTCATCTAATGAAGATAAGCATGGCTAGAAGACGTACTACCCGAGTAGACGAGACAGCAACTCCACCAGATCTGACCCAGGTGGTTACCGACCTCCAGCGTCAGATCACGGAACAGCAACAGCTAATCATGACTTTGATGGGTCAGCAAGGAGACCCTGCCACCCCGCCAGTAAATTAGAATGCAGTGCCCGTCATCCCAGTAGTTGCACCAGTACCACCGATAGCCCCTGTCCCAGTGGTCCGACAAGAGACCTACTTGATACAGTGGCTAAGGCTGAAGCCGGAAAACTTCTCAGGTACTTGTGAGCCATGGGACGCTCAGGCCTGGTTCAAGACAGTGGAAAGCATAGTGGAACTACTGGACTGGCCCGTATCAGAAAAGATCAAATGCGTATCATTCTGTTTTTCCGGAGACGCAAGGATGTGGTGGGAAAGAGTAAAGGCAAAGAGACAGATTAATTTGATGAACTGGACAGACTTCGAGACAGAGTTCTTCGAAGAGTTCTTCCATATGCAAGTGACGAACCGACATTACGACGAGTTCACCGAGTTTCGGCAAGGTGACCTATCAGTGAACGAAGCAGTAAAACGCTTCAACCGTTTGGCACGCCTATGTCCAGAGTTGGTTCGCATAGAAAGAGAAAGGGTCAGACTGATGCTGAAGATGCTTCGACCCGAGATAGCACTGAACGTAGCCGGCGGAATTAATAGACCCCAGACTACAGAGGAATTGGTCAGCAGTGCCCTAATCACAGAACATTATCAGAAAGCGATGAACGAGAATAAGAGTCAGGCCGGAACAGAAGGACAGAGACCCTCAGGTACCAAAACAAGCTGGAAAGGGACCTCTACCGGAAAAAGGAAACAATGGGACAATGCTAAAGGTGGCTCAGTGAATAAGCAACCGAAATACCCCCAGTGCACTATTTACGGAAAGCTGCATTCCGGAGTATGTCATAAGGGTACAAGAAGGTGCTATATTTGCAGAAGAGAAGGACATCTGGCCAGAGACCGCACAAACCGGTTTCAAGCACCACCCCAGCAGAACAACCAGAACAAGAGTGACCCCTCACAGCTACATCAGATGCAAGCTACTATTGAAGGAACACCAATTAGCCAAGGGAGATTGGAAGCTCTGCCAACAACAACGAACGCCAGTGTTTTCTCGCTTACTAAAGAAGATGTGGCGAGCGCCTCTACTGTCGTTACAGGTCAGCTGCCTATTTTTATTTGATACTGGGGCGACCCATTCGTTCGTCTCAACACCATTTACGAAGAAATTAGACATGCCACCCCAAACACTAAATGGCACGTTCTTAACAACCCTACCATCCGGGGAAGTTATGCCATCGAATCATATGCTGCGGGCCGTACCTATCCGAATCGCAGATAGGGAACTCTACTATAATCTGATAGTACTCGACATGCGAGATTATGACATTATACTGGGCATGGACTTCCTGAGCAAGTACGGCGCCTCAATCGAGTGCCGTAAGAGAAAGGTAGTCTTCCGACCTGAAGCGGAACCGATGTTTGAATTCATTGGGGAATCTGGGAAAGAAACTGAAAGATTCTTATCAGCTGTAAAGGCATAGAGGATGTTAGACAAAGGATGTACGAGATTTCTAGCGCACGTGATTGATACAAGTCGAACCGGGGGCCAGAAACTAGAAGAGGTCAGAGTGGTATGCAACTATCCAGTAGTATTTCCTGATGAACTACCGGGATTAGCCCCTGATAGAGAAATAGAATTTACGATTGAATTAGTTCTTGGTACTAAACCAATCTCTAAAGCACCTTACCGGATGGCGCCGACTGAGTTGAAGGAACTTCAAGAATAGCTACGGGAGTTACTCGACAATGGACTTATTCGCCCTAGTCACTCTCCATGGGGAGCTCCGGTACTGTTTGTGAAAAAGAAGGATGGGTCTATGCGAATGTGTATAGACTATTGAGCGCTGAACAACGCGACGATCAAGAACAGATACCCTCTTCCACGGATCGACGATCTGTTCAACTAATTGAAGGGAGCAACTGTCTTCTCGAAGATTGACTTAAGGTCCGACTATCATCAGGTGAAAGTGAAACAAGATGATATACCAAAGACAGCCTTTCGAACAAGATACGGACACTATGAGTTCGTAGTTATGCCCTTCGGAGTAACAAATGCCCCTGCTGTGTTCATGGATTTGATGAATTGGGTATTTGCGGCATATCTCGATAAATGTATGATCGTCTTCATTGACGATATTCTCATCTACTCAAGAACCCAGGAAGAACATGCCGAACATCTGAATATTGTACTGCAGATTCTCCGAGAAAAACAACTATATGCAAAGTTCTCCAAATGCAAGTTCTGGCTAGACCGAGTAATATTCTTGGGTCATGTCATCTCCAAAGAGGGAATCATGGTGGATCCAAGCAAGATTGGAGTCGTAAGTAACTTGAACAGGCCAAAGAATGCCAGCGAAATCAGAAGTTTTCTGGGATTAGCGGGCTACTACAAGAAGTTCGTAGAGGATTTCTCCAAAGTTGCAGCCCCTATGACGAATCTCACCAAGAAAAACCAAAAGTATGAATGGACGGACGACTGCGAGAAGAGTTTTACGGAACTGAAACGGAGACTGACCAGTGCTCCGATCCTTACTCTTCCGGAAAGTAACAAAGACTTTGATATGTATAGCGATGCTTCCTTACTAGGACTTGGAGCTGTACTGATGCAAGACGGCAAAGTCATCGCCTATGCCTCTAGACAACTCAAAGAGCATGAAAGAAATTACCCCATTCATGACTTAGAACTAGCAGCGGTGGTCTTCACTCTAAAAACATGGAGGCATTACTTATATGGAGCCCAGTGCAGGATTTATACAGACCACCAGAGTCTGAAATATTTCTTCACGCAGAAAGACCTAAATATGAGACAACGCAGATGGCTCGATCTAGTCAAGGATTACGATTGCGAAATCTTTTATCATCCCGGGAAAGCGAACAAGGTGGCCGACGCACTCAGCCGGAAGTCTGGTACCACCTGATATCGCTATTCTAAGTTTGAGGATGAACTTTCTATGAGGTATGGGGTACTGTAACACCCACGAAATTATAAGATAAGGATATGGGTATCATTTTTCTTTTGAAGCATAGAAATAAAAAGAATAGAGAAAAAGGGAAAATAGAAACCAAAAATAGAATAAGAAGAGGTGAGGTCAAGGATTGAACCTTGAACCTCCCATAAATAATGGAGATAAATTGATGTATGATGACCACTAGAATAATGAGTAATATATGGATAGGAAGGGATGAAAATTTAGTTAAAGATGAGAAGAAAATAAAAGAAAACTAAGCAAAAGAGCAAGAGAAAACCAAGTTGCTTACCTTCTCTTCCTCTTGGTTAAAAAAAGAAACAAGCAAAAGATGAATTGCCTACTTCCCTTCCTCTCTCTATTTTCGTGGGAATTAAAGGAGTGAGGGAAAAGAGGAGTTGAGGGAATGAATGAAGACATGCTTCATTTACATAGGAATAAATTGGATTGGGAGAAGAAAAAACAAGAGATTAAATCTTTTTCTTCCTCCTTCCTTCTCCTTCTTCATTCTCACCGAAACCAAGAGCCCTTCCCTCTCCTTATTCTGAAAGCTAAGCTAAGTTCCTCTCCAAGAAAACTAAATTTAGAGAAGAAGCCTACAAGATCCATCCCTCCCAAGCAAGAGAAGCAAAAGGAGGTACAAGAAGAAGAAGCTCTCTTCTTCCTTGGCACTTAGGATACCTTTTTTCTTTAAGAAAAACCACAAGCGAAAGGATGTAAGTTTCCCTCACCTGTGGTACAATAGCTTTTGTATTTTTTTTATGAGATTTGGTTGCCTGAAAACCTAGGATACCTTTATGAAATTTTCGGCCAAGACAAGACTAAAAAGAAGGACCTAGGAAATGCAAAGTCCTAAATTTTGACATGCTCAATATGTTTCTTGTAACATATATCTTATGGTAGGGATTTATCTAATGTTCATATGCTAGAATGTTTGGTTAGAACTTAGAGTCATACCCCTAGACTCTCGGCCAAACATGGATAAAGGAAATAGGTAAGTTAAGACCCAAACCAAGCATGTTTCTTATTTTTTATGATACGTGCCTCATGATGAGGAAGTTGTTAACATGATATGCTCATGCCTATATGATGATTAAACTTCATTCCATGCTTATATGTATTCGGCCATGATAGGATTAGGGGCCTAGAAAAATTGTTAAACCTAAACTATGTTGGGTTCTTCGGGCCACGAAAACCGCTTTTTCGCGTCGCGGAAACCCCGAAGGACTCAAAGCAGTAGATCCGTGCAAAGATTCGTATACAAAATTTGAAAAACTATTTCTTGTACGAGTTCAAAAACTGATCTACTACTTAGATCTACGAGAAAAATGTTTACCCTTGTAGCGATGCCCTTCGCGTTCCCGCTCGTCCAAATGATGCCGGATCTCAAGACCGTCAAGCGCCGGTCCTCTAGAAGTATCCACACGGACACACTAGATGGAGATGACCAAAAACCAAGGTGTGCTAGCACCTATGTGGTTCGGCCAAGGGAGGAGGAGAGGGAGAGGGAGAGCTTGAGAGGAAGAACACAAGGAAGAAGAAGAAGTTACACCACTTAAATGGGAAAAAATGAAATTCACACCCAAAAACCAAGTGGTCGGCCACTTTCAAAAACTCACCAATTAATTGCATTAATTTCAATTAATATGAAACCATTACCAATTAATTGCATTAATTGCAATTAATTGCATTAATTGCAATTAATATGAAACCATTAAGAGAGTGGCTTTGTAACTTCCATGAGGTGGCACCCATGATGATGTGGAACATCATTATTGGTCCACCTAATGCCAACTCACCAATGAGGTGGCAAAAGGTCAAGTCAAAATTGACCTTTGGTCTTCCTTCTCAAGTCAAGTCAAACTTGACTCAATCTCTACCATGGTGGATCTAATCCAACCATTTGATTCGAGCCAACTTAATATAATGAATCTAATTCATTAAATTGAATTGATTCAATGAGTCAAAATCTAAATTAGACTCATTTAACACATGAATCAACTTGAGTCGAACTCAAGTTAGCCCAATTAGGATTACTCTTAATCCAATTTGATTCATCAAATGAATCTAATCCTCTTGGTTCATCAAATGAACCTAATCTCCACCTAATTGTCCTAAGTGTGTGACCCTATAGGTTCTTGTAACGTTGGCAATGCCCTAAACCCATTTAGGAGCATAAGTAATGAGCGGTATCTAGCAACACATCATTACTACCCAAGTTACAAGAATGTCGAGATCCTACATCACCTTGTGACTACCAATTGTGACTACTCACAAAATAATGACAAGTGTCCTTCTATCCTAGACATCTAGATTGATCAATGTGAGGCATAGACCGTGTCATCCTCTAATCAATCTAAATCTTGAACTCCAAGTAGACTCACTCGATCAAATGAGCTCAACATCTAATGTTAACTCATTTGGGCATGGTCATGCACTTAGTGGTCTCACTCTATCAAGAATACCGATGTCGCTCCCGTCATATGGGAGGGATAGATCCCATCTACATCACTCACATCCCTCTACATAATTCGTTATATACCCAGTAATCGCCTTTATAGTCCACCCAGTTACGGGTGACGTTTGACGAAAGTAAAGTACATAACTCCTTATGTAGGGATCCATGGTGACTTCAGGTCTAAGGACTAATAGTCATACTAATAGCCACATGAGAAAGTATATGACACTCATATAACGATCCATGATACTTTCTCATGGCGGGTCATTCAGTATACATTCTCTAATGCATACCCATGTGTCAGCTTGATATCTCTATATTCATGACTTGTGAGATCAAGTCATCGAGCTGACCTACATGCTAGTCTTATTGTATTAACATTGTCCTTGAATGCTAATACTCGACTAGGAATGATTTAGAATAGTGTTCCCTATATCATCTCACTATCGATTCAACTAATCGATTGATATAGGTATGAACCTTCTACTCAAGGACGCTATTATACTTAGTCTATTTGGCACTAATATAAATAAGTATAATAACCAAACAAATGCCTTTATTAATATACAAGAATATGATATACATGAGTCCATACAATCATCAAATGATTGGCTCTAGGGCTCTAACTAACAATCTCCCACTAGCACTAGTGCCAATCAGTATAAGCTCTAAAGCCTAAAGACCTAGTGTGACCATCATGCTTTCTCTGTGCCAAAGCCTTGGTCAAGGGATCTGCAATGTTAGCCTCTGTAGGTACTCCGCAAATCTTCACATCTCCTCTATCGATAATCTCTCGAATGAGATGGAAACGTTGTAGAACTGCTGTGAACTCTGCCAGCTCATAGCACTACCATTCAAGCAAAACACGAACCTCGACTGCGATTTTTAATCATCCTGGTCAGTCTGGAAGCTAGCATCACTGTAACTCTTTACAGCTAGCTCCTCATCGCCTCCATATATCAAGAAATATTCTTTAGTCCTTCTCAAGTACATAAGAATATTCTTGACCGCTATCCAGTGACTTTCACCTGGATCTGACTGGTATCTGCTCGTCATGCTCATAGCATACGAGACATCAGGTCGAGTACATAACATGACATACATGATAGATCCTATGGCTGTGGAACTACAAAAACCCTCAGGTTGTGTCATGTACACATCCTCGAGTATGTTTCCATTCAGAAACGCGGTTTTTGATATCCATCCGCCATATCTGGTCTCATCACAGCTTCCTGATAGGTGTTAGGCTCATCCTCTATGAGCACAACGTCATTATGGTCAGACACGAGAAATGAATATCTCTCAGGCTGACGACGTACCCTATCAGACCTGCGAAGAGGTATGTCTACTTGAACTGGTTGTTGTTCCTCAACTCCTTGTGGAACAACATCATCCACAACACTTTGTGGTTCCAGTTCAATTTCCATCGAGGCATTATTGCTATTGTTCGCATCTTGAACTTCTTCAAGATCGAACGTGCTCCCACTAGTCTTTCTAGAAACAAAGTCCCTTTCTAGAAAGACCCCAGTCTTTGCCACAACTACCTTGTGCTGACTGGGAATGTAGAAGTAATATCCCTTAGTTTCCTTGGGATATCCGTTGAAATAGCACTTGTCGGATTTGGGTCCTAATTTGTCTAAGACTTGACGTCGTACGTAAGCCTCACAACCCCAAATCCTCATGAAAGACACCTGGGCATCTCTCCCAGTCCATATCCTATATGGTGTCTTTATCACGGCCTTTGATGGAACTCGGTTGAGTATGAAAGCTGCCGTGTCTAGAGCATATCCCCATAGATATGTCGGAAGATCTGTGTGACTCATCATAGATCGTACCATATCTAATAAGGTACGATTCCTCCTTTCGGATACACCATTCCACTGTGGTGTTCCAGGAGGAGTGAGTTGGGATAGAATCCCACACTCAGCTAAATAGTCACGAAACTCATGGCTTAAGTATTCACCACCTCGATCTGATCAAAGTATTTTAATACTCTTGCCAAGCTGGTTCTGTACTTCATTCTTGAATTCTTTGAACTTTTCAAAGGATTCCGACTTATGTGTCATCAAGTACACATAACCGTATCTACTGAAATCATCAGTAAATGTGATGAAGTACCTATAACCGCCTCTAGCAGCAACATTGAAAGGGCCACATACATCACTATGTATGAGTCCTAACAAATCAGTTGCTCTCTCGCTATGCCCACTAAAGGGCGTCTTGGTCATCTTGCCTCGTAGGCATGACTCGCATATCTCATATGATTCTAAATCAAATGAGTCCAGCAAACCATCCTTATGGAGCTGGGATAAGCGCTTGTCATTTATATGACCTAAGCGACAGTGCCAGAGGTAGGTTTGGTTCATGTCATTTGACTTGAACCTCTTGGTACTAATGTTATAGATAGGGCTCTCAAGGTCTAGAATATAGAGTCCGTTTATTAGTGGTGCACTACAATAGAACATATCTTTTAAATAAACAGAACAACATTTATCTTTTATTATAAAAGGGTATCCTTTCTTGTCTAAACAAGAAACTGAAACTATGTTCTTAGTAAGAGCAGGCACATAACAACAATCATCTAAATCTAGTACAAGCCCAGAGGGCAGAGATAGCTGATAAGTTCCTACAGCAACAGCAGCAACCCGTGCTCCATTGCCTACTCGTAGGTCCACCTCGCCCTTTGCCAATGCTCTGCTATTTCTCAGCGCCTGCACATCAGTACAAATATGAGAAGCACATCCAGTATCTAATACCCATGATGTAGAAATAGATAGATTGACTTCTATAACATATATACCTGAAGTGGAAGTCTCACTTCGCTTCTTCTTTAGATCCTCCAAGTATACCTTGCAGTTCCTCTTCCAGTGCCCGGTCTGACCGCAATGGAAGCAGGTAGCATCCTTGGTGACCCCTCCTACAAGCTTCAGTGCCTTGCCTTTGCCCTTGGTTTGGGACTTTCCCTTACCTTTGGGCTTGCCCTTGCCCTTGTGCTTCTGAATCATCAGAATGGGCTTAACCTTCTTAAGGTTAATCTCAGCAGTTCGTAACATACTAAGTAGCTCGGGCAGTGGTTTGTCAATCTCGTTCATGTTATAGTTGAGAACGAATTGACTATAGTTATCCGGCAAGGACTGCAAGATCAAGTCAGTGGCCAGCTCTTGGCTAAGTGGGAACCCCAGTCTTTGTAGGTTCTCTATGTACCCAATCATCTTGAGTACATAAGGACCTACAGGAGCCCCGTCTGACATCTTGCACTGAAACAGTGCCTTCGAGATCTCAAATCTCTCATGCCTCGCTTGTCCCTGATATAGTTGGCGAAGATACTCAACCATATCGTAAGCGCCCATCTACTCATGTTGCTTCTGAAGCTCTGAGTTCATGGTCGCGAGCATTAGACAGGACACATCTAATGCGTCGTCTTGATGCTTCTTATAAGCATCTTTGTCGGCTCGCGGGGCATTGGCAGGAGGAGCCTCAGGAATGGGCTGCTCCAGAACGTACAGTTTACGTTCTGGGTGAGAACTATTCTCAAGTTCCTGTACCAGTCCAGGAAATTCGCTCCGTTGAGCTTGTCCTTCTCAAGGACAGATCACAGGGAGAAAGTGTTCGTATTTGACGTCATGGTTTATCTACAACAAAATTTGCAGAAATCATATTCTTTAAAAATCATTTAATTAGGCCTTTAATTAAATGATGCTCCCACTGAATTCTATAATTCTTGTGGGACAAGATCCACATCATACTAACCCTTGAGTTAGCTTTGGCTAATACGCCCAAGGCTTAGTATGATCGGTAGGTAACGATTACCAATTACATCTCTATGCAACTCTTGTTTATAGAATCAATATCCGCATTTATATTAAAACTCGAGTTAGCTTTGGCTAATACGCCCGAGAGTTAATATAGATGTAATTTTGACCTATCTTTTCCAACCGTTGGAATAATGCCTATAGTTGACTCGATCCAACCGAGTAACTAGGAATACTCAATCTAATTGAGTTTGTATTCACCCATGCGTTGATAGGCGGGACCAAGATTGTCCCTCCGTACCCTACCAAGATAATATGTATTGTTCTGCTTTGGCAGATTCAACAATACATGTGATCGAGGTAGTGATAGGTATCACGGCACGGTTAGGCATTTAGAGTTGGTTCGATCTAGATCTAATCTAATCGAGAAGGATGCATCTTGTGCACGACTTAGATCTAATCTAATCGCAAGGGTGCATCATGTGCACGACTTAGATCTAATCTAATCGTTAAGGCACTAATTAATTAATTAACTATTAAACATGCATCAGATACATAATAATTAATTAATTAATCTAGTTGTGATTTAGTCATGGCCCTACTACGATCTTCTCAAGCCAATGAGAAGATCGAATGATCAACCTAGGGTCAACAGCTTCTCCAAGCTCCTCCCTTTGACCACCTTGTGTTGCTCGTGCCCGCCTCGGAACTCCGTCTCGTGTGGACCCTCCACCGCTCCAATTTGTACATTACAATTTGAAACTCGAGTTACATTCGAGTCTAAATCTAATTTACAACAAGAATAAAAGACGAGGCACGACGCGCAGGTCGCGAATAATAAAATAAATACAACACGCGAACGCAGGCCGTATTATGAATTACAACACAACCAATCATATTGGGTTTTGGGCCATGACTATCACAAAATTAATATATAATTCAAAATTATATATTTTCTTATTTTCTGTAATTTTAAAAATAATTTTTTTTTTTTTACAATTTTACAAGTAAAATTTCCCGGCGGTCCCGGTTAGCGGTTTCGGGCGCAATCGCGGAACGGATCCCCTTGCGGGGCCAGGGGCAGCGCCCCTACCCGCGATCTAACCATCGCGAGGGTCCCATTGCGATCCAACAGTACCCAAACCCGCTGTCCCAAAATGATTTGGGCCGAGACATTACCGTTTCGGAAAAATCTTCCCGACGAGTTCGTTTTTAGCGATTTCGGGTGCGATTGCGGAGCAAATCCCCTTGCGGGGTTAGGGGCAGCGCCCCTACCCACGATCTAACCATCGTGAGTTGCTCCGTTGCGATCTAAAGGCACCCGAGTCCGCTGTCCCAAAAGATTTTGGGTCGAAACGAAGCCGTTTGGGAAAATTCTTCCCGATAGCCGAAGCCTACAAGTGCCGAGACACTTGTGCTTCGCCTATAAGGAAAAATTACCCATAAAAACATAAAAATTGAATTTTTACAGAAAATCACAGAAGCTTTTTGTTTTCCAAAAACCAAAAACTAACTCGTACAAGTCTTTGCACGTGGCTCTGATACCACTGTTGGGTTCTTCGAGCCGCGAAAACCGCTTTTTCGCGTCGCGGAAACCCCGAAGGACCCAAAGTCGTAGATCCGTGCAAAGATTCGTATACAAAATTCGAAAAACTATTTCTTGTACGAGTTCAAAAACTGATCTACTACTTAGATCTACGAGAAAAATGTTTACCCTTGTAGCGATGCCCTTCGCGTTTCCGCTCGTCCAAATTATGCCGGATCTCAAGACCGTCAGGCGCCGGTCCTCTAGAAGTATCCACACGGACACACTAGATGGAGATGACCAAAAACCAAGGTGTGCTAGCACCTATGTGGTTCGTCCAAGGGAGGAGGAGAGGGAGAGGGAGAGCTTGAGATGAAGAACACAAGGAAGAAGAAGAAGTTACACCACTTAAATGGGAAAAAATGAAATTCACACCCAAAAACCAAGTGGCCGGCCACTTTCAAAAACTCACCAATTAATTGCATTAATTGCAATTAATATGAAACCATTACCAATTAATTGCATTAATTGCAATTAATATGAAACCATTAAGAGAGTGGCTTTGTAACTTCCATGAGGTGGCACCCATGATGATGTGGAACATCATTATTGGTCCACCTAATGCCAACTCACCAATGAGGTGGCAAAAGGTCAAGTCAAAATTGACCTTTGGTCTTCCTTCTCAAGTCAAGTCAAACTTGACTCAATCTCTACCATGGTGGATCTAATCCAACCATTTGATTCGAGCCAACGTAATATAATGAATCTAATTCATTAAATTGAATTGATTCAATGAGTCAAAATCTAAATTAGACTCATTTAACACATGAATCAACTTGAGTCGAACTCAAGTTAGCCCAATTAGGATTACTCTTAATCCAATTTGATTCATCAAATGAATCTAATCCTCTTGGTTCATCAAATGAACCTAATCTCCACCTAAGTGTGTGACCCTATAGGTTCTTGTAACGTTGGCAATGCCCTAAACCCATTTAGGAGCATAAGTAATGAGCGGTATCTAGCAACACATCATTACTACCCAAGTTACAAGAATGTCGAGATCCTACATCACCTTGTGACTACCAATTGTGACTACTCACAAAATAATGACAAGTGTCCTTCTATCCTAGACATCTAGATTGATCAATGTGAGGCATAGACCGTGTCATCCTCTAATCAATCTAAATCTTGAACTCCAAGTAGACTCACTCGATCAAATGAGCTCAACATCTAATGTTGACTCATTTGGGCATGGCCATGCACTTAGTGGTCTCACTCTATCAAGAATACCGATGTCGCTCCCGTCATATGGGAGGGATAGATCCCATCTATCACATCCCTCTACATAATTCGTTATATACCCAGTAATCGCCTTTATAGTCCACCCAGTTACGGGTGACGTTTGACGAAACTAAAGTACATAACTCCTTATGTAGGGATCCATGGTGACTTCAGGTCTAAGGACTAATAGTCATACTAATAGCCACATGAGAAAGTATATGACACTCATATAACGATCCATGATACTTTCTCATGGCGGGTCATTCAGTATACATTCTCTAATGCATACCCATGTGTCAGCTTGATATCTCTATATCTATGACTTGTGAGATCAAGTCATCGAGCTGACCTACATGCTAGTCTTATTGTATTAACATTGTCCCTGAATGCTAATACTCGACTAGAAATGATTTAAAGTAGTGTTCCCTATATCATCTCACTATCGATTCAACTAATCGATTGATATAGGTATGAACCTTCTACTCAAGGACGCTATTATACTTAGTCTATTTGGCACTAATATAAATAAGTATAATAACCAAACAAATGCCTTTATTAATATACAAGAATATGATATACATGAGTCCATACAATCATCAAATGATTGGCTCTAGGGCTCTAACTAACAAACTAATCATGCCACGATCCTCCTTAAGACATGTTATGAAATTAATATGACATGCTCATGTTGTTCCTTGAAATAATTA
This sequence comes from Zingiber officinale, assembly GCF_018446385.1. NCBI lineage: Eukaryota > Viridiplantae > Streptophyta > Magnoliopsida > Zingiberales > Zingiberaceae > Zingiber > Zingiber officinale. The sequence continues at coordinate 33,140,237 of NC_055999.1, read as the reverse complement.
CTATGAAATTTGTTTAGGGTTCCCATACTTTTATGACACTGGAACCCTAGCTTTAAGTCTTACAAGTCTCGGCCACAACATGTTTAAGGGCCTAGGAAACTTAGAATCTAACCTAATTATGCTCATGTTGTTCCTTGAAATAATTGCTATGAAATTTGTTTAGGGTTCCCATGCTTTTATGACAGTTGAACCCTAGCTTTAAGTCTTACAAGTCTCGGCCACAACATGTTTAAGGGCCTAGGAAACTTAGAATCTAACCTAATTATGCTCATGTTGTTCCTTGAAATAATTGCTATGAAATATGTTTAGGGTTCTCATGCTTTTATGACACTTAAACCCTAGATTCAAGCCTTACAAGTTTCGGCCACAACATGTTTTAAGGGCCTTGGAAACTTAGAACCCAACCTAATTATGCTCATGATGTTCCTTATAATAATTGCTATGAAATTGGTTTAGGGTTTCCATGCTTTTATGACACTTAAAACCTAGTTCCAAGCCTTAAGGGTTTCGGCCACAACAAGTTTAAGGGCCTAGGAAACTTGGAAACTAACCTAATTATGCTCATGATGTTCTTTGTAATATTTGCTACGAAATTGGTTTAGGGATTCACATGATTGAATGATGATTTTATCCCAATGTAATGCTTGATAAGATTCGGCCATGATAAGTGTATATCTTAAGAAACCTAGAACCCTACCTAAACATGCTCATGATGTTTCCTTATGTTATATGATATGATATTGGTTTAGGGTTCACATGCTTGTATGTGTTGTTTTTACCTAAATCCCAACTATATGTTTCGGCCACTATATGACATTAGGGTTAGAAATCTAAATATGATTCCCATGTTGTAACACCCGAAAATTCTCAAAATACTTTTATAAATATCCTAGTATTTTTCTGTAATTTTAGGATATTTTTATAGAATTTTTAGAGTAGCAGAAGTAGCAAAAATAAATAGAATTTTAAAATAGCCTACGCGAGAATTGAACCCAAGACCTATTGGGTCCTACGACTTAAGGTGAACTCTAGTAACCAGGAGAACCCAGCAGGGCCGTGATGAAAGGAAAGGGAAACAATTTTATTTAAGTTAGAGTTGGGTGAATTAATTCCTTAATATAAATAGGGAATTATTAAGTGGGGTTGGTTTTAACGCAACTTCTCTTCTCCTCACCCTAATCCCGCCGAACCTCCCTTCTCCCTCATCTCTCGGCGCCAACCACAAGCAAACCTAGGGTTCCATCCCTAGGGTCCCAAGGGCTCCTTCCGGCGACATCTAGGATACGGGGATGCTCCTCTCCGCGAGAAGAACACGTAGACGCGAGGAGATCGACGAAGGGATCTTCTCCACCAGAAATCTAGCGATCAGATCGTAAGGATATCTAGCGCAGGAAGTAAGAAACCCCTCACCTGCAGTATAAGTAGCTTTTTATCCATTTTTATGCTTCGTTTGTTAGTATACAGACTTTAGGCACATAGGATGTGCATTAGTGCACACCAAATGCTTGATAGTATGTACAGCACATTTAAAATGCAACTTAGGCATTTTAATGGCTTAGCTAAATGCATTAAAAGCATTTATTCAGTATATTTAGTTTTAATACAGCTTATGTGGGACTACGATCCATGGGTGGGCTCCCATAGTCGCCTCTAGGTTCAGATAACCTAGCTCTAAGTTCAGATAACCTAGAAATAGCAAGACAAGTAAAAATTCAGCTATAATCAGTATTTTATTTTAGCAATGGCACTGTACTGGATTAGATATCCATTGGGTTGGGCTCCCATAGTCGTCCCTACGTTTAGATAACCTAGTAACCCTACTAAATTCGGGACTTGCAACCCCGGGTCTAGTTAGGGATGCGCGCATAGCAAGTACAGTTGCCTGGCCCAAACAGCAGCATGATTATTATTTTAATCTATTTATGAAAATAGTTTTCAAAACTTCACAATAATTAGGTGAATTCAGCACAGCTTTAGCATTAGCTTAGAATTAGCTCAGTTCAGTTTGTTTGTATCAATTCAGTTTTCAAGTGATGCCATATGATATCTTATGTTAGCACTTGTTGCCATGACTAGTTTGTTTTTATGCCATGCTATGCTTTTACCTGTCCAGCATATATTTCAAAGAGCATGTTTTCAAAGCATAAATCGTATCATATGCATGTTTTGTGAGGTAGATGGTTTCTTACTAAGCTCTCAAGCTTACAGATACTCTTTCCCTTATACTGCAGATAAAGGTAAAGGAAAGATGGACTAGTGGAGGCTGGAGGTCAATGCGATGAAGATGTGTGTGTGCAAAGGAGTTTGGAATGAAGATCTTAGGGATTTAGCAAATCTGACTATTTGAACCTAATTATGTTTAGTTTTCGCATTTCAGTTTGCTTAAAAGTCATGAACTAGTGAAATATGCACCATGCCACGTTTAGAATGCTAGTTAATGGTTGTTAGAATGCATTTCAGTTAGTTTAGAGTTGGTATATGAGATTTCTGCTCGAACCAGGGCTGAAATCAGGTTCTGATATGAAATTAGAAGCCCCGATCGATCAGCCGATCGATTGGAGGCTTCTCAATTGATCAGCTGATCGATTGGGTAGCTTATCCCGCGAACAGAATGCATCTGGATCGATCAGTCGATCGATCCAGCCGAGTTTCATCGCGAACAGAAGGTTTGTGGATCGATCAGCCGGTCGATCCGAGTTGAACCCGCGTACAGCGCGTCGTCGAATCGATCACTGGATCGATTGGACATACTGGATCGATCAGCCGATCGATCCAGACGCTAGTTCTCGCGTACAGTAGGGTCCTGAATCAATCACTAGATCGATTGCCTAACCTGGATCGATCAGCCGATCGATCCAAAGTAGTCTTCGTGCACAGTAGCATGCTGGATCGATCAGAGGCCTAGTACTAGCTGAAACCACCTTAGTTCAGCTCCAGATGACAACAAAGACCTAGAACACCCCTTCTAGCATAGCCACCGCAAATTCAAGGGGTAGTTTAAACATTAAGTTCAGATAATATAGCGATTAACAGAAGCATATTCATTAGTTCAGTAAAATTTCCATCAGATCAGTTTTCCGCACATGAATTTGATAGCATAATGTAACGATCGGCCTCACAGCCTAGTTAGTAGAAGGTTGGTCGTTACAGAGTGGTATCAGAGCAAAAAGTTACATACTTCCTACACACACATCAGCATTGAACCTGCAGCTTCCAAGTAAGAATACCTCTCACTTTGTTATGTTTATTGCTTTTATGTTTTTTTTAGATAACTAAAGTATGCTTATCTGTGATAGTAACTGACATGATAGTATTAGCTATGTAACCATGATGCTTTAGTTATGAATGTCCTTTGTTCCTTTAGAAATGGCACGAGGACGCCCAGCTAGAAGGGCACCAGCTGCTGAGCCCCAGCATGAGGCAGGCAGTTCAGTGCGTCCCCCAGACCTTACAACATTAGTGGCTCAGTTACAGAAGAAGTTAGCAGAACAACAACAGGAGATAGCCACCTTAAAGGCTAACCAGCAGAATACTCCAACTGTCACCCCGGAACCAAACGTAGCAACCCCAGTAATTATAGAGGTCCCACTAGTCCAGCCTACAGCACCAGCAGCCCCAGCAGCAGAGGCAAAGAGAGAAGCCTATCTGATCCAGTGGCAGAGAGTCAAGCCCGAGAACTTCTCAGGCACCAGTGAACCATGAGATGCTCAAGCCTGGTTCAAAACACTAGAGAGCACGATGGAGCTTCTGGACTGGCCAGAGCATGAAAAGGTGAAGTGCGCCTCCTTCTGCTTGATAGGAGATGCACGTATATGGTGGGAGAGAATCAAAGCGAAGCGCCCAGTGAACCAGATGTCATGGGCAGACTTCGAGAAAGAATTCTTCGAGGAGTTCTTTCACATGCTGGTCACAAACCGCCACTATGACGAGTTCACTGAGTTTCGTCAGGGCAACCTATCAGTGGAGGAAGCCGTGAAGAAATTCAATAGATTGTCTCGTCTATGCCCTGAACTAGTTAGCACAGAAAAAGAACGAGTCTGGTTGATGCTCAAGATGCTGAGGCCAGAAATAGCAATGAACATGGCAGCCGGCGTTCATAGGCCGCAAACCACTGAGGAACTAGTCAGCAGTGCTCTAACCACCGAGCACTATCTGAACAATATCAAGCAGCAGAAGCAAGTCCTCTCAGAGTCCAAAGGGCAAGGAGGCTCAGGTACACAGAAACAACAGGGCCACAGCTCTAACTGGAAAGGGAACTCCGGCAACAAGCGCAAACCAGGGAGTTACCCAAAGGGAGGACCAGTCAGCAAACAGCCTAGTTATCCCAAATGTGCTACTTGCAGGAAATTTCACCCTGGAGTTTATCGTAAGGGCACCCGAGGATGCTTTGAGTGTGGTCAGGAAGGGCATATGGCTAAGCAGTGCCCAAATAAGACTAGTCTTCCTCAACCACAGCCGATTCAGTACGGAGGCCAGCCAGCTCAGTTACATCAGATGCAGGCCGCTCTAGATGGTCCACACATCAGCCAGGGCAGACTAGAAGCCCCTCCAGCTATGACAAATGCGAGGATCTACTCATTCACCAGAGGGGACGTAGCAAATGCCTCGACAGTTGTTACAGGTTAGATTAGTATTTTACAGCAAAGTGCAACTGTCTTATTCGATACTGGGGCAACCCATTCTTATATATCCAGGGCATTCGCCGAAAAGTTAGCAGTACCCCAAGAGATATTCAGTGGTCAGTTTATGACGACGCTACATTCGGGAGAATTTATGGCGTCCACGCACTGGCTCCGGGCAGTGCCAGTCATGATAGCAGACAGAGAACTCTTTTGTGATCTGATAGTGCTAGATATGACTGATTATGATGTCATCCTTGGAATGGACTTCCTGATCAGATACGGTGCCTCTATAGAGTGCCGTAAATAGAGAGTCATATTCCAACCTAAAGCAGAGGTACAATTTTAGTACATCGGGGAACCAAAGAGAAAGGCCAAGAAATTTCTCTCAGCTCTGAAGGCACAGAAATTGTTAGATTCAGGATGCATGGGATTTTTAGCGCATGTAGTCAATGCCAGTCAGGACAAGGACCCACAGCTAGCAGAGGTCTGAGTCGTATGTGACTACCCAGCAGTCTTCCCTGAAGAGTTACCAGGCCTAGCACCAGACAGGGAGATTGAATTCGAGATAGAACTCATTCCCGGTACAAATCCTATCTCCAAAGCACCTTATCGCATGGCTCCAGCAGAACTGAAGGAACTTCAGGAGCAACTACAGGAGCTGCTTGACAAAGGTTTCATACGCCCTAGTCACTCACCATGGGGAGCGCATGTATTGTTCGTGAAGAAGAAGGACGGGAGCATGCGCCTGTGCATAGACTACCGGGCACTAAACCAAGTCACCATCAAGAACAGGTATCCTCTTTCCAGAATAGATGACCTGTTCGATCAGCTAAAGGGAGCAGCAGTGTTCTCTAAGATAGACCTCAGATCAGGTTATCATCAGGTGAAAGTTAAAGAAGGGGATATACCCAAGACAACATTCAGGACTAGATACGGACACTACGAGTTCGTAGTCATGCCCTTTGGCGTGACAAATGCTCCAACTACTTTCATGGACCTTATGAACAGAGTATTTAGGGACTACCTAGATAGATTTGTTATCGTGTTTATCGATGACATTCTTATCTATTCAGGAACTCAGGAAGAACACGCAGAGCACCTGAGAATAGTATTGCAGACCCTTCAGCAGAACCAGCTGTACGCCAAGTTCACGAAATGTGAATTTTGGTTAGATCAGGTGTCCTTCCTGGGTCACATCATCTCAAAGGATGGTATCATGGTAGACCCCAGTAAAATAGAAGCTGTGAGTAACTGGAAAAGACCCAAGAACGCTAGTGAGATCAGGAGATTTTTGGGACTAGCAGGTTATTACAGGAACTTTGTAGAGGACTTCTCCAAAATAGCCTCCCCACAGACAACTCTTACCAGAAAGAACAGAAAATTTCAGTGGACAGAGGACTGTGAGAACAGCTTCAGCGAGTTAAAGAGGAGATTGATCAGTGCTCCCATTTTGACTCTACCAGCCAACACCGACAGCTTTGATATCTATAGTGACACCTCTAAGTTGGGATTAGGAGCAGTACTGATTCAAGAAGGTAAGGTGATCGCCTATGCCTCCAGACAACTCAAGGAATATGAGAAGAATTACCCTACTCATGACCTTGAGCTTGCAGCAGTGGTGTTCGCACTCAAAATTTGGAGACATTACTTGTATGGAGCTCAGTACAGAGTGTATACAGATCATCAGAGTCTGAAGTACTTCTTCACTCAGAAGGATCTAAATATGCGACAGCGTAGATGGCTTGAGCTGGTCAAAGATTATGACATAGACATCCTCTACCACCCAGGAAAAGCCAATAAGGTGGCAGACACACTTAGCAGGAAGTCCGATGCTACCTTACTATCCCTAGCAGCCATGTCACCACCCCTACAGAAAGAGATCGCAGATTTTGGTCTCGAACTTATAGTAGGACAGCTCTCTACTATGACATTAGCATCTACCCTGCTTGGTGACATCCAGACGGCTCAGGAACAGGATCCTGAAATTTAAAAAATCAAGCAAGGGTTAGTAGAATCAGAAAGTAGAGAATTCAGAGTGTCCGACAGTGGGGTATTATACTTTGGTGACAGACTCTGTGTTCTAGATCAGGAGGAACTAAAGAGGAAGATTTTAGATGAGGTTCACAGGACTCCTTATGCGATGCATCCAGGTTCCACCAAGATGTACCAGGACTTGAAGAAACGTTTTTGGTGGCCTGGGATGAAAAGAGACATCGCTAGATATGTTAGCACCTGTCTGACCTGCCAGAGGGTCAAGGCAGAAAATCAGAGACCAGGAGGAGTTCTGCAGCCTATTCAGATCCCAAAATGGAAGTGGGAAGATATTTCTATGGATTTTATAGTGGGACTACCCAGAACCACGAATGGTTTTGATACCATCTGGGTAATAGTTGACAGGTTGACTAAATCAGCCCACTTCTTAGCTATCAGGATATCCTACTCCATGGAATAACTAGCTCAGTTATATCTCAAGGAGATCGTCAGACTACATGGAGTCCCACGGACCATTATATCAGATAGAGACAATAGGTTCACCTCTCACTTCTGGGAGTATGTACAGACAGCATTGGGCACTAAGTTAAAGTTCAGCACAGCTTTCCATCCTCAGACAGATGGTCAGATGGAGCGAGTAAATCAGGTACTCGAAGATATGCTCCGAGCATTTGCCCTAGACTTCAAGGGAAGTTGGTGCAAATATCTGAGTTTAGCAGAATTTGTATAGAACAATAGCTATCAGGCCACCATCGGCATGGCACCTTACGAGGCTCTCTTTGGGCGGAGGTATAGATCTCCAATCTGCTGGTATGAGAGTGGTGAACAGAAAGAACTAGAACTTCATACAGATCTAGTGGCAGATACCACAGCAGCTATACAGCAGATCCGCCAGAGGATAGAGACAGCTCAAAGCCGCCAGAAAAGCTATGCTGATACACGGCGCCGACCTTTAGAATTTTCAGTTGGGGATACAGTGTTCCTCAGAGTAGCTCCCATGAAGGGAGTAATGCATTTTGGGAAGAAGGGCAAACTAAGTCCTAGATGTGTGGGACCATACCTTATCACTAGAAGAGTTGGCAAGGTAGCATATGAGCTAGAGCTACCACAGGAGATGTCAGCCATCCATAATGTATTTCATGTCTCTATGCTAAAGAAGCATATCCCAGATGTCACCCAGGTGATTGAGCCCCAGTCGGTACCAGTCTGCGAAGACCTTAGCTATGATAGTCGGCCTATTCAGATAATAGACCGAGCAGTTAAAAAATTGCGGAATAAGGAGGTACCATTAGTAAAAGTGATTTGGCAAAATCACACAGCAGAAGAGGCAACTTGGGAGACAGAAGCTAGTATGAGACAGAAGTACCCAAAGTTATTCTAAGTTCGAGGACGAACTTTTTATAAGGTATGGGGGATTGTAATGCCCGAAAATTCTCAAAATACTTTAATAAATATCTTAGTATTTTTCTGGAATTTTAGGATATTTTTACAGAATTTTTAGAGTAGCAGAAGTAGCAAAAATAAATAGAATTGTAAAATAGCCTACGCGGGAATTGAACCCGAGACCTATTGGGTCCTACGACTTAAGGTGAACTCTAGTAACCAGGAGAACCCAGCAGGGCCGTGCTGAAAGGAAAGGGAAACAATTTTATTTAAGGTAGAGTTGGGTGAATTAATTCCTTAATATAAATAGGGAATTATTAAGTGGGGTTGGTTTTAACGCAACTTCTCTTCTCCTCACCCTAATCCCGCCGAACCTCCCTTCTCCCTCATCTCTCGGCGCCAACCACAAGCAAACCTAGGGTTCCATCCCTAGGGTCCCAAGGGCTCCTTCCGGCGACATCTAGGATACGGGGACGCTCCTCTCCACGAGAAGAACACGTAGACGCGAGGAGATCGACGAAGGGATCTTCTCCACCGGAAATCTAGCGATCAGATCGTAATGAAATCTAGCGCAGGATGTAAGAAACCCCTCACCTGCAGTATAAGTAGCTTTTTATCCGTTTTTATGCTTCGTTTGTTAGTATACAGACTTTAGGCACATAGGATGTGCATTAGCGCACACCAAATGCTTGATAGTATGTACAACACATTTAAAATGCAACTTAGGCATTTTAATGGCTTAGCTAAATGCATTAGAAGCATTTATTCAGTATATTTAGTTTTAGTACAGCTTATGTGGGACTACGATCCATGGGTGGGCTCCCATAGTCACCTCTAGGTTCAGATAACCTAGCTCTAGGTTCAGATAACCTAGAAATAGCAAGACAAGTAAAAATTCAGCTATAATCAGTATTTTATTTTAGCAATGGCACTGTACTGGATTAGATATCCATTGGGTTGGGCTCCCACAGTCGTCCCTACGTTTAGATAACCTAGTAACCCTACTAAATTCGGGACTTGCAACCCCGAGTCTAGTTAGGGAAGCGCGCATAGCAAGTACAGTTGTCGGGCCCAAACAGCAGCATGATTATTATTTTAATCTATTTATGAAAATAGTTTTCAAAACTTCACAATAATTAGGTGAATTCAGCACAACTTTAGCATTAGCTTAGAATTAGCTCAGTTCAGTTTGTTTGTATCAATTCAGTTTTCTAGTGATGCCATATGATAGCTTATGTTAGCACTTGTTGCCATGACTAGTTTGTTTGTATGTCATGCTATGCTTTTACCTGTCCAGCATATATTTCAAAGAGCATGTTTTCAAAGCATAAATCGTATCGTATGCATGTTTTGTGAGGTAGATGGTTTCTTACTAAGCTCTCAAGCATACAGATACTCTTTTCCTTATACTGCAGATAAAGGTAAAGGAAAGATGGACTAGTGGAGGCTGGAGGTCAATGCGATGAAGATGTGTGTGTGCAAAGGAGTTTAGAATGAAGATCTTAAGGATTTAGCAAATCTGACTATTTGAACCTTATTATGTTTAGTTTTCACATTTCAGTTTGCTTAAAAGTCATGAACTAGTGAAATATGCACCATGCCATGTTTAGAATGCATTTCAGTTAGTTTAGAGTTGGTATATGAGATTTCTGCTCGAACTAGGGTTGAAATCAGGTTCTGATATGAAATCAGAAACCCCGATCGATCAGCCGATCGATTGGAGGCTTCTCAATCGATCAGCTGATCGATTGGGCAGCTTATCCCACGAACAGAATGCGTCTGGATCGATCAGTCGATCGATCCAGCCGAGTTTCGTCAGGAACAGAAGGTTTGTGGATCGATCAGCCGGTCGATTCGAGTTGAACCCGCGTACAGCGCGTCATCGAATCAATCACTGGATCGATTGGACATACTGGATCGATCAGCCGATCGATCCAGACGCTAGTTCCCGCATACAGTAGGGTCCTGAATCGATCACTGGATCGATTGCCTAACCTGGATCGATCAGCCGATCGATCCAAAGTAGTCTCCGTGTACAGTAGCATGCTGGATAGATCCATGGATCGATCAGAGGCCAAGTACTAGTTGAAACCACCTTAGTTCAGCTCCAGATGACAGCAAAGACCTAGAACACCCCTTCTAGCATAGCCACCGCAAATTCAAGGGGTAGTTTAAACATTAAGTTCAAATAGTATAGCGATTAACAGAAGCATATTCATTAGTTCAGTAAAATTTCCATCAGATCAATTTTCCGCACATGAATTTGACAGCATAATGTAACGATCGGCCTCACAGCCTAGTTAGTAGAAGGTGGGTCGTTACACATGTATCTCACATGCAATGCTTTATGATGTGGTAAGAGCTTGCTATGCTTCTATGTTTAATTATGTACACTTATGACCTATGTATGATGGTAATCCTTATGTTATACTGTGTGTTATTATAATGAGCTGTGTGCCCAAATTATGCATGCTATTTATGATGAGTTGTGTGCCCAAATTATGCATGCTATTTATGATGAGCTGTGTGTCCAAACTATGCATGTATTTATGATGTGCTGTGTGCCCATATTTTACATGCCATTATGATGAGCTGTGTGCCCAAATTCTGTATGGTATGATATGATAAGAAATACCATGTGCATGAAATATTAAGAACCATGATATGTATGACATGCTACTTTACTTTATATGGCTTGTACCAAGGGTGGGCTCCATAAGCGCCCGGGGTCGATGGACTAAGAAACGGGCCTCGTTAGGGATGGGCTCCTAAGTGCCCCTAGGTCGATGGACTAAGAAACGGGCCTAGTATGTATGCCTTGTAGGGTTCAAGACTTGCTACCTTGGACCTACACAGGATGCGCACATTTATGTATGTGGTACAAGCCGGGGCCCTAATCATGTTATGATTATGTTTAAGTATGTATGTAATAAGTTTTCAAAGGACATGTTGCATATATTTTTGCATGAATCATGTTTTTGAAAGTCATCTCGCATAACGCTTTATGATTATGTTACGATATACCATGATGCTTATGATTATGACATGTTATGTTAGGATGAACTTTATGATTATGTTATGATATGCTATGATCATGATTATGTTATGCTAGGATGCCCTTTATGATTATATCATGATATGCCATAATGCTTATGATTATGTTATGTTATGCTAGGATGAACTTTATGATCATGTTATGATATGCTATGATTATGATTATGTTATGCTAGGATGCATGTTATGATATGCCATGATACCTTACGATTATGTTATGATATGATGCTTCTATACATGATATGATGAGTTGTCTTTATGCTGTATGCCTTGGAGATTTAGTTATGTTATACGGTTTTTGTGAGTAGGAAAGGATCTTACTAAGCCTTGTGTGCTCACAGCTTACTTTCCTTGTACCACAGATAAGGACAAAGAATTGATGTACTAAGGGAGCAGCAGGAGGGGGCAAGAAGGACGTGTGTAGTAGTGACTCGGCTAAAAAGAAAGACCTGCTTCTAGTTAATAAGAATTATGTTTATGTCATTCTTTTATGACTCCATGACATTTCATCATGCTCTTTAGTATTATGATTTAAATTTATGTTAAGCATGTTATGTGACTCATATGATAGATAGTTAGTGATGATGATTTGAAAAGTAAAGAAAAAATTATACTATAGATAAGACTTCCGCTGTTTTAAGAAGAAAAGATAAGTAACCCCCGTCACCTTAAGCAGGAAGGGGCAGGGTGTTACAACAATAAAGGTGAATTTCATTAGTTGTTGAAACATATTTAGTGGTGTTATCTATCGGTACCTAGTATGTAGATACGAGAGCCATTGATCATGTCTGCAATTCATTGTAGGGGTTTCAGGAAACTCGACAACTATATGAAGGGGAAATCAACGTCTACATGGGCACTGCTACAAAAGTAGCAGCTGTTGCAGTGGGAGATGTTTATCCTCTGATAGGAATAAAACATGGATTTTGAGAAATTGTCTTTACATACTAAGTTTTGGAAAGAACTTGATTTCAGTTTCTAAATTATTCAAAGAACTTGATATTCTGTCCCTTTTGATAATAAAGTTATTATCAAGAAAAATAGGGAAGTTATCTGTTCTGATACGTTGGTTGGTAATTTATATATTCTAAATCCAATAACTCCCACGATGCAACAAATGGAAATTAATAACACATCTTCTAACTCTAATAAGAGAAAGCAACCTTCGAAAATGAACCAATCATATCTTTGGCATCTAAGTCTAGGTCATATTAACTTGAGTAGGATTCAAAGGATAATAGTCGATAAACTTTTGGGTTCATTGGTGGTGGAAAACTTTCCAACCTGAGAGTCTTACTTGGAAGGAAAAATGACCGAGAGACCTTTTAAGTATTAGGGGTATAGAGCCAAAGACGTGTTGAAATTGGTTCATTCTGATTTGTGTAGACCTATCACTATCCAGGCAAGAGCTGGTTTCGAATATTTCGTCTCTTTTATAGACAACTATTCGAGATACGGGTACATTTACTTGACATGTCGTAAGTCTGAGTGCTTTGATAACTTCCAAGAGTACAAGGATGATGTGGAGAAATGTCATGCTAAAAGTATCAAGACACTACATCGTAGTGACGAGTACCTCTTTGGAGAGTTTAGGAGTCACTTATCGGAAGTCGGGATTCAATCCCAATTGACTGCACCTGGTACACCCCAACAGAATGGTGTGGCAAAATGAAGGTATAGGACTCTTATGGAAATGGTTAGATCAATGATGAGTTATTAAGAATTACCAAATTTGTTGAAGGGATATACTCTGAAAACAACAATGAATATAGTACCATCTAAGTCAGTACCCTCTACTCCCATAGAATTGTGGAATAGGCGTAAGCCTAATGTGAAGCATATTCTGATTTGGGGTAGTCTAGCACATGTGCTGAAGGGAGACACTAATCACGTACAGAAGTTCACTTGGTTGTGGGTTTTCCTAGATAAACGAAACGTGGTTTATTTTATAGTCCTAAAGATCAGAAGGTCATTGTTAAAACCAATGCCTGATTTTTAGAAGAGGACTATGTTATAAACCACATGCCCATGAGTTAAATTATTCTTAAGGAAATAATAAAGGACACGTCTAATCTAGTACCAACAGTACAAGATGAGATACCACAAGAAACTGCAACATGTGTCACAAATGATGCACAATTACGGATGGTGCCTCGTCGTAGTGGGAGGGTTGTTAGGCAACCTGAAAGATTCATATTTTGGGAGAGTCTTTGGACTTGATCCCTAGTAAACATGAACCTGATCCCCGAACATATGACGAAGCACTCCAAGATAAATATGCAGCATCTTGGCAAAGAACAATGAATACAGAAATAGAATCTATGTAAGTCTGGGAGCTTGAAGAACCACCAAATGGTGTAAAAGCCATTGGGTATAAATAGGTCTACAAAAGGAAAAGAGGGGTAGACGGGAAGATGGAAAACTTCAAAGCAAGGCTTGTTGAAAAAGGGTATCGATTATGAAGAAAGCTTTTCACCAGTAGCCATGCTTAAATCGATCCAGATTCTTTTATCTATTGCTGCTCATTAAGGATTATGAGATTTAGCAAATGGATGTCAAGACAGCTTTCCTTAATGGAAGTCTTGAAAAAATATCCATATGAAGCAATCAGAGGGATTCATTGCAAAGGGCAAAGAGCATCTTGTATGTAAGCTCAATCGGTCTATGAACTGAAACAAGCTTCAAGATCTTGGAACATCCGGTTGTAATCCAGTCTAGATTTATTCAGTGACTGGATGAGTCTTGAGTATACAAGAAGTGTGATGGAAATGTGGTGGTATTTCTTGTACTATATGTAGATGACATATTTGATAGTTGGAAATAATATCAAAGTATTGTCGGAAGTAAGGGTATGGTTGTCCAAGCAATTCGATATGAAGGACTTGGGAGAATGCGCACATATTCTCAGGATCAAAGCGATAAGGGATGGCAAGAAAAGAATGTTATGCTTATCCCAAGCTCCATATATCGATACTATGCTAGCTCATTTTAGCATGCAAGACTCTAAGAAAGGTTTTCAACCTTTTAGACATGGAGTATCTTTATCTAAAGAGATGTCTCCGATGACATCAAAAGAGATAGAAGAAATGAAGGCAGTTCCTTATGCTGGAGGAAGCCTAATGTATGCTATGCACGAGACCGGATATCTGTTTTACCAAGGGCATGGTTAGTAGATATCAAAGTAATCTAGATTAGGGACATTGGTCTGCCGTCAAACATATATTAAAGTACTTGAGAAGGACTAGAGATTATATGCTAGTTTACAAAGGCAGATGATTTACTCCCTGTGGGTTACACGGATTTGGACTTCTAATATGATAAGGACAATAGTAAGTTAACCTCGGATTTTTGTGTTTACTTTAGGAGGTGAAGCCATAAATATGGAGGAGTGTTAAGCATAGGTACTTTTTTAGACTCCACTATAGAAGCTGAATATATGACAACCTCTGAGGCAGCCATAGAAGCTATACGGTTCAGAAACTTCATGATGGACTTAGATATGATTCCTGATTTGCCCAAAAATTATTCATTGCAATAATAGTGGTACAGTAGCAAACTCGAAGGAACCATGAGTCCATAAGGTAAGTAAACACATTAAGCGCAAGTACCACCAAATACGAGACATCACATAAACGAGGAGAAATTGTTGTCGCCTAGATTACATCAGATGATAACCTGGAAGATCCTTTCACTAAGGCCCATAAGGCAAGAGCTTTTGATGGGCATGTTGAGGGGTTAGGAATCAGATGTATGGTAGGGTATATGGCAGCATAATCTTTTAGTATAAGTGGGAGATTGTTAGAGTGTATACTAAAAGTCTAGCTTTTTGTATAAACATTTATAAGAATCACATTAGTCAAATGACTATATTTATGCTAAGTGTAGTTGTCCATTTAATTTATATTGTAGATAACATGGTGTGAGGAGATACACAGAAGTTCATGTTATCAGTTCCTTAAAAATTATAAACAGTTGTTCACAATTAAGATGGAATGGGACAAACCATTGGAGTGGTTGTAGTGTAATTAGGTATTAGTTTATCTTGACTGATAAATTACACTAGTACACTATAATTGTATTGAGCAGGACCATTTGAGGTAATATCTTTTTATACTGACTATATAAAAGAACAATACCTTTGTTATTATGGAAGTGTGTATTCTTAATCATGATATAATAACAAGAACATATACATAATATTTATTTCTTTGATTTATCAATGGGTGTGATTTAGCTCGTTAAATCAATAGATCTGATAAGTTGGGAAATGATATTATTTATATGGTGTGTTGTTGATTATAGAATGAAACTATGTCCTAGTAATCTAGGTTGATGATATCTCCTTGAGGAGCTCATAAGGATTATCATGTAAACCCTACATGTGGATATAGTTCGACATGATAATAAGGTTGAGTGGTGCTACTCTTGGAGTTACATATTAATTAAGTGAGTTGTCAGTAACTCATTTAATTAGTGGACGTTCGATTTCTTATACATAGGGAGATTAACACACTAATGATAAGGAGCCCATATAGTAATATGTGATTGATGTGGTAGTTCAATAATAACTCTTTAGTGGTATGAGTTATTATTGATGAACTTGAGTTGGGTGTTCAGGGTATAAAATATTTTTTGCTTGAGATACTTTCCCACCATTTTTGGCACATCCAATAGAGAAATATTTTTGCTTTCCATCATCTCCATTTCTACCACCTAATTTGTAAATACCAAAACCAACATTCTGAGCATAAGAATTATAAAAAGTATGAACTTCTTCTTCACATGAAAATGTCATTCCAATATCAGGAATCTTGACTTCATATACACTAGATGGAGATGGGTCATGGTCCGTAGGGTCATTGTTATCCTTTATCTCAAGTAAATCAAATTTTTCTGCTTCCATGACACTTTCTTCACCTACATTTATTTTTAAAAAAATTACAGGACCAAAATTAAATAGAAAATAGAGACATAATAAAAAAACATGAAACAAAGTCCCTCTAAGACAAAACAAAGCTAAAAAAAGTATACAGACCTAAATGACCATATCATTCTTCACCCGATTCATATAATTTGAAAATAATAGACTAATTGCATGCATACAACTAATTTACAAACAACAATAATTCAAGGGCTTTCAAACAAACATTCTACATTAGATAAACTGAGCAATGAAAAAGTTATAGGGCGAAGAAAGAAATACTTGTCGGAAAGTAATAATAGCAAC
Source organism: Zingiber officinale (assembly GCF_018446385.1). NCBI lineage: Eukaryota > Viridiplantae > Streptophyta > Magnoliopsida > Zingiberales > Zingiberaceae > Zingiber > Zingiber officinale. The sequence continues at coordinate 33,123,959 of NC_055999.1, read as the reverse complement.
ATGCCTTGTTTGATTAGAATCAGAAACAAAATTCAACAAAAAAAAATCCACATATGAGCATGAACATTGAGGTTGTTTCATTTCCTATCTACATGAGGATCGGTGAAGTGCAGAGATGAAAAGAAAAAAGTGGGTTACCGAAATTGTGATCGTCAATGTAGTGCGAAGTCTGTCGGTACTCGATATCGACCTCCTCCCTGGTGTACTCTCTGGAGTCCTTCTCGAACGCCTGATTTCACACACCACCATAAAACTGAGTTAGGGCACGGGAGGAGGGGTCGCGTTAAAGCACAGGAGGAGGAGGATGTTGAGGAATAGAGTTAGGGCACGGGAGGAAGAGTAGAGTTAGGGCATGATCGCTAATGGAGGAGAAAAAACTGAGGAGGAGGAGGAAGAGTAGAGTTAGGGCACGATCGCTGATGGAGGAGAAAAAATGGAGGAGGAGGAGGAAGAGTAGAGTGAGGGCACGATCGCTGATGGAGGAGAAAAAACGGAGGAGGAGGAAGAGTAGAGCTAGGGTTTTTTCGCTGATGGAGGAGAAAAAACGGAGGAGGAGGAGGAGGAGTACTCGTTAGGGCACGAAGGAGAGGTCGCGAAAAAAATGGAGGAGGAGGAGTAGAGCCAAGTCTGCGATTTTTACTCTGAGTTGGACTTGGCCACATCAGCTGCGACCTAAGTCGCGCTGCGAATTCGCTGAGGGAAGTAGCTGCATGCATCATTACTCTATTTCAAATTCAAAGTTTTTAACCAAATATTTGATAGACCAATTATTAATTTTATTTGTCATAAAGTTAGGATGACGAGATAATAAAATTAATGAATAAAATCTCCTCTTTGATTTTGTTTACGTCCACACTATCGTGACATACAAAATTCATGGGGATTTTAAGGTGCTGGTCTTGACCAAATATTTTTATGATTCTTAGGATTTAAAATGTTTGTCAATCCCCTAGTTGTTATACTATAGAATAGACTTAGTAGTCCCAATTGTAATGATTGGAAATAGGACTTGGACATTTAGGTAGACTGCCCTCTTAGAACTAAGAACAAAATAGGTGTATTTCATTCATTAGTTAATACATGATTAGTGATGTTATCTACCGGTACCTGGTGTGTAGATACGGGAGTCATTGATCATGTCTGCAATTCATTGCAGAGGTTCCAGGGAACCTGATAACTATATGAAGTGGAAGTCACAGTCTACATGGGCACTGCTGCAAAAGTGGTAGCTATTGCAGTGGGAGATGCCTATCCTCTGATAGGAATAAAATATGGATTTTAAGAAATTATCTTTACGTACCAAGTTTAGAAAGAATTTGATTTCGGTTTCTAAACTATCGAAGAATAGATATTCTATCTGTTTTGATAACAAACTTGTTATCAAGAAAATAGGAAAGATATCTGTTTTAGTACATTGGTTGACAATTTATAAATCCAATAACTCCCACAATGCAATAAATGGAAATTAAAAACACATCTTCTAACTTTAATAAGAGAAAGGAACCTTCGGAAATGAACCAATCACATCCTTGGCAGTCTAAGGCTAGGTTATATTAACTTGAGTAGGATTTAAAGGATAAAAACTAATGAACTCTTAGGTTCATTGGTAGTGGAAATCTTTCCAATCCTGCGGGTCTTACTTTGAAGGAAAAATAACCAAGAAGCTTTTAAAGTCTAAGGGGTATAGAGCCGAGGATATGATGGAATTGGTTCAATCTGATTTGTGTGGTCCTATGACTATCCAGACAAGAGGTAGGTTCGATAATTTTATCTATTTTATAGACAATTATTTGAGATATAGATACATTTACTTGATGCACCGCAAGACTAAGTGCTTTGATTAGTTCAAAGAGTACAAGGCTGATGCGGAGAAACGTCAAAGTAAAAGTATCAAGTCACTATGGTAATATCGTAGTGGCGAGTACCTCTTGGGAGAATTTAGGAGTCACTTATAAAAAGAAGGGATTCAATCCCAACTAACTGCACCTGGTACACCCCAACAGAATGGTGTAGTGGAAAGAAGGTAAGAGGCTCTTATGGAATAATTAGATCGATGATGAGTTATTCAGAAAATTACCAAATTCGTTTTGAGGATATACCTTGGAAATGGAAGTAAACATAGTACCTTCTAAGACAGAACTCTCTACTCCCATAAAATTGCATAATGGGCGTAAACCTTGTCTGAAGCATATTCATATTTGGGTTGTCTAGCACATGAGAGACACTGATAAGTTGGGCAGGAGTTTACTTGTTTGTGAGTTATCCTAGAGAAACGAAAGGAGATTTATTGTCCTCAAAATTGGAAGGTCATTGTTAGCACCAATGACCGATTTCATAAAAGGATTATACAATGAACCACAAGCCCATAAGTAAAATTGTTCTTAAAGAAATGACACGTCTAATCTGGTACCAACTGTACAAGATAAAATATCATAAGAAACTGTAACACGTATCATAAATGATACACATTTGCAGAAAGTTCCTCGTCGTAGTGGGAGGGTTGTTAGGCAACCTAAAAGATTCATGTTTTGGGAGAGTCTTTGAACTTGATCCCTTGTGGACATGAACCTGATCCTCGGACATATTATGAAGCACTCCAAGATAAAGATGCAGCATCTTTGCAAAGAGCAATAAATACAGAATTAGAATATATGTATTCTAATAGAGTATGGGAGCTTATAAAACCACCAAATGGTGTAAAAGTCATTAGGTGTAAAGAGGTCCACAATAGAAAAAGAGGGATAGACGGGAAGGTAGAAACTATCAAAGTAACGTTTGTTGAAAAAGGAAACTTTTTCACCGGTAGCCATGCTTAAGTCTATCCGGATTCTTTTATCTATTTAGCAAGTGGATGTCAAGACAACTTTCCTTAATGAAAGTCTTGAAGAAAACATCCATATATAGAAACCAGAAGGGTTCATTGCAAAGAGCAAAGAGCATCTTGTGTGTAAGCTCAATCAGTCTATGGACTGAAGTAAAGCTTCAAGGTCTTGGTACATCCGATTTAACAAAGTAATCCAGACCTATGGATTTATTTTATAACCGAATGAGTTTTGTGTATACAAGAAGTATGATGGAAACATGGTGGTATTTCTTGTAGTATACGTAGATAACATTTTTGGTAGTTGGAAACAATATCAAAGTGTTGTCAGAAGTAAGGGTATGGTTGTCCAAACAATTCGATATAAAGGACTTGGGAGATTGCATATATTCTTGGGATCAAAGGGATCGCAAGAAAAGAAAATATTTTACTTATCCCAAGCTTAATATATTGAAACAATCCTTGCTCGTTTTAAGCATGCAAAACTCCAAGAAAGGTTTCTTACCTTTTCAGCATGGAGATAGAGGAAATGAAGATAGTTCCTTATGCTTCGGCTGTCGGAAGCCTAATGTATGCTATGCACAAGATCAGAAATCTGCTTTATCGTGGGCATGGTTAGCAGATATCAAAGTAACCCAGGACAAGGACATTGGACTGCGGTAAAGCATATATAGAAGTACCTTAGAGGCACTAGAGATTATATGCTAGCTTACAAGGCAGATAATTTGCTCCTTGTGGGTTGCACGAATTTTGACTTCCAATCGGATAGGGACAATAGTAAATCAACCTTGGTGTTTTGTGTTTACTTTAGGAGGTGAAGTCATAACTATGGAGGAGTGTTAAGCATAGGTGTTTTTTCGGACCCCACCACATAAACTAAGTATATGGCAGCCTCTGAGGAAGCCATAGAAGTTGTATGGCTCAAATACTTCAAGATAGACTTAGATATGATTTCTGATTTGCCCAAAATAATTTGGTGCAGTAGCAAACTCGAAGAAACCATAAGTCCATAAGGCAAGTAAACACAATAGAGCGCAAGTACTACCCAATACGAGAAATCGTATAACGAGGAGAAGTTGTCGCCGCTTAGATTGCATCAAGTGATAACCTGGAAGATCCTTTCACTAAGGCCCTTAAGGCAAGAGCTTTTGATGGGCATGTTGAAGGGTTGGGAATCAGATGTATGGCAGCAGATATGGCAGCTTAGTCTTTTAGTATAAGTGGAAGATTGTTAGGATGTATACTAAAAGCCTAGCTTTTGGTATAAACATTTATCTAGAAATAAGAATCACATTGGTCAAATGTCTACATTTATAATAAATGTAGTTGTTCAATTATTTTATATTGTAGATAACATGGTGTGTAGAGTCACACACAGAGGATCATATTATCAGTACCTTATAAATTATAAACAGTAGCTCACGACCAAGATGGAAAGGAACAAACCATTGGAAGATCGTAGTGTAATTAGGTATTCATTTATCTTAACTATATAATTAGACTAGTACACTTAGAGTGTATTGAGTAGGACCATTAGAGGTTGTTCTTTTATACTGACTTTAAAAAGGAAGAAAGACCTCAGTTATTATGAAAGTGTGTGCTCTTAATCCTAATATAATAACAAGCACATATATTTTATATATATTTCTTTAATTTATCAATGGGTGAGATTTAGTTCGATAAATCAATAAGTCCGATAAGTTGGGAAATGATATTACTTATAGTGTGTGTTGTTGATTATAGAAGGAAATTGTATCCTAGTAATCTAGGTTGAAAATGACCCCAAGAGGAGCTCATAAGGATTGTTATGTTAAACCCTGCAAGTGGACTTAGTCCGACATGACGATAAGGTTGAGTGGTACTACTCTTGAACTAAGATATTAATTAAGTGAGTTATCAGTAACTCATTTAATTAGTGGTCATTTGACATCATAAACACAGGGAGACTGACACACTCATAATAAGAAGGAGCACAAAATGTAATTTGGGATTGGTGCGGTAGTTCAATAATAGTTCTTCAGTGGAATGAATTATTATTGATGAAATTAAGTTGTGTGTTCGGGGCGAACACGGGAAACTTAATTTCATCGAAAGACCAAAACCAATTCCTCCTCTTGGTCCCTATTGTAGCCTCTTGTAAATAGAGATGTATATCCACCACATACCCACTTGTTACCCAACCTATAGGGGCCGGCCAAGCCAAGCTTGAAGCTCAAGCTTAGGGGTGGCCAAGCCTAAAGGTTGAGCCTTAAGGTGGCCGACCAATTGCATGGAGCCCAAGCTTAGGTGGTCGGCCACATCATATTAAAAAGGGATTTTTATTAAAATTATTTCTTATGTGGATATCATTGTTTTAAAAGAGAGTTTGAAATTTAAATCTTTCCTTTTATAGCTTTCTACAAAAGATTAAGAAAAGATTTAAAATCTTTCCTTATTTGTAGATTGAAAAGTAGATTTTAATTTTGAGAAAACTTTCCTTTTTAACCATGTTCATGATTTAAAAGAGAGTTTAAAAATTAAATATTTCTTTTATAAATCTTCTACAAAAGATTAAGAAAAGATTTGATATCTTTCCTTATTTGTAGATTAAAAGAGATTTTAATTTTTGGAGATAACTTTCTTTTTATCCACATGTTTAAAAGAAAGATTTTAATTTATAAAATTTCCTTTTTACAAACCACCATGAAGGGAAAATTTATTGGAAATTTTTTTTATAAATTTCCGGAGACAAATTAGGAAGTTTTAATTAATTAAAACTCTCCTTGTTTATAGTTTTAATGTGGCCGACCATGTAAAGTGAGAAGAGAAAAATATTTTTAATTAAATAAATTTTCCTTTTCATGGAAAAAGAATTAAGGAAGTTTTTTTTTATTTAAATTTCCTTATTTGCCAAGACCAATGATAATAAAAGAGGGGGTAGAGGTGCCTTCGTGGCTAACGACTCTATTCTATTTCCTCCCCTCTCTTCCTTGGTGTGGCCGACCATCATCCCCTTCTCTTTTCTCTTCTCTCCATCATGTGACCGAACCTCATCTCATCCTTGGAGTCCTTGTGGTGGCCGGATCTTGCTTGGAAAAGAAGGAGAGAAAAGGAGGTGATATTTCTAGCATCCATTGGAGCTTGGTGGTGGCCGAATATCTTCATGCTTGGAGGAGCTTTTGGTGGCCGAACCTCTTCATCCTTGGAGGAGCTTTTGGTGGCCGAAACTAGAAAGGAAGAAGAAGGGCTTGGGTAGTTCTCATCTCGGTAGATCGTTGCCCACACAACGTCCGAGGTTAGAAGAGGAATACGGTAGAAGATCAAGAGGTCATTAAAGTTTACAAAGGAAGGTATAATTAGTAATTAATTTCCGCATCATACTAGTTGTATTTCTTTTGTAAGAATTCCAAACACAAGAGGCAATTACATCTAGTATTTCGAATTCATTTTTCGAATTTGTGTTTTCTTTGTTTTTGAATTTGTGATTCGATTGTTCTTTTTGGTTAACCTAGAGTTATTTAAGGAAATTAAATATTAGCTTTCCTTAAAAGACTTTGTTTAGGCGGTGGTGGTTGCTCCCATATCCAAGAAGGCCATGTTCCTCGCCATCCAGTCCTGGAAGCCAATTTTAGAAATTAATATTTAATGGAATTGGGCTCCCATAGTCGTCCCTAGGTTTAGATAACCTAGTAAACCCTATTAGAATCGGGACTAGCTACCTCGGGTCTAGTTAGGGATGCGCACATAGCAAGCACAGTTGTCGGGCCCATCAGCAGCATGATTATTATTTTTATCTATTATGAAAATAATTTTTCAAAACTTCACGAATCAGTTATGTGAATACAGTTCAGATTCGGCATTAGCCTAGTATCAGTTTAGCTCATCTTATGTATCAGTTCAGTTTTTCCTATTATTTTGAAGTATAAAAGTATAAGTTTTGAACAAAAGAAATAAGCTTTACATGTTTAGCATTTCAGCATGTCTTGTTTCTTTTGCTATTAGATGAGCATGTGTAGTATTTCCTTTAAAGCATTCAGTTTTAGATTTATTTTATTCACATTCATATTCGAGTTTTGTGAGTTAGATAGCGCTTACTAAGCAATTTTGCTTATAGATGCATTTTCCTCTTACTACAGATAAAGGAAAGGAAAAGCTATAGCAAAGGAAGGCGACAAGGAGGTGCGGATGGATGTGTGATGCCTGGACTATAGAAGCCTTGGGATTAGCATAAGAATTTATTAAGATTGCCATGTATTTAGAATTCTTTCATTTAAATTGTTATGCACATTAGACCTATTATCTGAGTTGTATAATGGTTGCATGCATGTTTAGATTAATATATATATTTCAGTATAATTAGATTGATGTATAGTTTAGTTGTGTTCATATGCTAGAGTAGAATGTAGAGATAAGTTGTTTATGTTTTCCGCTGCTATCAGTTGCATCTTTAGAGAGTTTATGTATTGATAATTACATGTGTGCAATATTAGTTAAGATAAGTTAGTAGTCCAGTAGCGCTCCGCCCTCGCAGACTAGTAGTGAGGAGGGTGGGGTGTTACAAGTTGGTATCAAAGCAGTTCCTATTCTCCAGCATCACACATCAGCACCAACCTTGCCGTCTTCAAGTAAGAAAGTATTTAAATTCTTTTATTAGTATGTTTTTTCTTATTAATTGTAGCATAGAGAAACCCTTATAAATATTTGTTTATAAGTGCTAAAGTGAGATAAGAGTTTTTGAGCGCTGAGCAAAGTAACAGTTAAGGACAAGTGTAACGACCACCCTTCTTACTACTACTACTCTCTAGAGGTGGACGCTACTTAACTACTAACTCTACTTAACCGGTATGATCGAAACCACGAGGAGTCTCTACCGAAAAATTTCGGAAGCATCTCCCCTGTACCGGTGACCATAAAATTAGATACATACATAGTATACTTCAGCCACAGGCGGCTGGAACATATATCAAACAACCATGCAGTTCATATATAACCAAAATAATCAACTGTCGCAAAGCACGATAAAATGATCCACATAATAGCATGTACAAGTTCTAAATTCTTTTAACAATTTGATGAAAACAGTCTTAATAAATTCTTGTCAAATCCCTAGATCTCTCCCATAGTCCTGACATCACACATCATCGAACACCTCCTTGTCGCCTTCCTTTGCTATATCCTTTCCTTTCCTTTATCTGCAGTAAGAGGAAATGCAATCTATAAGCAAAATTGCTTAGTAAGAGCTATCTAACTCACAAAATCTCGATATGCATGTACATATATCTATAATATAAACTAACTGAATGCTTACTGAAAACTACTCATGCTCATCTAATAGTAAAGGAATCATAACAAACTGAAATGCTAAACATGTAAAGCTACTCATGCTCTTCTAATAGTAAAAGAATCATAACAAACTGAAATGCTAAACATGTAAAGCTACTCATGCTCTTCTAATAGTAAAAGAACAATAAGCTAATCTAAATAACATGCTAGCATAAAAGAAAACTAAACTTGCTGATTTAAAACAAAATGAAACTTATTTCATTTGTTCTAAACTTATTCTTTTATTCCACTTGTTTAAAACTTATACTTTAATACTTTTATACTTATGTGAAACTTATTTTACTTGTTCAAAAGCTTATACTTATAATACTTCAGAATAGTAATCAACTTCTCCTGGGCCCAGGCTTAGTACCAATGCGCGCTCCCTAATAGGGATTGTGGTAGCTAGTCATCAGACCTACGAGGGTAAAGACCTTGGTCTTACCAGGGCCAAGACCTTGGAATTGGTCACCTGAATTTGTTTAACGACAACCTTGGAAGTCGGGTACTAGCCTTTCTGTAAAATAAAATACTTGTTATCTTTTGATATTCTTATAATAAAATGCCTTGGCATTTCTTTGAGCACTCGGCGTGCTACTTATCCCAATTCTTAAACTTAGGGATCCTATTAAGACCTTGGTCTCTCTTTCTTATAACTACGTATAAACCTCTAAGGATTTAATAGAACTCTTATTTTTTTCACCTACATGCAGATCCTAGAGTTTTTATAGATCAACAGGATTCTTTAAGCATATATCAACAGAATAAATCATAGGAAAGCAAATCTAACTTCTTTAAGCATGCTACAACAGATATAAATCAAAGGAAAAACTGAATCTAACTTCTTTAAGTATGCTACAATAGAATTAAATAAAGGAAACCACATCTGAATTCCTTAAGCATGCTATGTTAGAATTAAAACAAAGGGAAGCAAATCTAAATTCTTTAAGCATGCTTCAAAATAAGAAACAAAGAATCTACACTGCTAAAGGATATAAACTGCAATGCTACAAAATGCAAAAATCTGCACTACTACAAAAGGTAAAAATCTGCACTGCTTCAAAATGCAAAAATCTGCACTTAATGGGTCTGCACTTCTAAGCTGTTTCCAACAAGGCAAAGCATGAGGAAAAGATAATTACTGCTGCTATCAAAAGTTAATACATGAACATGATAATATACTAGAACGTACCAGGAACCAAAACATAATGCAATGCAGAATAATTCCTTAAACTACTCTTTAATTCCAAGCTATCCTAATGTTGTACAGGAAAGAAATCCGGAAGCAAGACAACAAGGAACACTTACTACTCTTACATTTCAAACCATCCCAATGCTGTACAAAATCGAAGCAAGGAAAACAAAGCCATTAAAATTCACAGAACTCCCAAACTAAAGCTATCCACACCCAATGCATGGCACAAACCCAAATCTGAACAACAAGCTTAAGGAATTGTTCATGCCCTTTTTTTCCTAACACTAATCTGATTTGCACAGCAAAGTCACAAACCCGAATTACTCAACAATGAGGTGATTTCATATTCATAGCAGCAATCATCTAAAACAATAAAATGTGGAGTAACCTCAATATGAATAACTTTAAACCAGTAATTAAAAGCCAAAACTATAAGCCAAATCCATTTAAAACCCCTTCTCATCTTCCTATAAAAACTCACGGCAGCAAGCACAACCAACCATTTGTACAGTATGATCCGAAAGCAGAGAAGACAAGGAAACTCAAGCAAAGTTTCGGGAACAAGGAGAGGAACAAGGAATAAACCTCGGAGCTATCCTACTGCAGGTGAGTAGCAACGTACACTTGTTCTTGCACTTACAACCGACGGAATGGTTATAGGGTTCGGAGGAGGTGAAGATCTCGACGATCCCTTCCTATCCGCGTGTTCTCCTTGACGAGGTGGTCGCGGATTTGTGGATGCCCGTCGGAAAGAGCCTCTCGCCGGCCGTCGCCCCTTTTCACCCGAGAGAGGAGACCGCCGTCGCGAGGGAGAAGGGGAGGGGAATTAGGTTTAGGGAAAATAATATCTCCAAATTTCCCTTAACTTATCCCTTTTATAACTCTCAGTATTTCTATCATCTATTACTACTTAAATCTATTCCGCTCTCTAATTGTTCACGAAACACTTGTGGAACAGTTGGCTAGTTAGATTCGGTTAAGGTTTGGTTCGGTCCGAGGTCTCCGGTTCGAATCTCGGCTTGAACATTATTTTTGTCAAAACTTCTTTCGTTTTGTAAAAATATCAAACGACTTCCAAAAATTAAGTAAAAATACTCTAAAAATTTCTAACAATCTCTAGAATATTTCTATAGCATTTCTAAGTATTAATAAGGACTTTTAGAACTTTAAATAGGGAAAATTGGGTCATTACAATCCCCCATACCTTATAAAAAGTTCGTCCTTGAACTTAGAATAGTTCTGGATATTTCTGTCTCATACTGTCCTCACGCTCCCAAGTGACTTCCTCATGCTTCTGATTCTGCCAGATGACCTTCACTAGTGGTACTTCTTTATTCCTTAGTTTCTTAACTCCTCTGTCCACTATCTGTGTAGGTCTGCTCTGATAGCTAAGATCCTCCTGAATCTGCACTGACTGAGGCTCAATCACTTGGCTAGGGTCATGGAGACACTTCTTTAGCAAGGAGACATGAAATACATTATGTATTGCCGACATGTCTTGTGGTAAGTCCAGCTTGTAAGCTACTTTCCCAATCCTCTCTATGATCAGGTAAGGTCCTACGTAGCGAGGACTTAATTTGTCCTTCTTGCCAAATCTCATCACTCCCTTCATAGGAGCGACCTTGAGAAAGACTAAATCTTCTACTTGGAATTCCAGTGGCCTACAGCGTGTGTCAGCATAACTCTTCTGTCTACTCTGGGCAGTCTCAATTCTCTGTCTAATTTTCTAGATAGCCTGAGTGGTCTCATCTATCATCTCTGTCTGGATGTTCAGCTCTACTTCCATTTCTTTTCTCTCACCTGCTTCTTGCCAGCAAATAGATGATCTGCACTTCCTGCCATACAACGCCTCATATGGTGCCATCTTGATGGTAGCCTGATAGCTGTTGTTGTAGGCAAATTCAGCTAAGCACAGATACTTGCACCAACTTCCCTTGAAATCTAGCGTACAAGCTCTGAGCATGTCTTCTAAAATCTGATTTACTCGCTCTGTCTGTCCATCAGTCTGAGGATGGAAGGTTGTGCTGAACTTGAGTTTGGTGCCTAGTGCATTCTGAACACACTCCCAAAAGTGAGAGGTGAAACACCCATCTCTATCAGAAACAATAGATTTAGGAACTCCGTGAAGCCTGATTAGTTCCTTAACATACAGTTGTACCAACTACTCTATAGAATGGGACACCTTGATGGCTAGAAAATGAGCAGACTTGGTCAATCGGTCCACTATTACCCATATCGCATCATATCCGTTTGTAGTTCTTGGAAGACCTGTTATAAAGTCCATGGATATGTCTTCCCACTTCCACTCTGGTATTGGGAGAGGCTGTAGAACTCCTCTTGGTCTCTGGTGTTCTTCTTTGATCCTCTGACATGTTAGGCAGGTACTTACATATTTAGCTACATCTCTTTTGAGTCCAAACCACCAGAACCTCTGTTTCACGTCTTGATACATCTTGGTAGAACCAGAATGCATGGAGTAGGGTGTACTATGAGCTTCCTCTAAAATCTTCCTTCTTAATTCCTCATCATTGGGGACACAAAGGCGGTTCCCCTGATAAAGAACTCCACTGTCTGATACTCGAAACTCTGTATCTTCTTCTTGTATCCCCTGCTTAATCTTCTGGATGTCTGGATCTTCACTTTGCTTTCTCTGTATATCCTCAAGCAGGGCTGACTCTAAGGTCAATGCAGAGAGTTGCCCATAAATAATTTCCATACCAAAGTCCGACAACTCCTTCTGTAGTGGTAGGGCTAATGATGACAAAGACATCAGGGATGCACTGGATTTTCTGCTTAGTGCATCTACCACTTTGTTAGCTTTGCCTGGGTGGTAGAGGATTTCACAGTAATAGTCTTTGACCAACTCTAGCCACCTGCGCTGTCTCATGTTTAAATCTTTCTGGGTGAAGAAATACATTAAACTCTGATGGTCTGTGAAGATTCTGCACTGGACTCCATACAAGTAGTGTCACTAGAGTTTCAGTGCAAAGACCACAGCTGCCAGCTCAAGATCATGAGTGGGGTAGTTCTTCTCGTAGTCTTTGAGTTGTCTGGAAGCATAAGTTATGACTTTTCCTTCTTGCATGAGTACAGCTCCTAAGCCCATCTTAGAAGCATCACTGTAGATGTCAAAACTCCTGTCACTTTCTGGAACTGTCAGGATGAGAGCACTGGTCAGTCTCTTCTTTAGCTCTTGGAAACTCTGCTCACATTTGTCCTACCATTCAAACTTCTTGTTCTTCCTAGTGAGGGCTGTCAATGGTGAGGCTATCCTGGAAAAGACCTCCACAAATTTCCTGTAGTACCCAGCTAAACCAAGGAAGCTTCTGATCTCCTTGGCGTTCTTGGGTCTACTCCAGTTGTTGACCGCTTATATTCTGGCTGGATCCACTTGGATACCTTCTTTAGAAATTATGTGACCTAGAAACGCCACCTGATCTAACCAGAAATCGCACTTTGAGAATTTAGCATACAGCTGCTTTTGCTGAAGGGTTTGCAATACTATCCTCAAGTGCGTGTCATGCTCCTCTGGGGTTCTGGAATAGACTAGAATATCGTCGATGAACACGATGACAAACTTGTCAAGGTATTCTCTGAACACTCTGTTCATCAAGTCTATGAAGACTATAGGTGCATTAATCACACCAAAAGGCATGACTACGAACTCACAGTGTCCGTATCTGGTCCTGAAAGTTGTTCTGGGTATATCACTTTCCTTCACTTTCAACTGATGGTACCCAGAGCGCAGATCTATCTTAGAGAACACTGTTGCCCCCTTTAACTGATCAAATAGATCATCTATTCTGGGAAGAGGGTACTTGTTCTTAATTGTCACTTGATTCAGAACCCTATAATCTATGCACATCCGTATAGATCCATCCTTCTTCTTGACAAACAACACAGGAGCTCCCTGATAACCATGATTTTACTGCATTATTTTGATTCATTTATGCATGGTTTTGATGTTGGTTTCATAGTTTAAATCATGGTTACATTACATTTTTGTGCATTGCATAGATTTTGGACTTAATTGCAAATTATATTATTTTTGGTGTTATTTGATGCTAATATTTGATTCTTATTTTGTAGGCATTAAATGATCTTAGATTTGGATCTATTTGGACCGGAATTGGGCTCGAATCGGAGTTCAAAAGACAAGATCAAGCTTTGAAGCATTATGGGCCGTTCATCAAGAATAGGAGAGATCTGAACCATCCGTTGAAGATCTGGCCGATCCAACCTAATGGGGAGCAGATCTAAGCCATTGATGAAGATCCAGAAGTTTTGATCCAGATCTGAGTTCATCCAGCCATTGATCCAGCCAGATTAATTTGGGCCGTTCATTGAAGATCGGCAGATCTGGGCTATCCAGTGATAATCTGATCGATCCGACCTACGGGAGGATAGATCCAGACCTTAGATCAACATCAGTACCTTCGGATCGGATTTTGGATGACTTTTCACCGTTGATTTAGCCCGGAATCATCTCAGCCGTCCGTTCAGATCCAGATCTGATTTAAATCTGAGAAGCTACAGTATCATTCCTCTTTGTCGATCTCTCCACGCACAGCAGCTTCGTCCCGGCGGCATTTCTTCGGATTTCGACCCCTTTCCTTCTCCGATCAATTCTTTCAAGCTTCAACCTCATTGTAGAACTTCATTGCAGCTCATCCCGATCTTCTGGAGCCATCGAAGGGTGTTCCCTCCGGTGGAATTTGGCTCTTGGATCTTCTCTGTTTCAGCACGATTTGGAGGTGTTCCTCCAAATCGGCGACTCCGATTCACATCAGCGACTATCAGCGGTGGTCCTCCGGTGTTCCTGAGCTCCATCCGACAGCATACCATCATCCGCAACTTCATCCCAGATCCAGAGCTCAGATTTGCAGATTTTCGGACCATACTTGGGTTTAGGGTTGTTCTTAGCTCGCCGGGGGTGGTCCGTCGGTGTAGCTGAGCCTTCCTTGAGCTTAGACGCAGCTGAGATTCTCCACTGAGGTCCAAAGTTGGGTGGTCTCAACTTTGGCACTCTTGTGTGACGGCAAGAGTGTGAAACTTGTATGGATTGGTTGTGAGTTGGATTGGTTAGGATTTATTTCATTTTATTAGTGTTTTATTAGTGTTCTTATCATTACAATTTAGCATTTCTTTGTTTTTGTTGAAGTTTAATTCATGTTTGGTAGTTGTTTAATTCTTGTTTGATGCTTAGTTAATTGTTTAGTGTTTAAGTTCTAAGTTAGGGTTTAAATTCTGCTTAGATTAGATTTTATTTCTGTCTTGTTATTTCATATTTAGTTTAAGTGTGTTGATGGATTTATCACAACGTAGTGTGACAATGCGTAATGATTTATTCATTGGCACATAGTTAGGTTTTAGTTATGCTTTAGATTAATTTCTTTACCGCTGTACTTTTCATTTGTTAGATTTAAATTCAAGTTTAATTCCCCCCAATTCCATTTTTATATCGAAAACCCCAAAAATAAGAAATAAAGACAATCCTAAATTACATTCTACCGTTGGTTCCTCGGATCGATCCTGGGCTCGTTACTACAACGTTATTGTGAAATTAAGGGGTTCAGTGAATATATTACATTATTAATTTGATTAGCAGATGTGACAGATTCGCCTTACCAAATTTTGGCGTCGTTGCCGGGGAATTAAAAAAAATGCAATGTTTAGTAATTTTAGGATTGTTTTGATTGCTTTCATGTTTATATATCCATGTTTTGATTGTATTTGTTCCTGAGTCTTCTGATTTTATTTGCTAGTTGTCTGTGTAAGAACAGGAAATTCATGTGACCATGGATCCATATCATCCGTATTTTGGAGATGGGATGGAGAATTATTTTTATCAACCTCAGACTCAGTCCTATCAGTCCTACCTACCTATGGAGCAACGAAATAGGTATGAGGATGCACAAGAACAAATTGAAGAATCAATGTGGAAATGTAATGAACTTATGCAACAAATGTTAGAGCATCAAGAGCAACAATTTGCAAGGATACAGAATATTCAGAGTCAGTTAGATCAGATTGCATCATCCATTAATCAGTTACAAGCACAGAACTCCAGTGGAGAGATGGAGAGTAGTGATTTTGTCAGGCCTGACCCTATTCCCATTTATTCACAAGATTTATCTAATTTTATTTGTGATGATGATGTAGTTAGTGTTGCTTTAGATGTTGTTGAAGATGCAGGTATTGTTGCAGAAGATGATATAAGTGTAGAGGAATGCTTACTGGAAGCATTACCTCAAGAATCACCAAGAATAGAGGATGTAAGTGTAGGGACTTGTGCTATGGAGCCAAGCACCCAAGAATCACTACATGAAGTTGAACATTTACCAGAACTGGAGTCTGAGCATTTATTTGAGGAGAAAGAGGTAACAAACACCACTCCAGGTACCTTTCAAGATGACAAGGTAAATATCTTGTATAATTTGTCAGGAAATTTTATAGATGTACCAATTGTTGATTTTATTAGATGTGAATCATTTCTTGAAATATCTTTTGCCCACACTAATATTCTCCTATTTTCTTTTTATCCCACTTGCATGTGGGAGGTGTTTATTTTTATTGATGTTGTAGGAGAACATGAGCTTCCAGAGTGGGTGCTAAAACTGAACCGATTAAGACCGCCGGAAAGAATTTTGAAGGGAAAAATGATGAATAAAAAGGAATTGAGTGGAACTTTGATTACTCCACTTCCGGGGTGGATTCTACTTTTAAACCTTCTTCAACCACCGGGAATGAAAGGGGAGTTGGTTCTAATTTAGCTTGCTTTTGCATTTTAATTCATGCTTTGTGTCTAATAAATTCTTTATACATTTCTTTAGTTTCATACTTTGCATTTGCACTTTGTTTTTACATTTTGCATTTTATTTCCACATTAGCTTACATACTTTACATTTTGTTTAGTTTACATAGCATTTTATTTTGAATAAATTCTTCATGGGAATTTTCTAGTAATATTTTTAAGATGGTAAAAGCTTCTTAAATTTGATCATCAATTTTAGGTCATGTGACATGATTGGATGCTTTTCTTACATGAAATTGGTTAAAATGGTGGTGGAATCTATTTTGATCGATTGAGCTTGTTAGCATGAATATTACCTAGAGAGGACCACTTTAAAGCATATACTTCATTAATTCCTTTTGTGTGACATGCACTTACAACAATTGAAACTTTAGAACTTGCTTAATTTCTTTTCAAAGTCACAATAGCATTTGTGTGCATGGTGATAAAGGATATTTGTCATTTTTGTTCCATCATATTTTCCATTTCCTTTTCCACAATTTTCTTAAAACATTCTTATCTAGCATTTTAACCCTTGATCACTTTGCTTTGCCTTCATTTCATTGAGAGTTTTGGTTGATTATCTTGATGAGTGGATTGTTTGAGATAGATAAATTTCAAGTGTGGGGGAGGATTTGGATGCTGAAATTGGATTTTTGAGAATGAATGCGAGATGTAAGGGCAGAAATGGAGGAACACAGAATTCACAAGTTACTGATTTCTGCAATCTATTATCTGTTCAGCCAGCTTTGAATATAAGTGGTCCTTGATATTCAATCAAAGGATTTGAAATATGTTGCTGCTGAAAAAAGTTCTATTACTAATTTCTCAGCAGTGCCTAATCCGGGTGCCAACAGAATGATGATCCAACTGCAGAGACAAGTTCAAATAAGAACATTCTTGCTGTGCAGGAATGAAAAGTTAATGAAGACCATCAAATTTGGAAACATAAAATTTAATCAAGAATTGCTGGTTTCTTAACTACACAACAAATTGGGAGACATTTTTCAGTTGAATGAGAAACAAGTGCTAAAGGAAAGTGAAAGAAACAGTTTCAATTAAAGCTTTTATCAGTTGATGGAGTGACTCCTAGCTATGGAATCAGAAGCTGATCACATTGTATCAAAGTTGATCACAATTCATGAGTAGAATTCAAATCAAAACTAGAAGGACCAAGAACTGTTACTGGATTTAAGGATTCTGAAACCTTATTCATGAAGGGCTTGAGAAATGAGTTCAAAACATAACTTCTTGCAAATCTAGAATTCTGAAACTGCACTTAACCTTTTGATTGTTGTTATGAAGCTGAAATAAGATGAAGTTATCAAAATTCAGCAACCAAAGGGAGTGTTGAAGAGCACTGATTTCTGAAAATGCAGTATTTGAATTGCCTTTACAACTGTGAAGAAGTCTGAAACTGTTAGAAGAGTACTATAAGAAAGTGAAATCAGGGCAGCAAAATTCAGAATTTCTGAAGTCTGAAAAGCATGATTCTCTGAAATGAATTGAAGTCTTGAATTGCTGAATCTTGCTGAAATCAAAATGCAAGAAATTCCGAAATCAGAATGGAGTTTACATGTGTATCAAGTTTGTGCAATTTTTTCATCGTCAGCCTTGAAACCCTTGGGAATGAATTGAAATTCTTTTATTGCAAGCAGCAATTTGTGTTTATTTCCTTTCCATACTCTACAAACCTGCTAGGCAGATTACTAATAGCATCAAATTGCTGTAAGTTTTGGAGCAATGAAAATCGGAAGGGAATGAGGCTGGAAGAACATAAAATTATAGAGAGCAACCTGGAAATGCAGTCTTTGCATAATGAAGTAAGGAAATTCTGTGCCAAATTGGGAAGAGGATTGAAATGACAAAGAGCTGTTGGAAAAGGGAAAGCTCTCATATATGCATTGTAGAAGGTTTAAAGGGGCAAGTTGAAGAAGTAAAGAAGTATATTGGAGATAAAAAGTGATATATTGATACAAAGTCCTGAGTATGAATAAGAACTAAGTCAGCAGTTGGTTGTACAGAATTTAGTTCAAGGCTATTAGTTCATAAGAAGTTTGAAACTCGATGCTAATTGTACAGATTTGTGCCAATGGGCAATTTGCTGATTTGTGTCAACCTTTCTGGCTATTTGAATCTGAATTTAATGGATTCTAAGCCATCTTGTTGCTGAATTCGACAGCTAAACAGAATTGTAACTGATCTCGTGCAAGCTTGAATTTGCAAAAAAATCATTGGAAAATTTCATATTCTGAATAGATTAGTGATGAACATACTCAAATGCTGAATTGCTGGAATTGCTGAAGATCAGATTCAGGTTCAAATTCTGTCCAGAGACCATGAGAAATAAAAATGTATAAAAAGAGATGGAATCCTGGTTACTACTGCAAATGCAAACACTCTTATTCCAACAGCACAAAAATTAGAACCCAAAACAGAACTGAAGCTGATTTTTAATTCAAATTCAGAATCCAATACAGCATTTTTCAGAATTGATCTTCTGCTAGAATTAACTTGAACATTGGGCACAAACTGTTCGCAAGATGGCACACTCAAGAGATTTTAAAGTTGAATTTTGGATTTCTGAAGTGCTAGCTGGTGGCTATAGCTTAATAAAATCTACAGACTGTATCAAGCATGTCATTGTTAATGCTTTATTTCCATATTTGGTTCTGTAAATATAAAGTTCACCATTTTGTTAACCTTCAACATTTTGAACTCAATGCAAGCACCTTCATCTTATACTCATCTCTCCTTTGAACTCACATCTTTCAGTCTCTACTCAAAGTTGGTTAATCAACTTCTCAACTTCATAGTTGAATTTTTGTAGCTCTGGAATCTGAGCTTACTGAAGCAGGTTTTTGAAACTTTTTCCATAAAAGAACTAAATTTCTAATGTATTGCTGGTCATTGTGAATGGCAACAAGATGTGGGTTTCAAATAATTGGCAACATATAGAGTGAACCAATAATGCCCAGATTGCACAAATGATGCTCGGTTATGAATTTCTGAAGTTGCAGAAATAAGCAGGAGCTGGGTTGAGAAGCAGAAATTAACAAGAATCAGAAGCAGGAATAAATTTGGAAGCTGTGATTTGTAAACTGATATCAATTCTCCAGTATGGAATTCTGTGCAGGCTACAGGAACAAAATTTCGAACAATGATAGATTTCTGATAAAAGAGAAATTCAGAGTTCTAGATGGCAAAACTGAAGTTGAATCTGAATTCTGAAATTGTTCAGGTATGAAGGTTCATCTTTAGAACCTATTGGAGATGAAAGTGTTTTGTTTGAATTCTACAAGAATTGGCCATTGCTACCTTACCTTGCTGCAATAGAATCCAGATTCTGAATTTTCAAGTGCAGAATTGAATCTGAACTTGGCATCTAAATCCTATTTTGTGTCAACTTTTCTTATGAACTACCTGGACAGTGACTAATACAAGTTTAAGGTCTAATTTGCAATGTCATTTGAGGTTATGTTTTCAGAAGCTTGGAGAATGTAGTTGCTGGAATTTTGATGCAATGAGAACAGAATTTCCAGAAGCTGAATCTGCAGGTGCAATTCTTTTTGAGTTGGATTTCAAGAGTTGCAATCTTTGATAACTTGTACCATGAGGCAGAACCTGGAATTGATTCTGAAATCAAGTTCTGAAACGTGAAATCAGAATTCCAGTCAGAATTCTGCAACTCATCAATCAAATCCAGAATTCAGACTCGTTGACACTGATGTTGGAATTGCTGATTTGGCCAGCTGTATTGCAGTTGCTAGTTGTGTAATTAGTTTCTGCAATCACGTGCTATGATTTGTATGAAGAAACCAGAGCACAAAGATTCAATTGCTGGATGTTGCTGGAATTCGAATCTGCAGAAATCAGAAACAGATTTTGATTATAGTTTGAAGTTGTTGGAGCTATGTTGATTATAGCTGAATTCTTTAGGTATTGAATTCTGCAACATCTGCAGAAAGGCTGGAACATGTGCATGAATACCTGAAACCAAATATGCAGTTTGGGTTTTGCAGTTTGTAATTGCTTTAAATCTGATTTTACTAGAACTGCAAATTGTTGAAGCTGCTAATTTCTGGAATTGGCTGGCTGCACTTAAGTTCTTAAATTATTAAGTTGGTATTGACTGACAATTGGGAATTATAGACACTGTTTTGTGCAAGAATTGTATGCAACTCCATTAGTTTCACCTCATCTATTTTATAGCTGAAGAATTTCTGAACTTTTCTACTGCAATTTCGAGAATTCTGCAACTGAAGAAATACTACAGGAATAGAGAAAGCTGCAGAATGAAGAGGAGTAAATAGTGGTGAAAGAGTATCAAGTTTTTGAATGCATGATGTGCTTTATTGTCCGAGACGGACAATGGTTTGAGTGTGGGGGAGGGAGCTATTTTCCATTAGCAGAATTGAAGTGAGATTGTTTTTAGTTTCCAAGTGATGGAATTAAAGTGAAAAAATAGTGAAAGAAAATTTTTGAAAATTGGCACATCAAAAGAGTATCAAAGGTGGAGATAGAGTATCAAGATTCAATGTTGCCATCAAATTGAAGGGGAGGTTAGCTTGATACTTTAAAGTGGTAAAAACAAATGGTATTCATCTCTTTTTACATCAAAATGGTCAACTCATCAAGTATACTCCTCCAATACTCTCATCTTCTCATTTCCTTCATTAAATTCTTTTTCTTTGCCATTTCATTCGCTTTCATTGTTCTTTTTGCTTCCATTTCAATTCTTGATGATAAATTCCTTTTGATTCATGTATGCTATGTTTTATAGTGGTGGAGAATTAGAAAATAAGCAAGCTTATGGTAGTGAAATGTTGTGAGTTGCATTGAGTGAGCTCCACTTATATGCATTTTTGAGTGTGAGAGCTAGAATAGGTAAATACCTTGTGAGATTGCAACTTGCTTAATTTTTCATTTGGATTGAAACTACCATACCTACTGATTATTGTTTGGATTGTATTCATGATTGTTGTGATCTTTAGATGATCTTACTTAAATTCCTTTTACTATATTTTAGATATTGCTAGGGAATTTTCTATGGAGATGATTTTTAGTTTTCTTTACTTTTACGGGACGTTCAAGACTAAGTGTGGGGGATTTGATAACCATGATTTTACTGCATTATTTTGATTCATTTATGCATGGTTTTGATGTTGGTTTCATAGTTTAAATCATGGTTACATTACATTTTTTTGCATTGCATAGATTTTGGACTTAATTGCAAATTATATTATTTTTGGTGTTATTTGATGCTAATATTTGATACTTATTTTGTAGGCATCAAATGATCTTAGATTTGGATCTATTTGGACCGGAATTGGGCTCGAATCGGAGTTCAAAAGACAAGATCAAGCTTTGAAGCATTATGAGCCGTTCATCAAGAATAGGAGAGATTTGAACCATCCGTTGAAGATCTGGCCGATCCAACCTAATGGGGAGCAGATCTAAGCCATTGATGAAGATCCAGAAGTTTTGATCCAGATCTGAGTTCATCCAGCCATTGATCCAGCCGGATTAATCTGGGCCGTTCATTGAAGATCGGCAGATCTGGGTCATCCAGTGATGATCTGATCGATCCGACCTACGGGAGGATAGATCCAGACCTTAGATCAACATCAGTACCTTCGGATCAGATTTTGGATGACTTTTCACCGTTGATTTAGCCCGGAATCATCTCAGCCGTCCGTTCAGATCTAGATCTGATTTAAATCTGAGAAGCTACAGTAGCATTCCTCTTCGTCGATCTCTCCACGCATAGCAGCTTCGTCCCGGCGGCATTTCTTCGGATTTTGACCCCTTTCCTTCTCCGATCAATTCTTTCAAGCTTCAACCTCATTGTAGAACTTCGTTGCAGCTCATCCCGATCTTCTGGAGCCATCGAAGGGTGTTCCCTCCGGTGGAATTTGGCTCTTGGATCTTCTCTGTTTCAGCGCAATTTGGAGGTATTCCTCCAAATCGGCGACTCCGATTCACATCAGCGACTATCGGCGGTGGTCCTCCGGTGTTCCTAAGCTTCATCCGACAGCATACCATCATCCGCAACATTCATCCCAGATCCAGAGCTCAGATTTGCAGATTTTCGGACCATACTTGGGTTTAGGGTTGTTCTTAGCTCGCCGGGGGTGGTCCGTCGGTGTAGCTGAGCCTTCCTTGAGCTTAGACGCAGCTGAGATTCTCCACTGAGGTCCAAAGTTGGGTGGTCTCAACTTTGGCACTCTTGTGTGACGGCAAGAGTGTGAAACTTGTATGGATTGGTTGTGAGTTGGATTGGTTAGGATTTATTTCGTTTTATTAGTGTTTTATTAGTGTTCTTATCATTGCAATTTAGCATTTCTTTGTTTTGTTGAAGTTTAATTCATGTTTTGTAGTTGTTTAATTCTTGTTTGATGCTTAGTTAATTGTTTAGTGTTTAAGTTCTAAGTTAGGGTTTAAATTCTGCTTAGATTAGATTTTATTTCTGTCTTGTTATTTCATATTTAGTTTAAGTGTGTTGATGGATTTATCACAACGTAGTGTGACAATGCGTAATGATTTGTTCATTGGCACATAGTTAGGTTTTAGTTATGCTTTAGATTAATTTCTTTACCGCTGTACTTTTCATTTGTTAGATTTAAATTCAAGTTTAATTCCCCCCAATTCCATTTTTATATCGAAAATCCCAAAAATAAGAAATAAAGACAATCCTAAATTACATTCTACCGTTGGTTCCTCGGATCGATCCTGGGCTCGTTACTACAACGTTATTGTGAAATTAAGAGGTTCAGTGAATACAATACATTGTTAATTTGATAAGCCTATTTGTGACATTTAATATAGATTTTGGGCTTTATCACTCCCCATGGTGAATGACTAGGGTGGATGAAGCCTTTGTCAAGCAGCTCCTGAAGTTGTTCTTGTAACTCTTTCAGCTCTACTGGAGACATGCGGTATGGTGCTTTTGAAATTGGATCGGTACCAGGAACCAGTTCAATCTCAAACTCCACTTCTCGTTTGGGAGGTAGTCCAGGTAGCTCTTCTGGGAATACCTCTGGATACTCACAGACTACCCGAACTTCCTCCTACTTGGGTTTTTCTTGTTCTTCTGTATTCACAATGTGTGCAAGAAAACCAACACACCCTTTAGCTAACATCTGGTGAGCTATGAGGGAAGAGAGGAACTTCTGGGTCTTCCTCTTCGGCACCCCTATGAACTCAAAGGATGGTTCACCTTCTGAATTCTATAAACTCTTCATAATGTTTATTGGTGATCCGTTGCCGGAAGAATTCTTCGTGAAACTCTGTCTCGGAGTCAGTCCAGCTCATCTGATTGACTACTCTCTTGCTCTTAACTCTCTCTCCCACCAAATACGAGCATTTCCTGATAGGTAGAAAGAGGCACACTTGACCTTCTCGACTTTTAGTCAATCAAGAAGCTCCATGGTGCTCTCCAGTGTCTTGAACCAAGCCTGAGCATCCCAAGGCTCAGTCGTGCTTGAGAAACTTTCTGGCTTCAGCTTCAGCCACTGTATCAGGTATGCTTCTTGTCTTCTAGGTGCTGTGGCGACTTCTAGGGCGGCTGGTGGAACTTCAGTCACCACTGGAGTCTCCACATTTATGGTTGGAGGAGTGGGAGGAACTGTGTAACGCCCGCCCCTCCTGCTAGTAGGGCGGGGTTACTTACTTAACTATTACTATTTGTGGAAACATACATGCATATTAAAATTTCTTTCGAAAGTAAAACAGTAGAAATATCATGAAGTCATGCGGGACAATAGCATAATAAACTTAGTTCATGTCAACATAACAAAATAACATAAGCAGGTCTTTTATTTGTCTTAGCCGAGCCACCACCACACACATCTCCTTGCCTCTCCTGCAGCTCCCCTAGTTCATCCATTCTTTGCCTTTATCTACGGTACAAGGAAAGTAAGCTATAAGCACACAGGCTTAGTAAGATCCTTTCCTAATCACAAAAACCATATATCAAAGCATAAACATATAAGCATATAACCATGGTGTAACGACCACCCTTCTTACTACTACTATTCTCTAAGGATGATCGTTACTTAACTACTAACTCTACTTAACCGGTGTGATAAAAAACCACATGGAAACCCTACCGAAAATTTCGGCAGAATCTCCCCTGTACCGGTGACCTTATTCAACAATACATGCAATATATATACTCAGCCACATGCGGTTGGAACACATATCAATCACACAAAGAAATAACATCACCACGCAGTTTAATGAAATCAAATCATGCAAGTAATGAATAAAATAAAAACATACAATTAACTAACAGCGGAAGACTAAATGACTCATCTAATACATTCTTAATAAATGACAATCTTAATAAATTCTTAAACTAAGTCCCAAGGCTTCCATAGTCCTGGCATCACACACCATCCGCGCCACCTTGTCGCCTTCCTTTCTATATCTTTTCCTTTCCTGTATCTGTAGTAAGAGGAAGTGTAGTCTATAAGCAAAATTTGCTTAGTAAGCGCTATCTAACTCACAAAATCTCGATATGCATGAGGATATACTGAAATCTAAAACTGAATGCTCAAAAGGAAATCTACTCATGCTCATCTACTAGTAAAAGAAACATACTAAAAGACTAAACATGTAAAGCAAAGCTATACCATCATGCTAGCATAAAGAAAGCTAAACTTACTGAATTCTAAACATCTTCTGAATCTTATTTCACTTGCTTTTAGACTTATTATTTAATACTTATGTGAAACTTCTTTTACTTGTTCAGAAACTTATACTTATAATACTTCAAAATAATAATCAACTTCTTCTTGGGCCCAGGCGTAGTACCATCTTATGCGCGTTCCCTGATAGGTTGGGGTAGCGAGCCACCAATCCTAAAAGAGCATACCTCGGTCTACCAGGGCCAAGACCTCGGAATTGGATACCTGGATTTGTTTAACGACAACCTCGGAAGTCGGGTACTAGCCTCTTCTTAAAAGTAAAATACTTTTAATCTTAATTACTTCTTCTTTAAATGCCTTGGCATTTTAATAGGCACCCCTCGACTTTGGGATCTACTTAAGGCCTCGGCCTTTTCTTTTCTTTTCTTTATCTTTCTTATACTTTTCTTATAAAAGAATGCTTCTTAAAAAGACACTGAGATGTTTAAAACAATTCCTAACATTGAAGTACTAAACTGCACAACCAAGAGATCTAAACTGCACTAAAGTTCTGTATACTACGCTACAAAATTCTACATACTATAAGCTTTAACAGAACCTGCCTTGAAACTTAAATAGAAATCTGCATATATACTAACTAGAAGCAAAGCTGCATGCTCATAATACATGTACAGAAACTATGTAAAGCTTATGTTCATGATCTATGGACTGTTCTTGTAATAACACGCCTCTAACTGCATACTAATAGCTACGGCTGTTCATGCTTATCAATGCCAGGGAACTGAATTTAAATCTGCATATTTAGCTAACAGAAATCTGCATATTGTGCTAACAAAGAAACTTAAATTTGTACTGCTATAATATGCAAAGATTTGTACTGCTATAATATGCAAAAATCTGCACTTAATAGGTCTACATTTCTAAACTGTTTCCAATCAAAGCAAAGCATGAGGAAACTGATAAATTGCAACTAAAACTTGCTATACTAGACCTAGTGCTTCAAGGATTATACTAAAACATGCATTCAGTAGGTCTACAGGTTCTGAATCGTTTCCAGCAAAGCAAGGCATAAGGTAAAAATGCTATTACTATGACAGAAATTGCTACATAAAGATGATGGAATGCTAGAATCTGCTGGAATTTAAAACTTAGGTAAAGCTTGATACCTATGTAAAGATTATACTTCTATAGGGCTTCAATTCTGTCCAGAACATCTCAACCATAGAAAGGAACAAAACCATATCAAATCAAACTTCAATCCATCCCTACCCTTCTGCTATTCCGGAGGACAGGAAACCACCAATGAAAACACACTATGATCCATAGAATCAGAAAAAATAGGATCGAAATCCAAACAAGAAGCTAACTTAAATCCGAAAATAGAGAAAGCAAGGAAACTCATGCAAAGCTTCGGGAACAAGGAGAGAATCAAAGATTAAACCTCGGAGCTATCCTACTGCAGGTGAGTAAGTGACTTACCTTGCTGTTCTTGAGCTTACTACCGAAGGAGAAAGGTAGCTCTAGGGTTTCGGAGGAGCTCACAATCTCGGCCTCTTCCCTTCGTGTCCGCGCTCACGGGCTTCTTCTTCACTGTCGCTCGAGAGGAGAAGGCGCACGGGAGGAGGAGATAGAGGTGAAGCCCTTAGCCCTCTTCTTCGTTTCTGCCCGAGAGAAGCCGACGCCGTCGCTCGCGATCGGGAGAGGAAAGGAGAGGAAAAGGGTTTTCGGTTTTGGGAATTTACCACCTCAACTTATCCCTCTTTATAATCTTCATATTCTGTTAACTTGTTAAATAATTTTCCTACCTTTTCTAAACAGAAAATTCCGTTTGCCCACCTGGTCAGCCGGCTTTTGCGCGAGTTTAAAGGTCGCGTGTTCGAACTCTGCTCGGCTCCCTTTTATTTTGGTATTTCTGTTCCCAAAAAACTGCTTATATAGATTTTAATCCATACTATATTAGCAAAACTTTCGCAGACCAGCTGGTTGGCTGAGTCCGGTTAACATCTGGTTCGGGTCCAAGGTCTTGGGTTCAAAACTCAGCTTTAACATTTTTATTTCTTTTTTGTTTTTTAAACTTCTTCCTCTTGGTAAAAATACCAAACGAACTCCAAAAATTGCATAAAAATACTCTATAAATTCCTAAAAATCTCTAGAATTTTTATAAAATATTTCTAGATTTTAATAAGGACTTTTAGGACTCCAAATCGTGAAATTTGGGGTGTTACACATGGAAATATGATCATCTAACATCATATTGTGAAAACATAGCATCATAACATATCATCCCATAAAGAACATCATGCTATATCATATCATAAATCATAAGAGCATCATGTCATATAAATCATAAGGGCATAGCATGTCATATCATAAATCATAACATATCATCTCATAAAGAACATCATGCTATATCATATCATAAATCATCATGTCATATAAATCATAAGGGCATAGCATGTCATATCATAAATCATATCATACAAGATGTCTTTTAAAACATGTGTCATGTCATATGCAAGATGTCTTAAAACATATCATATAGTACTTGAACATAATATCATCATGAGGGCCCGGCTTGTACCACATATATATATAAATGCGCGCAATCCCTAGGACAGGGTAGCTAGCCCCGAACCTACTAGGGATCTAGGTCCGTACTACGACCGTCGACCTAGGGGCGTACTAAGGAACTCATCCCTTTACTAGACCCGTTCATAGTCCGTCGGCCTAGGGGCGCTTATGGAGCCCACCCTTGATACAAGTCATACAAAGTAAAATAGCATATCATGGTTCATGTCATAACATAGCATATCATATCTTATCATATCATGAAGAGTGCTCTTAGTCCCCAAGGGGAAGCAACTCTTAGGCCTTCACTTATCATGTCATAAAAAGTGCTCTTAATCCCAACAAAAAGGGAAGCAACTCTTAGGCTTTTGCTTATCATATCATAAAGCATGCATATTTGGGCACATAGCACATCATAAGAGACATTATTATGCATGGATCATAAGCATATATAAATGAGCATATTATTTGTCATATCATAAAGCATGCATTCTTGAGCACATAGCACATCATAAGAGACATTATCATGCATGGTTCATAGGTATACATAAATGAACACATCACCTATCATAGAAAAGACATAATCATGCATGGAATCATTAAATAACATCTCTTAATTCATAACGTAGCATGTGAGGCACATCTAGGCTCCTAAACCCATTATGGCCGAAAGTTCAAGAGTATGAACTTAAACTCTAAACAACATACAAGCATAAGAATCTCATGTTAACTTCATATCATATCATAAGGAAAGTCATAAGCATGTTAATCCAATTTTTAAGCTTTCCTAGGTCTTGATCCTTATCATGGCCGAAAGTTCATGAAGAAGGAAAATAAGCTCCAAACA
This sequence comes from Zingiber officinale, assembly GCF_018446385.1. Lineage (NCBI taxonomy): Eukaryota > Viridiplantae > Streptophyta > Magnoliopsida > Zingiberales > Zingiberaceae > Zingiber > Zingiber officinale. Next base: position 33,095,783 of record NC_055999.1, on the reverse strand, counting down.
ACATACAAGCATGAATATCAAGCTAACTTCATATCATATCATAAGGGGATCCATGAGCATGCTAGATTAAATTTTAAGCTTCCTTGAACCCTAGAAATGTTCATGGCCGAAACTTTATAAAGAAGAAAATCAAGCTCTAAACAACATGCAAGCATAAATATCTAGCTAAATTCATATCATATCATAAGAGGATTCATGAGCATGCTAGATTAAATTTTTTAGCTTCCTTGAACCCTAAAATGGATCATGGCCGAAAGTCTCATGAAGAGGGAAATCAAGCTTTGAACAACATACAAGCATAAATATCTAGCTAAATTCATATCATATCATAAGAGGATTCATGAGCATGCTAGGTTAAATTTTTAGCTTCCTTGAACCCTAAAATGGATCAAGGCCAAAAGTCTCATGAAGAGGGAAATCAAGCTTTAAACAACATACAAGCATAAATATCTAGCTAAATTCATATCATATCATAAGAGGATTCATGAGCATGCTAGGTTAAATTTTTAGCTTCCTTGAACCCTAAAATGGATCATGGCCGAAAGTCTCATGAAGAGGGAAATCAAGCTTTAAACAACATACAAGCATGAATATCAAGCTAACTTCATATCATATCATAAGGGGATTCATGAGCATGCTAGATTTAATTTTAAGCTTCCTTGAACCCTAGAAATGATCATGGCCGAAAGTTTCATGAAGAGGAAAATCAAGCTCTAACAACATACAAACATAAATATCTAGCTAAATTCATATCATATCATAAGGAGATTCATGAGCATGCTAGATTAAATTTTAAGCTTCCTTGAACCCTAAATTTGTTCATGGTCGAAACTTCAAAGAAGTGATCCTTGGTTTTTAAGCATCCTAACCTTATGGAAAAATCGGTAAACAACTTGTACCACAGGTGAGGGGATACTTACATCCTTTTGCTTGTTGTTCCTAAAGAAAGTGGTACCCTTGTGAGGAGGAAGAAGGAGCTTCTCTTCCTAGTTCTCCCTTTTGTTTTCTCTTTCTTGTAAGGAGTAAACCTTGAGACTCCTTCTTAGGAATTGGTTTTCTTAGAGAGAAAGCCTTAGCTTGGATTTTAGAAATGAGGGAGAGAGAGCTCTATGTCTCGGTGGAGAAGGAAGAAGGAGAAAGAAGGAGGAGGAAGAAGAAGGAGGAAGAATTAACAAATTTTCTTTTCCTTTTCTTCTCTCATTCCTATTTATTCCTTGTAACACCCATGAATTTTTGTTATATAAATACATAGGTATTATTCTCATTAAGAGCATGGAAATAAATAAAAAGGATAAGAGAAAAAGAAGAGTAAGAAACAAAATAAAAATAAGAGGTAAGAGGTGGAGGCCAAGGATTGAACCTTGAACCTCCCACCAATAATGGAGAAAGATTAATGGCATGGTCACCACTAGGATAGAAAGTAACATATGCATAGGAAGGAATAAAAATATTAGTTAAAGGAGAGAAGAAAAAATAAAACAAGGAGCAAGAGAAAACCAAATTGCTCACCTCTTCTCCCTCTTGATTAAGAGAAGGAATAAGAAGAAGCAAGTTGTTTTCCTCACCCTTCCCTCTCCTCATTCTTTTCGTGGGAATCAAGAGAAGAATAATGGATGAATTAAAGGGAAAATTAATGAGGGCATAAATTTCTCTCATGATGAATAAATAGAAAAAAATGAGAAGTAAACCTCTCATTTTCCTCATTCTTCCTCCTCCTTCCTTCTTTTCTTTCTTCACCGAGACTAGGAGATCCACCAACTCCTTGATCCGAGCACTAAGTCAAGTTTTTCTCCAAGGAAGCCAATTTTCAAGAAGAAACCTTCAAGTTCTAGCCTCCCCAAGCAAAGGAAATCAAAGGAGGCACAAGAGGAAGAAACTTCTCCCTTCCTTAACAACTAGAACACTTTCCTCCTTAAGAAAAATCACAAGCGAAAGGATGTAAGTTCCCCTCACCTGTGGTACAATAGCTATATGTTTGTTATGAAAAGTATTGCTTAAAAACCTATGGTTATTTCATAAGGGTTTCGGCCAAACAAAGAAAAAAAAAGAGAGAGAGTTTAAAGAACCTTGAAAACCAACTAAGATATGTTCATGATTTTTGCTTATGTTATGTACCTTAGGGTAGGAGAGATAAACTAATAATTTCATGCTAGAATGTTTGGCTAGAACATAAATTTATGAACTTGGATTTTCGGCATAGAAGGAACAAAAGAGTTAGAAGAGCTCTAAACCTAAACCAAGCATGCTACCTTGTTTTTATGATATGTACCTAATGATAAGTGGTGTTGTTGATGTTTTTCCCCACTTGTAAGTCAATTTAAACTTGATTCCATATTCATGTATATTCGGCCAAGATAGAGTTGAGAGCCTAGAAGGGCTTTAAACCTAAAAATTTAAGCATGCTATGATTCTTATAAGACAAGATATGAAGCTAATGTGACATGCCATGATCTTAGGTTAAGTTGAACAATATTTCTTATATATGATGGTTCGGCCATTTCAAGACTTGAACACTAGGAAGGTTTAAATCAATTCTAAGATACTTATGCTCTACTTGATGAAGAGATATGAAATAAATTAATGTTCACATGTTGCTTGAAACTTGAATTCTTGTTCTTTAGTATTCGGCCACAATTGTTTTTAAGACCTAGGATACTTAAGTTTCTAAACTAAGTGGTCCATGTTAATCTTTGAAATGAATGCTAGGAAATTTCTTATGGTCTTCATGCTAATATGCCACTAGGAACTTAATACCCATGCTTACAAGATTCGGCCTCATTAGATTAAAAGGCTTGAGAAGCTTGGAACTTAGACTAAATGTACTTATGGTGATTCTCATGATATGTATTGATATGTTAGTATAAAGTTTAACCTTTTCATGTTGCTTGTAACCTAGAAACATGTTGCTAGGGTTTCGGCCATGTTAGGGTTGAAGGTTTAGAGAACTTGGAACCTAAATCAAATATGTTCAAGTGGTTTCTTATGGAATATGATATGAAAATTTTTAAGGTTGTTCATGCTTATATGTTGTTAATAACCCAAAAGGAGGCTTAATAAGTTTCGGCCAGGTTATGAAAAGAGACCTAGAAAGCTTGGAACCTATACCTAACATGCTTAAGATGCTTCTTATGTCATAAGAAATGATAGATGTTTAGGGTTCACATGTTCTTTTGTTGCTTGATAACCTAAACCACCTCTATATGTTTCGGCCACCACTTGTCACTAGGGATAGAGACCTAATTTTGTGTTCTTCCATGAACTTCACATGCAATGCTTTATGATATGTGGAGAGTATGACATGTTGTGAGGTTCATTTATATATGTTAGGTCCTATTCATGATATGCTGTGTGCTAAGTTTCATGATATGCTATGTGCTTATTTTTATGATATGTTGTGTGCTAAATTTCATGAAATGCTATGTGCTCGAGTCTATGATATGCTGTGTGCTAAATTTCATGATATGCTATGTGCTCAAGTTCATGATATGCTGTGTGCTTAAACTCATGCTATGCTAAGTACTCAAACTCATGATATGATATGTGCCTAAACTCATGATATGCTATGTGCTCAAGTTCATGATATGCTGTGTGCTTAAGATCATGAAAGGTTGTATGCTTAATTATGCATGTGTTCATGATATGCTGTGTGCTCAAAATCATGATATGCTGTGTGCTCAATTATACATGCTTTAAGCTATGCCTAAAAGAGTTGCTTCCCTATAAGTGGGATCAAGAGCACTCTTCATGACATGAATATGACATAAGTGATATGGATTATGTAAATATGACATGCTATTTTACTTTTAAGGCTTGTACCAAGGGTGGGCTCCATAAGCGCCCCGGGGTCGATGGACTAAGAAATGGGCCTCGTTAGGGATGGGCTCCTAAGTGCCCCTAGGTCGATGGACTAAGAAACGGGCCTAGTATATGCCTTGTAGGGTTCAAGACTTGCTACCTTGGACCTACTAGGACGCGCGCATGTATGTACATGGTACAAGCCGGGATCCCCTTCTGTTGAGATTATGTTTAAGTATCTATGCTATACGTTTTAAAAAGTCATGATGCATGTTTTAAAAGTTCACCTTGCATATGCTTTATGAATATGTCATGATAATAATGATGATCATGTTATGATATGCCATGCTACCTTGTGTTTATACCATGATTATGCCATGATATCTATGATTGTGCTCATGATATATATGATGATCATGTATGATATGTTATGATACTTTATGCTTTGATATATGCTTTGTGATTGTTGACATGATATACAGATTTTGTGAGTAGGAAAGGAACTTACTGAGCCATGAGTACTCACAGCTTACTTTCTTGTACCACAGATAAGGGCAAAGGTTGGATGGACTAGGGGAGCAGCAGGAGGGGCTAGCAAGATGTGTGTGGTAGTGACTGGCTAAATAAGAAAAGACCTGCTTTCATTATATATGAGTTATGCTTGTTTGATATTTTTATGATTGTAACTCCATGACATTTATCATGTTAGTTCCTATATGTTTTGAAATAATGTAAGGTATGACATATGGATTCTATGTTTCAAAAATTTACAAGTAAGACTTCCGCTGTAATAAGTTAATAAGTTGTTAAGTAGGGTAAAGTAACCCCCGTGGCCTTAGCAGGAGGGGTGGGGCGTTACATTCCTCATGTAAATGAAACATGTCCTCATTCATCCCCTTAACCCCTCTATTTCTTCCCTCTCTTAATTCCCACGAAATTAGAGGAAAAAGAAGGAAGGAAGGCAACTTGGCTTTTGCTTGCTTCTTTCCTTAACCAAGAGGAAGAGGAGGTAAGCTACTTGGTTTTCTCTTGTTCCTTTACTTAACTATCTTCTTACTTTTAACTACAATTTCCATTCTTTTCTATTCATCTATTATTCATTACTCTAGTGGTTACCATACACCAATTTTACTCTATCATTTGTGGGAGGTTCAAGGTTCAAACCTTAACCTCACTTTCTTTTTATTTCATTTTGGTTTCTATTTCCATTTCTCTTTTTCTTTTATTCTAAAAGAAAAATACTCATAGGTATAGCTTATCATTTCGTGGGTGTTACAAACTGACTGCTGATTAGCCATCAGATTGACAATCACTTATTGCTGCTTTGCTACTTATCTCTGGAGTTGAGCAACAACTTCAAAAGATTGGTCTCAGTTGTTCTAGGCTCCTCGTTCTCCTGAGCTCGGTTCTCAGTACGAGTGGTACAGGGACGCCCTCTTCTTGACATCTCGTCATGCAGAGGGAAAACTTGAAATCATCACTATACTTTCTAGATATATCTTACTTAAGCATGATTTTTAACTTTAAACACATATGAGTAGGTACTTCTAAACATTTCTCTATACTGCAAATGATAAGGAAAAGCATAAAAGAAAACTTAAATACTTTCTTACCTGAAGATGGCAAGGATGGTGCTGATGTGTGATGCTGGAGAATAGGAACTGCTCTGATACCAACTGTAACGGCCACCCTTCTTACTACTACTACTCTCTAGAGGTGGACGCTACTTAACTACTAACTCTACTTAACCGGTATAATCGAAACCACGAGGAGTCTCTACCGAAAAATTTTAACAGCATCTCCCCTGTACCGGTGACCATAAAATGAGATACATACATAGTATACTTCAGCCATAGGCGGCTGGAACATATATCAAACAACCACGCAGTTCATATATAACCAAAATAATCAACTCTCGCAAAGCACGATAAAACGATCCATAGAATAGCATGTACAAGTTCTAAATGCTTTTAACAATTTGACGAAAATAGTCTTAATAAATTCTTGGCAAATCCCTAGATCTCTCCCATAGTCCTGGCATCACACATCATCGAACACCTCCTTGTCGTATTCCTTTGCTATATTCTTTCCTTTCCTTTATCTGCAGTAAGAGGAAATGCAATCTATAAGCAAAATTGCTTAGTAAGCGCTATCTAACTCACAAAATCTCGATATGCATGTACATATATCTATAACATAAACAAACTGAATGCTTACTGAAAACTACTCATGCTCATCTAATAGTAAAGGAATCATAACAAACTGAAATGCTAAACATGTAAAGCTACTCATGCTCTTCTAATAGTAAAAGAATCATAACAAACTGAAATGCTAAACATGTAAAGCTACTCATGCTCTTCTAATAGTAAAAGAATCATAACAAACTGAAATGCTAAACATGTAAAGCTACTCATGCTCTTCTAATAGTAAAAGAACTATAAGCTAATCTAAATAACATGCTAGCATAAAAGAAAACTAAACTTGCTGATTTAAAACAAAATGAAACTTATTTCATTTGTTCTAAACTTATTCTTTTATTCCACTTGTTTAAAACTTATACTTTAATACTTTTATACTTATGTGAAACTTATTTTACTTGTTCAAAAACTTATACTTATAATACTTCAGAATAGTAATCAACTTCTCTTGGGCCCAGGCTTAGTACCAATGCGCACTCCCTAATAGGGATTGTGGTAGCTAGTCATCAGTCCTACGAGGATAAAGACCTTGGTCTTACCAGGGCCAAGACCTTGGAATTGGTCACCTGGATTTGTTTAACGACATCCTTGGAAGTCGGGTACTAGCCTTTCTGTAAAATAAAATACTTGTTATTTTTTGATATTCTTATAATAAAATGTCTTGGCATTTCTTTGAGCACATGGCGTGCTACTGATCCCAATTCTTAAACTTAGGGATCCTATTAAGACCTTGGTCTCTCTTTCTTATAACTACTTATAAACCTCTAAGGATTTAATAAAACTCTTTTTTTTTTTCACCTACATGCAGATCCTAGAGTTTTTATAGAGCAACAGGATTCTTTAAGCATATATCAACAGAATAAATTAGAGGAAAGCAAATCTAACTTCTTTAAGCATGCTACAACAGATATAAATCAAAGGAAAAACTGAATCTAACTTCTTTAAGTATGTTACAACAGAATTAAATAAAGGAAACCACATCTAAATTCCTTAAGCATGCTATGTTAGAATTAAAACAAAGGGAAGCAAATCTAAATTCTTTAAGCATGCTTCAAAATAAGAAACAAAGAATCTACACTGCTAAAGGAGATAAACTGCAATGCAACAAAATGCAAAAATCTGCACTACTACAAAAGGTAAAAATCTGCACTGTTTCAAAATGCAAAAATCTGCACTTAATGGGTCTACACTTCTAAGCTGTTTCCAACAAGGCAAAGCATGAGGAAAAGATAATTACTGCAGCTATCAAAAGTTGATACGTGAACATGATAATATACTAGAACATACCAGGAACCAAAACATAATGCAATGCAGAATAATTCCTTAAACTACTCTTTAATTCCAAGCTATCCTAATGCTGTACAGGAAAGAAATCCGGAAGCAAGACAATAAGGAACACTTACTACTCTTACATTTCAAAGCATCCCAATGATGTACAAAACCGAAGCAAGGAAAACAAAGCCATTAAAATTCATAGAACTCCCAAATTAAAGTTATCCACACCCAATGCATGGAACAAAACCAAATCCGAATAGTAAGCTTAAGGAATTGTTCATGCCCTTTTTTTCCTAACACTAATCTGATTTGCACAGCAATGTCACAAACCCGAATTACTCAACAATGAGGTGATTTCATATTCATAGCAGCAATCATCTAAAACAATAAAATGTGGAGTAACCTCAATATGAATAACTTTAAACCAGTAATTAAAAGCCTAAACTATATGCCAAATCTTTTAAAACCCCTTCTCATCTTCCTATAAAAACTCACGGCAGCAAGCACAACCAACCATCTGTACAATATGATCCGAAAGCAGAGAAGACAAGGAAACTCAAGCAAAGCTTCGGGAACATGGAGAGGAACAAGGAATAAACCTCGGAGCTATCCTACTGCTGGTGAGTAGCAACTTACACTTGTTCTTGCACTTACAACCGATGGAATGGTTCTAGGGTTCGGAGGAGGTGAAGATCTCGACAATCCCTTCCTATCCGCGTGTTCGCCTTGACGAGGTGGTCGCGGATTTGTGGAAGCCCGTCGGAAAGAGCCTCTCACCGGTCGTCGCCCCTTTTCGCCTGAGAGAGGAGACCGCCGTCGCGAGGGAGAAGGGCAGGGGAATTAGGTTTAGGGAAAATAATATCTCCAAATTTCCCCTAACTTATCCCTTTTATAACTCTCGGTATTTCTATCATCTATTACTACTTAAATCTATTCCGCTCTCTAATTGTTCATAAAACACTTGCGGAACAGTTGGCTAGCTGGATTTGGTTAAGGTTTGGTTCGGTCCAAGGTCTCCGGTTCGAATCTCCGCTTGAATATTATTTTTGTCAAAACTTCTTTCGTTTTGTAAAAATATCAAATGACTTCCAAAAATTGAGTAAAAATACTCTAAAAATTTCTAAAAATCTCTAGAATATTTCTATAGCATTTCTAAGTATTAATAAGGACTTTTAGAACTTGAAATAGGAAAAATTGGGTTGTTACAACAAGTACCCTCTTCCCAGAATAGATGATCTATTTGATCAGTTAAAGGGGGCAATAGTGTATCAGTTAAAGGGGGCAATAGTGTTCTCTAAAATAGACTTGCGCTCTGGGTACCATCAGTTGAAAGTGAAAGGAAGTGATACACCCAGAACAGCTTCCAGAACCAGATATGGACACTACGAATTCGTAGTCATGCCATTTGGGGTGACTAATACACCTACGGCCACCAGGGACTTTATAGCAGGTCTTCCAAGGACCACTAATGGGTATGATGCGATATGAGTGATAGTGGACCGAGAAGTTAAGAAGACTAAGGGACAAAGAAGTACTACTAGTAAAGGTCATCTGGCAGAACCAGAAGCACGAGGAAATTACTTGGGAGCATGAGGACAGCATGAGGCAGAAATATCTAGAATTATTCTAAGTTCGAGGACGAACTTTTTATAAGGTATGGGGGATTGTAATGATCCAAATTTTCTCATTCCAACTCCTAATAGCATTTAAAAATATTTAGAAATGCTTTAGAAATATTCTAGAGATTTTTAGAAATTTTTAGAGTATTTTTATGCAATTTTTGGAGTTCGTTTGGTATTTTTACTAAACGAAAGAAGTTTCGACAAAAATAATATCCAAGCCAAGATTCGAATCGGAGACCTCCGGCCGAGCCAACTCTTAAGAGAATCCGGCTGACCAAGTGCCTAAGCGAGTGTTGTTGATTAAAAGGAGAACAAAATTTATTTAAGCAGCAGTTAGGAAATAGAAAATAAATGGGAATAAAAGGTTCGGATGAGGAATCGAACCCGCGACCTCTGACCCGGTCAGAGGTTTCGGCGAAACACGACTAGCCAAGTGTTCAAGCGAGCGTTGCTGATTAAAGGAGGAGTGAAAATTATTTAAGTGGTAGTTAATAAACAGAAAATAAATTGGAATAAAAGGGTTGCGGCCAAGATTTGAACCCGCGACCTCCGACCCGAACCGAACCTTAAGCGAATCCAGCTGACCAAGTGCCCAAGCGGCCGGTTCTGTTTAGAAAAGGTAGCAAAATTTATTTAAGAAGTTAACATAATATTGGAGATTATAAAAGGGATAAGTTAGGAGAGGGTTTTATTTCCCGTGACCTAGAAACCTTCCTCCTCTCCTTTCTTCTGCGCGCGGCGACGGCGATTTCTTGGGCGGAAACAAACCGGTGCTAGGCTTCTCTCCGACGGTCGGCGAAGGGCAAATCCCGAGAGTTCTTCACCTCCTTAAGATCCTCTCGTCGAAGAGAAGCCGTGGGCACGAAGAAGAGCCAAAATCTCAAGCTCTCCGAAAACCCTAGAAGCCTAATTCGGATTATAAGACCAAGAAACCAAGGTAAGTGCTTCCTCACCTGCAGTAGAGTAGTTTCAGATTCATGTGTTCATGATTTCCGATGCATGCCGCAAAGATTGATGATTTTGAAGGTTTCTTGTCGTGAGTTTCATAAAGAAGATGAGAAGAGGTTTTAATTAATTTGAACATGAGGTTTAGTTTATTCCTTATTGTTTGATTGAAGTTGCTGCCATGAAACGTATTTTAGAACTTGTTAGATTTGGATATGAACAAATAGTTTTTAAAGCATGTAATTTAACACAGTGCAGATTTTTTGGTTAAGTTCATAGTGCAGTTTCTAGAAAATTATAGTACAGTTTGGTTTAGTATTATAGTGCAGATTTTGTAAGCTTAAAGTGCATATTTTTTGTGGAACTTGTAGTGCAGATTTTTGGTAGAATTTATAGTGCAGATTTTTTTGATGGAACTTGTAGTGCAGAGTTTTGGTGGAACTTATAGAGCAGTTTTTTAAAAAAGGTTATAGTGCAGTTTGGTCAAGTATTATAGTGCAGAATTTATGTTTGCAAAGTATGCAGAAATTGTGTAGCATAGAAAGCAGAATCTTGATTAGTATAGTATGCAGATTTAGTTTTCAGTTTGTGATTTTGGCTTAGTATTCCAGTTTAGATCACGTTGTAACATGCTTAAAGATCTCTATTGCTCTATAAAAGTATAATCTTTACATAGGTATCAAGCTTTAACAGATTTTTAGTGTGGAATAGCTATGTGTAGCATTGCAGATTTTGATTTGTTTAGCATTGCAGATTTTGAATTGTTTAACATGGCAGTTTTGATTGTTTAGCATTGGAAGATCCAATTAGATCTCAAGTAGCTTAATTAGATTTGCAGATTTTATTAAGCTTACAAGTATAGATTTTATTAAGTTTACAAGTGCATATTTTATTTAAGCTTATAGTGCATATTTTAATTAAGTTTACAAGTGCAGATTTTATTTAAGCTTATAGTGCAGATTTTAATGAAGCTTATAGTGCAGATTTTTATTTAAGCTTATAGTGTAGATTTTAATTAAGCTTATAGTGCAGATTTTTATTTAAGCTTATAGTGCCGATTTTAATTAAGCTTATAGTGCAGATTTTTAATTAAGCTTATAGTACAGATTTTTATTTAAGCTTATAGTGCAGATTTTTAATTAAGCTTACAGTGCAGATCTTGTTAAGTATTACAATATTTTGAGTTTAATAAAAGTATAAGAAAAATAAAGAAAAATAGGAAAAGGCCAAGGCCTTAAGTAGATCCCAAAGTCAAGACTTTAGGGATTTTGGCACACAAGGTATTCGTTAAAATGCCGAGGCATTATATATTGGAAGTAATAAAAGATAACAGTATTTTACTTTTATCAATGGCACTGTGCTGGTTGTCCTTGGTTGGACTCCCATAGTCGTCCCTAGGTTTAGATAACCTAGTAAACCCTACTAGATTCGGGACTAGCTACCTCGGGTCTAGTTAGGGATGCGCGCATAGCAAGTACAGTTGTCGGGCCCATCAGCAGCATGATTATTATTTTTATCTATTATGAAAATAGTTTTTCAAAACTTCACGAATCAGTTACGTGAATACAGTTCTGATTCGGCATTAGCCTAGTATCAGTTTAGCTCAGCTTATGTATCAGTTCAGTTTTCCTATTATTTTGAAGTATAAAAGTATAAGTTTTGAACAAAAGAAATAAGCTTTACATGTTTAGCATTTCAGCATGTCTTGTTTCTTTTGCTATTAGATGAGCATGTGTAGTATTTCCTTTAAAGCATTTAGTTTTAGATTTATTTTATTCACATTCATATTCGAGTTTTGTGAGTTAGATAGCACTTACTAATCAATTTTGCTTATAGATGCATTTTCCTCTTACTACAGATAAAGGAAAGGAAAAGTTATAGCAAAGGAAGGCGACAAGGAGGTGCGGATGGATGTGTGATGCCTAGACTATAAAAGCCTTGGGATTAGCATAAGAATTTATTAAGATTGTCATGTATTTAGAATTCTTTCATTTAAATTGTTATGCACATTAGACCTATTATCTGAGTTGTATAATGGTTGCATGCATGTTTAGATTAATATATATATTTCAGCATAATTAGATTGATGTATAGTTTAGTTGTGTTCATATGCTGGAGTAGAATGTAGAGATAAGTTGTTTATGTTTTCCGCTGCTATCAGTTGCATCTTTAGAGAATTTATGTATTGATAATTACATGTGTGCAATATTAGTTAAGATAAGTTAGTAATCCAGTAGTGCTCCGCCCTCGCAGACTAGTAGTGAGGAGGGTGGGGTGTTACAGCTAAACAGAGTCAGCTCATTCTCAATCACCAAAGACTTGTGGGAGAAGCTAATTGAGATGCACGAAGGGACCTGTGATACTAAGATAAGTAAAAGAGACCTAGTTTTAAATAAGTTATATAACATAAAAATACAGGATGGTGAATCAACAAGTCAACTACACACACGCATCCAAGACCTTCTCAATGGTCTCCACACAATCGACCAGAAGGTGGAGAATCACGATGTCATCAGGTATGCACTACATGCATTTCCTAGGAACACCTTGTGGCCATTAATGGTAGATGCTTACAAGGTATATAAGGACCTTTCCTCAATTAGATTAGATGAATTGTTCTCAAAATTTGAATTACATGAATAGACTAATACACCTTTGGTCGAGAAAAGTATTGCTTTTGTTGTAGGTACAAACAGAACAAAGGAACCAAAAGTCAAGCACCCAACCGAACCTGAGCCTGATGATAAGTCAGGCTTAGAGGATGAAGATGAGATCATTACCAAACTCATCAACCTTGTATGAAAACTATACAAGAAAAAGAAGGGCTTCACAAAACAGAAATCAAAAAGGTAATCAGTCAAAGACGACGCAACCATGCCCAAGCTCAAAAATGAAGGTTGAAGTCACCTGCTATAGCTGCAACAGAAGGGCCACATCAATTCTAACTGTCCAAATCAGAAGGAAGCAAAGAAGCAACAAAGAAAAAAAAGCAGCTATAAGCAAAGTGGGATGAATCTGTAGGACCGATGCGGCCGGCTAGGAGGGGATTGGATATCCTGCAAACAAAAAAAGACAAACCCTCCTCAAACTCTTTAAACTAACACTTGCATATAAAAAGTAAGCTGATAAATTAAAAGCATAAAGAAAAAGCGAGGCACAAAAGGTTTACTTGGTTACAACCGATGTGGTTGTTAATCCAAGAAAGATAAAGTCCACTATCAATCTCCTTCAGGCGGAGAAGCCTCGTACAGCAATGTAGCGCAGAAAACATAAGCTAAATTAGAATAGAAGCGCACAAGCGTTTGGAATTATAATACTCAGTTCATTGAAAAGCTTCTGGACCAAGGCTATATTTATAGCCTTGGTCGGGGCTCCTGGAAGTGTTCCGGGCACCCTGGGGGGATAAAACTTATCCCTCAACGTTCAGATCGAGTCAAAACTCGATCTGGTCAATTTTACTGCTCAAGGCACCCCGGAGGGCTCCGGGCGCCTTGGACTGCTCCGGGCGCCCCGGAGCCCAAAGTCAACAGTTGTTGACTTTTTCGTCCGGGACTTCTTCTCTGGTTCAGTCCCGCCTCGGTCCGATTCTTCTCCTCCAGATCCGCTCGCTTGGGTGATCTCTGCCATCCAGAAAAGGGCTCACCCGAACCCAACTTCCGGTCTTCTCGAGCAGCCTTCCGCTCCGGCTTCTCGTCCCTCGGAATCGCTGCGTGTTTCCTTCTCGTCCACCAGCGTACTCATCCGCAGTCTTCGTCCCTCGGTCGCACCGCGTGCCGACCTTCTCGCTAGCTGCGTCTCTTTCTCCCCGAGCAATCTTCCGCTCCGGCTTTAGTCCCTCGAAACCACCGCACGCTTCCTTCTCGTCCACCGGGGTACTCTTCTACAGCGCCTCGTCCCTCGGACGCACCGCGTGCCGTCCTTCTCACTAGCTGCGTCTTCCGCTCGAGTACCTGTGCTCCTAAGCTCCTGCACACTTAGACACAAGGTTAAAACAACGCAGGACCTAACTTAACTTGTTGATCACACCAAAACAACCTTAGGGTTTCAACAATCTCCCCCTTTTTGGTGTGATCAACACAAGTTAAGCTAGGGTTACAAATAGACATAGAATAAAAACAATTTATTGCAATAACATGCAACATGATAGAAAAAATTAAATTTCAAAAATTTCAAATATTAATTTTTAATTTTCTACCTCCCCCTAGACTTATACTTTCCCTTCTCCCCCTTTGATCACAATAAAAATGGGGTTTCAAGAAAAACAATCTAAGGGTTTGACACTTAGAAAAATTATAGAAATCTATTTCAATGTTTTTCGGAGAAAAAACTATTTCCAAGTTAAAGGAAAAAAAATTTCTAAGTCAAAGAATGACTTTTGAAAAATTTCTAAGTTTTCACCAAAAATAAATCTTTCTAAGCCTAAAAATTTATGCAAGAAAATTAATAGCATTACAAAAAAATTTCTATGCATTTATTTATTTATTTTTTACTGATACTTATATCAACAAGTTTTAAATTTCCATTTCAATTTTTCATAACTTCTCAAATTACACTTTTTCAAATTTAAAGCCACAGATATTAAACATGCAATAATTTGTATCATGTTAATTTCTATTATTTTTTGAATTTCAACTTCACAAAAATATTCAAATAGCATAGATTTTAACTTTATAAAATTTTTAGACAATATAAAAAATTCTTTCAGCAATGTGCAAAATTCGTTCGAAAGAATATTTTGTAATTTGCAAGAATTTTTTACCAAAAATTCTAATTTGCAAGAATCTATTAATAATAGATTTCTTAATCCGAAAAACTTTTTCGATGACTCAATTTTTAATTCGCAAAACTTTTTCGAGAAGGTAATTTGTAATTCGAAAAAATATTCGAAGAAAGTTTTCGACAATTTTTCTTATTTGCTTTCTTTTGACAAAATAATTTGTGATTCGTAAGAATCTTTTGTCAAAGCATTTTGCGATTCGAAGAATTCTTTCGATGAGTTAATTACTTGTTCAGAAGGTGGAGACCATACCTGATTTACCTTGTCAGTAGTTGATTCTCCCCCTATCGAGTTACTTTCTTCCGAAGTCTCTCCCCCTTCATCGATGCTCATCTTGGATGAGCTTGTAGCTTCGGGATGTACTTTGACTGTTGGGGCTGTCTCGGTAATTTCTTCCGTCTCGGATTCTTCTGATGATGGCTCGATGTCTATTGAGGGGACGACTTCAACCGGTTCTTCGTAGAGTTTTAAGAACTTTTCCCAAAGTTCTTTTGTGCTTTTATATTCGCCAACTCTATCAAAATCTTTATTTGGTATAGTGGTTAGAATGTGAAACTCTGTCCGACTGTTTGCCATAAACTCGTCGCGTTGCTTCTCGTTCCAGAGGCGTATGTCGATCTTTTCTCCGTTTTCTTTCTTTGGTACTTCATAACCAGATTTCATTATTAAAGAAATACCAATATCAGAGTTAAGAAATACCTTCATTTGTTGCTTCCAAGAAGCAAGCTCCCCCTTGAATGCTGGTGGGTAGTCGCTAGCTCCGGCCATTGTTTTATTGTTTCAGACGGCGGTTAGTCTTCTGAGGCGTCTCAGCTCTGATACCACTTGTAGGACCGATGCGGTCGGCTAGGAAAGGATAGGATATCCTACAAACACAAAAAGACAAACCCTCCTCAAACTCTTTAAACTAACACTTGCATATATAAAGTAAGCTGATAAATTAAAAGCATAAAGAAAAAGCGAGGCACAAAAGGTTTACTTGGTTATAACCGATGTGGTTGTTAATCCAAGAAAGATAAAGTCCACTATCAATCTCCTTCAGGCGGAGAAGCCTCGTATAGCAATGTAGCACAGAAAACAGAAGCTAAACTAGAATAGAAGCGCACAAGTGTTTGGAATTACAATACTCAGTTCATTAAAAAGCTTCTGGACCAAGGCTATATTTATAGCCTTGGTCGGGGCGCCTGGAAAGGTTCCGGGCACCCTGGGGGGGATAAAACTTATCCCCCAACGTTCAGATCGAGTCAAAACTCGATCTGATCAATTTTACTGCTTAGGGCGCCCCGGAGGGCTCCGGGCGCCCCGGAGGGCTCCGGGCGCCTCGAAGCCCAAAGTCAACAGTTGTTGACTTTTTCGTCCGGGACTTCTTCTCTGGTTCAGTCCCGCCTCGGTCCGGTTCTTCTCCTCCGGATCCGCTCGCTTGGGTGATCTCTGCCATCCGGAAAAGGGCTCACCCGAACCCAACTTCCGGTCTTCTCGAGCAGCCTTCCGCTCTGACTTCTCGTCCCTCGGAATCGCTGCGTGTTTCCTTCTCGTCCACCAGCGTACTCATCCACAGTCTTCGTCCCTCGGTCACACCGCGTGCCGACCTTCTCGCTAGCTGCGTCTCTTGCTCCCCAAGCAATCTTCCGCTCCGGCTTTCGTCCCTCGGAACCACCGCACGCTTCCTTCTCGTCCACCGGGGTACTCTTCCGCAGCACCTCGTCCCTCGGACGCACCGCATGCCGTCCTTCTCGCTAGCTGCGTCTTCCGCTCGAGTACCTGTGCTCCTAAGCTCCTGCACACTTAGACACAAGGTTAAAACAATGCAGGACCTAACTTAACTTGTTGATCACACCAAAACAACCTTGGGGTTCCAATAGAATCTTCATCGGAAGACTCTGATGAAGACCTAGAACAAACAAGTTTCCACACACTTCCGGCCTGAGAGCAAGTCATTTTCGAGATAAAGTTGGAAGCTGAGTCTGAGCGAAGCCATGGATCCGTATCCAGTTTAGAAGGTTCCCAAACCAATGAACATAATGATTTGGACCAATGGATGTTGGATAGTGGATGCTCCAGGCACATGACTGGAGACAGATTGAAGTTCACTAAACTAAAACTCAAGCACTTAGGGTCGGTTGCGTTCGGCAATGATGAAAAACTTAAGGAAATCAGAACAAGTAACATCGAACTAAGTTTTGATTTTATTATTCAAAAAGTCCTATTAGTTGATAAATTTAACTTTAACTTACTTAGCATAAGTCAACTGTGTGACTTTGGTTATTTAGTTACCTTTTCCAACTCTAAGTGTGTAATTAGAAATGTTGAATACTCGAAACTTACACTTAAAGGAATTAGGAAAAATAATGTTTACACACTTAACCTACCAACCTCCTCACTAAAGTGTCTTCTGACACAACAAGAGGAAATTAAGTTGTGGCACAGAAGACTGGGTCACGCTCACATCAGACTCATTTCAAAAATGAGGCAAAATGACCTAGTTAGAGGTTTATTCAAACTAAAAAAATTAGAAAATTTAGTTTGTAATGCTTGCCAACAAGGTAAACAAACTAAATCAACTCACAAACCAACAAACCTAAATCGAACCAACTCAATACATGAGCACCTATATTTAGATCTATTTGATTCACATGAAGCCAAGTCACTAAGCAGAAACTAATACTGCTTAGTTATAATTGATGATTACTCAAGATTTACTTAGGCAAAATTTATAAAAATGAAAGATGAAAATTTTGAAATCTTTAATAATTTTTATAAGTTAATAGAAAATGAAAAAGATACTAAAATTACAAGAATTAGAAGTGATCATGGAGGAGAATTCAAAAATCATAAATTCACTGAATTTAATGAAATTTATGGATATAAACTTGAGTTCGCATGCCCTAGAACTCCCCAACAAAATGGACTAGTAGAACAAAAAAATAGAACATTACAAGAAGCTACTAAGACCATGTTAAATGAATATAACCTAATGAACCAATTTTGGGTTGTAGCAATAAACACAGCATGTTATATTCAAAATAGGATATTGATTAATAAATTTTATAATAAAACTCCTTATGAAATATATTATAACAAAATACACTACAACAAAAACCCTCATAGACATCGATTTTCCACCGATGTCTATTAGATTTTCGACCGATGTCTATGAAGGCGATGTAAAAGGTCTGTCATTTTATACATCGGGTTAAAACCGGTGTAGTATCACTTAACGACATCAGGTGTAAAACCGATGTAATATTATTATATGTTAATAACACCAGTTTTGACAGCGGTATACGACCGATGTAATATTAGTTAATGACACAGGTTTTGCAGCGGTGGAAAATCGATGTAATATCAGTATTGTTTAACGACACAAATTCGATTTCTGAAATAGTGAAAAACCAATATTATCACCCAGCAAATCATAAAATTAAGTTAATATTATTAATTCACTAAGAAAATCACAAATAAAAATGTACCGATGTATCTAAACACACCAAGTCAATATCCATATAACCAACACAAATATTTTTCTTACAACATAAAAAGATAATAGATATTGTGCACATCAAGTCAGTATCCACAAATTACACATAACTATTCTTCTTACAATATCAAAAGGTAATAAATAGTACACAAATATTCTTCTTACTGGTGTGTCCAAACTTCTCATCCTGTTGACATCCACACCCACCGAAGAGTTCATTCCACAAGTGTAAAAATTGAACAATATCCACAAGTGTTGCCACAATCTGCAACTAAGATTGTCAGTCGTAACCACCAAATATACCGAAAAGTTTCCTAAACTATTTTGTAATGGTTCATTCATTCACACTGAAAATTACTGAACCAGATTACCTCTTCCAAACTCTTAGGCCACAGTCATTTTCTTTAAGCTTTTCGCATGCTTCTTTTGATTTTTCAACTCTTGCTTTATGTCAATACACATCATTTCATCAGCATTCTCGTCTCCGATAGATTAAATTTACAATCATGTTAAACCTACAATTATTTGATTCTTTTCAGAATTTAGGCAGTTGATGTTCAAAGTATTCTACCTCTATGAACTGGAAGTCCAATCTGCTCCTTGAGTCTCTGATGATAATATTGCTCAAATTACCCAAGTCATACATCTCATTGTACAGATCCTATGAAATAGAAAATTCAAAAAAGGGATCTAAGATATATTTGTAATAGGTCAAAAAAGTAGCCAAATAGCAGTTAGCAATAATTTTATACAGACCTGCCAAACTAATAAATCATATTAACAGTTCATGAATCAACACAAATTCGAGTGCTTTCCGTCTTCTATTTTCTGGTTTTTTTTTCCTTTCAAAATGGCCAGTCATGCATTATGATCCAAAATGGCCAGAATCAAAGCAAAAGGAATAATATTTATCCAACTGCAAGGCATCAAAAGAAAATCATAATATCAATGGAAGAAGTAACAAATAACATTTGATCTTCACATACTTAAGAACAAATACTATGACGAATTGCCAAATAAAAACAAATGTCACATAATTGCACAACTAAAATTGAAAAAGAAAACCACCGTTTATACAGATAAGACATGTCAATTCCTCACCCAAGTAGAATCCTTTACCACACTTTACCTCAATATTAATAACCATTAAATTGATGGGATAATTGACCAAGATCCTGATACAGATAGTAAAGTGTAATAGCAAAGTGTATAAATACAACCTGATTTACATTAGGAATACTGAGAGAATGACCAAAATATAGAGAAAATATTAGTGAAATTTGTAAGGTAATCAAGTATAGTATTTCAAGTTCTCGCTGCAATCTATCTAAAACTTACAAAAATTCTATTAGTAATTTCTTGTTATCAAAGAGGTTGAGACGAGACATGCATAAGACTTACAGAAAACTAGGTGTTATGCAACTTGTATTAGAACAATCTGCTAGCAATGTGTCCTATTCTTCTACAAAACAAAACTGTTATTGTCTTCTCAGAAAATGGGATAATATGAAAGAGTACCAAAGAATTAACAAGAGATTAATAGAAGTGAACTAATAAGAGTTAAGACTACTGATTTACGAAGGAAAGCATACTCATACAGAGGATCCAAATGCAGAAAAATAGGAATAAGCATTACAATAGAATTCTTACAAACACAGGAAAATAGGAACAATAATTAAAATTGAATTATTAATCACATCAAAAGGTCCAAACCAATTCAAGTTTATCCAGTACTGCATATAATACAAATAATCATTTAAGTAATCTTCATCATGAAATCTTTGTAAACATGAATTGCTTATAAGTAACATCATAATAGAAAAAGTTTTTCTGATAGCCTTTCAAGCTTAAAGCATAAAGCAAGCTGAACTCGCATGCACATCTTGTATAAATAAGCATAACATAAATATTTATTTGGTACTAACATTATGCCTGATAGAAACAATATGTCGAAACATAAGGTAGTAAAAGATGGTTCCAGATAGCAGGCGGTTGACCCACAACCCAACACCTAGCCAAAGGCTCAGACAATCACTATTAAAATAATATTACAATAGAGGAGAATGTTAAATTAAGAATTACTAATATCACCTTTTAGAGCAATGTTGAAACACCATCTTCTTCAAAATGCTGCTAAATCTTGAATTATGATTGAGCTTAAAGATTATTCTCATATTTCAAGTTGATACTACACCAAAGGAATAAGCAAAGACTGATACAACATGCTAGTATGAAAAACAATCTAAAACATAGATTTAAATAGCTTAGATTTCATTGCCAACAGCTAGCCAGGACATCTGAGTGCAATGTGTTCACATACCTCCTCTATGGTCGCCTCAACCTTCTTATTGTGTTGCTGCTCTGATACTCCCCAAATAGCCTGGGGCGGCGGTGTGGTATACATGAGTATACCAACAGGTTCCAGTGACTTGCTACATTTTATGATGTGACAACCAAGCTACATAATAAACAGGAGAGAACTTGAAGACTCAACATAAAATTATAATATTCTCCAAGTAACCTTTACCACCGATTATTTAGCTTATGAGACGGTAACTCATCCCAACAGTTATGTCAAGTTAGAAGATAATCCCAAGTATTGGAAGTTATCAGAACAAAAAAGACGATAGTAAGGGATACATACCACTAGCACATGACAAAGAATTTCCAAGTTACAAAAACTATAATCAATCTGCAACACATTAAACAAGAAACGAATCCCACCTTTCTATTTGCAGTTGCTCCAAAAGTTAATTATTTAGGCTCCCCACCAGACGGGTTTAAAACATGGAGTTCATCATCCCTGACATATGCAAGCATGCTTCCATCTGGTGACAGATGCGGGTCAATAATTGGCGAGCTAGCACAACATGTAAGCTTGAGCTCTGGCTCTGAGCTTGATATTTCCTGGAAATATACCTGATGAAATAGATAGCGATCACTTAATATATCATAATCAAAGAAGAAAGTTTAAGATCAACAGGTAGAAAGGCATGCAGAATAGCTACTTGTGATGAAGCATTTTAATGTTCAAAACAGAAATTGCTTCAAATACAATTAACCTATTAGCTGAATGTCAACACTTGCTCATTAAATCAGGAAATAGGGCAGAGCACAGACCCCATTTGGCAATGGCACCATGATAGTGGGCTTCCCTGGAGCGGAGCAAGAAGAGGACGTCGACCTCGATTTCCACTCGTACCTCGTGACTCTCAATCCCCTCTCCCTTGACCTCTCTTGCCTCAGCTTCTCTTAAGCTGAGAGATTACTCTCATCGAGGCCGCCTCCATCAGGCGGGCAAAACACAAGCTCCTGCCGCTGTGAGGCAACGTCAAAGGCGAAGACTTTACGGTGGAGGGTACCATCGGGGCTGAAGAGATATGAGATCAAGCGCCCATCGGGGCTGAAGCTGATGGAAGAGGGAGCGACATATCCCGGAAGAGGGTACTGGACGATCTCCTCCACGGAAAGAGGAAAGAGTCTTCCTCAGAATCAGTAAGGGGCATCTCGGCTTCGCAGTGGCGCGGCTGCTTCGGGAAAGAGGAAAAAGTCTCCTTCTCGCCGTCCTCCGCGGCCGCCTTGTCCTGCATCAAGAATGGAAGATACACAGGGGGAGAGGAAGGGCCGGAGAGGCCGCCGGAACAAGAAGGAGACGCCGGACGTCGAACCCTAGGAGTTCGGATGGCGATCAGATCGGGGAAACGAGGGGATCTAGCTCTCACTTCACTAATATAGTAATGGTGATAGGCCCTCCTTTGAGCGGAGAAAGAAGGACTAGTACTGCTTGTACTTGTCCTACACCTTATCTCGTATGATCGATCCCATCTTAAGGTTCACTGCCCGCTTGCCTTTCACTTCCGCCGAGCCCATCACCCACATGAACCAGTAGACCACGACAACGCCGACGACCGCCGCCGTCCACATCACCGTCGAGAGATCCATTGCTCGTCGTTCAAATGGTAACTCCTAAAAGGGGGATGCGGAGGATTAGGGTTTCGATTTATGGTGGGCGAGGAGAAGCCCAAAAGAAATCGCGCTAAGAAAGTCCGCCAGAATTTTGGTTCATAGACACCGGATTTTAAAAACCGTAGTTAAAATCGATGTCTATTAATGAAAAAAAAGGCGCTCATAGACATCGGCTAAAAAAACCGATCTCTATGAGCGAAAATTTGCGCTCATAGACACCGGTTTTTGAAAAAACCGGTGTAAAATACTCAAAGACATCGGTTTTTGCTTAAAACCGTTGTTGTTCCACCGATGTCTATGAGGGTTTTTCTTGTAGTGATACCTAATCTAAATTATCTAAAAGTCTTTAGATGTAAAGTTCACATATTAAACACTAAGGATTATTTAGGCAAATGTACATCAAAATCTACAACTGGCATATTTTGAGGGTACTCCATAGCTAGAAAAACATATAGAGTTTATAACAAAAATACCAAAAAAATAAGAAACAACGAACATCATTTTTGATAAATAAAATAACTTACCTAATTTAACCAATGAAAGTAATCATCAAAATATAAGAAAAATAGATGATGAAGAAGATAATTAAATTAGACCTAACCTAGTGAATCTGAAGAACCAAGTGTTGACCCTAACACAAGACCATCTAGGATAAGATCCAACCACCCATCTGATCAAATTTTGGGTGACCCAACCCTAGGAGTACAAATTAGATCATCCTATAGAAATCTAAGCCAAATAACTCTTATTTCTAAGATAGAACCCAAAACAATAGTCAAAGCCCTACCTGACCCGGATTGGATAATCGCAATATAAGAGAAGTTAGCTCTATTTAAGAGAAACAAAGTCTGGGATCTAGTACCTAAACCCATAAATAAATCTATAATTGACACTAAGTGGATATTCA
The DNA here is from genome assembly GCF_018446385.1 of Zingiber officinale. Taxonomy (NCBI): domain Eukaryota; kingdom Viridiplantae; phylum Streptophyta; class Magnoliopsida; order Zingiberales; family Zingiberaceae; genus Zingiber; species Zingiber officinale. The sequence goes on along the minus strand of NC_055999.1, from coordinate 33,072,820 downwards.
AAAATAAACTAGATGATAAAAGTGAAATAGTAAGAAATTAGGCTAGCTAAGGGGTTTAGCCAAGTAGAAGGATTTGATTATGATGAAACATATACACCTATAGTTAGACTTGAATCAATAAGAATACTGCTAGCCTATGCAACACATAAAGGATTTAAGTTATTGTTACGAACTATAAGTGTACAGTTTCGTCGTCAGTAATACAAAAGATTATCGATCCCACAGGGACTATTGATTAAACACTAGTTAACTTTGCACAGTGAATTATCTAAACAATCTAAAATAGTTCACAAATGCTAGAGAGAAAGAAAAGAGAGGAGAGAGAGTAAAAATCGTAAGTGAATGAAGGGGAATAGATACTAGGATTTGGGTTTCATTGCGATGCTAGTTAATGTCCCTATGCATTATTCATCTCCCTAACCCCATGCTTACACTCGTGTAGGAGTTCTAACTAGAGTTCGATACAACCCCGCGAAGATTGCACTAAAGAGTCCGTTGGTTGGTCCTAGGAAGATCGTACCGGTTCCACTGTACAAAAACTTTGTACAAGTGTCGAACCTTTCCTAAACAACCTATTGTGTTATTTAAAAATTAAATTAGGAATCGCAAACGGAACTTAACATTATTGATTCCAAATTTAACTTATCTCTTCTTAATAGTTTAGATTTGGATCGCAAGCGAAACTTAACACTATTGATCCAAATCAACCTATATTATAAATTTAATTAAATATTAATTTTCAAAATTAGCTTCCAGGACTGCATGACAAGGCACATGGCCTTCTTGGGTTTGGGAGCATCCACCACCGCCTAAACAAAGCCTTTTAAAGAAAGCTAATATTTAATTTCCTTATATAACTCTAGGTTTAACCAAAAAGAACAATCGAATCACAAATTCGAAAAATAAAATAAAAGAAACACAAATTCAAAACAAATCCAAAAACTCTAGAATCATATGCCTCTTGTGTCTGGTATTTCCAAAAATAACTATACAAAGAAAACTAGTATGATACGGAAAATAATTACTAGTTATACCTTTCTTTGTAAGCAAATAACCTCTTGATCTTCTATCGTATTCCTCTTCTTATCCCGGATGTTGTGTGGGCAATGATCTACCGAGATGAGAATCCACCTAAGCCACCTTCTTCTCCAACCAAGATTCGGCCACCACAATTCTCCAAGAGAAGTAGAGGTCCGGCCACCACCACCAAGCTCCAAGGGATACTAGAAACAGAGCCTCCTTTCTCTCCTTCTCCTAGCTAGAACCGGCCATCAACAAGAGTTCCAAGAGAAGATGAAACCGGCCACTAAAGAAGAAGAGAAAAGCAGAAGGAGAACCTCTAGGGTCAGCCACACCAAGGAAGAAAAGAGAGGAAGAAAAAGAATAGAGTTGTTCTCTTGAAGGCACCTCTACCCCCTCTTTTATAATCCTTGGTCTTGGCAAATAAGGAAATTTAAATAAAAACTTCCTTAATTCTTTTGCCATGAAAAGGAAAATTTATTTAATTAAAAATAATTTCCTCTTCTCAATTGTAATGGCCAGCCACCTCTTATTTTCCATCAAGGAAAGTTTTTATTCACAAGAATTAAAACTTCCTAATTTGTTTCCGGAAATTTATAAAAAAAAAATTCTCCAATAATTTTTCCCTTCATGGTGGTTTGTAAAAAGGAAATTTTATAAATTAAAATCTTTCTTTTAAATATGTGGATGATTTCTAAAAAGGAAAGTTATATCTAAAAATTAAAAACTCCTTTCAATCTACAAATAAGGAAAGATATCAAATCTTTTCTTAATCTTTGAAGAAACTCATAAAAGAAATATTTAATTTTTAAACTCTCTTTTAAATCATGAACATGGTTAAAAAAAGGAAGTTTTCTTAAAATTAAAATCCACCTTTCAATCTACAAATAAGGAAAGATTTCAAATCTTTTCTTAATCTTTTGTAGAAAGCTATAAAAGGAAAGATTTAAATTTTAAATTCTCTTTTAAAACCATGATATCCACATTAAGAAAAGATTAAAAATAAAATCCCTTTTAATATGATGTGGCCGGCCACACTAAGCTTGGTTCAAGCTAGGGCCGGCCACACCAACTCAACTCATCCTATTTACTTGGCCGACCCAAGCTTGGGTTCCAAGCTTGCATGGCCGGCCCCATTAGGATGGGTATAAAGGTGGGTAAGAAGTGGGTATGTGGTGGGTATAAATCTCTATATATAAGAGGCTACGATAGGGACCGAAAGGAAGAATTAGTTTTGGTCTCCCGATGAAAATAAGCTTCCTGTGCTCGCCCGAACACACAACTTAATTTCATCAATAATAATTCATACCACTAAAGAATTATTATTGAACTACCGCACCAATCTCAAATTACATTTTGGGCTCCTTCTTATTACGAGTGTGTTAATCTCCCTGTGTTTAAGATGTCGAATGTCCACTAATTAAATAAGTTACTTACAACTCACTTAATTAATATCTTAGTCCAAGAGTAGTACCACTCAACCTCATCATCATGTCGGACTAAGTCCACCTGCAGGGTTTAACATGACAATCCTTATGAGCTCCTCTTGGGGACATTCTCAACCTAGATTACTAGGACACAGTTTCCTTCTATAATCAACAACACACACTATAAGTAATATCATTTCCCAACTTATCGGGCTTATTGATTTATTGAGCTAAATCTCACCCATTGATAAGTCAAAGAATTAAATACTAAATATATGTGTTTGTTATTATATTAGGATTAAGAGCACACAGTTCCATAATAACTAAGGTCTAGTTCTTTTATCAAGTCAGTATAAAAAGAACTTACCTAAAATGGTCCTACTCAATACACTTAGAGTGTACTAGTGTAATTTATTAGTCAAGATAAACTAATACCTAATTACACTACGACTATTCCAATGGTTTGTTCCTTTCCATCTTAGTCATGAGTAACTGTTTATAATTTATAAAAAACTGATAACATGATCTTCTGTGTGTGACACCACACACCATGTTATCTACAATATAAATTAATTGAACAACTACACTTAACAAATAAATGTAGGTATTTGACCATTGTGATTCTTTATTTCTAAATAAATGTTTATACAAAAGCTAGGCTTTTAGTATACACTCTAACAGAGTCTGCCCAAGTTATAACGTCATTAAGTAGAAGAGATAATTTAGAAAGTCTGATTATAGGGCTATCCTTTTGTCACAAGGGCCCTCAGTCCATGTTCCTAGATTACACAAGTCACTTCTTAATGATAGATTAATGCAATTAAGTAGAATAGGTAATTTAGGAAGTTCGATTATAAGGCTATCCTTCTGTCACCAGGGCCTCGGTCCACGTTCATAGATTACACAAATCACTTCCTAATATTAATTTGGGAGAACCCTCTAAACTCTAATTAATCTTCCTAACAAGGATCAGTCCCTATGTTAAGATCTTTTGACTGTAGAAATTTGGTAAGTATCGATGTCCTCTGTCATAAAGGGCATAATATGTCCGATTGAATGGATATCCTTCTATCACAAGGATCCCCCGTTTATCCAATCTAGTAGAAACCTTAATATAAAGACAATTCCCTTATATCTACATAAATTATCCTCACACATATTTCGTCAAACACATACAAGGCACAATACACAATAAAATATTATATAAACACTTCATAACATAGGAAAATGTCCAAATACATAGTTCATACATCACAACACATCACAACTACTTCCTACATCCTAGATCTGGAGATCTACTCCATTACAAGGGAATTACAACCAAAGATAATAAGTAAAGCAATCTACAACTCAATACATGGAGATAGAGAGAAGAGAATACTTATCTTTAAGATGTAGTGTCCTTAGAAGCACTCCCTTACTTCGGAGGAGGAAGGATCGGCGAAGATGGAAGATCTAGGGCCTCCCCAAAGGGTAGAACCCTTCCACAAGCAATGGGGAAGAGCCCCAAGCTAAATATCCATGAAAAGAAGAGAAAACCCCCTTTTATAGAGCAGGGCACGGGAACTACACGGCCCGTGACACGGCCGTGTGGCCTCCACACGGCCTCCTTCTTCTTGCTCTTAGCCAGGGTGACACTGTTGTGTGGCTCACACGACCATGTTTTGCTTTTGTTCTGGATAGGCTACATGGTCATGTGGCTCACACAACCTATCTCTTTTTGACCTATGGAAATGCTGCAGGGTCATGTGGCTCACACGATCAACCACTGCTTACTCTCTAGAAGTGTTGCATGGCTATGTGGATCTCACACACCCCTTGCATGGCCCTTGGCATAGTTTTGCATGGCTATGTCTCATTGCAACATCTTTTATACCATCAAGATGGGGTTTTCTCTGGTTGAAGTCTTCATCAAAGTTGTATATCTTGAAGTTATTTACATTTTGATATAAAGAACAACCCATAACTCCAACGAAGAACATAGTTATGGTCGTTTTAGTTTCAGTCTACAGTGCTAAAAATTCCGCACGACCTTCACACAGCTGTGTGGATTCTACACGACCCCCACACAGCTTCCACACAGCCGTGTGGTTTCCACATAGCCAGAACATGGAAATACTTAGTTTTCACATTCCCATGTGGGTTCCACACGACCCACACACTCTGGAAGCTCTAGACTTCATTTAAGCTCCGTTTTTACTCCAAATCGCGTCCTATCAATCAAAATAAGCAAAGAGCAAATCTCCTAATAAAATATAATGAAAATATAACATTATAATGAAATAGGGTGCAATAAACATAGATTATGCTAATGAAATACAAAGAGATGTGCGTCAAAATATGATTAAAAGTGTATATAATCTACGCACATCAGTTATACCAAATGGATGTAAAATTCACATTCCTGAATGGGTTTATTAAAGAAGAGGTTAATGTACATCAACCCTCAGGATTTGAAGACCTAGACCACCCAAACCATGTTCTTAGATTAAAGAAAGCTTTATATGGACTAAAATAAGCACCTAAGGCTTGGTATGAATGACTATCTACATATCTAACATCTAAGGGATTTAATGAAGACCAAATAGACCAAAGCCTATTTGTTAAAACCTTAGAAATTGATATTTTTATTGCTCAAAGTTATATAGACAATATAATATTTGGTTCAACTAATACAAAATTCTTAAAAGAGTTTATCAAATTAATGGAAAATGAATTTAAAATGAGTCTTGTAGGAGAACTCAATTTCTTTTTAGGTTTACAAATAAAACAAACAAAAGAAGGAATTCATATCTTTCAAACAAAATATGCTAAGGAATTAATTAAAAAAATTTAGAATGAAAAATTATAAAAAAATAAGTACCCCAATGACAACTAATGTTAAAATTGACTCTGACTTAGAAGGAAAGTCAGTAGATTTAAAATATTATAGAAGTACAATAGGAAGTCTACTATACTAGCTGTAAGTTGACTGGACATTTTATTTACAATAAGTATATGTGCTAGATACCAATCTTGAGCAAAAGAATTACATTTAACCAATGTAAAAAAAAAAACTAAGGTACATTAAGGGGACTCTAAGTGTAGGACTTTGGTACCATAGGACTAGCACATTTGACTTAATCAGGTACTCTAAATCAGACTATGTTGGGTGTACATTAGATAGAAAAAAATACTAGTGGAAACTGTCAATTTCTAGGTCAGTGCTTAATAAGTTGGTCCAGTAGAAAGCAACACTGTGTTGCTTTATCCACTATTGAAGCAGAGTATATAGCCATGGGGGAATGTGCATCCCAACTACTGTGGATGTTGCATACTTTAAAAGATTATCAATTTGAATATAAAAACACAAAAATTTTAATTAATAACATAAGTTCGATAAATTTAACTAAAAATCCAATACATCACTTAAGGAATAAACACATAGAAGTCAAGCACCACTTTGTAAGGGATCACATAGCTAAGGGTAACATTGTACTTAATTATGTTGAGTCCAAGTCAAACTTAGCTGACATTTTCATAAAACCCTTACCTGAACTTGAGTTCAGTGCACTTAGAAGGAAATTAGGAATGTGTATAGTAGAGTAGATTAAAATTTTTTAAAATGTTTATTGTTTCAAAATTTTATTGCCGTGTTTTAAAATTCTAGGAAAATTATTTTTTTTAAAAAACTCCCAATTTTACGAAAATTTTCAAAGACTGGAAATAGTCTAGGACTTTCCCTCTAGAAAGCATATACCCATAGGTTTCCGCCGGAGCATCTCACAAGCACACTAGGATTACTTTGCTTGTATATGAAAAATACTTAGAATGGTGTGAGATGCATAGGGTACTGCCTGGACTTCAAAATGCTTATTTCTATGCATCAACATAAGTCTAGTCAATAAATACCAAGTCAAATTGATCAAGTTAAGTTATCCAGTTTTGACTAATTGGAACACTTACTTAATTTGACTAACCAAGTGAAAGCCACTACCTTATGGTAAACAGCTAGTACTAAAGGTTAGAGATTTTTTACAAGTATAGATGTTTTGAAAATTCTTTTTAAATTCTCATGCTTGGGCTCTAGGACCCTCAAACATTTGTAAGACATTAATCAAGGGGAAGTGAAAGAAGTTAAGTTAAAAATTTTAAAGTTAAAGTATTCTTTTTCAAAATTTAAAAGTTAAAATTTTCCTGTTATTCTTTAAAAAGTTTAAAGTATTTTTGCAAAAGAAAATACATTTTTGGTTCAACTATTTTTGAAAATAAACCTTAACTAAGTGTGATATCAAAAATTGTTTAAAGCTAAGTACTTAAAAGTTTTTTTCTTATTTAAGCTAGGAACTTAATTTTTTTAAAAAAAAATTTCAAAGCTTAGTACTTAAAATTTTTTTTTCAAAATCTTTTTAAAGATAAGTACTTATAGTTTTTTTTAAGTACTTAAATTTTTTAATTTTTTTTAAAAGCTAAGTACTTAAAGTATTTTAAATCTGTTTAAGCTAAGTACTTAAAATTTCTTTTGCTATGTACTTCAAGTTTTTTTGCAAAATCATTTTTGAAGCCTAAATTTAGTTAAGTTTTTGTTAAAAGCTAAGTACTTAATAAATTTTGGCAAACTAAGGTGTTTAAAGCTATAAATTTTTGAAAAACTAAGTTTCAAAATCTATGTTTTTGTCCTTCTATAAACAAAACAAAGTATATTACTAAGTATTTTAAAAACTAATTATACCTTTCCTCCCTAAATTATTTCTGATATATGGCAAAGGGGGAGACAATGGTCAAAAGTCAAGGGGGAGAGACAAATTAAGGGGGAGCTAAACATTTAATATGAAATGCTATGTTTCTCCTATGTTATTTTGTGTGAAAAATGCTATGGTTTTCCAATGTTTTTATTTAAACCTACTATATATTTACTTTACTTTTGAATCTGATTGTCATAATCATAAAGGAGGAGATTATTGGTGCAAGGAGCACTAGACGATCAAACATATATTTTCATAATGGCAAAGAATTTAAACGTTAAGATGTCTTGTTATCTAACAAGTGTGTTGAGCTTGCAGAAAAGTTCTAAGTGTTCTTAGGCAAAAGTTCTAGTAGATTCTAGGCAGGGGGAAATCCTAGGGGGAGGTAACCGTAGATCCTACAGGGTGGTAACCCTAGGTGGAAAGTCTTGGTTGGTCATGTACTTTGGGCAAAATCCTAGAGTTAGTGACTCTAGGTGAAAATCCTAGTGGGCGCGGACCAGGTGAAAATCTGGACGGATCTTGGAGCGGACGTCCAACATGAAGACCTGAAGTCTATGAAGACCTAAAGTCTCCTGCGCTGAGCAAAAGTCTAGTCAGTTTAGAGAACCGGTTTGGCAATAGGTAACTTCTCCTAAGAGGAGTAGGTGAGGAAGCATTCCCCGTTAAGGGAACAATATGCATCAATTTGACCTAGGATTTCTAGAGGAAATCTAAAAGTTAGAATCGGATGGTCTAGAGGCTATCAAAAGTTATTCTTTCATATTGCTTTATTATCTATTTGTCTAATTCTGTTTTGCAAGAGACTAACACTTTTTGAGGGGTTAGATTCGGCGAATTTAATTGACCGAAGACTAAAACAGAATGATCAGATTTTCAACGAGTCGATCGGGTTCGACCAAGGGATCAATCGACCAAACTTGGGGTTCAATCAATCGAATAGTGGATAAGCATCAGTATGGTTAAGGCGAGTTGATCAAACCAGATGAGCTGGGGATCGATCGATCGAAAGGCGAGATCGGTCGATAAAACGAAGACTTTATCTGAGCAGCAGAACCTGGACAAGAAGTCGAGCCGATTCGAACAAGATCAGTCGACCGATCCAGGGGATCAGTCGATCGATTAGAGTTGGGTCAAACATGATCCCGAGATTAGTGGATTTGGATCAGGTCTGAGGTGTCTATAAAAAGGGGTCTCGGCTAGCACTTTGAAACAACAATTTTCAGAACAATTTACACTCTTGTGTGCTGCTCTAGAACAGTTCAACAACATCCAAACACTGCTCCGATGATGACCAAGTGAGAAGACTGATCTCACCAAAGTTGTCAGTAACAAGTTGTATTTCAATATTTGTAAAGCCTCATAATTGTACTTGTAAAGGATTTTTGGATCTATAGTGGTTGTCCAACAAAAGTAATCAACGATCACGGGCCTTGGAGTAGGAGTCGTCACTGGCTCTGAACCAAGTAACCAAAAGTGTTAGCGATTGTTCTCTTATTTCTTTCTATCTTCTGCAGTGTTTACTTTGTGTTTTTCGAAATGAGTAAAAAAACACTAGATTCACCTCCCCTCCTCCATGTCTTGAGCTGAACATTAATTGCATTCAACCATCCCTCTTCCATGTAGAGCCTTGCTTCACCTTTCAAGATGACACCCTAGACGTCCGTTAACGGGATTTACCTATCATTAGTGTCCCTTGGTCATACAATCTAGGGCATCCCTCTACGGGATCCACAAGCACACACAAGCATTCAATCAAACATGATAATTGAGTCCAAACGCATGAATTCACATAAGATCAAATAGATACAAAACATACTAACATCATTTAGATAGAAAAATAGCATATCCATGAGTTCGTACATCAAATCACACCACAACTACTCCCTTAATCCTAGAACAAAGGATCTACTCTATGGCACTAAGATAGAGATCCAAAAACATAAAGATTATAAGTATTCAAATCCCAAATTGAAGAGAAGAGAAGAGAAATACTTATCCAATGGAGTTGGGTGATCTTTGGATCCAATCCCGAGCTTTCGGAGTTGATGCGGAGATAGAGATGGGTTTAGATCATTAGATGAAGGTCAGAGAAGGCGAGGATTGGCACCAAGATGGATCTCCCCAAAGAGGGAGCCTTCCTCCCTTAGAAAGGGGAAGAAATCCCATTTTATAGAGTAGGGCACGGACACCACACGGCCCGTGGCACGGCCCGTGGCACGGCCCGTGGCACGGCCGTGTGGCCTTCACACGACCTCCTTCTTGCTCTTGGTTAGGGTGACATGGCCGTGTGGATTCACACGACCATGTTCTGCTTTGTCTTTGGATGGGATACATGGTAGTGTGGATTCACGCGGCCTTGCTCTTCTCCTCTTTTACTTGGCCACGCGACCGTGTGGGTCACATAGCCGAGATCTTCTTGCTCTCTGAAAATGTTGCATGACCGTGTGGATCCACATAGCCATGCTCTGATTGTTGCCGGTGGGTGACATGGCCATCTCGGTTCACACGGCCATGCCTTGCTCTTTCTCTGGTGAAGCCACAAAGTCGTGTGGCTTCACACAGCCAGAGTCATCCTCCTCCTTCCTTCTTTGACACGACCATGTAGGGTCACACGACCAGTGTCGTTTGCCTTCATTTGCTGTCTGGATCGACCACAGACGCTATTTTCTCTTTGAATTTGACTCCTATCGACAGAAAATGCACAAAGAGTAGATCTCCGAACAAAGAAGTGTAATTATTCTAAAAGTAAGATAAGGGGTATAAAAATACATAGATAAAACATGCATAAAGTATGTAAATATGCATCAAAACATGCATAAAAGTGTATACAATCTATGCCCATCATGGATGCAACTGAAATTGATGATGATTAGGAGGAGGAGGAGGTGGAGGAGGATGACAACGATGAGGATGATAATGATAATTACAATGAGGACTTTGATTTTTTGTAATGGGTAAGTTTTGTTATCTTAATAAAATAAACTTTATGATATTTTATTTTCATATATGAGACTAATTTTTAGGAGTAAATTTAGTTTTAATCTGCAAATTACAAAACTCATAACTCAATTAGTTTATCTATCTCAATTAGTTACAAAAGTATTTTATGTTTAAATTTATATGTTTTATCTATTAATACTCTGTATTTTTTCTATAGGTGATTAGAAGTGGTTCGTACACTCTCTTATTTTTAGGAAATATGGTAAGTTTTTTAAAATATTATTCATTATGCATCATATTTGTATTTAATTTATCATATTTTTGAATTTTCAGAATACGTTTTGATGGGGTGGTCGTAGATGGAGATCTCAAGTTACAGCACCTACAGACACTATTCCTATGCCCCCATCTAATCAGGTAGCATCGTCGCATACGCCAATGCCAGTACCATCACATACACCTATGCTAGTATCGTCACATACAGCTATGTCAGTACCTTCCTCTATAGGATCACCTTCTCCTTCGGTAGTGCCTTCTCCTTTAGCAGTACCTTCACCGATCGAGTCACCAGTACCCTCTTTCATTCCTTCCCGACACTCAGTTACTGAGAGCCTAGACACTCGAGAGTCTATATCCCCCTATGGATATTCATAATTAGAATCAAACTATTTCATTTTTTAACTATTTTAATTATTTAACATTTTTTTGTAATTTATAATAGATTTTAACTATCCATGTTATTCACAAGATTAATAGAATCATGAATAACCATTGGAGAGGAGACTCGATGAGTTATACAAGCTCTCTAGTGTTGATAAGAGAGCTATGGTGGAGTGAATTCACGGTATTTCTCATTCATTTCATATCTTAAATAAAAGTGAATATATAAATATTTATTTTTCTTTCATTACAGCAATCATTCACTTGGGACATGATTGATGAGATGGAAATATGGAGGATTTTAATGAAAAAATGTGGCAATCACATTTGCCATGTACTCAATCATGCAAAGTCGAGGGGGGAAAACCACCATTCATCACCAAGGAAAATTGGATAAGGATTTCAAATATTTGGGAAAGTGAGGAGTTTAAAAAAATAAATCATCAGAATAAAATAAATCAATCTTTTAATTCTAGAGAGATGTCTGCAACATATACGGGAGGTTCTATCAATATGGATGAGCATAGACGTAGATTGGTAATTTTTTAACTCTCCAAATATTTTCTTAATCTATTTTACACTATTTAATAATTTCTAATTATCTTTTTTAGACCAAAGAAATGGGAAAGGAGCATGATTTTATAGATACTTTCACTCAGACATTTCAGAAAAAGATAAAACTTGGAGCGGGGATAGAGCTAAATCAATTAAGGTTTCAATAAATTTAAGATATTAATTTATAACTTAGATTCAATTATTAATGTACCTACTCTAACTTTATACTCTTGCGTTCCTAAAATTTTGTTATCAAAAATTTATTTATTTATTTTTATTACAATATAAGAAAAATATGTCGACTTAAAGGCAGCCATAGATGTTCAGCTTCTTCTAGTGCTAATATTGAGGGGTCTGAGCTGTCCGTTTGTCTGGTTTCAATTTATGACTACAGGCGAGTAGGGGTCAAAAGGGGAAGGAAAGATATTCGGAATGGGTTCTTTGAGCAGAACCCATAGAGTTGGTCGTATATCTTCTTCCTCCTCCTCACATACCCAGTAGATGCATAACTTGACTAAAGAGATTTCCCAATTGAAGGGCATTAAAAAGGAAAGGGATTAAGAAATGAGAGAAATGTCCCGACAACAAGACTTTATTATGCAACATCGCCAGTTAAGTTCTGTTTCAAGTCAAATTCCTCTTGGTGACGATGATGATGGTGATGGTGGTAATTCTTGATAAATTTATGGTAAATTTTATTTTTGTATTTTTATTTCATGTCATGTTATAGTTGATTCTATATTTTTATTTTACCTTGATACTTTGCATATTATGTCATGTTTGATATATTTTTACAAGTACATCATATGTCACAACTATACAAAAAATATATTCAAATCAATATTATGAGTTTGATGTTAGTAGGTATTACAACTCTCTAGAAGAAATATAAAACAAAACATTAACTAGAAACATAAGTCTTGAACAAAGGATATGAATTGCAAACCGCTTTAATTTCACCTTGATACTTTGCATTTTATGTCATGGTGATACTTTGCATGTTATGATAAATAGTCTTAGTTACAAATTTCATTCATGTATGTAAATGTTAGATACAGATATAAATGTTACTTGTTGTTTATTTGTAATTTGACGTGGGAAAAGAAGCAGGAAAGGCGATCGAAGCTCCTGAGACATGATGATTTGTATTTTTTTTTTTTTTTTGCTTTGGATGCCTTGTTACATTTGTTGTTTTGATTAATTATGATAAAACTTTCATGTTTGGATATTATGATTTGTTGAAGTTGTTCTTGTTTGGATTTTGGTTATTTGTATATATGAATACGATGTGTTTAGTTTTGGGATGATTTGTTTGGATGTTGGATATGATGTGTTTAGTTTTTGGATGATTTGTTTGGATGTTGGATATACATGTGTTGAATATGATTTGTTGAAGATGTTGTATGTGTAATAAGTAAATAGGATAAAATTAAAAAACAATCTAGATTTTTTTTTTTGGGACAAATTTTGCGATAAATTTGTTTTTATTGCAAAATTATCAAATTTATGACAAATTAGGATTCGTAGTAAATTTTCAACAAATATGGATTCGTCCCAAATCAGCGATCAATCAGGATTTGTCCCAAAATTCATCGCAGATTTGAGATAAAAATTAGTTTTTCGTCACAAATTCTGACCGAGATTCATATAGAGAAGGAACAACTTTTGCGATGAATCAGGACTCGTCCCAAAATTCATCGCAGATTTGGGACAAAAATTTGTTTTTTGTCACAAATTCTGGCTGAAAGGAACAACTTTTGCGACGAATCTAGATTCATCCCAAAATTTGTCGCAAATTTGTAAAGGGATGGTCGAGCTTCATAGGGAAAAAGTGACATTTTCTGGGACAAATCCAAATTTATCGCAAATCTACAATGAACCCATATTCATTATAGATTTGTGATGAATCTAAATTCGTTGCAGATTTGCAACAAAAATCTATTTTTGTCGCAAATTTGTGACGAAAATAGGGTTTTTTTGTCGTGGTTATTTACAATTATGCAACTTTTTTGCGAAGAAAAACTTTTGTTGCAAATTTGGGATGAAATATATGTTTGTCGTAGATTTAAAATTATGAAATTTGCGATGAATTAATGTTCATTGGAGATTTACAATGAATTAGAAGATGAAAATTGAAATTTGTCGCCTTTTTATTGTAACGACCTGACCCCTCGGCCCCTTGGGCGGCCACACTGGCGGCCCATTTGGCGGCCCCTTGGCGGTCCCTTGGGCGGCCCCTTTGGCGGCCCAACTTGCGACCCCTTATGTCTGTAACACCCCAAATTTCATGATTTGGAGTCCTAAAAGTCCTTATTAAAATCTAGAAATATTTTAGAAAAATTCTAGAGATTTTTAGGAATTTATAGAGTATTTTTATGTAATTTTTGGAGTTCGTTTGGTGTTTTTACCAATAGGAAGAAGTGTAAAAAAAAATAAGAAATAAAAGTGTTAAAGCTGGGTTTTGAACCCAAGACCTCGGACCCGAACCAGATGTTAACCGGACTCAGCCAACCAGCTGGTCTGTGAAAGTTTTGTTAATTATATGTGGAATAAAATATATATAAGGTAGAAGTTAGTAATAGAGAAGGAAATAAGTTGCAGCTGGGGATTCGAAACCCAGACCTTTGATTTGGTCCAAACATGGCTGACCAACTGTTCCGCGGTTATTTCGTTAATAGATAAGAACATGTAATATTGTTAAGTTATAAAAGGACAAGTTAAGAGGGGGTTAAGTTATTTTCTTTTCTCTCCCGTAACCTAATTCCTTCGCCCTTTCCTCTCTCGCGCGCGCGACAGCGCTGTTCGGGCGACGGCGTTGGCGATCTTCGTGAGCGAAAACGAAGCCGAGGAAGCTAGGGCTTCTCCGACGAGCACCCCTCTCCGTGGAGTCTTCGTACCATCGGGCTCCTCTCGTCAAGAAGGAAGTCGGGAGCACGAAGAAGAGCCGGGATTGGGAGCTCACCCGAACCCTAGAAGCACTAGGAGGTTTCTCCTTTGGCTGTGAGTCAAGGAAACGAAGGTAAGTCGCTTACTCACCTGCAGTAGGATAGCTCCGAGGTTTATTCCGTGTTCTTTTTCTGAAAGTTTTGGGATAAATGGTAGGTGATTTGTTGCTGTGAATTTAGGTTTCGGATTTAGTTTTCTTCAAGCTTTGATGTTAGCAATTCAGCTTCTGATTTGGGCTTCCTGTTTGTTACCCTAATTGGCATGCTCGTTTACACATGGGTCCTGCAAGTTTCGGAATTTAGCTAAGTGTTTTGGTTTAGAAAGGTCTGATGTTCTTCAGAAGCTTCCCTGTGGTATTGTGTTGATCGATTCATCTATGTATGGACTTGGATTTGAGTTTCTTCTGTGAGGATTTAGTTGCCGGGTTTTCTGCATACCAACTGCTTGTTTGAAAATCTTACAGAGATGTTAGCTGGTGGAAGGAGGTTTGAATTTTGCATTCCTGTACAGATGTATTAGATTAGAGTTATGAGCACAACTTAGTATTACTAGAATTTTCTTTAGGAACATGTTTATGCTTGCTGCCATGAACCCTAAAGAAAGAAAGAAGATGATCGGTTTAGATTAAGCATGTAGGTTAGTATTTTTGTGGATTATAGCATTTCTGCTATAGAGTTTTCTGTTAAACCTGAACGGGAACAACCATGAAGCTTAGTATGGTTTTTAGTTTTAGTTCTTAGAACAATGCATTTCTCTTTAGTGCAGTTTTCATTTGCCAAGAAAGAATTTACCCTAGTTTTTAGATTTAAAGATTTGGCATTCGGCTTAAGTCTTGTTGAGTAGTTCCCATCTGCTATGTGAATTGATTCCTCAACTTGTAAGCATACGGGTTTGTATATATAACAAGTTCTAGATGCTAATTATGCACTGAATCCTTTGAATTGAGACTAAAGATGATTTGAATTGATGTAATGAATTTAACAGGTATGCAGATTTTTAATAAGCAGATTTTCATAAGTAATACTTGCAGATTTTGATAAGTATTGTATGTGCAGATTTCTTTTGTATTCTATGCATGATTATGTGTTACATAGTTAGTTTCATTCATAGATGCATACGAAAGATACCCCTAACAGTATTTTGGATTTAAGAAAAGTATAAGAAAGATAAAGATAAGTATAAGAAAGATAAAGAAAAGAAAGAAAAGGCCGAGGCCTTAAGTAGATCCCAAAGTCGAGACTTTAGGGATTTTGGCACACAAGGTGCTTAAAGAAAATGCCGAGGCATTTAAAGAAGAAGTAATTAAGATTATAAGTATCTTACTTTTAAGAAGAGGCTAGTACCCGACATCCAAGAGCTTGTCGTTAAATAAATCCAGGTGACCATTTCCGAGGTCTTGGCCCTGGTAGACCGAGGTCTGCTCTTTTAGGATTGGTGGCTCGCTACCCCAACCTATTAGGGAACGCGCATAAGATGGTACTATGCCTGGGCCCAAGAAGAAGTTGATTATTATTTTGAAGTATTATAAGTATAAGTTTTTGAACAAGTAAAACGAGTTTTACATAAACATAAAGTATTAAAGATTAAGTTAGAACAAATGAATCAAGTTTCACTTTGTTTTAGAATCAACAATTTAGTTCCCTTTTATGCTAGCATGTTGTTTCGATTAGCTTACTGTTCTTTGCTATTAGAAGAGCATGAGTAGTTTTACATGTTTAGCACTTCAGTATGTTTGTTTAGTTACTAGTAGATGAGCATGAGTAGCTTTTCCTTTGAGCATTCAGTTTTAGTTTTCAGTATATTCACATACATATCGAGTTTTTGTGAGTTAGATAGCGCTTACTAAGCAAATTTTGCTTATAGACTACACTTCCTCTTACTGCAGATACAGGAAAGGAAAGATATAGAAAGGAAGGCGACAAGGAGGTGTTCGAAAGATGTGTGATGTCAGGACTATGGAAGCCTTGGGACTAGGAAAAAAGTTTTAATTTTAGTTTCCGCATTTTAGTAATTGATAAACATTCGAGTTGTATTTTAAGTTCATGTCATTTGAGATTATTCTGTTTAGATTGCATGTAGGTTGAGTTCAGTTTAGTAAGTAGATACTTGTGTGTTGTTTTCTTTATTTTGGATTTATTATCTTGCGTGGTTGATTGATATGTGTTCCAGCCGCTTGTGGCTGAGTATATATTGCATGTATTGTTGAATATGGTCACCGGTACAAGGGAGACTCTGTTGAAATTTTTCGGTAGGGTTCCCATGTGATTTATAATCATACCGGTTAAGTAGATTTAATAGTTAAGTAACGGTCATCCTTAGAGAGTAGTAGTAGTAAGAAGGGTGGTCGTTACAATGTCGTCGACTGACGACCCTCGGGCGTGTGTCGTTACTCATAAGGTCTTTCCACCCCTGGCCAGTGGATTTTTATCTTCCCTAGGATTCGAACTCCAGACCTCCAGGTTAAGTACTAGAGTTTATGAATCTTGGTAGCCAAGTGAGCGACTCACTTGGCTACCAGGATTCATAAACTCTAGTACTTAGCCTGGAGGTCTAGAGTTCAAATCCTTGGGAAGGCAAAAATCCACTAGCTAGGGGTGGAAAGACCTAGTGAGTAACGACACGACCGAGGGTCGTCGGTGGATGACATAAGGGGTCGCCAATTTGGCTTCAAGTTGGGCCGCCCAAGGGACCGCCAAGGGCCGCCAGTTGGGTCGCCCAAGGGACTACCAAGGGGCCGCCAAATGGGTCGCCAATTGGGCCGCCCAAGGGGCCGAGGGGCCGGGTCGTTACAATAAAAGGCACCTTTTTATTGTAACGACCCATCCCCTCGGCCACTTAGGCGGCCCAACTGACGACCCCTTATGTTGTCGACCGACGACCCTCAGTCGTGTCGTTACTCACTAGGTCTTCCCACCCCTGGCCAGTGGATTTTTGCCTTCCCCAGGATTCGAACTATAGACCTCCAGGCTAAGTACTAGAGTTTATGAATCTTGGTAGCCAAGTGAGTGGCGCTCACTTGGCTACCAGGATTCATAAACTCTAGTACTTAGCCTGGAGGTCTAGAGTTTGAATCCTGGGGAAGGCAAAAATCCACTGGCCAAGGGTGGGAAGACCTAGTGAGTAACGACACGGCCGAGGGTCGTCGGTCGACAACAAAAGAGGTCGCCGTTGGGCCGCCCAAGGGACCGCCAAGGGGCCGCTAAATGGGTCGCCAGTTGGGCCACCCAAGGGGCCGAGGGGCCGGGTCGTTACAACTCACTTAATTAATATTTAGCTCCAAGAGTAGTACTACTCAACTTCATTGTCATGTCGGACTAAATCCACCTGTAGAGTTTACATGACAATCCTTATGAGCTCCTCAAGGGGACATCATCAACCTAGATAACTAGGACACAGTTTACTTTTATATCAACAACACACCATATAAATGATATTATTTTCTAACTTATCGGGCCTATTAATTTAACGAATAAATCTCACCCATTGTTAAATTAAAGAAATAAATACTAAGTATATGTGCTTGTTATTATATCAGGATTAAGAGTACGCACATCCATAAAAACAGAGGTTTTCTTCTTTTATGCAGTTAGTATAAAAACAAACTACCTCAAATGGTCCTGCTCAATACACCTATAGTATACTAGTGTAATTTTATAGTCAAGATAAACTAATACCAAATTACACTCTAACCATTCCAATGGTTTGCCCCAATATATCTTGGTTGTGAGCCACTATTTATAATTTATAAGGAACTGATAACATGATCTTCTGTGTGACACCACACACCATGTTATCTACAATATAAATTAAATGGACAACTGTATTTTACTAAATGCAGACATTTGACCAATGTGATTCTCATTTCAAAATAAATGTTCATACAAAAAACTAGGCTTTTAGTATCATCCTAATAAATTTAAGTTGAACTGAGGCATGATTGAGAAGTGCTAAAGCTATTTCAATTATATGACGATGTTTTCTCTCAGCGGATCCATTTTGCTTAGGAGTGTGGGGACAAGAGACTCGATGAAGGATGCCTAAGGAGGTAAGATGACAATTAAGGGCTTGATACTCTCCTCCCTAATCAGAATGAAGAGAGAGTATTTTACAATAAAAAAATATACTCAATATGCTTTTGAAAACGAAAAAAAATATCAAAGAGATCAGACTGTAACGACCCAGCCCCTCGGCCCCTTGGGCGGCCACACTAGCGGCCCAACTGGCAGCCCAACCTTGGTCCCTTAGGCGGCCACAATGGCGGCCCAACTGGCGACCCCTTATGTCGTCAACCGACGACCCTTCGGCCGTGTCGTTACTCACAAGGACTTCCCACCCCTGGCCAGTGGATTTTTGCCTTCCCCAGGATTCGAACTCTAGATCTCCAGGTTAAATACTAGAGTTTATGAATCCGAAGTCAAGATGCTCATCTCGTGTCAAAGTCCTGTGTCACCAATAAAGGTGCCTCTTTATTTAGCTACCTTCAACCCCTTATGTCGTCAACCGACGACCCTCGGTCGTGCCGTTACTCACTAGGACTTCCCACCCCTGGCCAGTGGATTTTTGCCTTCCCCAGGATTCGAACTCTAAACATCCAAGATAAGTAATAGAGTTTATGAATCCTGGTAGCCAAGTGAGCGCCACTCACTTGGCTACCAGGATTCATAAACTCTATTACTTATCCTGGAGGTTTAGAGTTCGAATCCTGGGGAAGGCAAAAATCCACTGGCCTGGGGTGGGAAGTCCTAGTGAGTAACGACACGACCGAGGGTCGTCGGTTGACGACATAAGGGGTCACCAGTTTGGGCCGCCAGTTGGGCCGCCCAAGGGACCGCCAAGGGGCCGGGTTGTTACACAGACTTTCTTTTCATAGGAAAAATCTAAGTAAACTTGTTAAAATTATCAATAAAAATAACATAATAATGAAAACCTTGATTAGATAGAATAGGAGCAGACTTCGCACATCAGAATGAATAATTTCTAAAGGAAAATTAAAGGTGCGAGTAGAAGACACAAAAGGTAATTTATGAGATTTTGTTTTCATGCAAACTTCATATAAATGAGATGAGGATGCTAAAGAAATTGTTAAACCATACTGATTAATGATATTCTGAACAAGACGTAGAGATGGATGACCAAGACGTGCATGCCAAGAGAATTTGTCGGTGCGCTCTGCAACAAAAACATTAGTATAAGTGGGTTGAAGATAATAGAGGACGTCTTTAATGTTTCTTCGGAGTAGAGTAGATCCTATTGTAGGACGTCTTTAATGTCATTAGATGGTATGTGCAGAAGGGCCCCCGAAGGTCATCGCGAAGCCAGAAGAAGAGGAAGAGCCCCGCGAAAGCCAACCCTAAACACAAACATGTATATGTGAAAAATTCAGAAAAACCTTTCTTGTCCACGTGACAATTTATCTACCCCACATCATACATAAAACAAGAACACAGATGTGATCGTGGCCATCAAACTGTCCACTATATACATGTATACATCCATGCATGTACAAGTTAATCGTGTGTTTACAGTAATGAATTCCGTAACCGTGTCTGAGATTTTGAGGAAACGTTGGATCCAAGAGATTAAAGTAGTTAGCTTTATGAGTACCGCGAGATTGAGGAGCAGCCTTAGCATTCAGAAATCCTGCATGCTTCCACTACTTACTAATTATATATATAATACAATTTGACAATATTATTTTAAAACAATCGAGTCAGGAATCAGCCGCGACAACCAGAAAAAAACAACTACCCGACAGCTGCGCATCAACCATGAAGTAAATTCATGTTTGTTTTTGACAGAGATGATCACATCACATTGAATATATATTGAATTGGATGTAAATTTTATTCTTTTGGGTCGTCAATAAATTAATGAAAACATTTTATTAATTTACCTCATGATTTTTTTTATCATTGTTGTATCTTTTATAATTTAGAATCTTTATAACTTAACAAATAAATTTAAAAGATATACCTCTCTATAGCAACTTTATCATCAATTTCACCACTCCTGTGCAAATACTAATTTTTCCTATCATATGCACAACATACATGATAATAAACTAATAGCATATATTTTGAAAATAAATTTTAGATGAAATTTTATTCCTTTTATTTAACATATGATATAAAGAAATCGTGTGATACAAGTGAGATATTTACAATTAGGATGTTCTTATATAATTAGTGCAACATGAAACAAAAAGTACAAGACAATTATATGATATAGTAAGACAATTATATGATATAGTAATAAAATATTGATGCAGTATCAATGTGACTTTACGTGGATATTAACATTAATCATACAATTATCCTTCTTCACCACTCTACTCTTCTTTTCTCTCCATCTCCCTGCGGCTCGCATAGGGCCCACGCCAATATCTTATAGAGTTGGCTCCATGTCATGTACATGTCACATGAGTATAAACAAGTAATTAAGGGATGTTAGATTTTTGGTCGGTCTCTTGATTTATTTTAATGATAGGTAGAAAATTTTTATAGGATTAAATTGATCATTCTAGTTTTGACGATATTCGACATGATTAATCATTTAGCATTGCCTTTTGTCAACTAAGAGATGCTAGCATTTTAGTTGTCCTTACAAGCGTTTTCCGATTTATTTTCCGATTTATTCGGCTGGTAGATGAAAATTCATATGTGACTTGATTAATTATTTTAGTTTTTTAACGGTTGAATTGCTAAATTTTCATTAAAATTTTACATGGTAAATGTAAATACATAAATTAATAAATTATGACAATTTAAAAAGAAAGATGGTTCACAGTGGGAATGGAGAAGCTTATATAAAGCTACCTTCTAATGGAAGGCGTTTTGCCAAGGCAAAGGGCAGCGTTGCTTTTCCTCCTCAATTATTCCTCAACTGCAACTCCAAGTGCAACTCCTCTTCTCCTCACTTCACCCATCTCTCCCTCCCTCCTCCTCTCCCCTGCTCCAGATCAATGGCAGGAGATCAAGGGTCCATGGATTTTGACTACTTTGGATCCTCCCAGATGGACCTGCAGATGGCCATGATGCAGGAGGTCATGCCGCCGTCGATATCGTTGCAGCAATCTCCTCCGCCGTCCTCTTTCGCTATCGGGTTGCCTAATTACCAAGACCAGTTCTTGCCGCCGCTCGCCGTCGGGGGCGGAGTGCCATCAGTGGCGGCCATGAGGGAAATGATCTTCCACATGGCGGCGATGCAGCCGATCCACATCGACCCGGAGTCAGTGCGGCCGCCCAAGAGGCGGAACGTGCGGATATCGACGGAGCCACAGAGCGTGGCCGCGCGGCACCGGCGGGAGCGGATCAGCGAGCGGATTCGGATCCTGCAGCAGATGGTGCCCGGGGGGACGAAGATGGACACTGCGTCCATGCTCGACGAGGCCATCCACTACATGAAGTTTCTCAAGGGGCAGGTGCAGGCGCTCGAGCAGGCCGCCGCCTCCTCCTCCACCAACCGGACCACGACCGCCGTGTCAGAATTCTCGGGCGCCGGCTACAATGGCTACTTCGATTGGCCGCCGCCGGGCTATAGTACGAGTAGCGAGGCGTGGGATCAGGCTGCCACGCACAGGTTGTGATCAAGGAAAGATTAATAAATTTAGATGGGATTATGAAATCTAAATGGCTGTTGATTTGAGTAATTTACGTGGATTGCTGTGTTTATTAATCAGGTCGTAGTTAATTAAGAAGAGTCGAATTTGTTTCATGTTAGTTCTGTTTGAGATTATCCTCGATATATATGCACTTATGTACTGTATCACCAGTGACGGTTGGCCATTTTTAAAGGAAAAAAGAAAGTACTCGATTAATTTTTACCACGTATCTGTTTTTTTTTAAAATTATTTTATATCAACACTCCATTATTACAATATTAATTTTTATACTGAATCACCCTTCAGATATAAATTTTTTACTAGATTAGCTTTGAATATTCAAATATCTTATCAAATAAAAACGAAACCTAGTTTGAAAAATCTGATATTCAACTTTCTCCAATCTTTGTTTAGGTTAATTTACAATTTTGAAACTGCTTTAATTATATGTTGATTTGTAGATCAATTTGTATGGCGACAAATGGTATAAAATAGTCTAGTAAATCATCTTGTAGTATAATTTATCAACTAGAAAGGTATTTAAGTTCCTTTTAATAAGTTGATTTGATTGATAATGGCTATCTAACATATTAATTTTGCATAAACTTGAGAGTTTGATCTTTTAGGTTTCAAATCAACTTTTAAGGTATATCAAAAAATGACTCATTCACAAACTAAGTGACATGATTTATTAACAAAAACTAAATTCGAGTTACTTCCAATTTAAGATTATTATTTTCTAATCTATTGCACCCTAATTTTATATAAGTTTGAATTTAGCAACATATATAAGCTATGTTAATTAGTTATGTTAAATTTTCACTGCGTACATTAATTTTTAACTTAGAACATTTGTTTCAAGTGCCAGAGACCCTTATGAGTATTTTATTTTATTTTTTTAAATATTGATTTATAAATTAGTATATTTTTATAGTTGAAGGAAGATTTAAGAAATATTTATAATTAATTGAAACATGAGGGATTATAGCAAACAGATTGTTCAGCGTGAAACTAAAAAAAAAAAGTGTTTTAAGTATGTTCAGTTTGACATGTCAATGCGAACGAATATTCAATTCACTTCAGTTAAGCCGAAGAGAGTTTGATCGAGATGAGAAACCTTCCAAGGCAATTTGGTAAAGCTACGCGGAGTTACGTTGATCCTCAGTGCACAAGATGTTGACCAAGTGGGAGTTGTGTTAGTTGAGACCACAATTGTAATAAACTTGTGATGAATTTGAGTTTCATCAAAGGAGTCAGTCAGGACTATTTATACTCGCAGGCCCATGCATCTTCGAGCGTGATGTAGATACATGACAGTGAAGTTGTTTGTTGGTTGAACACAAGACTCTTTATACCTTGTTAATTTTTTTTTCTAATAATTGGTTCTAGATGTTATATCGTTCTTGATTTTGTTTGGTAAAATATAGTGGCGTATTGTATTGACATTAAATAGACAAGTTTAATCTGGTAATATTTAAATATTTATTTGGCGAAATGATAAGCTGGGTTGTTTTTTTAAATATATTTACTCTGTCTCACGCACCTGATCTATTGATTTAATAGTGGTTCCATGATTACAATTTTATAGTTTATCCTTCCCATCCACTGGCCCAGCGGCATGCAGATTGATCCGTAGGAATCATCTGCTTGTTGCTTCCTTCACAGTTCACATGCCATATTATTTTTATATTTTTGTTTGTGATGTGAATGTGAATGTGAATGTGAATGTTAATGTATGCCATGATTGATATATATAAATATATATAATATGAAATGAATAATATATACATACATATAGTCGATGTAGTGGGGGAGACAACCTCGTGTCTCCGGCCCTGTGAAATGAATTTCTGATATCGACGCATAGTGTGTGATCAGAAATCCAAAGAGGGATAAGGGACTGCAGATCCAATCTTGGTCGGCCTCTTCCAAATTCCAAATTCTAAATTCTAATTTCCCCCTTTCAGTTCGCAAACGACACTGGATATGCATGCATCACAGGCCTTACTTCAGCCTTCAAACAACTAGCAAAAGAGAGACGTACGTCGTCGTTTCCGTCTCGTCCCTGCTGCTATGTAAGATATGCACAGCTGGTCTTTGAAAATTAATTCTTCTAACTAAATTATTGAATAGGATGGATGCATGGACTGTTTGGTGAGTAGATTGATTTTTCAATCAAATTGGTGAGAACCCAATATTTAAAATTGTACGAGGCTTGGTTGGTACATTAATGACATCTCTAAGTTATGCAAATGAACGCTATCAACTATGTTAAGGCTGAGTTTGGCTCCCTGGACTCTACTCTAATCTTAGTTCTTCGAGATCTCCACTGTAACTTAATTTTCTAAGCTGTCCACTCCGAACTAAGCTCCCTCAGTTCACTACCTCTCGCTAAGGGCAGATTCAGGAATTAAAGTTAATTAGGGGGAAGGCTTAATCTCAATGTAATAGATTTTCTATTCTGATAGTCTCAACTAGCATCGATAACAAGAAAAGGCAAAATAAAGATTGTTTTGTTGGAGAGAAAAAAGGAGAGTTATTGTTTTTCAGTAGAAGAAGAAGAAGAAGAAGAAGAAGAAGAGAATCGTTAGATAAAGAAAAGAGAAAAATAATTAAAATATGGTTGGGAAGAAAAAACTAGGGAGAAGAAGTTCACACTGAAGGCTTAAGTGTCAGACGGTGGGAGTCAGGGAGAAGAAGGAGAAGCCATGCATAGATGCAGTGGTAGCCAGGTTGTGTATGCCAAAGGGAATAGAAAGAAAAAAGCAAAGAGAATAGCTTTCTTTTAAAAAAAAAAAATCTTTAACCCATTTTAAATCGATTGAATCCATTTAATCTAATTAAAATTAGTTGGTTATAACTTAGCCAAATCAAGTTGAAATCAACTCCAATTTAGACTAATATACTCTTTATTTCTATGTCTATTCGATGAATGTTGTTCGACCTAAATTTAATTTTAAGTCATACTTTCATTTCGTATTCGATGATTCACTTCATTTATTTATTTGTTTTTTAAAAAAATCTAATAGTCAATCAAACTTATATAGTGATAAAAATATTATAGCAAAAACGGATTATGAAAAAACAGAGGATAGGACTTACATGGATCATTTTAGATTGCAATAAAATCATAGAAAAAGGGATTATGAAAATCATGACTAAATAATTATAAAAATTAAAATCCAAAGCTAACCTGTCCTATAATCCTTAATTTGTAATGACCTTTTCTTAAAGGATGCAACAAAACTAAATTAGGTAAAAGCTTTTCGAGTAAGGCCTAGGTTATAGTCCAGATTATAAATACTCCGTGCTAGTTTTAATGTGATTAATCGAGTTAAGTTAGGTCCTGTTTGTATTTGATCCTTATGTCTAATTGTACAAGAGCTTAGGAACATAGAAAGTCAAGTGGAAGACGTAGCTAGTGAAAAGGACGACACAAGAATTGAGTCGACAGGCGGTGCATCCGAGGGACAAGAAGTTGCGGAACAATACACCAGTGGACGAGAAGTTGGGGAGGAAGCTTACTCGAGAAGAAGGTTGGAGTTAGGTTTGCGTGAACTCAA
This sequence comes from Zingiber officinale, assembly GCF_018446385.1. Classification (NCBI taxonomy): domain Eukaryota; kingdom Viridiplantae; phylum Streptophyta; class Magnoliopsida; order Zingiberales; family Zingiberaceae; genus Zingiber; species Zingiber officinale. The sequence continues at coordinate 33,047,382 of NC_055999.1, read as the reverse complement.
CTCAGGATAATCGAAGTATCATCCACACGAAGAAGACCAACTGGAGACTGATCTGCCTTGTGGAAGGTGCCTCCAATGACTACTGAAGGCACCCTCAAAGCCTCACGGAAGGGGCCTTCAAGTCTGTTGAAGGCTCCTTCAATACCCGTTAGCCGAAAATAAAGTTTTATTTTCGGCGGATAAAACTTAATCTATTGAAGGTGCTTTGGACATACTTGAAGGTGCCTCTGAGCCATGGATAGGTTTTTCTAGGGGCTATAAAATGACTTATAGGCCTAGAAAATTAACAACTTCTATATTAACTTTTCTTGTTATTTCTAAGCTGTCAACGTGTGTAAAAGACTTCTCCACCTTCAACGAATGAGTTCTTTAATGAGCTTTTCAACGCCTTAGATTAACAATCACATAAGTTGTAACCAAGTAACACTTTGATCGTTTACCTATTCTTTTAAGTTATTTTTATTAATATTAATTATCTATATTTGCTTAATCTAATTTGCAACCTTACTAAGAAAAAGCAAGAGATTTTTTTTATTCTAACTTTGATCGCAAGTTATTCACCTCCCTCTATCCTACCACATCGGAACTAATAATTGGTATCAGATCCTAATCGCTTTAGAAGGATTAACCCTGACCGAAGTAAATAAGATGATGGTCGGATCAAGTATCTATCCATCGAAATTCAAGGGAGAGTTCAGTACCCTATGGAAAAAGTGTTAGCTAGAGCCTTAGAGTCAATCATTTGATGATTGTATTTTGGACTTATTGTATCATATTCTATATAAATAAAGGCATTTGGTTTTTGGTTATTATACTTACTTATATTGGTGCCAAATAAACTAAGTATAATAACGTCCTTAAGTAGATAGTTCTTACCTATATCAATCGATTGGTTGAATCGATAGTGAGATGATATAGGGAACACTACTCTTAATCATTCCTAGTCGAGTATTAACATTCAGGGACAATGTTAATGCAATAAGACTAGCATGTAGGTCAACTCGATGACTTGATCTCACAAGTCATGGATATAGAGATATCAAGTTGACACATGGGTATGCATTGGAGAATGTATACTGAATGACCCACCATGAGAAAGTATCATGGATCGTTATATGAGTGTCATATACTTTCTCATGTGACTATTAGTATGACTACTAGTCCTTAGACCTGAAGTCACCATGGTTCCCTACATAAGGAGTTATGTACTTTGGTTTCGTCAAACGTCACCCGTAACTGGGTGGACTATAAAGGCGATTACTGGGTATATAACAAATTATGCAGAGGGATGTGAGTGATGTAGATGGGATCTATCCCTCCTATATGACGGGAGAGACATCGGGATTCTTGATAGAGTGAGACCACGAAGTGCATGGCCATGCCCAAATGAGTCAATATGAGATATTGAGCTCATTTGATTCAGTGAGTCTACTTGGAGTTCAAGATTTAGATTGATCAGAGGATGACACGGTCTATGCCTCACATTAATCAATCTAGAAGTCTAGGATAGAAGGACACTTGTCATATATTGTAAGGAGTCACAATTAGTAGTCACAAGGTGATGTTGGATCTCAACATTCTTGTAACTTGGGTAGTAATGATGTATTGCTAGATACCGCTCATTACTTATGCTTCTAAATGAGTTTAGAGGCATTGCCAACGTTACAAGAACCTATTGGGTCACACACAAAGAACAAGTGGATGGAGATTAGGTTCATATGATGAACCAAGAGGATTAGGTTCATTTGATGAATTAAATTAGATTAAGAGTAATCCTAATTGGGATAATCGAGTTGGACTCAAGTTGATTCAAGTATTCAATGAGTCTAATTTAGATTATGACTCATTAAATCAACTTAATTCAATGAATTAGATTCATTATATTAAGTTGGTTTGAATCAAATGGTTAGATTAGATCAACCATGGAAGAGATTTGGTCAAGTTTGACTTGACTTGAGAGGAAGAGAAAGAGTCAAGTTTGACTTGACTAATTGCCACATCATTAGTGAGATGGCAAGATGTGGACCAATGATGATGCTCCACATCATCATGGTGTGCCACCTCATGGAGGTTACAAGCCTCCTTTCCCATTAATGTGGCCGGCCACATTAAATGAGTGGGAGTTACTCATGTGGCCGGCCACACAAGAGAATGAATGGAATGAATTTTTCATTCAAGAGACTCATTCATTTTCTTCTTCTTCCTCTAGCCATTTCTCTTCTCCCTCTCCTCTTTCTTGGCCGTGAGTGTCAAGGAAGAAACAAGGTGAGTGGTTTTGAGTTTCATGAAAGAAAAATAGAGTGATTGTCACATAGAAGAAGAAGAAGAGTGTTCTTGTATTTCATCTTCTCTATTTTTCTTTCGAATCCCATCTGAGAGCCCTAGAAAGTGATAGCACACTTGGGGTGCTCTCTTCTCCATCCTTGAGTGTTAGAGAACACATCTTGTTCGTGTGGATATCACTAGAGAGTTGTCTACGTTGACAACTTCGAGATCCGGCGTACCTTGGACTTACGGGATTTGCGAGGGCACGCTTCAAAGGTATAAAATGTTTTTTTTTCTTTGTAGATCTACTGTAGATCATAGTTTGAAACTCGTACTCGTATTTTGAAATCTATCCTTCGCACGAGATCCAGTGGCATGGGTGATTCGGGGTTTCCGCAACGCGAACCACGTGCGAAGCGAGTACGAGTTTAGATTCGTATTTTTATGAAAAATATAGATCTGTAAACTTTTTGTAAATTCATGTTTTTATAGTTTTAATGGGTATTTTTCTCGTAGGAGCGAAGCACAAGTGTTTAGACACTTGTAGGCTTCGACTACGGAGAAGAATTTTCTGAAACGGCAATGTTTCGCCCCAAAATTTTTGGGACAGCTGGCTTAGGCGCTGTTAGATCACAATGGAACCCTCGCAATGGTTAGATCGTGGGTAGGGGCGCTGCCCCTGGCCCCGCACGGGGATTCGTTCCGCGATTGCGCCCGAAAACGCTAAACGGGACCACCGGGAAAAATTTGCTCATAAAAATTGTAAAAATTATGAAAATTATAGAAAATTATGAAAAATATATAATTTTGAATTATATATTAATTTTGTGATAGTCATGGCCCAAATGACCCAAATTGGATTTGGAAATGTGTTGTAATTTATAATACGGCCTGCGTGCCGTTATGTGATGTTCGTGCTGTATTTATTTTATTTTCACGACCTGCGCGTCGTGCCTTTCTCTAATATTCTGGTTGTAAATTAGATTTAGACTCGAATGTAACTCGAGTTTCAAAATGTAATGTAAATTTTGAAGCGGTGAAAGGTCCACACGCAACGGAGTTACGAGGAGGGCGCGAGCAACACAAGGTGGTCAAAGGAAGAAGCTTGAGAAGCTGTTGACCTTAGGTTGACCATCCGATCTTCTCATTGGCTTGAGAAGATCGTAGTAGGGACATGACACAATCACAAAATAATTTAATTAATTGCTTATATGTATGTGATGCATGTTTAATTAAGTAGTTAATTAGTGCCTAGCGATTAGATTAGATCTATATCGTGCACATGATGCACCCCACGATTAGATTAGATCTAAATCAAGTATTTGATACACATCATCGTTTAGATTAGATCTAAAATGCGTCAACTCGTAATGCCTACCATGCCGTGATACCTACCACTACCTCGATCGCATGTTGTTGTTGAATCTGCCAAAGTAGAGCAACACATACTATCTTGGTAGGGTACGGAGGGACAATCTTGGTCCCGCCTATCAACGCATGGGTGAGTACAACTCAATTAGATTGAGTATTCCTAGTTAACTCAGTTGGATCGAGTATAACTATAGGCATTCTTCCAACGGTTAGAAAGATAGGTCAAAATCACATATATATTAACTCTCGAGCGTATTAACCAAAGCTAACTCGAGTTTTTAATATAAATGCGGATATTGATTCTATAAACAAGAGTTGCATAGAGATGTAATTGGTAATCATTACCTACCGATCATACTAAGTCTTGGGCGTATTAGCCAAAGCTAACTCAAGGGTTAGTATGATGTGGATCTTGTCCCACATGAATTATAGAATTCAGAGGGAGCATCATTTAGTTAAAGGCCTAATTAAATGATTAAGAATATGATATTTATTTCTGCATTTATTTCTGTTGTAGAATTTCCATGACGTCAAAAACGAACAACTTCTCTCTGCGTTCTGTCCTTAAGAAGGACAAGCTCAACGGAGCAAATTTACTCAAAATGAATGAGAATGAAGTTCTCACCCAAGGCATTCATTCGAGCTTCTTCCTCCTTGAGCTCTTTCTTCTCTCCCGCTCATCCTACCTTGGCTGAAAGGAAGATGCTCGCGACCATGAACTCTGAGCTTCAGAAGCAACATGAGTTGATGGGCGCTTACGATATGGTTGAACATCTTTGTCACCTATATCAAGGACAAGCAAGGCACTGGAAGAGGAACTCCAAAGAATACATGGAAGATCTTAAGAAGAAGAGAAATAAGATTTCTACTTCAGGTATACATGTTATAGAAGTCAACCTCTCTATTTCTTCATCATGGGTATTAGATACCGGATGTGCTTCGCACATTTGTACTAATGTACAAGCGCTGAGAAATAGCAGGGCATTGACGAAGGGTAAGCTAGACCTACGAGTAGGCAATGAAGCACGGGTTGCTGCTATTGCTATATGAACTTACCATCTATCTCTACCCTCTGAGCTTGTACTAGAATTAGATGATTGTTGTTATGTGTCTGCCTTGTCTAAGAACATAATTTCAGTTTCTTGTTTGGACAAGAAAGGATTTTCGTTTACAATAAAGAACAAATGTTGTTCCGTCTATTTAAATGATATGTTCTATTGTAGTGCACCTCTGATAAATGGACTCTATATTCTAGACCTTGAAAGCCCTATCTATAACATAAATACCAAGAGGTTCAAGTCAAATGACCTGAACCAAACCTACCTCTGGCACTGTCGCTTAGGTCATATAAATGATAAGCGCTTATCCCAGCTCCATAAGGATGGTTTGCTGGACTCATTTGATTTTGAATCATATGAGATATGTGAGTCATGCCTACGAGGCAAGATGACCAAGACTCCCTTTAGTGGGCACAGCGAGAGAGTGACTGATTTGTTAGGACTCATACATAGTGATGTATGTGGCCCTTTCAATGTCGCTGCTAGAGGCGGTTATAGGTACTTCATCACATTTAATTTACTGATGACTTCAGTAGATATGGTTATGTGTACTTGATGACACATAAGTCTGAATCCTTTGAAAAGTTCAAAGAATTCAAGAATGAAGTACAGAACCAGCATGGCAAGAGTATTAAGATACTTCGATCCGATCGAGGTGGAGAATACCTTAGCCATGAGTTTCGTGACTACCTAGCTGAGTGTGGGATTCTATCCTAACTCACTCCTCCTGGAACACCACAGTGGAATGGTGTATCCGAAAGGAGGAATCGTACCCTATTAGATATGGTGCGATCTATGATGAGTCACACAGATCTTCCGACATACCTTTGGGGCTATGCTCTAGACACGGCAGCTTTTATACTCAACCGAGTTCCATCAAAGGCCGTGATAAAGACACCATATAGGATATGGGCTGGGAGAGATGCCCAGGTATCTTTCATGAGGATTTGGGGTTGTGAGGCTTACGTTAGACGTCAAGTCTCAGACAAATTAGGACCCAAATCCGACAAGTGCTACTTTATTGGATATCCCAAGGAAACTAAGGGATATTACTTCTACGTTCCCAGTCAGCACAAGGTAGTTGTGGCAAAGACTGGGGTCTTTCTAGAAAGAGACTTTGTTTCTAAAAATACTAGTGGGAGCACGTTCGATCTTGAAGAAGTTCAAGATACGAACAATAGCACTAATGCCTCGATGGAAATTGAACTGGAACCACAAAGTGATGTGGATGATGTTGTTCCACAAAGAGTTGAGGAACAACAACCAGTTCAAGTAGACATACCTCTTCGTAGGTCTGATAGGGTACGTCGTCAGCCTGAGAGATACTCATTTCTCTTGTCTGACCATGATGACGTTGTGCTCATAGAGGATGAGCCTACCACCGATCAGGAAGCTGTGATGAGACCAGATTCCGAGAAATGGCTAGAGACCATGAGATCCGAGATGGAATCCATGTACACCAACCAAGTATGGACTTTGGTTGATCCACCAGAAGGGGTAAAACCTATAGGGTGTAAGTGGGTATTTAAGAGAAAGACTGACATTGATGGACTTATCTATAAGGGTCGCTTGGTAGCTAAAAGTTTCAAGCAGATTCAGGGAATTGACTATGATGAAACCTTTTCTCTAGTAGCGATGTTTAAGTTCATTCGGATCATGCTTGTTATTGCAGCTTACCACGATTACGAGATCTGGCAGATGGATGTTAAAACCGCGTTTCTGAATGGAAACCTACTCGAGGATGTGTACATGACACAACCTGAGGGTTTTGTAGATCCACAGCATACTAGCAGAGTATGCAAGCTGCATAGATCCATTTATGGACTAAAGCAAGATTCTAGGAGCTGGAATTTTTGATTCGATGATGTTAGGTTCTTCGGGCCGCGAAAACCGCTTTTCGCGTCGCGGAAACCCCGAATCACCCAAGGCCAACGGATCCGTGCAAGGAAAACCGAACGATAAATACGAGTACGAGTTTGAAAAAAAAAACCTTTTAGATCTACTCCTAGATCTACATGTTAAGAACTTTACCCTTGTTACGTGCCCTTTCGCGTTCCTGCTTTTCCAAGGAGTTACCGGATCTCAAGACCGTCAAGCGCCGGTCCTCTAGAAGTATCCACACGGACACGTAGGTGGAGAAACCTCACACAAAAGGTGTGCTAGCACCTTGGTGAGATTCGGCCAAGGCAAGGAGGAGAGGGAGAGGAAGAGCTTCAAGAGGAGGAAGAAGAAGATACACCACTTGAATGGAAAAATGAATTCCAAAATCAAACCAAAAGTGGCCGGCCACTTCTCCTTTGTGTAACTCCCCATTAAATGCAATTAATGTGAAGTTATTAAGGGAATGACTTTGTAACTTCCATGAGGTGGCACCCATGATGATGTGGAGTAACATCATTGGTCCACTTCAATGCCAACTCACCAATGAGGTGACATAAAGTCAAGTCAAACTTGACTTTTAATCTTCCTCTCAAGTCAAGTCAAACTTGATCAAATCTCTTCCATGGTTGATCGAATCCAACCATTTGATTCAAGCCAACTTAATATAATGAATCTAATTCATTTAATTAAATTGATTCAATGAGTCAAAATCAAAATTAGACTCATTGAACATATGAATCAACTTGAGTCGAACTCAAGTTAGCCCAATTAGGATTACTCTTAATCCAATTTGATTTATCAAATGAATCTAATCCTCTTGGTTCATCATATGAACCTAATCTCCATCTAATTGCCCTAAGTGTGTGACCCTATAGATTCTTGTAACGTTGGCAATGCCCTAAACCCATTTAGGAGCATAAGTAATGAGCGGTATCTAGCAACACATCATTACTACCCAAGTTACAAGAATGTCGAGATCCGACATCACCTTGTGACTACTAATTGTGACTCCTCACAATATATGTGACATTGTCCTTCTATCCTAGACATCTAGATTGATCAATATGAGGCATAGATCGTGTCATCCTCTAATCAATCTAAATCTTGAACTTCAAGTAGACTCACACGATCAAATGAGTTCAACATCTAATGTTGACTCATTTGGGCATGGCCATGCACTTAGTGGTCTCACTCTATCAAGATTACCGATGTCGCTCCCGTCATATGGGAGGGATAGATCCCATCTACATCACTCACATCCCTCTACATAATTCGTTATATACCCAATAATCGCCTTTATAGTCCACCCAGTTACGGGTGACGTTTGACGAAACCAAAGTACATAACTCCTTATGTAGGGATCCATGGTGACTTCAGGTCTAAGGACTAATAGTCATACTAATAGCCACATGAGAAAGTATATGACACTCATATAACGATCCATGATACTTTCTCATGGCGGGTCATTCAGTATACATTCTCTAATGTATACCCATGTGTCAGCTTGATATCTCTATATCCATGACTTGTGAGATCAAGTCATCGAACTGACCTACATGCTAGTCTTATTGCATTAACATTGTCCCTGAATGTTAATACTCGACTAGGAATGATTTAGAGTAGTATTCCCTATATCATCTCACTATCGATTCAACTAATCGATTGATATTGGTATGAACCTTCTACTCAAGGATGCTATTATACTTAGTCTATTTGGCACTAATACAAATAAGTATAATAACCAAACAAATGCCTATATTAATATACAAGAATATGATACAATGAGTCCATACAATCATCAAATGATTGGCTCTAGGGCTCTAACTAACAATCTCCCACTAGCACTAGTGCCAATCAGTATAGGCTCTAAGGCCTAATGACCTAGTGTGACCATCATGCTTCCTCTGTGCCAAAGCCTTGGTCAAGGGATCTGCGATGTTAGCCTCTGTAGGTACTCTGCAAATCTGCACATCTCCTCTATCGATAATCTCTCGAATGAGATGGAAGCGCCGTAGTATGTGCTTGGTCCGCTGGTGTGAGCGAGGTTCCTTCGCCTGTGCTATAGCTCCATTGTTGTCACAATAGAGCTCAACTGGATCGATGCTAGGAACCACCCCAAGTTCGGTGATGAACTTGCGGATCCAACTGCCTCCTTTGCTGCCTCTGATGCAGCAATATACTCGACCTCTCCACTGTGTCCGCTTCAAACTCTTCCCGCTCACAACACCACCATTTAAACAAAACACGAACCCTGATGCGATCGGTAATCATCCCGATCGGTCTGGCATCACTGTAACCCTTTACGGTTAGCTCATCATCGCCTCCATATATCAAGAAATATTCTTTAGTCCTTCGTAAGTACTTAAGAATATTCTTGACCGTTATCCATGACTTTCACCGGATCTGACTTGCTCGTCATGCTCAAAGCATACGAGACATCGGTCGAGTACATAGCATGGCGTACATGATCGATCCTATGGCTGAGGCATAAGGATCTGATCCATGCGATTTCTCTCCTCTCTAGAAGAGGGACCTTGAGTCTTGAAGACTCACGCCATGTGACATCGGCAAATCCCTTCTTGGGCATGGCAAACCGAAGGAGTACCTTGTCAATGTATGTACTCTGACTTAGGCCAAGCAATCTCTTAGATCTATCTCTATAGATCTGTATCCCTAGAATGCGGGATGCCTCACCTAAGTCCTTCATTGAGAAGCAACTCCCTAGCCAGGTCTTGACAGACTGAAGCATAGGGATGTCCTTCCCAATGAGTAGTATGTCATCCACGTACAATATGAGGAAGACAACTATGTCCCCTACAACCTTCTTGTAGACACAAGGCTCATCTTCATTCTTGATGAAACCAAACTGTTTGATCGCATCATCGAATCGAAGATTCCAACTCCGAGAAGCTTGCTTTAGTCCATAAATGGACCTATGCAGCTTGCATACTCTACTAGTATGCTGTGGATCTACAAAACCCTCAGGCTGTGTCATGTACACATCCTCGAGTAGGTTTCCATTCAGAAACGCGGTTTTGACATCCATCTGCCATATCTCATAGTCATGGTAGGCTGCAATAGCAAGCATGATCCGAATGGACTTAAACATCGCCACTGGAGAAAAGGTTTCATCATAGTCAATTCCATGAATCTGTTTGAAACCTTTAGCTACCAAGCGACCCTTATAGATAAGTCCATTCATGTCAGTCTTTCTCTTAAAGACCCACTTGCACCCAATGGGTTTTACCCCTTCAGGTGGATCAACCAAAGTCCATATACTTGGTTAGTGTACATGGATTCCATCTCGGATCTCATGGCTTCTAGCCATTTCTCGGAATCTGGTCTCATCACAGCTTCTTGATAGGTGGTAGGCTCATCCTCTATGAGCACAATGTCATCATGGTCAGACAAGAGAAAAGAGTATCTCTCAGGCTGACGACGTACCCTATCAGATCTGCGAAGAGGTATGTCTACTTGAACCAGTTGTTGTTCCTCAACTCCTTGTGGAACAACATCATCCACAACACTTTGTGGTTCCAGTTCAATTTCCATTGAGGCATTAGTGCTATTGTTCGCATCTTGAACTTCTTCAAGATCGAACGCGCTCCCACTAGTCTTTCTAGAAACAAAGTCTCTTTCTAGAAAGACCCCAGTCTTTGCCACAACTACCTTGTGCTGACTGGGAATGTAGAAGTAATATCCCTTAGTTTCCTTGGGATATCCGATGAAATAGCACTTGTCGGATTTGGGTCCTAATTTGTCTGAGACTTGACGTCGTACGTAAGCCTCACAGCCCCAAATCCTCATGAAAGACACCTGGGCATCTCTCCCAGTCCATATCCTATATGGTGTCTTTATCACGACCTTTGATGGAACTCGGTTGAGTATGAAAGCTGCCGTGTCTAGAGCATATCCCCATAGATATGTCGGAAGATCTGTGTGACTCATCATAGATCGTACCATATCTAATAGGGTACGATTCCTCCTTTCGGATACACCATTCCACTGTGGTGTTCCAGGAGGAGTGAGTTGGGATAGAATCCCACACTCAGCTAGGTAGTCACGAAACTCATGGCTAAGGTATTCTCCACCTCGATCTGATCGAAGTATCTTAATACTCTTGCCAAGTTGGTGTGCTTCATTCTTGAATTCTTTGAACTTTTCAAAGGATTCAGACTTATGTGTCATCAAGTACACATAACCATATCTACTGAAGTCATCAGTAAATGTGATGAAGTATCTATAACCGCCTCTAGCAGCAACATTAAAAGGGCCACATACATCACTATGTATGAGTCCTAACAAATCAGTTGCTCTCTCGCTATGCCCACTAAAGGGGGTCTTGGTCATCTTGCCTCGTAGGCATGACTCGCATATCTCATATGATTCTAAATCAAATGAGTCCAGCAAACCATTCTCATGGAGCTGGGATAAGCGCTTGTCATTTATATGACCTAAGCGACAGTGCCAGAGGTAGGTTTGTTTCATGTCATTTGACTTGAACCTCTTGGTACTAATGTTATAGATAGGGCTCTCAAGGTCTAGAATATAGAGTCTGTTTATTAGTGGTGCACTACAATAGAACATATCTTTTAAATAAATAGAACAACATTTGTCTTTTATTATAAAAGAGTATCCTTTCTTGTCTAAACAAGAAACTGAAACTATGTTCTTAGTAAGAGCAGACACATAACAATAATCATCTAAATCTAGTACAAGCCCAGAGGGCAGAGATAGCTGATAAGTTCCTACAGCAACAGCAGCAACCCGTACTCCATTGCCTACTCGTAGGTCCACCTCGCCCTTTGTCAATGCTCTGCTATTTCTCAACGCATGCACATCAGTACAAATGTGAGAAGCACATCCAGTATCTAATACCCATGATGTAGAAATAGATAGATTGACTTCTATAACATATATACCTGAAGTGGAAGTCTCACTTCGCTTCTTCTTAAGATCCTCTAAGTATACCTTGCAGTTCCTCTTCCAGTGCCCAGTTTGACCGCAGTGGAAGCAGGTAGCATCCTTGGCGACCCCTCCTTTAGGCTTCAGTGCCTTGCCTTTGCCCTTGGTTTGAGACTTTCCCTTACCTTTGGGCTTGCCCTTGCCCTTGTGCTTCTGGACCATCAGAATGGGCTTAACCTTCTTAAGGTTAATCTCAGCAGTTCGTAACATACTAAGTAGCTCGAGCAGTGGCTTGTCAATCTCGTTCATGTTATAGTTGAGAACGAATTGACTATAGCTATCCGGCAAGGACTGCAAGATCAAGTCAGTGGCCAGCTCTTGGCCAAGTGGGAACCCCAGTCTTTATAGGTTCTCTATGTACCCAATCATCTTGAGTACAGGAGCCCCGTCTGACATCTTGCACTGAAACAGTGCCTTAGAGATCTCAAATCTCTCATGCCTCTCTTGTCCCTGATATAGTTGGCGAAGATGCTCAACCATATCGTAAGCGCCCATCAACTCGTGTTGCTTCTGAAGCTCAGAGTTCATGGTCGCGAGCATTAGATAGGACACATCTAATGCATCGTCTTGATGCTTCTTGTAAGCATCTTTGTCTGCTCGCGGGGCATTGGCAGGAGGAGCCTCCGGAATTGGCTGCTCAATTTACGTTCCTGGGTGAGAACTATTCTCAAGTTCCTGTACCAGTCCAGGAAATTCGCTCCGTTGAGCTTGTCCTTCTCAAGGACATATCGCAGGGAGAAGGAATTCATGTTCGACGTCATGGTTATCTACAACAGAAAATTTGCAGAAATAAATATCATATTCTTTTAAAATCATTTAATTAGGCCTTTAACTAAATGATGCTCCCACTGAATACTATAATTCATGTGGGACAAGATCCACATCATACTAACCCTTGAGTTAGCTTTGGCTAATACGCCCAAGGCTTAGTATGATCGGTAGGTAACGATTATCAATTACATCTCTATGCAACTCTTGTTTATAGGATCAAGATCTATATTTATATTAAAACTCGAGTTATCTTTGGCTAATACGCCCGAGAGTTAATATAAACGTGATTTTGTCCTACCTTTCCAACTATTGGAAGAATGCCTATAGTTGACTCGATCCAACCGAGTAACTAGGAATACTCAATCTAATTGAGTTTGTATTCACCCATGCGTTGATAGGCGGGACCAAGATTGTCCCTCCGTACCCTAACAAGATAATATGTATTGCTCTGCTTTGACAGATTCAACAATACATGTGATCGAGGTAGAGATAGGTATCACGGCACGGTTAGGCATTAGAGTTGAGTCGATTGAGGTCTAATCTAATCGAAAGGGATGCATCTTGTGCACGACTTAGATCTAATCTAATCGCAAGGGTGCATCATGTGCACGACTTAGATCTAATCTAATCATAAGGCACTAATTAATTAATTACTTATTAAATATGCATCACATACACAAGCAATTAATTAATCTATTTGTGATTTAGTCATGGCCCTACTACGATCTTCTCAAGCCAATGAGAAGATCGATTGGTCAACCTAGGGTCAACAGCTTCTCCAAGCTCCTCCCTTTGACCACCTTGTGTTGCTCGTGCCCGCCTCGGAACTCCGTCTTGTGTGGACCCTCCACCGCTCCAATTTGTACATTACAATTTGAAACTCGAGTTACATTCGAGTCTAAATCTAATTTACAACAAGAATATAAGAGAAGGCACGACGCGCAGGTCGCGAATATAATACATAACGGCACGCAGGCCGTATTATGAATTACAACACAATCCAATCATATTGGGTTTTTGGGCCATGACTATTACAAAATTAATATATAATTCAAAATTATATATTTTTCATAATTTTATGTAATTTTAAAATTATTTTTTACAATTTTTTACGAGTAAAATTTCCCGGCGGACCCGTTTAGCGGTTTCGGGCGCAATCGCGGAACGGATCCCCTTACGGGGCCAGGGGCAGCGCCCCTACCCGCGATCTAATCATCGCGAGGGTTCCTTTGCCATCCAACAGTGCCTAAACCCGCTGTCCCAAAGCGATTTGGGCCAAGACATTGCCGTTTCGGAAAAATCTTCCGGGCGGGTTCGTTTTTAGCGATTTCGGGTGCAACCGCGGAGCAAATCCCCTTGCGGGGTTAGGGGCAGTACCCCTACCCGCGATCTAACCATCGCGAGTTGCTCCTAAGCGATCTAATGGCACCCAAGCCCGCTGTCCCCAAAAATTTTGGGGTGAAACGAAGCCGTTTTGGAAAAATCTTTCCGGTAGCCGAAGCCTACAAGTGCCGAGACACTTGTGCTTCGCTTCTACGGAAAAATTACCCATAAAAACTTGAAAATCATAATTTTACAGAAAATTACAGAAACTTTAGTTTTCATAAAACCAAAAACAAACTCGTACAAGCCTTGCACGTGGCTCTGATACCACTGTTGGGTTCTTCGCGGAAACCCCGAATCACCCAAGGCCAACGGATCCGTGCAAGGAAAACCGAATGATAAATACGAGTACGAGTTTGAAAAAAAACCTTTTAGATCTACTCCTAGATCTACATGTTAAGAACTTTACCCTTGTTGCGTGCCCTTTCGCGTTCCCGCTCTTCCAAGGAGTTGCCGGATCTCAAGACCGTCAAGTGCCGGTCCTCTAGAAGTATCCACACGGACACGTAGGTGGAGAAACCTCACACAAAAGGTGTGCTATCACCTTGGTGAGATTCGGCCAAGGCAAGGAGGAGAGGGAGAGGAAGAGCTTCAAGAGGAGGAAGAAGAAGATACACCACTTGAATGGAAAAATGAATTCCAAAATCAAACCAAAAGTGGCAGGCCACTTCTCCTTTGTGTAACTCCCCATTAAATGCAATTAATGTGAAGTTATTAAGGGAATGACTTTGTAACTTCCATGAGGTGACACCCATGATGATGTGGAGTAACATCATTGGTCCACTTCAATGCCAACTCACCAATGAGGTGGCATAAAGTCAAGTCAAACTTGACTTTTAATCTTCCTCTCAAGTCAAGTCAAACTTGATCAAATCTCTTCCATGGTTGATCAAATCCAACCATTTGATTCAAGCAAACTTAATATAATGAATCTAATTCATTTAATTAAATTGATTCAGTGAGTCAAAATCAAAATTAGACTCATTGAACATATGAATCAACTTGAGTCGAACTCAAGTTAGCCCAATTAGGATTACTCTTAATCCAATTTGATTCATCAAATGAATCTAATCCTCTTGGTTCATCATATGAACCTAATCTCCATCTAATTGCCCTAAGTGTGTGACTCTATAGGTTCTTGTAACGTTGGCAATGCCCTAAACCCATTTAGGAGCATAAGTAATGAGCGGTATCTAGCAACACATCATTACTACCCAAGTTACAAGAATGTCGAGATCCGACATCACCTTGTGACTACTAATTGTGACTCCTCACAATATATGTGACATTGTCCTTCTATCCTAGACATCTAGATTGATCAATATGAGGCATAGACTGTGTCATCCTCTAATTAATCTAAATCTTGAACTCCAAGTAGACTCACTCGATCAAATGAGCTCAACATCTAATGTTGACTCATTTGGGCATGACCATGCACTTAGTGGTCTCACTCTATCAAGAATACCGATGTCGCTCCCGTCATATGGGAGGGATAGATCCCATCTAAATCACTCACATCCCTCTACATAATTCGTTATATACCCAGTAATCGCCTTTATAGTCCACCCAGTTACGGGTGACGTTTGACGAAACTAAAGTACATAACTCCTTATGTAGGGATCCATGGTGACTTCAGGTCTAAGGACTAATAGTCATACTAATAGCCACATGAGAAAGTATATGACACTCATATAATGATCCATGATACTTTCTCATGGCGGGTCATTCAGTATACATTCTACAATGTATACCCATGTGTCAGCATGATATCTCTATATCCATGACTTGTGAGATCAAGTCATCGAGCTGACCTACATGCTAGTCTTATTGCATTAACATTGTCCCTGAATGTTAATACTCGACTAGGAATGATTTAGAGTAGTGTTCCCTATATTATCTCACTATCGATTCAACTAATCGATTGATATAGGTATGAACCTTCTACTCAAGGACGCTATTATACTTAGTCTATTTGGCACTAATACAAATAAGTATAATAACCAAACAAATGCCTTTATTAATATACAAGAATATGATACAATGAGTCCATACAATCATCAAATGATTGGCTCTAGGGCTCTAACTAACAGTTTATGCTCGCCGGAATCTAGTGTTCAGATTTATGTATGCTAGAATTTTTGTGAACAACTTTAGGTAGTGCTGGAATTTCATCATGATCACTTGTGCATCGTTGGGATTTTTCCATGACCAGTATATTGCTATTATGTTTAAGCTTAGATTGATATGGGTTGTATTTTAAATTTGTTGTGCTCGTGATTAGATATAGGTGCTGAATGTATGGGATTAGAGAGGTTCTCTTGGACCAGTATTATGTGGTTTAGATTTTCTAGATTCCTTGCTATTAAAATAACATGAGCAGATTTTCTAGATTCCTTGCTATTAGAATAACATGAGCAGATTTTCTAGATTCCTTGCTATTAGAATATCATGAGCAGCTATACATATATGTTATTTATTTCAAGCATTCAGAATTAAGTTTTTTTGTTACCTCAATATGCATGAACGGTTTTATTTATAAGCATACAGTTTTTGATATCTCAGTTTTATATGAGACATTCTTTTATTAGAAGTGTTAGCAAGTTTAAGTAAGATGAAGAAAAGAAAGAAAAAGGCCAAGGCCTTAAGTAGATCCCAAAGTCAAGACTTTAGGGATTTTGGCACAAAAGGTGCTAAGGAAAATGCCGAGGCATTATATATTAGAAGTATTAAAAGATAACAAGTATTTTACTTTTATCAGTGGCACTATACTGGACTCTCAGTTGTCCTTGGGTTGGCCTCCCATAGTCGTCCCTAGGTTTAGATAACCTAGTATGCAGGACTCTCAGTTGTCCTTAGGCTGGACTCCCATAGTCATACCTAGGTTTAGATAACCTAGTAAACCTTACTAGATTCGGGACCAGCTATCTCGGGTCTAGTTAGGGATGCGCGCATAGCAAGTATAGTTGCCGGGCCCAAGAAGAAAGTTGATTATTATTTTGAAGTATTATAAGTTTCTGAACAAGTAAAATAAGTTTCACATAAGTATAAAAGTATTAAAGGATAAGTTTTAAACAAGTGAGATAAAAGAATAAGATTAGAATAAATGAATTAAGTTTCACTTTGTTTTAAAATCAGCAAGTTTAGTTTTCTTTTATGCTAGCATGTTATTTAGATTAGCTTACTGTTCTTTGCTATTAGAAGAGCATGAGTAGCTTTACATGTTTAGCATTTCAGTATGTTTGTTTCTTTTACTAGTAGATGAGCATGAGTAGTTTTTCCTTTAGAATTCAGTTTTAGTTTTCAGTATATTCACATGCATATCGAGTTTTTATGAGTTAGATAGCACTTACTAAGCATTTTGCTTATAGATTGCATTTCCTCTTACTGCAGATAAAGAAAGGCGACAAGGTGGCGCAGATGATGTGTGATGCCAGGACTATGGAAGTCTTGGGACTAGAAAGGAGTTCCTTTAGTCTTCTTTCCTTATTCTTTTTTTTAGTTTCCGCATTTTAGTTATTGTAAACATTTGAGACTGTACTTTACACTCCGTGTCATTCAAGTTTATTCTTGTTTTAGGTTGCATGTAGGATGAGTTAAGTTTAGTAAGTAGATATTTGTGTGTTTGATACTTATTTAACTGTGTGGGTGTTTGATAAATGTTCCAGTCGCCTGTGGCTGATGTATACTATGTTTGTATCTCGGTTTATGGTCACCGGTACAGGGGAGACTCTGTCAAAAGTTTTTAATCATACCGGTTAAGTAGAGTTAATAGTTATGTAATGGTCACTCTTAGAGAGTAGTAGTAGTAAGAAGGGTGGTCGTTACAACCAAGAGATCACCTAAGCAAAAGAATAAGAGTTGTGTCTCATGAAGCCCCCTCACCCCTTCTTTTATATTACTTGCCCAAGGCAAATAATGAAAAATCTTTTACAAAAAATAAAATCATCCAAGAGTTTTTCCTTTTTCCTTTTTATTTTTCCTATTCTTTCCTCTTGATTGAATCAATCACCAATCAATGGTTATGATCAATCCTATTTGGTTTAGGATTGTATTTGGTTTAATCCTATTGGCCGGCCCTTGCTTGGGCACCAAGCAAGGTGGCCGACCACAATTAAAAGGAAAGGAAAAATAATTTTTAAAAATTTTACAAGAAGAAATCCTCTTATAAAATTTACAAGCTCTCTTTCCTAAAGTATGAGTTAAAAAAGGAAAGTTTCTAAAAATTAAAACCATGTTTTAAAATTTAAAAAACTATCTTATAAAATTTCCTTTTTTAACATGATGATAGAAAATTTAATTTTAAAACTTATCTCCCTTTTTTATCTTAAACCATAAGGATGGTTAAAAAAGGAAAGTTTTAAAATCTTTTAAACTCTCTATTTAAACATGTGGCCTAATTCAAATAAGGAAAGTTTTAAAAATTAAAATCTCTCTTTTAAAACCTATAGTTTTCTACAAAGAGAAGATTTTAAAAATTCAAAAAAACCCTCCCTTTTTGAATTATTATGGCCGGCCCCTACAAGCTTGGTCACCAAGCTATAGGGCCGGCCCCTTCAAGAGGATGTGGCCGGCCATTGCTTGGTCACCAAGCAATGGTCCGGCCCCCTTCTTGGACACCAAGAAGAGCCTTACATTTGGATGGACTTGAGACTATAATGAGGTTACGACAGGGACCTAGAGGAGAAATTGGTTTTGGCCTTCCGATGAGCTTGAGTATCCCGTGCTCACCCCGAACACACAACTCAAGTTCATCGATAATAACTCATTCCACTAGAGAGTTATTACCACACTACCGCACCAATCCCAAATTACTTTATGGGCTCCTTCTTATCATGAGTGTGTCAGTCTCCCTGTGTTTAAGATTACGAATGCCCACTAATTAAGTAAGTTACTGACAACTCACTTAATTAATATCTAGCTCCAAGAGTAGTACCACTCAACTTTATTATCATGTCGGACTAGGTCCACCTGCAGGGTTTAACATGGCAATCCTTATGAGCTCCTCTTAGGGACATTCTCAACCTAGATAACTAGGACACAGATTCCTTCTATAATCAACAACACACACTATAAGTAATATCATTTCCCAACTTATCAGACATATTGATTTATCGAGCTAAACCTCACCCATTGATAAGTCAAAGAAATAAATATTAAATATATGTGCTTGTTATTATATTAGGATTAAGAGCACACACTTCCATAATAACTAAGGTCTAGTTCTTTTTACTAAATCAGTACAAAAAGAACTTACCTAAATGGTCCTACTCAATACACTTAAAGTGTATCAGTGTAATTTATTAGTCAAGATAAACTAATACTTAATTACACTATGACTATACTTATGGTTTGTTCCTTTCCATTTTAGTCGTGAGCAGCTTGTTTATAATTTATAAAGAACCGACAACATGATCTTCTAAGTGTGACACCACACTCTATGTTGTCTACTATATAAATTAATTAAATAATTACATTTAACAAATAAATGCAGATATTGACCAATGTGATTCTTTTATTTCAACTAATAAATGTTTACAAAAGCTAGGCTTTTAGTATACACTCTAACATTACCGTCTCACCTTCCTGCATTTTAATATCATACAGTTTATTTAAAATTAAATCGCGCTTACCAACTTTAGCATTGGAGGTGCCCTCGTGCAGTTCGATCAGATTTCTCCATACCTCTTTGGCGCTTGAGAAGGGTCCTATTCTGTTGAGTTCTTCTTTTGTAAGCCCGCATTGAAGCATGCAAGTGGCTTTGGCATCTGCTTCCACCTTCTTCTTGATGCTGGCGTCCTAGTTAGTGCAGGAAACCAGTTCTCCGGTGTCGTCACGTGTGTTAGCTAGAGCCCTAAAGCCAATCATTTGATGATTATATTTTGGACTTGTTGTATCATATTCTATATAAATAAAGGCATTTGGTTTTTGGTTATTATACTTACTTGTATTGGTGCCAAATAAACTAAGTATAATAACGTCCTTGAGTAGACGGTTCTCACCTATATCAATCGGTTAGTTGAACCGATAGTGAGATGATATAGGGAACACTACTCTTAATCATTCCTAGTCGAGTATTAACATTGAGGGACAATGTTAATGCAATAAGACTAGCATGTAGGTCAACTCGATGACTTGATTTCACAAGTCATGGATATAGATATATCAAGTTGACACATGGGTATACATTGGAGAATGTATACTGAATGACCCGCCATGAGAAAGTATCATGGATCGTTATATGAGTGTCATATACTTTCTCATGTGGCTATTAGTATGACTATTAGTCCTTAGACCTGAAGTCACCACGGATCCCTACATAAGGAGTTATGTACTTTAGTTTCGTCAAACGTCACCCGTAACTGGGTGGACTATAAAGGCGATTACTGGGTATGTAACGAATTATGCAGAGGGATGTGAGTGATGTAGATGGGATCTATCCCTCCTATATGACGGGAGAGACATCGATATTCTTGATAGAGTGAGACCACGAAGTGCATGACCATGCCCAAATGAGTCAATATGAGATATTGAGCTCATTTGATTTAGTGAGTCTACTTGGAGTTCAAGATTTAGATTGATTAGAGGATGACACAGTCTATGCCTCACATTGATCATTCTAGATGTCTAGGATAGAAGGACACTTGTCATATATTGTGAGGAGTCACAATTAGTAGTCACAAGGTGATGTTGGATCTCAACATTCTTGTAACTTGGGTAGTAATGATGTGTTGCTAGATACCGCTCATTACTTATGCTTCTAAATGGGTTTAGGAGCATTGCCAACGTTACAAGAACCTATAGGGTCACACACAAAGGGCAATTAGATGGAGATTAGGTTCATTTGATGAACCTAAAGGATTAGGTTCATTTGACGAACCAAATTAGATTAAGAGTAATCCAAGGTAGGCTAATTGAGTTGGACTCAATTTGGTTCATGTGTTAAGTGAGTCTAATTTGGACTTAGACTCATTTAATTAATTTAATTCAATGAATAGAGATTCATTATATTAAAATTGACTTGAACCAATGGTTAGATTAGATCAACCAAGGGAGAGAAGTGGTTAAGTTTGACTTGACATAAGTAGGAAGATGAAGAGTCAAGTTTTGACTTGACTTTGACTTGACCAATGCCACATCATCAAGGCTTCTTCATTTGGTCAAGTTTGACTTGACCAAATGCCACCTCATGGGGGTTACCAAGAGTGGTGACTCTTGATATTCCATGGGAGTTACAAGCCAAAAATGTGGCCGACCACTTTTATTCATGAAAAGGAGTTTCATTTTTCATGTGTAACTCCATCTTCTTCTTCCTTGGTTCTCTTCTCTCCGTCTCCTCCTCCACTACTGATCTCTAAGGTTGCTATCACATCCTTAGAGGTTTTTCTCCATCTCTTGCTTGTGTGGATACACATAGAGAAGTGTCTACTTTGACACTTTCAAGATCCGGCGAACCGAGGACGAGCGGGATACGCGAAGGGCTTCGCTTCAAAGGAATAACCCTTTTTCATGTAGATCTAGGAGTAGATCTTGGTAGAAACTAGTATTCGTAGTTTTCAAAATTTTTCTTTGCACGGATCCGTTGGCTTTGGGGCTTTCGGGGTTTCCGCGACGCGAAAACACGGTTTTCGCGGCTCGAAAAACCCAACAGTGGTATCAGAGCCACGTGCGAAGCTTGTACAAGTTTAGTTTTTGTTTTTATGAAAAAAATTCAGTTCTGTGATATTCTATAATTTTATGGTGTTTAGAGTTTTTATGGGTATTTTTCTCGTAGAAGCGAAGCACAAGTGTTTTGGCACTTGTAGGCTTCGACTACCGAGAAGAATTTTTCAAAACAGCAAAGTTTCGCCCCAAAAATTTTTGGGACTGCGGGCTAAGGCGCTCTTGGATCGCTTAGGAGCAACTCGCGATGGTTAGATCGTGGGTAGGGTACTGCCCCTAACCCCGCAAGGGGATTTGCTCCGCGATTGCGCCCGAAATCGCTAATCGGGACCGCCGGAAAAAATTTACTCATAAAATCTGTAATATTATAAAAAAAATTACAGAAAATTATAGAAATATATAATTTTGAATTATATATTAATTTTGTGATAGTCATGGCCCAAACGACCCAAATTGGATTTGGAAATGTGTTGTAATTCATAATACGGCCTGCGTGCCGTTATGTGATGTGCATATTGCATTTATTTTATTTTTATTTTATTTTCACGGCCTGCGCGTCGTGCCTTTCTCTTATATTCTAGTTGTAAATTAGATTTAGACTCGAATGTAACTCGAGTTTCAAAATTGTAATGTAAATTTTGAGGCGGTGGAAGGTCCACTCGAGACGGAGTTACGAGGAGGGCGCGAGCAACACGAGGTGGTCAAAGGAAGGAGCTTGAGAAGCTGTTAACCTTAGGTTGACCATCCGATCTTCTCATTGGCTTGAGAAGATCGTAGTAGGGCCATGACATAATCATAAAATTATTTAATTAATTTCTTATATGTATGTGATGCATGTTTAATTAAGTAGTTAATTAGAGCCTAGCGATTAGATTAGATCTAAATCGTGCACAAGATGCACCCTTACGATTAGATTAGATCTACATCATGTACAAGATGCACCCTATCGATTAGATTAGATCTATATCGTGTATATGATACAACATCGACGTTTAGATTAGATCTAAATCACGTCAACTCTAATGCCTACCGTGCCGTGATACCTACCACTACCTCGATCGCATGCTGTTGTTGAATCTGCCAAAGCAGAGCAACACATACTATCTTGGTAGGGTACGGAGGGACAATCTTGGTCCCGCCTATCAACGCATGGGTGAGTACAACTCAATTAGATTGAGTAACTAGTTAACTCGGTTGGATCGAGTACAACTATAGGCATTCTTCCAACGGTTGGAAAGGTAGGACAAAATCACATTTATATTAATTCTCGGGCGTATTAGCCAAAGCTAACTCGAGTTTTAATATAAATGCGGATTTTGATCCTATAAACAAGAGTTGCATAGAGATGTAATTGGTAATCGTTACCTACCGATCATACTAAGTCTTGGGCGTATTAGCCAAAGCTAACTCAAGGGTTAGTATGATGTGGATCTTGTCCCACATGAATTATAGAATTCAGTGGGAGCATCATTTAGTTAAAGGCCTAATTAAATGATTAAGAATATGATATTAATTTCTGCATTTATTTCTGTTGTAGAATTGCTATGACGTCGAACACGAACATCTTCTCTCTGCGTTCTGTCCTTAAGAAGGACAAGCTCAACGGAGCAAATTTCCTGGACTGGTACAGGAATTTGAGAATAGTTCTCACTCAGGAACGTAAACTGTACGTTCTGGAGCTGCCTATTCCGGAGGCTCCTCCTGCCACTGCCACGCGAACAGACCGTGATGCTTACAAGAAGCATCAAGATGACGCATTAAATGTGTCCTGTCTTATGCTCGCGACCATGAACTATGAGCTTCAGAAGCAACATGAGTTGATGGGCACTTACGATATGGTTGAACATCTTTGTCACCTATATTAAGGACAAGCAAGGCACTGGAAGAGGAACTCCAAAGAATACATGGAAGATCTTAAGAAGAAGAGAAATAAGATTTCTACTTCAGGTATACATGTTATAGAAGTCAACCTCTCTATTTCTTCATCGTGGGTATTAGATACCGGATGTGCTTCGCACATTTGTACTAATGTACAAGCGCTGAGGAAAAGCAGGGCATTGACGAAAGGTGAGATAGACCTACGAGTAGGCAATGGAGCACGGGTTGCTGCTATTGCTGTAGGAACTTACCATCTATCTCTTCCCTTTGGGCTTGTACTAGAATTAGATGATTGTTGTTATGTGCCTGCCTTGACTAAGAACATAATTTCAGTTTCTTGTTTGGACAAAAAAGGATTTTCGTTTACAATAAAGAACAAATGTTGTTCCGTCTATTTAAACGATATGTTCTATTGTAGTGCACCTCTGATAAACGGACTCTATATTCTAGACCTTGAGAGCCCTATCTATAGCGTAAATACCAAGAGGTTCAAGTCAAATGACATGAACCAAACCTACCTCTGGCACTGTCGCTTAGGTCATATAAATGACAAGCGCTTATCCCAGCTCCATAAGGATGGTTTGCTGGACTCATTTGATTTTGAATCATATGAGATATGCGAGTCATGCCTACGAGGCAAGATGACCAAGACTCCCTTTAGTGGGCACAGAGAGAGAGCGACTGATTTGTTAGGACTTATACATAGTGATGTATGTGGCCCTTTCAATGTTGCTCCTAGAGGCGGTTATAGATACTTCATCACATTTACTGATGACTTCAGTAGATATGGTTATGTGTACATGATGACACACAAGTCTGAATCCTTTGAAAAGTTCAAAGAATTCAAGAATAAAGTACAGAACCAGCTTGGCAAGAGTATTAAGATACTTCGATCAGATCGAGGTGGAGAATACCTTAGCCATGAGTTCCGTGACTACCTAGCTGAGTGTGGGATTCTATCCCAACTCACTCCTCCTGGAACACCACAGTGGAATGCTGTATCCGAAAGGAGGAATCGTACCTTATTAGATATGGTACGATCTATGATGAGTCACACAGATCTTCCGACATATCTATGGGGATATGCTCTAGACACGGCAGCTTTCATTCTCAACCGAGTTCCATCCAAGGTCGTGATAAAGACACCATATAGGATATGGACTGGGAGAGATACCCAGGTGTCTTTCATGAGGATTTGGGGTTGTGAGGCTTACGTTCGACGTCAAGTCTCAGACAAGTTAGGACCCAAATCCGACAAGTGCTACTTTATTAGATATCCCAAGGAAACTAAGGGATATTACTTCTACATTCCCAGTTAGCACTAGGTAGTTGTGGCAAAGACTGGGGTCTTTCTAGAAAGGGACTTTGTTTCTAGAAAGACTAGTGGGAGCACGTTCGATCTTGAAGAAGTTCAAGATGCGAACAATAGCACTGAAGCCTCGATGGAAGTTGAATTGGAACCACAAAGTGTTATGGATGATGTTGTTCCACAAAGAGTTGAGGAACAACAACTAGTTCAAGTAGACATACCTCTTCGCAGGTCTGATAGGGTATGTCGTCAGCCTGAGAGATACTCATTTCTCTTGTCTGACCATGATGACGTTGTACTCATAGATGATGAGCCTACCACCTATCAGGAAGTTGTGATGAGACCAGATTCCGAGAAATGGCTAGAGGCCATGAGATCCGAGATGGAATCCATGTACACCAACCAAGTATGGACTTTGGTTGATCCACCTGAAGGGGTAAAACCCATTGGGTGTAAGTGGGTCTTTAAGAAAAGACTAACATGGATGGACTTATCTATAAGGGTCGCTTGGTAGCTAAAGGTTTCAAGCATATTCATGGTATTGACTATGATGAAACCTTTTCTCCAGTAGCGATGTTTAAGTCCATTCGGATCATGCTTGCTATTGCAGCCTACCATGACTATGAGCGGATGGATGTCAAAACCGCGTTTCAATGGAAACCTACTCGAGGATGTGTACATGACACAACCTGAGGGTTTTGTAGATCCACAACAAAACTGCATAGGTCCATTTATGGACTAAAGCAAGCTTCTCGGAGCTGGAATTTTCGATTCGATGTTGCAATTAAACAGTTTGGTTTCATCAAGAACGAAGATGAACCTTGTGTCTACAAGAAGGTTGTAGGGGATATTGTTGTCTTCCTCATATTGTATGTGGATGACATACTACTCATTGGGAAGGACATTCCTATGCTTCAGTCTGTCAAGACATGGCTAGGGAGTTGCTTCTCAATGAAGGACTTAGGTGAGGCATCCCGCATTCTAGGGTTACAAATCTATAGAGATAGATCTAAGAGATTGCTTAGCCTAAGTCAGAGTACATACATTGACAAGGTAATACAGATCTATAGAGATAGATCTAAGAGATTGCTTAGCATAAGTCAGAGTACATACATTGCAGAACTCCAAGAAGGGATTTATGCCGATGTCACATGGCATGAGTCTTTCAAAGACTCAAGGTCCCTCTTCTAGAGAGGAGAGAGACCGCATGGATCAGATCCCTTATACCTCAGCCATAGGATCGATCATGTACGCCATGCTATGTACTCGACCTGATGTCTCGTATGCTTTGAGCATGACGAGCAGATACCAGTCAGATCCAAGTGACAGTCACTGGATAGCGGTCAAGAATATTCTTAAGTACTTAAGAAGGACTAAAGAATATTTCTTGATATATGGAGGCAATGATGAGCTAGCTGTAAAGGGTTATAGTGATGCTAGCTTCTAGACCGACCAGGATGACTATAGATCGCAGTCGGGGTTCGTGTTTTGCATTAATGGTGGTGCTGTGAGCTGGAAGAGTTGACACGATGAGTCGATTTTACGAGCCGAGTACATTCGCATCGAGGCAAAGGAGGCAGTTTGGATCCCAAGTTCATCACTGAACTTGTGGTGGTTCCTAGCATTGCCGACCCCATTGAGATCTATTGTGACAACAATGGAGCTATAGCACAGGCGAAGGAACCTCGCTCACACCAGCGGACCAAACACATACTACGGCGCTTCCATCTCATTCGAGAGATTATCGAGAGAGGAGATGTGAAGATTTGTAGAGTACCCACAGAGGCTAACATCGCAGATCCCATGACCAAGGCTTTGGCACAGAGGAAGCATGATGGTCACACTAGGTCATTGGGGCTTAGAGCCTACACTGATTGGCACTAGTGCTAGTGGGAGATTGTTAGCTAGAGCCCTAAAGCCAATCATTTGATGATTGTATTTTGGACTTGTTGTATCATATTCTATATAAATAAAGGCATTTGGTTTTTGGTTATTATACTTACTTGTATTGATGCCAAATAAACTAAGTATAATAACGTCCTTGAGTAGACGGTTCTCACCTATATCAATCGATTAGTTGAACCGATAGTGAGATGATATAAGGAACACTACTCTTAATCATTCCTAGTCGAGTATTAACATTGAGGGACAATGTTAATGTAATAAGACTAGCATGTAGGTCAACTCGATGACTTGATCTCACAAGTCATGGATATAGAGATATCAAATTGACACATGGGTATACATTGGAGAATGTATACTGAATGACCCGCCATGAGAAAGTATCATGGATCGTTATATGAGTGTCATATACTTTCTCATGTGACTATTAGTATGACTATTAGTCCTTAAACTTGAAGTCACCATGAATCCCTACATAAGGAGTTATGTACTTTAGTTTTGTCAAATGTCACCCGTAACTGGGTGGACTATAAAGGTGATTACTGGGTATGTAACGAATTATGCAGAGGGATGTGAGTGATGTAGATGGGATCTATCCCTCCTATATGACGGGAGAGACATTGATATTCTTGATAGAGTGAGACCACGAAGTGCATGGCCATGCCCAAATGAGTCAATATGAGATATTGAGCTCATTTGATTTAGTGAGTCTACTTGGAGTTCAAGATTTAGATTGATTAGAGGATGACACGGTCTATGCCTCACATTGATCAATCTAGATGTCTAGGATAGAAGGACACTTGTCATATATTGTGAGGAGTCACAATTAGTAGTCACAAGGTGATGTTGGATCTCAACATTCTTGTAACTTGGGTAGTAATGATGTGTTGCTAGATACCGCTTATTACTTATGCTTCTAAATGGGTTTAGGAGCATTGTCAATGTTACAAGAACCTATAGGGTCACACACAAAGGGCAATTAGATGGAGATTAGGTTCATTTGATGAACCTAAAGGATTAGGTTCATTTGATGAACCAAATTGGATTAAGAGTAATCCAAGGTAGGCTAATTGAGTTGGACTCAATTTGGTTCATGTGTTAAGTGAGTCTAATTTGGACTTTGACTCATTTAATTAATTTAATTCAATGAATAGAGATTCATTAAATTAAAATTGACTTGAACCAATGGTTAGATTAGATCAACCAAGGGAGAGAAGTGGTCAAGTTTGACTTGACATAAGTAGAAAGATGAAGAGTCAAGTTTTGACTTGACTTTGACTTGACCAATGCCACATCATCAAGGCTTCGTCATTTGGTCAAGTTTGACTTGACCAAATGCCACCTCATGGGGGTTACCAAGAGTGGTGACTCTTGATATTCCATGGGAGTAACAAGCCAAAAATGTGGCCGGCCACTTTTATTCATGAAAAGGAGTTTCATTTTTCATGTGTAACTCCATCTTCTTCTTCCTTGGTTCTCTTCTCTCCCTCTCCTCCTCCACTACTGATCTCTAAGGTTTCTAGCACATCCTTAGAGGTTTTTCTCCATCTCTTGCTTGTGTGGATACACATTGAGAAATGCCTACTTTGACACTTTCGAGATCCGGCGAACCGAGGACGAGCGGGAACGCGAAGGGCTTCGCTTCAAAGGTATAACCCTTTTTCATGTAGATC